>NC_137889.1:165840272-166461848 GCF_963455335.1 Martes martes | reverse complement strand
ATTTGGTAACCTAGCCAATAGGTCATTTGTTTAAATACAATTTATTTTATTTCAAGGTGAAGGATGTTTTTTGCATATTTCCTTCATGTTCTTTAAGATTTGAACACATAATTTTGAGAGACTGGGTTATATAAGTAAATATTGAAATGTGCAATATTAAAAAGATTGGATAGTTTTGCTAGACAAATTCATTGTGAAATTTTTTGTAACTTAGAATTGTATTTCATCCTTTTGGCCTGTGTGCTTTTAAACTACAGATGCAGTCCACATACAATGAAAGCCATCATCATTTGTCCGATTAAGGAGCGAGTGCTGCAAGAATATAGCTGTTACTGGTAAATGACACAGTATTCAGTGATGAAACTACATTATCTTTGTTTTTAAGGTCTTATTTATTTGTCAGAGAGAGAGAGACACTGCACAAGCAAGGGAAACAGCAGGCAGAGGAAGAAGCAGGATCCCCACTGAGGAAGGAGCCCAGTGCCATTCTCCATCCCAGGACCCTGGGATCATGACCTGAGCTGAGGCAGACACTTAACAAATTGAGCCACCCAGGTGTCCCTATAGCACCTTTTTTTAAAGTTTTTATTTAAACCCCAGTTAGTTAACATACAATGAAATATTATTTTCAGGTGTAGAACATAGCAGTTCAACAGTTCCATACAACACTCCATGCTCATCACAAGTGCCCTCCTTGATCTCCATCACCTATTTAACCCACCTCCACCCACCTCCCCTCTAGTAACCATCAGATTGTTCTCTATAGTTTAGAGTCTGTTTCCTGATTTGTATCTCTCTCTCTCTCTTTTTCCCCTTTGCTCATTTATTTTGTTTCTTAAATTCTACATATGAATGAAATCATATGGTATTTGTCTTTTTCTAACTGACATTTCACTTAGCATAATACTCTAGCTCCACACATATTGTTGCAAGTGGCAAGATTTCCTTTATGGCTGAATAATATTCTATTATATACAAATCAAAATTACAATGAGATATCACCTCACACCTGTCAGAATGGCTAAAATCAACACAAGAAACAACAGATGTTGGCAAGGATTTGGAGAAGGAGAAACCTTCTTACACTGTTGGTGGGAATGCAAACTGGTGCAGCCACTCTGGAAAACACTATGGAGGCTCCTCAAAAAGTTAAAAATAGAACTACCCTACAATCCAGTAATTGTACTACTAGGTATTTCCCCCAAAGAATACAAAAATACTAGTTCAAAGGAATATATGTACCCTGATGTTTATAGTAACATTATCCACAATAGCCAAATTATGAAACAACCCAAGAGTCCAGTGACTACATATGTTAGTTTTTCTTTATTTATATTTATATATAATAAATATCTGTATCTATATCACTTATGAATAGAGATCAATAAATTTAAATTCAAAAGATACATCATTCCAGTTACTGTTGTGGTTTTTATCATGAAAAAATACTGAATTCTTATTGAGTATTATGTCTAATTCATAGACTAGTCATGTCTAATCATAGGCATAATGAAATGGAAACAAAAAAGTATCTTCAGAGATTTGGCAATCCATCAAACCTCTCAAACTTTTAATATCAATATCTGAAAATAATCATAGTGATACAAACTCAAGAGGGCTAATATATTGAGTAATTCGCTATAGTATAATTCTTTTATTTCCTCATAAACCAACCCAGTCATAATCAGTCATGACAGAAGTGGTGTTTGCTTTTGGTAGTCATAGATTTTTTTTTTTAAGATTATTTTTTTAAATGTACTTATTTGACAGAGAGAGAGAGATCACAAGTAGGCAGAGAGGCAGGCAGAGAGAGAGGGGAAAGCAGGCTCCCTGCTGAGCAGAGAGCCTGATGCAGGGCTCAATCCCAGGACGCTGAGATCATGACCTGAGCCAAAGGCAGAGGCTTAATACACTGAGCCACCCAGACACCCCAGCAGTCATACTTTTTTTTTTTTTTTTTTTTTTAATGATCTTATGTATTTATATGAGAGAGAGAGTGCAAATGGTGGGGAGAGGTTGGGGTGGGGAGGGGCTCACTGCACAGGAAGCCCAAGGTTGTTTACACTATGATGTCAGAGGGCTCAATTTCAGGACCGTGGGCTCATGACCTGAGCTGAAGCCAGACATTAACCATTGGCAGTTGTACTCCTATAGGAAGATACATGCCCTGTAGTAAAAGTTAGTAAGTAACCTTGCTTTTATATGGCTTTATGGTTTACAAGGCACAATTTAACAGAAGTGATTTCTCATAATCACTTTTTTAAAAAACAGATTTCTCTGTTAACAACAGTATGGTTTGGTGATGAGGGAACAGAGTTAGCTATTGGTAGAGCCAGGACAAAAACTGTGTATTCTGAATCTATGATCAGTATTATTTTCATTATAGCATGATGAAGGAAATAGAAATAAGTTGTGATAACAAATAAAAAGAAGATAAAGATTCACCAAATCTAATTTTAATCATGAAAAATCATGACCACAAAACAAAAAGGAAGTGTAATTATAAGAAAAGGCATATAAAATCTCATTTTGAGATCCAGAAGAGAACACCTACTTCAACCCATAAAGATTCATAAAATAATCATTGCAAGTTAAAGTTGAGTAGATTAAAAATTTTACTGATTTCACATCAAGATTTATATCTCATTCCCAATACAGAATACATAAATTTGACATTTATAAATGCAATATTAAAAAAGAGGGAAGTAGCAATTACTGAATATCTACCATGTTCTATGAACTAGAAAATTTACATACAAATGTTTATTTCATGTATAGAACCTCTAAAAAGCATTATTAATAAAATTACCTTATGTGGTCATCCATTATCATTCCCAGTTCTGTGTTGGATATCATGAGGATTATTTTCATAAAGGTACTGTGTATGCTTGAAATGAACATACATATTTCAGTTCTTGGGTATAATGTTCTCTCAACATATATCCAGTTCTTTTTTTTTTTTTTTTTTCTACACATATCCATTATTTTAGAGTTGTCACTTATGTTGTTTATATTGTTTTTATTTTATTGTTATATCTTTCAGCAATCACTCAGAGAATTATTATGGATTCATTTATTTCTCCTTGAAGTTTACTCACTCTTTGCTTAATAAAATCTAAATTTATCAGAATACTTATATGCTTCTTATGAAATGAATGTTATAACTTTGTATTATATCACTCTAATAATGCTTTCTGCCTTGAAGTCTAACGTGTCCTAGATTTTTCTATTAATATTTGACTTATTTTGGCATTCTTTTACTTTCACATCTATTTTTTCCTTAGCTTTTTAAATGTGTGTCCTGTATAAACAACATGTTTTACTACTTAATAATGTGTAAAAAACTTGGTTCTAACTGATGAATTTAGTTCAATTACATTTAATGCAATTACTACTATGGTTACCTTTACATCTCCCTGTAATTTTTTCTTTGAATTTTCCATTTGTTTCACTTATTCTATGTTTCTTTTTTGCCTTTTTCTTTTCTTTCTTTCTTTCTTTTTTTTTTTTTTTTTTTTTTTTTTTGTAAGATTTTGTTTATTTATTTGACAGAGAGAGATCACAAGTAGACAGAGAGGCAGGCAGGGGCGGGGGGGAAGAAGGCTCCTCGCTGAGCATGATCCCAGAGAGTCAATCCCAGGACACTGGGATCATGACCTGAGCTGAAGGCAGGGACTTTAAACCACTGAGCCATCCAGGTGCCCCCCTTTTTTGCTTTTTAAAATATTTTATTCATTTATTTGAGAGAGAGTAAGAGAGTACAAGGGGAAACAAAGGGCAAAGAAAAGGGGACAGAGACAAACAGACTTCCTGCTGAGTGGGGAGCCCAATGTGTGCCTCAATCCCAGTACCCTGAGATCATGACCTGAGCCAGTCAGATGCTTAGCCGACTTAGCCAGGCACCCCACTATGTTTCTTTTTCTTTACTCTCTTAACTTATTTGATGAACTTAAATTTTTTTGAGGTTTTGTTTAGTTAATATATACACACAGAGAACTTCACATAATAATTCTAGAGCTTGGTGTATTGATACAAAACAAATCTGGTAATAAAAATCCAGGTCAAAATTAGGGTATTACTAGCAGCTCAAAAAATCCAGTAGTGTCCTTTTATAATCTCTAACTTCTCTTTCCTCCTTCTTCTATAAAGATAACCATTATCCTGACTTCTAAGATTTTTATAAATTACTTTGCTTATGTCTGGAATATTTATAAATGGAATCATAGAGCAGATATTCTTTTTGTCTGGTGATGTTTGATAAATAGGTTTTTATAACATATTTATATACTTATTTATATTTTTAATTATCTTAGTAGTTTTTATAATGTATTTGTATACTTATGTATAATTGTATTTGGCTCACTGTCAGTGTTTTATGGAATCTAGTTATAATGTACTTAAATTTTTAACCCTCTTAATGTTTATGTATTTTTTAATTTACATTTTTTGGTTAATATAAACATCAAATATTTTCACAACATTCTTGTACCTGGTTTCTGTTGTATAAACATATGCATTTTCTAGGGTAGTGACTCTTAACCAATGATGAATTCCACCTCCTCAGAGGACATTTGGCGATGACTGGTGACATTTATGTATGTGATGATTGAAGAGGGTGGTTACTACTAGCATGCAATTGGTAGAAGATAGGGATTTGGAAAAACATCCTCTAGTCACAGATAACCTCCTGAACAAGGATTATTCTACTCAAACTGTCAATCATAACATGGTTGAGAAATCCTTTTTAGGGGGTATACTTATGAAGTATTGTTATCTAACAGGATAAGTCCCGATACTTAAATCTTTTGGTTTACCCCAGTACTATAATACTTTACATTTTTAGAAAAAAATTGCATCAATATTGATTTCCATTCAAAAGTTGCTGGAAATTTTATTAGGATTACATTGCACCCATAAATTAGTCTGTAAAAACAGACATCTAAAATTGAGTTGTCTGATCCATGACTCTATTAGATATTTTCCAATTATTTTTAAAGATTCTCTCCATATTCTTTAAGATTTTTCCATTTAGAGATTTTGTATATTTGTGGTTAATTGTATGTTTTTATTTTTGGTTTTTAAACTGGCCTTGCATCCAATGTCTTATAATGCATGTATTAATTCTAATAACTTACTTATAATTTCTTTTGTACTTTCTTTGAATGTTCTTATGTTATATGTGAAATTGACAGTTTTATAACTTTTTCTCAATCTTTTTTTTTTTGGCCTTATTTTAGGCTATATGGTCCAGTAAAATATCAAACAAAATAGTTGTAAAAATTATGAGTCTCTTATTCTTAGGTATGATTATTTTCTTATTGTATATTCAGAATTTCATTTTTTCTTTATTATTCAGTCTGAATATTTTCTTCTGACCTACAGACCAATTAACTAATTCTCTCCTCAGTAGTATGTAATCTGAAGTTACACAATCGTTTGTGGTCTTATTTCAAGTATTTATATATTATTTTGCACTGTAGAATTTTCATTGTTTCTTTCTGTTTATTGATTCTATTTCTGTGTCATAGTTTTCATTTTTGCCTTTTAATATATTTGAAGTCACTATGCCTAGTTGGTTTAAAGTTCATGACTCACCACCATTTTCTGGATCCCTTTGGGACTCTTTCTCTTACTCATGGTTTTTCTTTGTGGTCATGTCACTTGTCTCCTCTTACATTTGGCTAAGTTTTCTACTGGGTGACAGTCATTGTGAATATAAAATCGTAGAGATAATTCGAGGTTCTGTATGATGTTATCTTCTTTAGAAGTTTAATTAAATTTTCTTTTGCCAGCCTGTTAGCCTAAGGGTGATAATCACGTTAATCAAGTAAAGGATTAAGTATTTGAATTGGAGGGTTAGTCCCTGTGAGTACTGATCTGTTTCTGGTTCTCCCTTACTTCCAGGGTCTAGGCCTTCTGAGACCAATTTAAATTTTGAATTGTTACCGGGGACTTTTCTCCATAACTGGATTAGTACTTCAGTTTTTGTTCTCCCAACCCTGTAAGAAAAAGTGTTCTGTGAGTTTCCATATATTGAAAACACTCATTAAGTGGTAGCTCTTATTAGAGTTGTGTTAATATTAGTATCAGGCACTTCACAGGTACTTGTGGCTTACTCCTACTTAATTAGATAAATACTATAACTTTGGCCATAAGACTATCTCCAAGCCCTACTGAAGTTAAGACTGTGTTTGCTGATACATTATGTTCTCTGGAAAAGAGGATCTCAGTAATTGATAGGACTAAATCTGCATTTGACAGGCATCACAGATTTCAACTTTGAAAGGCTTGGGGGAGCAGGATCTGACAAATGGGATAGGGTGGAAGTGGGCTCTTTAACATTTTAAATGTACATAGTTATGTAAATCTACATAGTTTTGTGTTAAAAAGCAACATTTTTTCTATTGAGTTCTCTGTGTTCAGAATAGAAACCAGAGCAAATTAAAATTATGTAATGAAGCAAAGATGTTTTTCTCAGCCAGGAAATCATTTGCCTTGTTTTCTTCCCCCATGATGATTCACATCAGAAGAAAAGATGTAAAACTGCTAATATGAAATTAGCCAATTAGAAACAGAATGTTGGAATCCATCAGTTTATGTGTGTTTCTTCCAGTTGCCTTCCTATTTGTTTTAAAAAATATTTTGGCATAGAAAAAGCTGTCATTTTCCTCCACTTGATTCAATATCATATTACCTCTTAAAAAATGGATAAAGCTAAATGTCCCACCTGACCTACACCCTAAGAAAAAGCTTGTTGGTAAAAGTTCATCTTTATTTAAGTGATGATATATTTCCTTTACATATTTCCTGTCTGCCATTTTAAGCAAATTTATTTTTCCTTATGAATTGTATAATGATGGGTAGTCCAATTACTCCTAGTCATCTCTCCATAATCATTTACTTAAATGGAATAAATTTTATATCTTCTAGTTCTGAATTTAAATGTTTAAAGACCTTCAAGGTCTATATGCTTATATTCATATCATATTGGTAATATATGCCCATTTGGTATCATACTTATGTTGGTGTACAATCGCTTCATTTTCTGTATACAAAGATGTTACTTTGCCCATAAGTATTTAGGAACTTATATTCCTACCAGTAGTTACTCTCATATCTTAGGGCTGGGTCAGTTCTTCTTCTAAAATATTTAATCTAATTCAAATTTCTTGTAGTATATTAAATCTAATTCCAGTTCTTCAGAATAATGAAACAGTGGTGTGGTACTTTGACAAAGGAGATATAATATACAGAATCTTTTTTTTTTTTTTTAAGATTTTATTTATTTATTTATTTGCCAGAGAGAATAAGAGAGAGAGAGAGCACACAAGCAAGGGGAACACCAGGCAGAGGGAGAAGCAAGGTTCTTGTTGAGCAAGGAGCTGGATATGGGACACGATCCCAGGACCTTGGGATCATGACCTAAGCGAAGGCAGATGCTCAACCAACTGAGCCATTCAGGCATCCACATACAGCATCTTGACACAAATATTCCATGCCTGTCATAGTAGAGCATTTGGGCTGAGTGTTATAGTCATTTCTATAATATGCTTTTCAAGAATTTACCATAGTCTACTTTAACTAACACTCCTCTTGGGAGTATTCTCAAATCTATGTAACTATTGTCTCACATACGCTCTAAATTCAGTTTCACCTTGCTACCAGCTTTCTACATTATCCATTTTCTTGAGTGATGGCTTCCTCAAGATCACATAACTGAAATCAAAGTCATCAAATTCACCTCCCTGCTACTAAACAATCAAACTTTTAACTCTTCTGTTTCTAGCAGTTTTACTAATTTAATTGGATAATTAAAATCAATAAACCTTATTGAGTATAGATATGTGTGAGGCACAAACCACTCTCTAAAAGAATGTATTATCACCCTGGGTGGTTCAATTGGTTAATCATTTGCCTTTACCTCAGGTCGTGATCCCAGGATTCTGGGATTGAGCTCTACATTGGGTTCCTTGCAGCATCAGCCTGCTTCTCTCTCTGCCTGCTGCTCCCCTTGCTTGTGCTCACTCACTCTCTGACAAAAAAATAAAATCTTAAAAAATAAATAAATAAATGAAAGAATGTATTATCTATGTCCCACAATGCAGTATAAAATTTTCAAGTTATAGGGTAAGCTTTTGTTCTAATTGATAGGCCTGGAAAATAAAAATATGCAATTCTTATTCTCCAGAGGATCTCTGTAATGTAGATTCTCAGATTTATCTTGTCACTGGACACATGGTCCTTGAAAGATGCATTATTTTCAAAGACTGTTTAAGGGGACACATGAAAATGCCCAGGGTCCTTAGGAAACATTCATAATTAACCAGGCACTTAGGCAATTTTCATATGTGAATAAGATCACCAGCTATTAGACAAAGGTTGGCCATGCACTTTAGTCACCAGTGATCATAATGGCATAGAAAAGCCACAACATGCTCTTTGATACATAATGAAAGTTCTTTTTCTTGTTCAGGTAGAATGTGGTATTTGATTGAACTAGTGCTTCATCTACTGACTGATCAAGATTTACTAGAATTTTCAGTGTCATATATTTGATAAATTTTCCTCTTCACATGGCCTGACTTGTGGAAATTACTTGAGAGTTTGTGTTCCCACAATGAACTCTGTTTCACCTAACAGTGAAATCTTACTATATACAAGGCTTCTGCTTCCAACTAGTTTCTTTCAGTTATCATATTCAATAGTAATGTGAAACATAATGAAGATAAAAAAAAAATATTTAAGGATGATCTTGAAGTCCTTAATCATTTTACCTCAAACAGATTATGGAAAAAGTCTATAAACTGAATCTCAAATCTAGATCTCTTTTGAGATATAAATCCAGTCATGAAAATATAAAATAAGAACCACTTTCCTCTTCTAGAGCTTAATACAGTGTGCTGTCCTAACCAAAGAACACACTTGGGAAAAGAAATATCTCAGTTTATATACAAAAAGGAATTTTCCAGTTTATTTCTCTAAGTTTCAAATACTTTGATATTTTTTTTTTGTTGTTGTTGTTGTTTTGTTTTGTTTTAACTATTAGTGGTCACAATCAGTGAAAAGTGCCAATAATAATAGAGGCGTTTGCACTGCTGCAAATTTTTAAGTGGAAACTCTTGCCAACAAACACCAGCTGTACTGTGATCTTTTACTGCTGTCTCATTTCAGTATTGAACAGCTTCTTTCATCCTTTTCTTTCATAGCTTGGAAATATGTGGTGAGAATTTCAGATCTCCACACATACTTTAGAGTGTTTTAAAAATCATACAGTTGCCATAATTAAAAAAAAAAAATACTAGATAAGCAACAACAGAGAAGAAAAACAAGTGCTTGTGGCATTGGTTTAATTACTTCCACATTCAAAGCCCAAGCAGGGATCCTATTTGCATCTAATCTGTTAGAACAATGATCACTTCTGCCAGACATTATTAACTGGTTGTGCAAGCCAACGAACTCCATAAGATGTCGCTGCAGAACTAGGGCCTCAGAGCACTGATAAATAGACCAAATAAATCTGAAAAGAAAAGAATTTTGATAAGTTAAACAAATCAAGCTTTCTGAGAATTTTAATAAGCTATTGACTTTAAGACCCTTATTATAAAAACAACATAACTAATTTCCTTCTACTGATGCCTTACTTGGTTTTTCAGTTAATATTTGGATATTTATTTTATGATGGACAGGGCAAAACTTATGTTTGCTTATTATGAAAACAAGAGTATTTGTTAATGCATTATTTGGAATTATTTTATATTATACAAACCATATATTTTATAGTGAGGTTGAATTGTTATCACTTCAGTCGTTCAAGGTATCATTTTATTTTAAAACTTCCAAAATAAAGAGATGGCTAATAAACCATTAACACTTTTGAAATCCAATGTGTCTGACCTACTGGACTGCACTTAAGCAATACAATATTGCATAATGACTAAAAGAAATGTAAATACCATAGCAAAAGCAGAGCACATAAAATTTTCATTTCCAGATTCAAAAGTTTTAAATTCTGTCATCCTCTAAGACACAGTCCGGATTTTCTGTGAATCTCTGCAGTCTATGAGTTCCCATTATACTTTAAGATCTTTTGATTTGTATCACTTCACATTTTCTAGCTTGTACCTTAGCTGTCTATATGCTTGGCTTTGGTTACTCAAGCTTCTTGAGACAGGACATCCTGCCTTCTTCCTTCTTATATGATAAAATGGACATTGCTAAACTAGCAAAATACAAATGAATCTAATCCATGCAGAAAGCACTACAGTGTAGATTTTTAAAATCTGTATTAATCCTTGCAAAATTGAAAGTCAGTTCTAGAATCCTCCCCACTTTATCAGTTAGAATTTGTTCCCAAAGTTACACCAAGTTGTGACTCAAATTTGATATTAATTATGGACATCATTCTTTCCATGAAGCACTCTCATTGCACATAGAATAAATCTTTGTCACTGAATAAATCATTGTTTTCTTCTGAATTCATAGACATCACAAGCAGCCCTCTTCTAAATAGGTATGAGTTTTTTGTCATTTTTCTACTGAACTACAGCATACCTCTTTTCACTCTCCCATTTAGGGGCTTCAAAAAACCTGCTTTGAGAAAGTTCATAAATAAGTTTTTATAGCTTCTCTTCTATTCACTTATTTAAAGTTGTTTCACATCACCTTTACTCATCAAGATTCCTGATTGCAAACCACAGAAATGTTCTCTATCTTAAGCAAAAAAGGAATTTATCAGAAGAACATCAGGAAGGTTATAGGGAGATGAAGCTGGCCAAGGTGAGAACAGCCACAGAAGAACCAGGTAGAACAATAGTTTCCTCAGGACGCTGGAGCTTCTACACGTCCTTTCACGGCCTCTGGCTCTGCCATTCCTCAGTCTGCTAGGCACAGCATTTTCCACAATAATCTCTCAAGAATCTTTGCTTTTTGATGTAATGCCTTGAGTGGAAGCCTGTGCTTGGCTATCTTTAGGTAACTTGAGAGGTTGAATGGAAAAGTCAACTCAATTTTCTGTAAATGATCAGGAGACAAACTCAAGCTTTTGTCTTTATGATACATATCTCC
Organism: Martes martes; assembly: GCF_963455335.1. Classification (NCBI taxonomy): domain Eukaryota; kingdom Metazoa; phylum Chordata; class Mammalia; order Carnivora; family Mustelidae; genus Martes; species Martes martes. Next base: position 166,450,784 of record NC_137889.1, on the reverse strand, counting down.
CAAAGTCCCCTGCTGATGAAATATAAGGAAAACTCAAAATAAGGAATTATTTGATATAAGATGGCAAACAAATTAAATAGAATTTTTGACAACTGTCCGGCATTCAGGCTTAATCTCCTGCAAAGATACCTAGGTGACAAGAGGTAATAGATATTCTGACTCAACACTAAATCAGACATAAGGACTTATGTTACACAACTTAGTCTACCATAGCAAATGCCCATTATGGTGTAGAACTAAAAGTCAGTACTGTTATTAATAAAGGTTAGAAGGAAACTGTGCCTCATCTCTTAAAATTTGGGAACCATTTCAAGTTGTCATACCCTGAATCTCTGGCCCAAACTACTACTAGTGTGACTGTGCTCAAACTCTAGCTTCCAGGAAGCAGTGTGAAAAGGGTATCTTCTCTTTAGAAAATGTCTAGATGACATGAAATCTTGCCGTTTGCGACGATGTGGATGGAACTAGAGGGTATCATGCTTAGCGAAACAAGTCAATCGGAGAAAGACAACTATCATATGATCTCTTTGATATGAGGAAGTGGAGATGCAATGTGGGGGGGTTGGGGGGAGGTAGGAAAAGAAAAAATGAAAAGATGGGATTGGGAGGGAGACAAACCATAGAAGACTCAATCTCAAAAAACAGACTGAGGGTTGCTGGGGGGAGGGGGGACAGGAGAGGGTGGTGGGGAAATGAACATTGGGGAGGGTATGTGCTATGATGAGTGCTGTGAAATGTGTAAACCTGGCGATTCACAGACCTGTACCCCTGGGGATAAAAATACATTATATGTTTATTAAAATAAAATTTAAAAAAAAAGAAAAAAAAAAGAAAATGTCTAGATGGGTTTCAAACCATTAAACAGTTGTTTTTTTTTTTTTTTTAATGATGTGATTCCTGTATTTCTTTCTTTCTTTTTTTCTTTTTTATCCCAGTGTTCCAAGATCCACTTTTTATGCACCACACCCAGTGCTCCATGCAATACATACCCTCCTTAATACCCACCCCCAGGCTCACCCAACCTCCCACCCCTCTCCCTTCCAAAATCCTGTTTGTTTCTCAGGCCACAGTCTCTCATGGTTTGCCTCCCTTTCTGATATCCCCTATCTCACTTCTCCTCTCCATCTCCCAATGTCCTCAGTGTTACTCCTTATGCTCCACAAGTAAGTAAAACCATATAATAATTGACTCTCTCTGCTTGACTTATACCACTATACATTTATTGAGGAATGAGGCACAGAACCATAACACTAAAATGGACTAGGAATATAAATTTAAAAATTAATTTTGTCTCTTGAAACTCTTCTTGTATTTGATAAAGTTTGATCATTTAAGTTAAAGTTATTATGGGGGCACCTGGGTGGCTCAGTGGGTTAAAGCCTCTGCTTTAAGCTCAGGTCATGATCCCGGGTCCTGGGATCAAGCCCCGTGTCAGCGGGGAGCCTGCTCCCCCCACCCCCGCCTGCCTCTCTGCCTACTTGTGATCTCAGTCTGTCAAATAAATATTTTTTTAAAGCTATTATGAACTTTATTTTATATAGTATTTAAACTTTATTTGTAGATAATTGTTTACAAATGTTTTCGAGAGGAGACTTCTGTTAGGAAAATGTACCACATTCCTACATAAATTATACAAATTAATTGTAGTTTAAATTTAGTGAATTCTGAAGATTGAGAGTTTCCAGAAGCACACCATGGGGACTACGAAGAGTTTTCTTATCACTATACATTTTCTTATCACTATACATTTCTTACCACTACACATATCACTATACATTATCACTATTACATTTCCCCAATGGGATTAATAATATTTGGCCTTTTTCCTGTAGTTTTAACCAAGTTTGCATGTCCCTCCATGGATTGGACAAAGGTTAGCTCAAAAAAATACATTTTAAGTGCTTTATTCTGTCTTCAATTTTTTCACTGGAAAACATATGGAGAAAAACACTTTGAAATTGCTTCATATCTAAGATGTTGCTATATATATTACTATGGAGGGAGAGAAAAATTATCATCTCCCCAGTAAGTAGCAGTAACACATAAAATCATTAGGTATTATATTTGTGTCTTTATTAAAAAAAAGTCTTAAAATTAATAGTTGATCTTTAACTGTATAGCTCTTCCTCCTCTAAAATAAGGGGGAGTGTATATCCCTTTCTTTAAAAAAAAAAGAAAGAAAAAAAAAATGGGGCACCTGGGTGGCTCAGTTGGTCAAGCCTCTGCCTTCGGCTCAGGTTATGATCTCAGGGTCCTGCGATCAAGTCCCATGTTGGGTTCCCTGCTCAGTGGGGAGTCTGCTTCTCCCTCTCCCACTGCCCCTATCGATTGCCCCTCCCCCTGCTTATATGTGCTCTCTCTCTCTCTCAAATAAATAAATAAATAAATCTTTGAAAAAATAATAAATATATGTGTGTGTGTGTGTATATATATATATTTTAAATGGAGGGAATAATAATATTACATTGTGCTCTTTAAATATAAGACTTGGGGCAAGTGGATGGCTTAGCCAGTTAAGCAGCCAACTCTGGATTTTGGCTCAGGTCACAATCTCAGGGTCATGGGATTCAGCCCAGTGTTGGATTCCACCCTCAGTGGGGAGTCTGCTTGGGATTCTTTCCCTCTAGGTCTTCTTCTGCTCCTCTCTCCACTCGTGCATTTTCTGTCTCTAAAGTAAAAAAATAAATATTTTTTAAAAGAAAAAAATAAAAGCAAATAAGTATGATTCATTTTTATAAGCCTAGATTTGAGTCACATTAAAATGTTTTTTCAAGATAGAAAAAACAATTTTGCTTAATGTTTCCTTATTCAGGAATATACATCCCTATTTCTACTACATATATCATCCTTGCTGCAAAGTAAAACCCCAACGAGCTTGCCTTTTTGATATTATATTTCATTTCAAATGAAATAAAAAATGCCATAGACAGTTGATATAAAATATCAAGAAAAAACTGGTTTTCTAATTGCAGGGGAGAAGAGAAAAACTAGCAAACTCATAGATGGGTTGAAATTATTAGTGCATGAAGCACAGAGGTGAAGCTGATCGGTTGACAGACCTCCAATTTCACACTGCTGCAGTACATTCTTTGGTAAATTTAATGGAAGAAAGAACCAACCAACCAGAAGCAATCTAACACAGTCAAACAAATGTCTGTTTAATAGATGCTGGTTCTTGAGAAAATGCTAATAACAATACCTCATGATAACTTTTTGCAGAGTCAGGAGTTAACATGATTATGTTCCTGTTGGTCACCACATGTTGTCCTTGCCATTGTCATTGTCTCCTGCAGAAATAAAATGCCTAAGGGTTAGCACAGGCTGACAGACATATCATGCCAAATTATACAGTGCTTCACACCATATGCCAAAACACAGATTAGGACACCACAGCTCTGCAGAAAGGAGTTTTCTAATTTTGAGGACTTTAGAAAAGACAGGTATTTTCTGATCCATTATCCAGAATTATTTTTATGAAACTGATGATAAAATACCCATGAAAGGTTGTGAGTGCCAATGAAACCCTAATTAGAAGAAAAATCCAAGAACCCAGCCCTGAAGAGCTCACCAAGTTTAATGAAAGAGTCTGGATTCAGCTAGCGGCATTTGTTCTACTCTCATTTTTAATTAGCATCAAGGAGTTTAATTAGAAGTATAGCATATGAGAATCACAGGGAATGCAACAGCTAGAAGGGACCAAAGACTTCTCTGGTGCAGCTGCTTTATTTTTTCCAGTGAGTCAGGGAATATGTGGGGGGAAGAGAAGATTTAAGGACTAGCAAATGCAAAGCCCAGATGGAAACATGCATGAGTGTAGGCCTGCTCAAAAAAAGCACACACACGTAGAGTACATTGATTACACACATATTCCCTCCCCAACCCAGGATTCTTGTCTTACAGATTGTGGTGAGGTCAGTATTAAACAAGGAAATCATGCAAATGAGAAAGATCTTTATTAATGTGCTTTGCTTTTTATGTTTTCTTAGAACCCCTCCATAAAATATGATGCTACAAAACCAAAGGATCCTCATTTATTTATTCAATAAATATTTATACAACACTTATGCACCAGATACTTTTACTGGGTAGGAAATAAAATGTTTAGGAGGAAAGAGAATGGGAATCTTCTATACTGCAGAAAGAACGGTTAGAGCATGTCTAGCTGTCTCATCTCATGTTTTACCTTAACTCACATACCAGTTAAATTAAGTTCTACATCATGATATCAAGTCCCCCCCAGCAACTGCTGATGTGATAGTATTAGTGAGTCAATATGCTCTTAAACAAAGAGCACTAACTCAGGAACCAGAAGTTCTGTATTCTAGTCCTAATTCCACTAGAACATTTGCTAAAGGAAAACATTAAAAAAGATTAAAAAAAAAAAGTTAAATCTCCTAAAATCAGTTTACTCATCTAGATGATGAAATTGAATTACACAATTTTAAGGACTTTTATACCTCCATTATTTGTTGTTTTTATGAATTCATTTATAACAAAATGAAACAGGACAGTCAAAGTGACATGGAAATATGGGGGCTTTGAAGAAAAATTTCTTGTATGACTTATAGGATTTTCAGCTTCAAATCCTTTGCCTAATTAGTTCCTCCGCCCACATTTCTTGTCTTTTGAGACCATATACTGAATCGTGTGCATAGGAATATTTTTGGTTCAATTTCAGATCTTGAATTTTATCTATTAAATTAAATGATGTCTCGGATGAGAAGATATCTAACAGAATTTCTTTCATATGACTTTTTCAAATGGTAAGCTAAATGAATTTGCCAGGTGGTCTTAAATGAGGTAGAAAGAAGCCAAACAAGAAAGCAATTCCTCATGTATTTCTAATATTTCTAATTTATAAAGTAAAACCAAAGATGAAACTGTCTTCTGTACTATAAGGTTAAGAGTCAATTCAACAGAATATATTGACAAGCTGCCATGTGTTTAGCACTCTACTCAGCATTGTGGTAGACACATTATTAAGATCTGTGTGTTAGAGACAAAGATTTTTGCTATCTACATGCATTTACTATATTTCAGACACTGCTCTAAGTTAATTATGTATATTAGCTTATTTAATTCATGCAGTCTTATGACTCTATGATGCTTTTAGTAGATATATGTGAAGCAGCATGGAATCATGAATGAAATAGCCTTTCAGAGGTCAGATGATTTGGGAAATTCTACTTAATTCATTTGGTTCTGGTGCAAGCAGTTCTCTGGAAATGGAGTAGATGGATTTTTGCATTATTTAGAGAAAAATATTCTATTAATAAGTCCATCAGTATGTTCTTTGTACAAATAAAGCCACAACCTGCATATGCTGAATGGGTTATTTCAAATGTTCTATCTCCAATAGTTTTTGAAGCTATTATGTTAACTTAATGCTAGGTTTTTGGTTTACAAGCAAATAATCATATCAAAAGAAGAAGAAATATTTATATCAATGATGAAAATAAATAAAAGGGGCACCTGCATGGCTCAGTTGGCTAAGCAACTGCCTTCAGCTGAGGTCATAATCCCAGAGTCTGGGGATCGAGTTCCACATCAGGCTCCCTGCTCAGTAAGGAGTCTGCTTCTCCCTCTTACCCTCTCCCCTCTCATGATTTCTCTCACTCTTTCTCAGATAAATAAATAAAATCTTAAAAAAAGAAAGATAAAAGTTGGAGGCATTCTTGTTTTTCTAAAAAGGATTATAAAAAGAGTTTGTTGGATTTATGACAATAAAGAAAGAGAATATAGGTGGAAAATCTCAATGTTTATTACTATTAGAACATTTTTTATTGTTGTTGCTTAGGGATCCCTGGATGGTACAGTAGGTTAAGCACATACCTTCGGCTCAGGTCATATTCCAGGGTCCAAGGATTAAACCTGGCATTGGACTCCCTGCTCAGAGGGAAGCCTACTTCTCCCTCTGCCCTTCCCCACTTCTAGTACTCTCTCTCTGTCTCAAATAAATAAATAAATAAATAGAATCTTTAAAAATCCTGCATTCTTAAAAAAAAAAAAAAAGAACATTTTTTGTTTAGAATAAGAAAGCTGTTTAAAAACATGAAAACAATTCAGTAAAAATAGTACTGACTCAGTGACTATAATAGAGACATTGAGAAAAACATTATGCTCTGGAATAATGCTTAAGTGATCTATTTTTTTTTTTTTTTTAAGAAGTACAACCTTAAGAGTTCCATAACTTAAACTGCCTGCATTTAATTTAAAAGTCTTATAGTAAAATCGATTAGCATTCATTAAAAGCTGAGTTAACATTACAAAATGTGTGGGTGGGCTAATTGAAGAATCTACCACATGAAGAGCACAAAGAAGGAAATAGAGGATTTTGTCCATTAAAAACCAATGTAGGGGCGCCTGGGTGGCTCAGTGGGTTAAAGCCTCTCCCTTCAGCTCAGGTCATGATTCCAGGGACCTGGGATTGAGCCCCTCATCGGGCTCTCTGCTCGGCAGGGAGACTGCTTCCTCCTCTCTCTCTCTGCCTGCCTCTGCCTACTTGTAATCTCTGTCTATCAAATAAATAAATAAAAACCTTAAAAAACAAAACAAAACAATGTAACATGAGGACATAAACATGACAATAATAGGGGAAAAACGTATAAAGAAGAGTAAGGATACAAAGGTAAAAAAATTAAAATACGTTATGGACTTGACAAAATAAATCTATCAAATTCTCAATTATTATGTAACAAAAAGTTTCAAAATGGTCTTTAATATGAAAACCCATCCTCATTTCTAAAATTATTATCAACACAGTACAGATGTAAATAAATTATATTAAACAATGAAGAAGTAGGTAAATCAATTTGTCATCGGAGCCTTTGATTGTCAATTTTTTTTTCTGAGCCTACAAAGAAATAACTATGATGATTATTGTGTTTCCCATTAAAAAAAGAAAGATGGTTAAAATAATTAATTATTGAGAACACATATGTATCTGTCAGTTTAAGCTACCATTAAAAAATACCATAGATTGGGTGGCTTAAACATCAGAAATTTATTTCTTACAGTTCTGCAGGCTGGAAAACCCAAGCTCAAAGTGCTGGTAAATTTGGTTTCTGATGAGAGTGCTTTTACCAGTTTATGGACAGCAGCATTCTTGTTGTGCTCCCACATGGCAAAGAGAGTGAGCACTGATGTCTCTTCTTACAAGGGCACCAGCCCTATTGGATGGATGAAAGCCCTGCCTGCCTATGTCCTCTTTTAATCTTTATCACCTCTCCAAATATTTTCTATCTCCAAATACAGTCAAATTTGGGGATTAGGTATTTAACATATGAGTTTTGAAGGGACACAATCCAGTCCACAGCAACACAAAAATTTGGAATTGCATTAGATGACTTGATATCATGTACCTCATCCTTTATTTTTCCATTTTTTGCCATTAAATGTTTTGATAAATGAGAAAAATCAGAAGCATTTAATGTTACTTGAAAAATGAGCTATAAAAGAAAGAGTATACAGGAGAAAACCAAACTTGCCAGTTCAATGTTTTTCAACCTGATTTTAAAATCTAACAATATTTATTTTTAAATAACAAAAATAAAACAGCATAAAAACATTATTTTTCTATCCTAAAGGAAATGTTGAAGTTGATCACCATGCTTCATGGTAAGATAAAGAGCAAACAACAATATGATCCAGATAATAAAACATCTTGGTGGCAGCAGCACCTATAGAAATGCTGCTTCATAATCATAATATAAAATAAGATGGTATGCCCCATAAGTGGGACATCAAACCTTGTTTAATGTAGATGAAATTCAACCCAAATTAATCAAGTGATATTAAATAAAGCAGACCATACCACTCCTGAAAAAGTTCTCTGATCACTTTAGCTGAGAGAAAAAAATTAATAGGCCTAGGAATCTAGAGGACATACTTATTTGAATATACAGGAGAGAAATTTAAATTATTCACCAATTCCAACCCACTCACCACATCTTCCCTGGATTAATTTAAGGCTCTAATATATCCCAGTTTCCACTCTAGACCTCTTAAAACCAGTTGTCAAAATAGCTGTCAGAGTGATCTATTAAAAATGGAAATCAGGTCACACACATCTCCTGCTTTAACCTTTCCAGTGACTTCTCATAAATGCAAACTGTTGAACCTGATTTATAAAGCCCTACATGAACTGGTATCTGCCTATTTCCATGTACTTATGTCTTGTCACTCTCTTCCTTGACCACTATGCTCAGAAGGCCACACTGGACTTAGTGTCCTTGAATTCATCAAACTCATTTGCATCAAACTCTTGCCTCAAGGACACTTGCAATGGATTTCCCACTTTAAAAAAAAAAAAAAAAAAAAAAAAAGTCTTTCTGCTTTCTGTCTTTAGCTGATCAGGCAGATCTCAGCATAAATGTCATCTTTCTAAAAGACATTTCCTGACCAACAAATCTAAAGTATCAATTAGACATCATTATGCTATCATACTATCTTAACTGTCTGCATCTAGGTTAGCACTTTCTGAAGGATTATTTGTGTATTTATTAACTGTAGCTGTCAGCTTTGCTGTGGTAACAAATGATATCAAGTCACAATGGCTTATAATAGGGTATTTCTCTATCAAATTGAACGAGTACTGCTGGAAGCTATAGTTATACTCCAGGTTTAGGCTCTATGCCAGTCTATGGCTAGGTTATAGGTTTGTTTCACAGATTATTGCATTCCAGACCTCAAATTAAAATCATACTACTTTCCAAATATATGTATTCTTGTAACAGGAGAGACTTGTGACATTTAAAACTGCTTGGGCATGCTGCATACCATGTTCATTCATATCCACTGTCTAGAAGAAGTCATGACCAAGACCAAAATCAATGAAATGAGCATATACATACATACATTATATATTATATTTATTTCTCTCATGGGGAACATGGACAAGTCCTATGAAAATAAGTGGGAATGTGTAATCCTTTTAAAAGGAAGAGTAGAATGAAAAACTACAAACAGTCAATACAATCTATAATACAGTATTTTAGCCACTTAGAACTGGGCCTTTTTTTTCTCTTGGTCATTGCTCTAACTCCCAAACTCAGCAGTATCTGACATACATGTTTGCTTAATAAATACACAGATGGGGGATTATGAGCTAATACATGAATATTCCCATGTTTCCATTATCCTGTGTTGCACCAACTCTTCACTCCATTGTCAATTATCTAATGATCTATTAGTGGCTTCATGTTCTGTTTCACTGAGAGAGAATCATTACTCCCTAATACAGGGTGAAAAAGAGTATAAGGAGCAGATTCTAGATTGAAGAAATCAGCTAACCTTGTTGTAATTTTATTGTATAGTAAGTGACAAATATACAGATGCCTGGGGTGGCTCAGTGGGTTAAAACAGCTGCCTTCAACTCAGGTCATAGTCCCAGGGTCCTGGGATTGAGCCCCTCATCGGGCTCTCTGCTTGGTGGGGAGCCTGCTTTCCGCCTCTCTCTCTGCCTGCCTCTCTGCCTACTTGTAATCTCTGTCAAATAAATAAATAAAATCTTTAAAAAAATAAATGACAAATATAATGTGTTAAACCATTATAAGTAGATAGGCAGTAAAAATCTACTCTATATTTTTCCCATTAATTGGACAATCAGGACTATATTGATAAACATGAATTATCAGGTTCTTATCATATGTCAATCACTGTGCTAAGCAATTTTTGTATGTTGTCTCTTATATTGTCTCCATGATTGTTTGAGGTGTATTATTCCCATTTGAAAGAGAGAAAAGTAAATCAACTGATAACGTGAAACAGAGCTGAGAATTGAACAAATACCTGATTAACTAAAAAAAAAAAAAAAAAGAGCTCATATTCACTAATATCAACTACTTACCCATAAGGAAATACTTAGCTTACAAAATAAAAAGAAAATGATATATTTTACAAAGATGCTGACTATTTTTAAGCAAAGAGAATAATGACTATCTAACATTGACAAGAATTAGGAATTTATATCTAATATTTTCCTGTTATAGCCAGCTTGTCTTGTTCATGAATACAGTGTCTGCTTATATAATTATGCATTAAAAACTACCTTGGGCCAAACAATTCATCATCTATCATTTGTCAGTCTTATTTGTCTTAGTCTTTAGTAAGAAAAACCTGCCTGCCTCTGAATTATACATATTTGATTAGCTGTAAATGTAACCAAAAATAAATAAATGAAATAAGGAGAAACTAAAAACAAAAAAGATGAATAGAAAACATCCCAAAGGAATTTTCAAATTTCATCTCAACATTGAAAAAACATAGAAAAAATCTGAATGTTTTCATTTGCTGGTTTGAAATAAGATGTACTATGGCTCAAAAAAAATTAATATTTAGATTTTATAGAAATGAAAACAAACTTCTTTAGATAAACTGTGAAAGAGTTTATACTGCAAACCAGATTGTCCTCAAATTTTTATTTTACACTTTTGAATAGAAACAGGTACATAACTTGTTTTGTGATTTCTATGTGACTTAGCTATATTAAATTAAAACCCTCATTTCCCAGCTCAGTCAGTTCTTCGTAATGTGCTAGGAAAGGTAAAGAGTTCCTCCTTACTCTTCTCTCTTATGTTAAAATTCATTTTGAAAACAAAAGTTTGGCTAACTGGATTAATGAGGGTTTCATGAGAAGAAATCATGGATATGTGAGTTACTGGGCTTGTGATTAGTAGTGGGACTGGGCCACTTTTGTTTGAACTATCAGAAGTCCAAGGGGGGAAAAATCTGACCCTGTCCATGGGAAAGAAATCCACAGTGCAGATGAGTGAGTATATGGTAGAGTGACTCCCTGTAGCATATTGGTTTGTAATGATTTCAAATCCAATTGTTGAAGACTTAAGGAAAGTTGTTTTGATCTAAGGGTGAATTTTAGAGACCCTGTCAGGATGATATTGGCAGAACTATTATGTCAATAGGTGCAGAGGAGTGACTATAATGTAATGGCATTTAACTTTAAATATTAAGAATTTCTGAGAACTTGCTGCCTGTATTTAGTCTACATTTTGCTGATTTAAACAGCTCTGAAGAGCTTGAGACACTTGCTCTTGCTGTGGTCAGGCTACCCTTGACAGTGGTGTTAAACCATGCAACAGGCTCAGGAAGAGAAGGGATATCTATTCTTGCCTTGGTGAGACTACGTCTTGGAGGGAGTGGTGTAATCTAAACCTGTAGAGGAATCCACCTTAACTGATTCTACCAATCAAAAATAATGATTCTACCAAGAACCAACTAATAGAAAGCAATGCCTCAACTCAATTTGGACTTTCATTTCTCCTTTTCTGAGAAAAATAGTGTAATTAATCCATCATTGGCTTGGAGTATGTTGTTCCCTTAGTGGCTCATTAAGAGACATCATCCTGTATGCTATTGGTTTATTAACTTGTAAAACTTATAATTCCCACAGTGAACCTGGCAAAGACAAATTTCGGTCTCTGAGAATAGTTTACCCTGAATAACATCCTCTTTATATTTGATAAGTAAAAATAACATGGTAGTTTTCTGCTAATCTGGATATCTATAACTTTTATTTCAATATTTTTCTACTATTTTTATTTGCATATGTTTATAAGCAAATTGGCACAACATTATTCAAAAATGTAGCATTGGTTTTTTAGAAACAATTTTTTTTTCTAAATTGGGCTTTATTCACATTTACATGAACAAATACGAAGAACGGAAGAAGAGAAAACATTTTTTTAGCATTATTATTTTTTAATTATTTATTTTTATGAAGATGAAATGTATTATTTGCCCCAGGGGTCAGGTCTGTGAATTGTCAGGCTTACACATTTCACAGCACTCACTATATCACATACCCGTCCCTGTTACAGACTGGGTGCTTTTGCTTATTCTTGCTTATTCTACACCATTTAATCTTCAAAACAATCCTCATGGGTAGGTATTTTTAGCCTCATTTTTTGCAGATGAAGAAAAGAGGCTCAAAGAAGTAGTGTTATGGGAATATAATAACACTAGTCTAATCAAGTCTCCGCATTTCCTGTTGATGAGCACTTTGATGGCCTTAGGAGAGATGAGCCGGTAACTTGTTTTTAGCCCTTGCTCCAAGTCATTCATATTGTAACAACACAGCTTTTTATAAGGTGATCATAGATAGCAAAATTGTGTCTTTTGATGTTACAGGGAAAATAAATTTCCTAATCTCTCTAGATGACAGTGAAAATACTTCAGCTCCCTTTTACAAAAAAAAAAAAAAAAAAAAGGCTCGTAAATATGACAAAGAAACAAATGAGTAAATAATAGTGATCTCAAAGTATTCAGTTCAGTTGGAAATACTTTGGACAGATTTTTGAGAAGATGTAACAGCAGTAACAGAAATGTCCATTAGTTCTTCAGAGCATTTTCCTGTTTATGTCAGTCTTAGGAGATGATAGAGTAAGACAATGGAATAGACTAGAAAGAGAAAATGTGAGTAGCATCTTAACATTGCTAAAGTGTTGTAATGAAGTTGTAGTTATGAGTTTCCATAAAACTTGGATTAAAATAAGGTATTAAGCAAGATTTCAAAGTCATACCATGCCAGACATGCCAAAGCCCCAGCTTGTGAATGTATTATTAACAGAAGCAAGAAAGAAAACTTCTACAATACTTATCATTTATATAAAGAAGAATCTTTTCACTTAGGAAACCAAAGTGGAATATCTATTCTTCTATCCCCAGAAACATAGTAGGTAAGAAAACTACAACTGTTTTTTTGTTTTCTGTGTCCTCCCCACCCCCGCCCCCTTTTCCAAGGCCTTCCATATAATGGCCACACTATAAATATCCCATGAATGCTTTGGCTTTTGGGTTTTTAAGCACAGGGCTATTCCTACCATATTAACATTAAACTTTGGGATATGAGTTTAGTGAGGCTTACCAGACCCGTATTTTGCATGATTTTATTTATACAGCAGACAATTGTTCTAGCACAAAAGAGGGGCATGTTAGAATCATAGTATAGGCAATATCATGCAAAATACTAGTTCAGTAAATCTCCTAGACTCATATTCCAAAGTTTAATTTTAATACGGTAGGAGTAGCCCCTTGCTATACTGTTCTGGACTCAAAGACCTTTAGTAATGGTCATTTGAAAATATTTAACTTATTTTCCATCACTTAGCTCATTTACCTCTTTGTTGAATGAACTATAAGCAGTGTTGTTTCTACTGAAGTTCACTTGCTCTTTTCTGTAAAATTAAATTATTTGTTTGAGGTGAGGGAAGATGGATCGAGGCGGAGGGAGAAAGAAACCCAAGCAAAGTCTGTACTGAGTACGGAGACAGACCTGGGGCTTGATCTCACAAATCAGAGATCACAACCTGAGCTGATACCAACAGTTGGACGATTAATGGACAGTGTCACACAGGTATCTCTGAAGTTCACTTTAAGTACCACTTTCATTCATTCGTTCATTCACTGGGGACTTGTGAACTGTGACAGAAAATAAGCAAAATTTATAAATAATTATATTAGTTAAAATATAAGATTATGTGTTATAAGTATAGATGAGAAATAGAAATTATGTGTTCTTTGAATGTATAAAGAGAAATATTTGCCAAAGTATGTAATTTGGAATACTATCAGTGAAAAAGTAGTATTTAAACTGAACTAAAAAGAGGTAAGATATGTAATGGTAATGACAAGAAAGAAAAAAAAGACAATCATGCAGTAATTTTTACCTATAAATGTAAAGCTGGTAGCTGAGGATGGTAGAATAGATGTGATATCCAAAGAAAAAATGAGAAAGAGAGAACCAAAAACAGGGTCAAGATAATACATACTCAGAGGGCAACAATAAGAAAAAAGATTTAGCAAAGGAGAAATAAAGGAATAGTAAAATGACAATATTAAATCTCAATTAAACTAAAGTTTTAAAGAGAAAGTATGAAGAAAAAGGTGATGTGGTATAGTCACTAGAGTGAAATCATGAAGAAAACTGACAAATTGAAGATGAGGAAAGGCTTTGACATTAACTGATCATTAGAAATTGAGAAAACAATGCTTGCTTTAGCAAAGTAGAAGAAGAAATAACCTTATTGCACAAGATTCAGAATAAGTCCAAGGTGAGGCTATGGAATCAACACATATAGGTTTCACCTTTGAAAAATGAGACCATGAAATGATGGATTGATATAGGGCAGAAGATTTAGACTAATAACTTGAGTGGTAGTAAAAGTATTGGTTGAAGAAAGTATGTCTTTCTGAATACGGAAGATACTTGAACAAATTAGTCTTTGATGAATAAGGAACCAATACTGAGGAAAACATAATGACAGATTATACAAGAAAACAAACAAACAAACAAACCAAACACTCAAAATCCAAGGAAAAGCTTTGGTTTTCCTGTAGTGGGAAAATGCATTTCCTAATTAGTGAGAGATAGATTTAACAACATTGCTGTAAAGTAGTCAGAAGGCAGCTATAATTTCCTAAGAACCTATGATTTTCTCTATTGGCTAATTTTGTGAATTTGTTGGATAATAGAAGGTCATGGTGGAAGTAACTCTTACAGCAGACATGAGGAACAGTGAGAAAGAAACCAGAAACCCTTTCGGAATGGATTTGAGGGACAGCATATTCACTGGAAGGAAAAAGACAGGTGTTCACAGTAGAGAGTTCTACAGCAGAGCTGTTCTGAATGATAAAAAGGTATGAAACATAAATATGTCAATTAAGAAATGCTATAAAATGAGGAAAATCTCATCACTGAGATGGTTGAGAAATCAAGATACAGCCTGTTCATCACTAAGTGTTTTCAGAGTAGCTGAGGATGACGGAAGGAAAGTAGGAAAAAAGGAACCTATGAGTCAGGTGACAACATTATTATTATTTTTTAATGTTAGAGTGTGTCCTTAAAGAGCTGACTCACTAAGTTTGGTGTGCTTAATAATTACTCTAGGAAATTTTTAAAGGTCTGGACATACCCTTACATACTAAAGGTCACTAGGTTTCAGGAAGAACTTGACCCCTTATATTTTGATAGTCTCTCACAAGAAATCCTGATGTACTAAGTACTGAGATCATTATCTTAAATATGGATATATAAGCACAAGGAATAAATGATGAGGGAAGAAATGTTTAAAGTAAAAGTAATAGGCAAAAATTTGAAGTTTTAGAAAGATTTCCAATACTTCTTAAAATCAAGGAAATGGAAAATTTTTCTGAAGGACCATGCAGTGTACCAAAAGTATGGACTCAATCTTGCATTTTGAGTAGCCCGGGTGTTATAGCTGAGGTTTTCCATCAGCTTTATAGTTCATCAAATCTCACTGCAGAGTAAATTTCTCAGGGACAGGGGTTGAATATTTATTTGGTACCTACCAATTCTTAGAAAATTGCAGAATATCAATAAATATTATTTTAAGAGAACTGCAACCTCTCATAGTGACTCCAACCAGAAGACTGAAACTAGTTGTACTACATGAATGGTGATTATTGGGAGAGTTATTTTACTCACCTTGCTACACACAAAAGCAAAACCCTACATTTTATTTTAGTAAGAGAATCCGTATTCAAAGTTGCTACTGATTTCTTGTAATGAGGAAAGCAAGTCAATTAACGATGGATTTTTTTGTATCTGTGCAGCATTGGGAAAAGTCCTTTAGTTCATACATTTAGGAAAATCATCCACTCATGGTTCTTAAATAACTCAGTCAATATTAGTAAAATACCTCAGGTTGAGGTATTATTATGAGGTTTTTGCTTAAAGTTTGGTTCCTGAGGGAGGATTGGATGTTTCTGAGTGAGATTTTATCATATATAATTGTTTGCGTAGGTTGAACAGAAAAGAGGAAATATGCTGGATGTTTTAGGAGATGTCAAAGCCAGAGATGTCAAACCCAGAGATCTAAGAAGGAACTGCAGGGAGCAGCTAAGGAGAGGGGTAGAGGGCGGGAGCTGGGATCAGACTGAAAGTCTCAGGAACAAAATGGACATTTCACTGTAAGACGCAATGGTGTCTGGCACCTAATTTTGTAAATTTATTTTTTTTTTTAATATTTTATTTATTTGACAGAGAGAAATCACAACCAGGCAGAGAGGCAGGCAGAGAGAGAGGAGGGGAGCAGAGAGCCCGATGCGGGGGCCCGATCCCAGGACCTTGAGATCATAACCTGAGCCGAAGGCAGAGGCTTTAACCCACTGAGCCACCCAGGCGCCCCTGTAACTTTCTTTTTGATGTTATAAATCCCCTATGATATCCTCAGTAGTTTTGATTTACCACAGTGTTAGGGCATAAAGGAAAAGGTTGTGTCCATTATCACAGGTAAACAATGGACAAAGAAACCACAGAGGCATGGCTGGAGATAAAGGAGATGGCTAGAAATAATGAAGAGCTGTTTGAAACAAAAATTCAGAAGATGTGACAAGTAACAGCTAAGACATGTAAGTGCTCCCAAGGGGTTCTCAGAAATATTCTGGAAGATAGATCCTGATGTAACAGATTGGGGCTATATTTAATTTAGATATTAAGGGACAGGGTATGCAGAAATTTGGGGATACAGAATTGCATGATTTTAGAATGGCAGCAGAAACTACCTCTTTCAACAAAGAGCTACATCAACAGTTTACAGAAATGCAAACTCTGTGCATATCAAGATGAAGACATTCAAGCATTATGCATAACAATCTAAGCACTGCTTCTAAAGTGGAAGATCATTTGACATTTTATTCATCCTCTATTTTTATTTCCCCCCAGTGGTTGGTTTCACAGGGGTGTCTTGTATGACATGACTTCTCTCTTCTCACTCTAATTCCCCTCCTGTGGCAGAATCCCTGAAAGGATACCACCAGAAGACTTTTAGAATTTCAGTCTAGTGACCAAAAGAGATTAAAATATACATTAAAAAAGCACATTTCTATTTTAAACATTTCTTAATTGGGATAATGTGCTTCTACAGCAAGTTACTAAAATATACTTTTTGTATATTAAAACTACTAATTAATCCTGAAAAATGTGTTAGAATGTAATTGTGAAGTTTTAGCAACTCAATATGCTTCTCAGATAAATTTTTCTAATGGGGAAGAAAAAAATCCCAGGAGATATTCTGAGTCTTTAGGTATTATTACACAGTTAAAATTCTCTACGTATGTAGCGATGATTCTATCAATCTTAGTGGGTGCATTCATGTCTAAATTATTTGGGTGGAAAACTTTCTGTTAGATACTGGCACACAGTGAATATTTATAATTTTGCTGATAATAATTTTATAGAAAACACTGGGAACACTTGGAAAGTTATACACATTAGTTTTCTATTTATATTTTAGCTCCCATACACAAATATATATATGGGTATATCTAAAAT
Source organism: Martes martes (assembly GCF_963455335.1). Lineage (NCBI taxonomy): Eukaryota > Metazoa > Chordata > Mammalia > Carnivora > Mustelidae > Martes > Martes martes. Next base: position 166,433,476 of record NC_137889.1, on the reverse strand, counting down.
TTAGTTTCTGTATGGGTTACAGCATTCCTGTACCTTTTTCTAAATGCGGGAGAATTTGGGGGCTTTGTTTCACCTATCTGACATTAATGTGACTCCAGCATCTCTTTGGCCCTCTCTCTACCATCTTTCCTCTCTTGTTACTTTTTATTTTAGCCTAATATTTAAAATGAAGAACTATAACTAAAGGGAACTAAGAAAGACATCACAAAATTATAATACACTAATACTGCTTTGCATATGTGCTCATTTTTTATGACTGGGCCCGAAGTCCTGAATGGCTCTACAGAATTTTTTAAAAGATTTATTTATTTATTTGAGATAGTGCAAGCAGGACGGGGAGTGGCAGAGGAAGAAGAGAGAGATAATCTCAGGCAGACTCCCTGCTGAGCGTAGAGCCCAACTTCAGTCTCCATACCTACAGGACTCTCTATACCACAACCCTGAGATCATGACCTGAGCCAAAATCAAGAGTTGGATGCTTAACCAACTGAGACAACCTGGTGCCCCCAGATTTTTTTTAATGTGTTCAGTCTTCTACTGTAACTTTTTAATATTTCTCCCTATTTAGGTATCCAGTTTCCATGAGCTATTCTTTGGATTCCTCAAATTCATTTTTAGCCTTCAAATTTTGCTTGCCCTAGTATCCTAATCGTTTAGTATTTATTGATGTTACACTGATAAAATAATCAATAAATAAACTTACATATAATCTGTACTATATTTAACTGGGCATTTCAAAAGAATTTCTGTTAACTCAAATGTACTAATTTAATGTCTACTGTGGGCATTGTGTTTAGGGGCAACCAAAACCAAATTCCTCTACTCTATTTAGTGAGAACTTTAGGTATCCAGGCTTGAAATCCCAGCTAAAGCATATAAGCTGTCTTTTCATCTTTCAATATCAGCTTTTCAGCAGGATTGACTAGATTTCATATTCTGACCATCTGAATTGTAACTTTCATGGTGTCCACTGTCAACACCAAAAGTCACCTGCTGGTCCAAGTGTTTTCTGAGGGAATATAACATTGTGTTTCCTGTTGGGCCAAGATATTTTTATATATCATATATCTATGTTGTTGTATTTGTACAAAAACTAGGTAATATGATAGCCTTCCGCCTGATTCTGCTGGCCCTTTGCCTGATTCACTTAAGACACAAAATGCTAAGATCTTACTCTTCAGACACGACAAAACAGATCCATCAGACTTATCAAAATTGTATGAAATATGTTGTATTTGGACAAAATTATTGTCTGTAGCATGATGTTATGCCCGTATGTTTATTTCTTTGCTTTTTTCTACTTTTAGTTTCAAATTCATTTGTGATAACAAACAATAAGTGTAAACAACAACAAACTACTTAATAATCCCTAAGGAACCAAATAACTAGACCAGTATCTTTGACAATTTGTTCTCATAACTACAAAATTTATATACACATAGAGATCTTGGGAACCTAATTTTATTCAATATTTTTTCCAAAAAATACCCAGAATTCCATCATTAAACATTGATTAACTTGATGCTTAAGTTGATAAAGACTTGTAGTAGCTTTGGCAAGTAACCTCTCTCACACCTGTTATGTTAATGTCAATTTGAAAAAAGCATAAGAAAATTTTACTAGGGTTTCTGAAAAAGGTGATACATTATAACCTATTTTAAAAAGCACCAAAATAATTCCCTGAACTTTGTTAGTTATAAGGAAAATATTATGATGACATGTAAATTATTTCTAATGTTTATAGTTATATATGCATGGGACAAAGAGAAATGAGATGTTTAGAAATTATTCTGTTTGATTTATTTTTAGGTAATTAATTCTAATTTCATTATCAAAATGTACTTTAGGAAATTATGCAATTTGTTTACCTGCACAAATAAGTTAACTAGTTATACCTATATATCTTATATTTCTACTTTATTTTATCTTCTCCATATAAAAGTGGAACAATTATTTTAGATAAAAATATTACAAATATTCAATAAGAGAATTGTTAATAAAATTCTACTGAGTAGAAAACATGAATTTTGCCAGTGATTGATTTCACTGCAGTCATTCTTCTGTTCATTTTTATGTATTTTAAGATAACCACACATTTTATGAGCATGTTTGTTTCTTTTGCTAAGGCAGGGAGATGTTATCTTTATTATACTGGACAGTGAGGATGCCTATCTCATGCTTTGGAGGAAGTCACTATATGTTCCAAAACTACTCTACTCAAATATCCTTGAAAAATTACCCAGGGGGCATGCGGGTAGCTCAGTCTGTTGAGTACCTCTTTCAGCTCAGGTCATCATCCCGGGTTCCTTGGATCAAGCCCCACATAGGGCTCCCTGCTCAGTGGGAAGCCTGCTTTTTCCTCTCCTGCTCACCCTGCTTGTGCTCTCCGTCTCTCTCAAATAAATAAATAAATAATCCTAAGAAACAAAACAAAACAAAACAACAAGGATAATTCACACCAAGGACAGACTGTACCTCCCTTTTAAAAAAAAGGCAGAAACATGAAAGACCCAGAGAGAACTACCTTTCAGTGCTTACCTAACAGATTTTCTGTGAGGATTGAGTCTATGTATATGTGTATATATAATCATTTTATATGTAAAGCATATAGTGATCTATTATCATTTATTAGTATCTAACCAGTAAATAGTCTCTGAATTTCTCTATAGTACAAGGCAATTTAAAAGGTATTGAAGATAAAATATCAAAAGTTCAAAGAAACTGCATACCCAGGCTTCAGGTAAGCAAATAATTTAGTAATTAGGATGTAATTAGGATGACTGACTTTGAGTATATATTTTAAGGGTAATGACCTAGGCTATGGTGGCCTAAGGAAGCTGTATTTAATTCGAGATCTGAAACATGGGCAGAACTAGGCAAATAGTTTTGGGAACAGGGAACATTCCCAGCATAAAGTTCAACAGTTTCTAAGACGGAAAACAACATGGCAACCTCAAAAAATAAAGCACACAGATATGGCTTGAGTGTAGGGACCTGAAAAGGAGAAATAGAGTATAAAACTGGAGAATGGATTAGCTCACATCAGGCATAAACTTTTTGGTCATGCTAGCATTTTGGCATTGATTCTATGGGCAACGCAGTGGTAGAAGCAAGAGAAGGAATATTTCTCCTACAGTACCAAACAATCGAGATTGCAACTCAGTTTTATTCACTCCATCACTATTCACCATTCTGTACAGAAAACTGAGCGCATAACTAACTCTGGGTTGCTTCTCTCCTTTGTAGGTTCAACCCAGTTGAAATAATGTTCTCCATGAAGAATGTAAGCACAATTTTCATACAAATATAAATCCAAGAAAATCAGGGAGAGGAAAAGAACTACAAAGAGCTGATTATTTCCTGGGATTACATATGAATTTTGTCACTTAAAAAAAGGATATTATAATATTTTCTACTTGGGAACAGTAATTTTTTACAAAAATAATGATTAAGGGTCTATTGTGGTAAAATACACACATGAGGAAAATGAGTTTTATCAACTAAGTTCCCCTTTTTATTTTTTTACTTTTCTCAATGTTTTTTTAATTTAAATTCAATTAAATTACCTATAATGTATTATTAGTTTCAGAGGTAGAGGTCAGTGATTCATCAGTCTTATATAATACCCAGTGCTCGTTATATCATGTACCTTCCTTAATCTCTATCACCCAGTTACCGCATCCCCCTACCTGCCCCCAACCCCCCCCCCCCCCACTGCTCCAGCAATCCTAAGTTTGTTCCTGTGATTAAAAGTCTCTCACAGTTTTTGTCCCTCTCTGGTTTCATTTTGTTTTGTTTTTTCCTCTCTTCCCCATGATCCTCTCTTTTGTTTCTTAAATTCTACATATGAGTGAGATCATATGACAATTGTCTTTCTCTAGTTGACTTATTTCACATGGCATAATACCATCTAGTTCCATCTATGTTGTTGTAAATGACAGGATTTCATTGTTTTGATCGCTGAGGATTCCATTGTGCATATATATATATATGTACATATATATATATATATATAATAACATTTTCTTTATCCATTCATCTTCAATGAACATCTGGGCTCTTTTCTTAGTTTGGGTATTGTGGACATTGCTGTTATAAACATTGGGGTGCAGGTGCCCCTGCAAATCACTATATTGTTTCTTTGGAGTAAATCCTTAGTAGGGCAATTTCTAGGTCATAAGATAGCTCTATTTTCAAATTTTTAGGACCCTCCATACTGTTTTCCAGAGTGGCCGCACCAACTTACATTCCTACCAAAAGTGTAAAAGAGTTCCCCTTTCTCTGCATCTTTGCCAACATCTGTCATTTCCTGACTTATTAATTTTAATAATTCTGAAAGGTGTGAAGTGATATCCCATTATGTTCTTGATTTGTATTTCCCTGATTCCTAGTAATGTTGAACACTTTTTCATGTGTCCCTTAGCAATTTGGATGTCTTCTTTGCAGAAATATCTGCTCATTTCTTCTGCCCATTTCTTGATTTGGTTATTTGTTCTTTGGGTGTTGAGTTTGATAAGTTCTTTATAAACTTTGGATACTAGACCTTTAACTGATAAGCTATTTGCAAGTAACTTCTCTCATTCTGTCAGTTTTTGGGGTTTTTTTGTATGTTTGTTTTGTTTTGTTGGCTGTTTCCTTTGCTGTGGAAAAGATTTTTATTTTGATGAAGTCCCAGTAGTTTATTGTTGCTTTTGTTTCCCTTGCCTTTGGAGACTAACAAGAAGTTGCTATGTTCTCCTCTAGGATTTTGGTGGATTCCTGTCACACATTTAGGTCTTTCATCCATTTTGAATTTATTTTTGTATATGGTGTAAAGAAATGTTCTAGTTTCATTCGTCTTCAGGTGACTTTCTAATTTCCCCAACATCACTTGTTGAAAAGACTATCTTTTTTCCATTGGATATTATTTCCTGTTTTGTCAAAAATTAGTTGACCATATGTCAGGTTTGGCCAGCAAACCCTGAGGCGATGAATGAAAAGATTATTCCAGACACCTTAGTAATAGAAAGGAGAGGGTATGGGGACAAGACACTCTAGTGGCAAAAGGTCCTGAGCCAAACTCTCCCTCCACTTTTACTGTGAACGCTATCAATACAACAAGAGAATAAAACAAACAAACAAACAAGAAGAATGTGATTCTTTAATAATCAGGACAGTGACACAGGGAGTATCATGTGATTAGAACAAAATGTGCTTGTGATGCATGTTCAGTCAGGAAGTATGTGATCTCCAAAGATAAATGTCTTTCCTAAGTCAAGAATTTACTCCCTGGGTGAATGCACTGAGCTGCAAGGAGGATCTGGCTATTTTCAGTCCAGAAAACTTAAAAGAGGCCCTGATTTCTGGACATTACTTCTTTGCTTTTCAATAAGTCTTACCCAGAAAGACATGAGTTTATTAAATGTTATCTGGCCAGGCACTAAAATTTCCCACAACTATAGAGTACAGGGTCCATTTCTGGGTTTTCTATTTTTTTTTCCCATTGATCTATGTGTCTGTGTGACAGTACCATACTGTCTTGATGGTAACAGCTTATCGTTATGCCACCAGCTTTCGTTTTCTTTTTCAACCTTTCTTTAGCTATTTGTGATCTTTTCTGGTTCTATACAAAATTTAGGATTATTTATTCTAGCTGTGTGAAAAAATTGATGATATTTTTATAGGGATTGCATTGAATGTATTGATTGCTTTAGGTAACATAGACATTTTAACAATATTTGTTCTTTCAATCCAATATTTGTTCTTTCAATCCAATGAACATGGAACATTTTTCCATTTCTTTGTGTCTTCCTCAATTCCTTTCATAAGAGTTCTATAGTTTTATGAACCAGATCCTTTGCTTCTTTGGTTAGGTTTATCCCTAGATGTTTTATGGTTTTTGGTGCAATTGTATAGGGGATCAATTCACTACTTTCTCTTTTTTCTGTCTTATTGTTAGCGTATAGAAATGCAACTGATTTCTGTGCATCGATTTTGTATCCTGCCATGTTGATGAATTGCCATATGAGTTCTAGCAATTTTGGGGTGGATTATTTTGTTTTTTTCACATAGAATATCATGTCATCTGCAAAGAGTGAGAGTTTTACTTCTTTGCTGTTTTGGATGCCTTTTATTTCTTTTTGTTGTCTGATTGCTGAGGCTAGGACTTGCAGTACTATGTTGAACAACAATGGTGAGAGGAGACATACCTGTTATGTTCCTGATTTTAGGGGAAGAGCTCTCTATTTTTATTCATTGAGGACGATATTCACCATGGGCTTTTTTGTATATGGCTTTTGTGACCTTACAGAAAAAGTTCTCAGTTTTTACCCATTGAGAATATATTATCTGTGGACTTTTCATCTATGATTTTCAGATATTGAGGTATGTTCCCCCTTTCCCTACACTCTGAAGAGTTTTAATCAAGAAATGATGTTGTACTTTGTCAAATACTTTTTCTGCATCAACTGAGAGGATCATATGGTTCTTGTTCTTTCTTTTATTTATGTAGTGTATCACACCAAGTGATTTGCAGATATTGAACCACATTTTCAGCCCAGGAATAAATCTCACGTTGTGGTGAATAATCCTTTTAAAGTACTGTTGGATCCCATCATCTAGTATCTTGGTGAGAATTTTAGCATCCATGTTCATCAGGAATTTTCTATAATTCTCCTTTCTGGTGAGGTCTTTGCCTGGTTTTGAAATAAAGGTAATGCTGGCCTCATCAAATAAGTTTGGAAAATTTCCTTCCATTTCTATTTTTTGAAACAGCTTTAGAAGAATAGGCATCATCTTTACATTTTTGGTAGGTATTATCTTTTAATGTTTGGTAGAATCCCCTGGGAAGCCAACTGGTCCTGGACTCTTATTTGTCGGGAGATTTTTGATTACCACTTTCATTTCCTTGCTGCTTGGGTCTGTTCAGGTTTTCTATTCCTTCCTTTTTCAGTTTTGGTAGTTTATACATCTCTAACAATGCATCCATTTCTTCCAGATTGCCTAATTTGTTGGCATATAGTTGCTCATAATACGTTAATTGTTTGTATTTCTTCAGTGTTGGTTGTGATCTCTCCTCTTTTATTCATGACTTTATTCATTTGGGTTCTTCCTCTTTTCTCTTTGATAAGTCTGGCTAGGGATTTATCAATCTTATTAATTCTTTCAAAGAGCAAGCTTCTTTGAAGCTTGTTGAAGCTTGTTGTTCTTTTTTGTTGATCTGTTCTACTGATATTTTGGTTTCTATTTTGTTGATTTCTGGTCTAATCTTTATTATTTCTCTTTTCTATCTGGCTTTAGGCTTTATTTGCTGTTCTTTCTCCAGCTCCTTTAAGTGTAAGGTTAGATTCTGTATTTGGGAACTTTCTTGTTTCTTAAGAAAGGCTTGCATTGCTATATACTTCCCTCTTAAGACTGCTTTTCCTGCATCCCAGAGGTTTTGAACAGTTGTGTTTTCATTTTCGTTTGTTTTCATAAATTTTTAATTTTTAGTGTCTTGTTCGACCCATTCAATCTTTAGTAAGATGTTCTTTTACCTCCACGTATTTGAGTTCTTTCTAAATTTTCTCCTGTGATCGAGTTCATTGCAAAGCATTGTAGTCTGAAAATATTCAGGGAATAATTCAAATCTTTTGGTACCAGTTGAGACCTGATTTGGAACGCAGTACATGATCTACTCTGGGTAATGTTCCATGTGCACTGAAGAAGAATGTGTATTCTGTTGCTTTAAGATGGAATGTTCTGAATATATCTGTGAAGTCCATCTGGTTCAGTGTGTCATTCAAAGCCCTTGTTTCTTTATTGATCTTCTGCTTAGATGATCTGTACATTGCAGTGAGGGGTGTGTTAAAGTCTCCTATTATTATATTATTATAGATATCTTTCTTTAATGTTGTTATTCATTGGTTTATATAATTGGTTGCTTCCATGTTAGGGGCATAAATATTTACAGTTGTTAGATCTTCTTGTTGCATAGACCCTTTAAGTATGATACAGTGTCCCTCCTCATCTCTTATTATAGTCTTTCATTTAAAATTTACTTTGTCTGATATAAGTATTGACACCTAGCTTTCTTTTGATGACCATTAGCATTATAAGTGTATTTCCACCCCTTCACTTTCAGTCTGCAGAGGTCTTTTGGTCTAAAATGAGCTTCTTGCAGACAGCATATCAATGAATCTTTCTTTTTTATCCAGTCTGATATATTGTGTCTCTTGATTGGGGCATTTAGTCCTTATACATTCAAAGTAACTATTGAAAGATATGAGTTTAGTGCCATTATATTAGTGTAAAGTCCTTTTTTCTGTATATTGTCTCTGTTCCTTTCTGGCCTATGTTACTTTCTAGCTCTCTCTTTGCTTAGAGAATCCATTTTAATATTTCTTGGAGGGCTGATTTAGTGATCACAAATTCTTTTATTTTCTGTTTTTCCTGGAAGGTTTTCATCTTCTTCTATTTTGAATGAAAGTCTAGCTGGATAGCATATTCTTGGCTACATATTTTTTCTCATTTAGTACCCTGATTATATCATGTCAGTTCTTTCTGGCTTGCAAGGTTTCTGTGGATAGGCTTCTGCCAGTCCTACTCTTGTAGGTTACAGATTCCTTGTCCTGTTTCACTATTATTATATGTTGGGATGTTGATCTATTATTATTTTTTTGTAATTTTATTTTATTTTGTTTTCAGTGTTCCAAGATTCATTGTTTATGTACTACACCCAGTGCTCCATGCAATATGTGCCCTCCTTAATACCCACCAACAAGCTCACCCAACCCCCAACCCCCTCCCCTCCAAAACCCTCAGTTTGTCTCTCAGAGTCCGCAGTCTCTCATGGTTTGTCTCCCCCTCCGATTTCACTATTATATGTTGGGGTGTTTATCTATTATTACTGATTTTGAGGCAGGTACTCTGTGCCCTCTGGACTTAAATGCTTGTTTCCTTCCCCATATTAGGGATGTTATAGACTATAATTTTCTCCCAGGTATCTTCCCCCCCTTCCTCTTCTTCTGGGATCCCAATTATTCTAATATTGTTTTTCTTTATGATATCATTAACTCTGGAATTCTCCCCTCACGATCCAGTAGTTGTTTCTCTCTCTTTCTCAGCTTCTTTATTTTCCATCGTTTTGTCTTCTATATTACTAATTCTCTCTTCTGCCTCATTTATCCAGTAGTTATAGCCTCCAATTTTCTATTGTATCTCATTAGCAGCCTTTTTTATTTTGACTTAATTAGATTTTTCTTCTTTTATTTCTCCAGAAAGGGATTCTCTAATGTCTTCTATGGTTTTTTCAAGCCCAGCTTATATCTTTATAATCATTATTCTGAACTCTAGTTCTGACATCTTACTTATGTCCATTCTGATTAATTCCCTTGCAGTCAGTACTGCCTCTTGTTCTCTTTTTGGGGTGTTTTTGTTGTTGTTGTTGTTTGTTTTTTGTTTTTGGTTTTTTGTTTGTTTGTTTTGTCTTGTTTTTGGTTTTTTGTTTGTTTGTTCTGTCTTGAGAAGAATAGATGGACAAGAGAACAAAATACTAAATTGGTGGCAACAAAGACCCCAGAGAAATATTCACTAAACAAGTCAGAAGAGACCCAAAACCAAAACCAGGGAAAAACAAAACAAAACAAAACAACAAAAATGGGAGAGTGAATAGAGAATATAATCAGACAGGTGAACAGATCAGAGCAATACACTTGATCCTATGTGTATTTTGGTCTGTTTGTTAGATAACTAGATTCCAAACTTGCAAAGAAAGAAAAACATATATATGTACAAAAATAAAATTAAATACAAGGAAAATGACAGAATGTAGCTGTAAAAATAAAAATCAAAAGACAAATTTTTTTGAAGGAATATAGACAGCTGAACAGAATAGAGTAACACACTATATTCTGAGTGTATTTAGGTTGCTTTGTTAGAAGAAACTACACCCCAAAATTGTAAAAAATGAAAAAAATATATATATATATAATTAAATACTTTGAAAGGAAAGAATGTAATCCTAAAGAGGAAAATTGAAATGGCTTTAATAAAGAAAGAAAGAAAGAAAGAAAGAAAGAGGAAAGAAAAGAAAAGAAAAGAAAAGAAAAAAAGAGAGACTATGATCAGATAGGTGAAGAGAACAGAACCATACACTGGATTCTCGATGTATTTTGGCCTCTTTGTTTGTGGAAAATACGTCCCAAAATTGTAAAGGAAGAAAACATATATATAATATACAAAAATAAGATTAAACACACTGAAAGGATGGAATGAAACTGTAAAGTTGAAAATTTAAAAATATTTTTAAAAAGAATTGGTAAATAAGAAATTAGTTGAAAAAAGAAAGACAAAAAATTAAAATAGATTAATAAATTTTGTGGGGGAAAAAAAACATGAATTCTATATGCTATTTTCCCTTAGTACTAGAGTTTTGCAGCTATGTGGGACTGGTAAATTTGATCTTAGCGGAATGTTCTTGCTAATCTGGGAGAAAGGCCTGTTGTGCTGATTCTCAGGTGTCTTTGCCCAGGGCAAAACTGCACTACCCTCACCAGGGGGCCAGGCTTATTAAGCTGCTCAGGATCGTTCAATGTGGCTTTTGTTCCCTGAAGTCTTTCTGTGCCACTTTAAAGGATGATAATGAACATGACAGCTGCCCAATCTCCAACTTCATAGCCCAAAGCTCAGAGTCACACTCCTCAGTACACCTCAGGGAAAAGCCGTCAATCACTCCTGTCTCCCTGGTCTCTGTCTGCACTCTGTTTCAAGTCTCCGGACCCTGCAGACTCCTGCAGGGAGTCTGCCACTCCTCCCTGGGAGGAAGAAAATCTCACCTCGCTTCTGCCACTTGTTTGGCCCCCTGCTCAGACAGCAGTCACTAACCTTGCCATGGTTCAAGGTATAGGGCAACCCTGAGCTGAGAACCCACTCCTGGGCTTGCTGATTGCAGTTAGCTTCCCAACTATGATGCCTGGGAGCTCTGTGGCACTTGGCACCCCTGGTCTTCCTGTGACCCTGGGGTTCATAAGACCGCACTTTCTGGTGCCTTTATGGAGGCTCCCTTCCCCCATGGTTTATCTTCCCATATATCACCTCAGATTCACATCTCCCACTTCTCCACATTTCCTATTTTGCAGAAAGTGGTTGTTTTTTCTATTTTTAGAGTTGTGGCAATTCTTTCATTGAGTTCATAGGTGTTCAGAATGATTTGATAGCTATCTAGCTAAGTTCCTAGGACCAGATAAAATGAAGGTCTCCTATTACTCCACCATCTTGGACTATCTAAGTTCCCTTTTAAACTCAAGTTGAGAAACTGAAGAACCATATAATTTGTTAACTGCCTAGTTGAGCAGGTTCAGCATTAGAATTAGGGTTTTGAAGCATCTTCTGTCTGGAGTAGGCCAAGTTTTGAATTTGTTTCAAAGTCCCTAGAGGCCAAGAGAATTTTATTATGTAAATTTAGGTCCACAGAGATTTAAGCCTCCTCAACCTCCATTAGCCCAAATTTAATGCCCTAGAGTAAGGCAGTATTAGAAGAGGAATATATACTTTAAATAAATAAATGGACTTACCATAATCTTAGTGTAGAGAATGAAGATTATATATATATATATATATATATGTGTGTGTGTATATATATATATATATATATATACACACATCTCAATCTCACTGAGGAAAAATGTGGGATTTTTTTTGTATGCTATATGGCACTTTACAGAGAAACATAATTTTAAAAACATTATTCACATCTGAACTCTTCACTCAGCTATAGTAAGTATCTCCATGAATGTTAGCCAACTATTTTCTATAGACTCTACCACCATAACCAAGACTGTTATAAAGATTCCAGAAAGATCAGAGATAACTAGAAACCCATGATGAAATTATTAAATATCAAGAATGTTGTGTAACTACCATGACATGGCAGCTTGTAGTTCTTATCTCTGCTAGAAGGTAAACATGACAGAAAGGTATATATTTCTATTTTTTATATATTTGTTGTGCTTCTGCTGTGTTGCTTATGATTGTATAGCCCTATTTAAACCTGTTGCATAGTTTCATCTTTAATATTTTGAGAGTCACTCACAAGACATTATTAATGCTTTTGTTAGTTGTTTTATTATTTTCTATTGCTACTGTTTCTGTTGCAATAGTGACAAATACAGACCTACATTTTCTCTTTACAGAACCTTAATATAAGAACCAGAATTTACGTAACTGAAAGTACTAAAAAGAGAAAGGAGGGGTAGGAAAAAATCCTAATCTCTTACTTATTTATCATTAAATATTTTAAAGATCTAATCCAAGGTCCTCCACAAACAGAAAAAATCATCCCTTTTTCTAAGGATGTCCATCCCCAGCCAGCCACACTACTCACATGTGATTATCCAAAGCTCAGAGTCCCCTCTAAATGTGTTATTCTTACCCGAGTGTTTCTTCCTCTTTTCCCTTAGGTATTTCATAGTCTTTGTTGAGGAAATAAGATCTTGCTAAACCTTTTTCTTAGTTTTTCCAGTCTTATCTCTTTCTGTCAAGTTTTCAACAGAATTCTGTGTTCTAGAATTACAGTAATCTGACATTCATCTCAAAAGGAGAATGGGGTTCATATGTAGAGATATTTCTTCAGCAAAACAGTATTGTGTTTTGCTTGTTTGTTTCTATCAAGTAGAGGAATAGAAGATGCTAATAAACTATTGAGGTTTCCTTTCCTTTTCTTTCTTTCTTTCTTTTTTAACTCTCCCACCTGAGTAAATTCACTTAAAACTTTGAATTTAATATTTACACTTGTAGATTAAAACAATACTTAGACAAGAAGACAGTATATAGCTAAAAGGATTTAGGTTTTGAATCAATGGCTCTGATACTTTCTTCAACACGGTCTTACTATCAATAATGTTTTTCATCAAGAAAATGAGAAATTATTTCCCATTCAATTAGATTCCCATAGTGCAGTGCTCCAAAGCATGAATATATGGACTGTGACTTCTAGGATATTTGTTGAGAACAAGTTACCAAGGAGGGACTACAGAGGAATTCTGGCTTGTTATGCATCCTCATTCGGGTAACCTGATTTACCACAGGTTTCTCTGGAAGTCTTAAACTACAAGAGATTTCCCTAACCAGACTTTCATTATGATGTTTTGTTCGCGTTTGTCATGCACATTATGTTGATAAAATCAACAGGATTTTAGAATATGTAGAAAATAATAAAAGAATGAAAATATCCCCAGAATTTATGGCAATGATAATTATTATATATTTGAGAACATTCATAAGACTGCATATCTTGAAAGTTCTTACCACACATACAAAAAGTTCCTATGTGAGGTGATGAATCAGTTATCTAAACTTACGGTAATGATTTAGCAATATATATGTATATCATTAAGTTGAACACTTTAAACTTATGCAATACTGTATATCAATTATATCTCAGTAAAGCTGGAAATAAAACAAATACTAGTATGCAGAATATTAATCAATACAATCATGAAACATTTATTTTTTCTTATTTTCTTCTAAAGTGTTTAGCTAATGGAAACAGATATCAGAGTTTGCATTTATAAAAAAATGTATCTTCATAGATAAGAAGAAAGATAACACCCATACTATTGGTCAAAAAAGGAAAAAGAAAAAGAAAAGAAAATACCAAAAAGTTTGTGTTGATTGTAGAGAATGCAATATAAATATTTAATTGATGTTTTGTTGTGTTTAAGACATTGACTATATATATGTGTGTGTATATATATATATATATAGTCAATGTCTTAAACACAACAAAACATCAATATATATACACATATATATATTGCATGCATGTGTTTTTAATGTGTGATCTATACATATAGATACACATATTTTATGTATATGTGCTATTGCTCTGTCTATGCAAATTATGCACTGGATGGCAAGATACTGTTTGTAAAACAAGTAAGCCTGCTGGGTTTAACCACCACAAACAATAAGTCTCTCTAAATTTGCTACCAGCAGCATTTTGGTGTCCTTTATTAGTGGATATATAAAGGCTCCATTGAATTTTTAAAATCCATTGCTGCTGCTTTCCTTACAAGTGTTGGTACAGCAATATTCTGACTTGACCTACATTCTCCAGATTACTTTAATATCGTGCAGTTCTCCTTCTTACTACTAAAAGAATTCACCTGGGCAACGGAGTTGGAAGATTAGTAATTGGTTTTTATTCCTAGGACTATGGCCAAATATATGTTTTCCTAAAGCATCCAATTCTGGGCAACCCCTCTATGTCTGGGTGAAATAAATCGGCTAGCCTGCATTCCTCTTCATATAGGTATCAACATCTCACTAAGTGGTCCTCTACTTGCTACTGCACTAGGACACTCTAATCTTCTCCCTTCACTAGAAGCCATAACTTTCCTCAGGACTGACAGATTTTCAAGGAAAGTGTACTTGCGTATGTGACAGAGGCAGTAGGGGGACTGGTCTTTCACTTCTTTGCATGCAAATGAACTAGTCTGTGCAAACTGTTTATTTCTAAACTCCAATCTCATGTTTTTTATAGTTTACATTCATTTTTTAGTAGACTTACAATTTTATTTCTTGTATAGTGATAGTTCTAGTGGCAATTATTGGTGTGTGTGGTCATGTATGTGCTTGTGTGTATCTGAAATGAAATTATTTCATTCACTATTCAGTGCTTTCAACATTGCCCTCAGATCAAAAGCAGGCTGTGTTTGCAGCAGTAATCACTATTTCTAGTATCTGGCTCTGTTTGTGTGGCTGTCTCTTTAGTTCGGGTTCTATCGAGTTCTTTCATTAAAAAGTCTTTTTGGGGGCACCTGGGTGGCTCAGTGGGTTAAAGCCTCTGCCTTCGGCTCAGGTCATGATCTCAGGGTCCTGGGATCGAACTCCGCATCAGGCTCTCTGCTCAGCGGGGAGCCTGCCTCCTCCCCTCTCTCTGCCTGTCTCTCTGCCTACTTATGATCTCTGTCTGTCAAATAAACAGATAAAATCTTAAAAAAAAAAAAAAAGTCTTTTTGTTTGGATTATTCTGCCATAAATAGATATGCCTGTATCATGTCTCTGAAACCTACAGATGTCTAATTTTTTAAGAGTAAGTCTTTTAAAAAATCTATTTCTTTCTTCCTGTCTTTAGCTGTTCTATTTCAGATCACTACTCTGAAGGACCCCCAAAATCAGGTAGTTGCCAGGTCTCTCTAAAGAGGCAGCCAAGAATATGAAGAACAAATTAGTATTTGTTCTAATATTTTCACCTCTAGATATTTATCAGACCTTATAGAGTAGAGTATCAGACCAGGTAGAGTATTTTCACCTCTAGATATTTATCAGACCTTAAGAAAGTTACTTATATCGCCTTGACTCATTTCTCTCATCTGCAAAATAGGCATGATTTATGCCTATCTAGTTTTATTTATGACATTAAAAATATCCAATGAAAATTTATAGATAGAAAATTTAATACATCTAGCAAACAGCTGGAAAGTCATAGAAGACAAAGACCTTAAAATTGTGAGGGAGCTCTGAACTGTGTTGGGGAACAATTCTCTACAGTTATGCTGTATTTTTGCACTTTTTTTTTTTTTGAGCAGAAGTATTGATTGATTTGAAAGCAAATCTTTCCAGAGATGTACGTATAGCAAACAACACCAAAAAGTAGAGTTCTCGTATTGAGAAAATAACAGGTTTGTTTAATGTCCAGTATAATAAAGATGTCTCCCTCTGGGAAAATAAGGTAGGCTTATTGCCCATTATAAAATATCTGCTCCCCTAACCTCAGGTTCCTCTCCTATAATTCTGTACATTGAAAGAGTGGATGTCATCTGGACTTCATATCACCTGTGGAAACTGCCACTCAGAGAAGAAGTAAAAATGTTGATACTCTGGCTACTGCTAGTGCTTTAAGTTAAACACTTTCTTTTTTTTCTCTCACCCAGGAGTTTCCAGACTTCTGCCAGCATCTATGAAACTGTAGGAAGCCTACTCAACAGCTGATAAGCAAATTAAACTTCCAAACATTCAATTTTGGGCTGATTGACCAGGAGGCTAAACTCAACTTTAGTATTTATGATGAAAATTCAAACAATTCATTTAATGATCAGATTTCAGGTTTTTCCTTATTGTGGTATTGGGGAATTAGCTTAACGATTTCTAAATCATAAAAAGTATTGAAGATCATGGTCCTAGAAATGGAATTTCTGACAAATGGGTGAAGAAATGAGAAAAGATGGAGTTGTATTTATTGAACTTTATTTTTGGCGGAGTGGTTGCAATATCATTTACAAAGTGCATATATGATCAAGGGAAGTAGATTGATCAATTGATTAGATACATATTTAAATATCATAATGCTATCATTAGACTTACAGATTTCTAATTTAATATCTCATACAGTTTATGATAAAAGCAAGTTTCATACTTAACTATATCACATATTGATTCACAACATGGCACAGTCACAAAAATATATATTTTTTATAAGTAGCCAATTTCTGTCTTTTTTTTAGCTCCAATAACACCTTGCATGTAAGTACATTAAAATAATTGCAAATATATTTTAGTAGCATGATTCAGTCTTTAACTAGATCAAGTTCAGACAGCAAGGATACTTAGATTAGAAGGTGAAACAGAGGGAGGAAACTGAGAGACCAGATGATACCAATAAGAAAAGTAGTAAAATGGCAGATCTAAACCCAATTCTATTGATAATCACATTAAATGTAAATTATTTAAACACCACAATAAGACTGAGAGCATGATACTGAATAAAACCCAAGTCCCCAACTATGTACTACCAAAAAGAAAACCAATTTAAATATAAAAGAAGAAAAAAATAAAGTAAAAGTGTACCATACTAACAAAATCAAAAGAAAGCTCAATTACTTATATTAATATTAAGGTACATTTCAAAAAAAAAATAATACTAGGAATAAATAAAATCACTTCATAGTGATAAAAGGATAGAAAGTCAAGAAATATCATCATTCAAGAGGACTTAGCAATCCTAAATGCTTAGGTGCCTAAGAAGAGAGCTTCCAAATATGTTAAGTAAAAATTGATAAAACTGAAAGTAGATATAAGCAAATCTCTAATTATAATCGAAGACTTACACACTCTTCTCAGTAATTAATATCACAAGTAAACAGAAAATCAGTTAGGATATGGCATACCAAAGCAGAACTTTCAGCAAACACCCAATTAGGACATTTATAGAACTCTCCACTCAAAACTGCAAAATATACATTGTTTTCACATGCACATAAAACATATATACATTCTTTTCACATGCACATAAAACTAAGGTACACTACATTTTGGCCTATACAGTAGATCTCAATAACATCTAAAAGGATACAAATAATACAAAGTATGTTATCTGATCATAGTATGGCAATTCTCTGTAAATTGATTTATAGATGCAATGTTGTCTCAATCAAAATCCCAGCACTCTTTGAGAAAAATGACAGCTAAATGGGTTCTAAAATTTGTACAGAAATACAGAAGAGCTGGAATCATTGAAAGACACTTAAAAAAGGAAGAGAAAGTCAGAAGAGTTGTACTCCCTGACTTCAAGAATGAAGGAACTTTGTTATTGGTGTAAAATAATAAAAAATATCAATTGAACAGACAAGATTGCCCAGAATTAGACCCCCACACACATATGGTAAAATGATTTTTAAAAAAGGTATCAAGTAATTCAATGGGAAATAGATAATCTTTTCAAAAAGTGGTGCCAAAAACTTTGAATAGTCACACATAAAAAATGAATTTATCCTATTTTTCACACAGTAAAAAAATAATTCAAAATTATAACAGGTCTAAATATAAAAGCTAAAGTGTACTTCTACAGTCTAAAAAGATTTTCTACTGCAAAATCTTAGTGAACTTAACCTTGGCAAAGACTTCCTAAGTAGATATCAAAAGCACAAACTCTAAAACAATAAAAATAATAATGATTAATTGGATCTCCTAAACATTAAAACTTTCAAAAGAAAAACACTATTAAGTAAATAAAAATGTAAGCTACAGATTGGGAAAAAGTAATTGCAAAATATACATCTGACAGAATTTTTTAAAAGATTTATTTATTTATTTTAGAGAGACGGGGAGGTTTGAGGAGGAGAGAGAGAACCTCAAACAAACTCCTCACTGAGGGCAGAGCCCAATCTGGGTTTTGATCCCACAACCCCTGAGATCATGACCAGAGCTGAAATTACATGTCAAACACTTAACCAGCTTAACCACCCAGGCTCCCCTGACAGATTTTTTTTTTTTTTTAATCTAGAATATGTAGAGAACTCACAAGTGGTAGTAAGACAAACAACCCAATTAAAAATTGTCAATGACATGAATGATAATTTCATAAAAAATGGGGGTGGGCAGAATGGGTGAAGGTGGTCAAAAGGTACAAACTTCCAGTTATAGGGTAAATAAGTCCCGGGTGGGGATGTAACATACAACATGATGACTGTAGTTTAACAAGACTGTATGACATATTTGAAAGTTGCTAAGAGTAAATCTTCAAAAATTCTTACCACAAGAAAAAGAGTTTGTAATTACGTGTTGTGATAAATGTTAACTGAACTTATGGTGGTAATTATTTCATATGGTACACGCATATATTATACACGCAATCATCATGTTGTACACCTAAACCTAATTAAGTGTTCTGCAAACTGTATCTTCATTTAAAAAAAAAAATAAAAATCTATATAGTCAGCAAACAATAACAAGAAAATATATGCAACATTATTAGTTATTAGAGAATGTATTTTAAAGCCACATTGAGTTTCTACTACACATTCAATATGATGACTAAAATTTAAAAGACTGAACATGTCAAGTGTTAGAAAGCATTTGGAATAACTGAAAATCTCATATGCTGGTAGCAGGAGTGTAAAGTGGTACATTTTTCAAAACCCTTTGGCAATTTCTTAAAGTTAAACACAGTCCTGCCATAAGACATAGAAA
The DNA here is from genome assembly GCF_963455335.1 of Martes martes. NCBI lineage: Eukaryota > Metazoa > Chordata > Mammalia > Carnivora > Mustelidae > Martes > Martes martes. The sequence continues at coordinate 166,414,549 of NC_137889.1, read as the reverse complement.
TTCTACTAGGTTTTATCCAAAAGTAATAAAAAGCATATGTCCATAAGAAGTGTTTTACATAATGTTCTTAGCAGATTTACAATAGCCTTAAAACGGGGAGAGAAAACCCAAAACATAGCATCTATCAACAGATAAATGAATAAGCAAATTTTGATATATTGAGACATTAGAATATTATTTGGCAATAAATGGGAATGAACTATCAATATATGCAACAAATATGAATTAATCTCAAAATAAGTATAGGGTGAAAGAAGACATACAAAGAAATTCTACATATTATGATTTTATTTTTATGAAATTCTAGAAAATTCAAACTAATCTACAGTGACAGAAGATCAGTGATTATCTGAGGACCAGGAAGTATAAGAGCGAGTGGGAAAATACTGGGAGGGGCTGGAGGAAGTAGTTACAAAGTGGCATCAGGACACGTTTGCCAGTGCTGTACTTGTTCATTATCATCATTGTATACTTTAAATTGTACACTTTCAATATATGCAATTTGTTGCAGCTGATTATAGCTAAAGCTGTACCAAAGGGAACAAATAACACTCTGCATGTAAATTCTTGTCAGAATCAAGTATGCCACAGTCTGAAGTACATTGACTCCTAGGCCATCTAGATTCTCTTTTGGTGCTCATACAAGAATGAAAGGAACTCTTGTACATTGTAGGTGGGAATGTCAATTGTTATAGTTACTGGGGAAAACAGCACGAAGGACCCTCAAAAAATTCAAAATAGAAATACCATTTAATCCAGTAACTTCATTACTGGGTACTTACCCTCCCCAAAAAAGACCCCACAAAGCCCTAATTAAAAGATATGTAGGCAATCTATGTTTATTGCAGCATTATTTACAATAGCCAAGATATAGAAGTAACTAAAGTGCAGATCAAAAGATGAATGGATAAAGAAGATGTGGAACACACACACGAACACACACACCCAGAGTAATAATACACAACCATAGAAAAAGAATGAGCTCCTGTCATTTGGGGCAACATGGACAGATCTAAAGGGTATTATGCTAAGTGAAATAAGTCAAACTGAAAAAGACAAATACCATAATGTTTCACACATATCATTTGCTTGAATCATATAATTTGCTTGATATCATATCATTTGCTTGAATCCAAGCAAATGAATAAACAAACAAACAAACAAAAAAGCAGAAACAGATCCACAGACTCATAAATTCAATGAACAAACTGACGGTTGCCAGAGGGAAGAGGAGGGGGGTGGGGGGTGGACAAAGTGGGTGAATGGGAAGGAGAGATGCTAGCTTCCTGTTACAAAATAAATATATCATAGGAATAAAAGGGACTGCATAAGGAATAAAGTCAATGACATTGTAATAGCTTTGTATGGTGACAGATGGTAGCTACACTTGTAATGTAGAAACTTACATTACAACTACTATATTGTGCACCTCAAACTAATGTAACGTTGTGAAACAGCTATACTCAAAAAATAAATAAGAAGAGAAACAAAGAACAAGTGAGCTAGAGAGATAACAAGTAATTGTAGTGCATGATCCTTACATGGAACATGGTTTGGGGGAAAAAGCTGTAAAAAAGCATTTTTAGGATAACTGGAAAATTTTAATATAGACTGGATAGTAATATTGTATTACTATTTTTTTTAAGTGAAGTATGTCCAATGTTATTCATGTAAGTTAACAGGGTCTCTAGTACTCTTTAGAGATCAGGAGAACTGAAGCATTTTTAGAAGTTTTAGAGCCATCCTTGGAGGATGCTATTCAGAGTAAATGCTTTCACTTGGCATCTGACCATTTAATATTATCAAATACTTGGCTAAGTATTCTCTCTTAGAAAAATTAACCATCCGGGGCACCTGGGTGGCTCAGTGGGTTAAAGCCTCTGCCTTCGGCTCAGGTCATGATCTCGGGGTCCTGGGATAGAGCCTGGCATCAGGCTCTCTGCTCAGCAGCTCTCTGCCTGCCTCTCTGCCTGCTTGTGATCTCTGTCTGTCAAATAAATAAATAAAATCTTAAAAAAAAAAGAAAAAATAACCATCCCTTCTTTACAGACTAGAATTAGTAGGCATGTGCATGTCCACATGTGCACACACAGAAATATGTATATATATATAAAATAAATTATAGACAACAAAAGCACTCATTTCTTAAATTACCTTAACCTTATTTTTTATCTCAATAAAAAAAAATCAAAGATACCATGTACAGTTCTATGAAGATCAAGAGAGATAATATATATAGATCATAAAGCATGAGTACACAGTAAGCATTCAATACTTATTTCATGTAGACTAAACTTCTTTACTATACTAAAGAAAAGCAGATGATGGAATATTCTCTTTCTGACTTTACCAGCTTTGGGAGTTTAGCAGCTTTCCAGGGATTGCTTCTGTGGCTTCAATGGGGACTATTAATAATCAGGAAAAGTACGAAGGTTTTTTCCCCCTCTCATTCTCCTTTACTCTGACTTGAGAGAGAGAACTGCTCCTATTATATTATGTTCAAAAGGAGATAATAGAGGCCATTTATTTTTATAACTTAGTGATTTTCAACCTGGCTGAATATTAGAATCAAATGAGGAAATTTTAAAACGCCTGTAATTGGACTCCATCTTAGACCTTAGAATCTGAGGGTGTGGCCCAGGATTAAAAAAAAAAAAAAAAAAAAAAAAAAAACATCCTGAGTATTCTAATGTCTAGAAAACACTGAGAATGATCAAGTGACACTTTCTGTTAAGAATTTTACTACTTTTCTAAATTCGTACTCTAGATACTGCATTAGAAATTTATTCCAGATTTTATGCACATACACACACACACGCACACACATACACCTTTACCCAGAACAGCAAAAATACATATATATGCATATAAAATGTAAAAAAAAAATAGCCAAAGAAAAATTCAGACTTTTTATACAAGTTTTTGAATCACTCTTTCCTGCCAATAAATGGTTATTTTCCTGACATTTTTTTTTAACTTTTGACTCTCTGCAAGTAACCTATGTATTATAAAGAGTTGACATAGTCCATCTGATCACTTTTTGACTGTGTGCTTTAAAGCATTTATTAAATTTATTAAGCTGTGCTTACTGTGAGTACATCAAACCCCAAACTAAAATTAAATCAAGATGAATCAAACCTGGGGACTGGTAGCAGATGCTAGCCATCCCACTTAATTGTCTAACAGCATATGCAGAGAGACAATCTCCAAGGCAACTGAGACATAAAACCACACAAAGATTTGATTTTGTTGATTGAAGTCAACACCTTGAATTACACAATGAAAAAAAAAAAAGAAAGAAGAAGAAAGAAAAAGAAAAAGTAAAAGGACGTCATTCCACAGGATACGATAGTGTAGGTTAGTATAAGTTATGGTTATTAGGATCTGTAGAAATTACCATGGTGTGCTGAGCCTTAAAGCTCAGATCAGTGTTGAGGATTATGCTATTGATAAACAGACTCAACTTTACCCAGGACAGCAAAAACCATACACACACACACTCATATATATATATGTACATATATAGATATGCATAGATATTGTTTATATGTATTGGGGATAGTCTCGTTTTTCACTTTAAAGTTTCTACATAGAGCTTTGGTCTAATGTCATTGTCTATTGTTCACTGAGTGTGAAGATACTCACTGCCAGTCTCAAGGAGGGGAATGACTGCTTTCAACAATTAGCAGCACTACGAATTTCCCTTACAAAGATGTAAAAACAAGAAAATTACTTTTTTTTTTTTTCATATCACCAGTCACAGGATAAGAGAAAGGTAGGGTCCAATTCATTTATACAATTGAGAATTGCAAGAGAAAGGATAAACTGAGAAACTGTCATTACTTTACTCTAAAAGGAAGTACTGTTTATTTTTTTAATTTATTTTATTTTTATTTTTTTTAAAGATTTTATTTATTTATTTGACAGACAAAGATCACAAGTAGGCAGAGAGGCAGGCAGAGAGACAGGAGGAAACAAGTTCCCCGCTGAGCAGAGAGCCCAATGCGAGGCTTGATTCCAGGACCCTGGGATCATGACCTGAGCTGAAGGCAGAGGCTTTAACCCACTCAGCCACCCAGGCGCCCCAGTACTATTTACTTTAAATCCAACCTTTCAGGATTCCTCTATATGAGTTCATGATTTAGTCAGCAACTTATCTATAATATCCTTTACTTTCTCATCTCCTGGCCAGTTTGATACATCCCTAATTCTTTATATACCACCGTGAGATACACACTGACAGACTCGAGAATTGTATCACTTTTTGCTCATCAACAAACCACTTAAAAACCTAGTTTCTTGAAGTTAACAATCATTTATTGAGCTCTTGATTCTGAGAGATAATTTGGATTGGTTTCACCTAGATAATTCTCCCTGGCCTAAGCTGACCTTATTCTTCCGTGGTCAGCTTCTGGTCAGCTCAATAGATCTGTTTCAGGAGGTTGGCTGAATGATGGCTGAGTAACAGGCGCCACTGGACCACACGCCCTCTCTCCTACAGCAGTCTAATCTGATCTCACTTACATGGTGACAAAATGTTCCAAGAGCAGTAACTATAAATGTTCTCCAAGTTGATGCACGCGCTATTGCTAGTTTCTCATTGGCTAAGGCCAGTCACATGACTGGTGCAGATTCATGGGATGAAAGAGACCCCACCTCTTGGTGAAGGGAAAATTGTGATCATATTTGCAATTTCTCCTATTCTTCCTTCTGGCAAAAACCATTCAGTCTTTAAAAATGCAGATTATATTCATTCTATCCAAAGGCTTTCAAAATTCCCATTCAGGCTTGGAGTCTAAAATCAAATGATGTCCATCAAGTCCTGAATAAATTAATATCTCTGTTATTCCTGATACTGCTATCATTCTATTTATTTTGTCATTGGACCATGGTGCATTTTTATTATCTGAGTAACTGCTTTCATCGTAGCATAAGTAGTAGGGCAGGGTGAGTATTTCTTATACTTCTGCATATCCAATCTTTATGATGACTTTCATATGGCCATGTTCTAGAAACATGTTTTTTTGAATTTTGAATGAAGAAATGATTGAATAGAAGAATGACAAAGTTTAAAGGGTGATGATACAAGCATTCTTTATGTAATCTGAAGTAGGTTATTTTTTGCAAGACTGGTCTAAAATTGAGCTTTTCTGGAATTATGAAGAGGTGAAAGTTCATGACAGTATCCAAATGAATCTCTAATGAGTATCATGTCATTTTTCAACTTTGGCTGGCACTACATAACTAAGATATTATACATAAATTTATAGGCATAAAAGGAAAGAATTGGTCAATACAGAAAATATCAAAGGCCCAACTTGTAACTTCTGACTTCTAAAGATTTTCTATTATCTTGATCTTATCTATCAGATCATTATTAGCCATTTGCTTTTATATAAAGTCTAAAAGCAAATCCTTATGAGTAACATGGTAAATCTTTTTATCTTTACATCCCTGACATTTTAAATCAGAAGAATCCAAAAAACTTAGGTTTATTTGAAGTATAAAAAGTGATTAATAATTTAAAAACAACTCTTGGGCACCTGGGTGGCTCAGCAGTTAAGCAGCTGCCTTCTGCTAAGGTCATGATCCCAGGGTCCTGGGATCAAGCCTGCATTGGGCTCCCTGCTCAGCAGGAAGCCTGCTTTTCCCTCTCCCACTCCCCCTGCTTGTGTTCCCTCTCTTGCTGTGTCTCTCTATGTCTAATAAATAAATAAAGTATTTAAAAAAATAAAAATAAAAATAAAAACAACTCTATACAGGTATTTCTATTGTAGAGCATTGATGGGCATTTCTTTGTGTGTAAGTACATGTTTACTGTTACTACCAATGCTCTATCTGTATACAAGCACTTTTATAAGTGGACACATTTGGATTTCTCCCTGTTTCTTCTTTCTGTATGACTATGCTATCTAGGTATTTCTATGGCCATATACAGGACTGTGTATAAACCTGCATAATGGTAAAAATATGTGTAATGATAATAATAATAATAATATACATATGTATATATAAATGTTGTGTGTACATTTGTTTACTGTATATGCAAGCCTATGTCAAGGGATTATGGGGAATTTCAGAAGATGGGAGTACATCAAAAATATATAGCTATAGTATAGTTTGTAGCATGTATCTACTTATAAGAGGGACATATAATTGAATACATAGATAGGCCCTCTGTATCAGCCCCTAAAGCAGCTATTTAGCTTAGTTGAGTCATCTGGCTACTAGAAAGTTTTCCACAATTTAATTTATGATTTAAAGTGTTAAGATAACTAGTGGAAAACAAATTCTAGAGCTCACCAGATTAGTGTTCTAATTGTTGCTTTATCATTTCTCAGTAGTTTTGAGTGAACTATTTACCAGATGTCAGTGAATTGGCACCACACATAAAATACTTCTGTTAGATGGGCTCTAAATGAATGTATATGCCTGTGTGAATACTGGAGCCACATGAACTGGAAACACACAATTTATGACTTTGAGCAAATTATATCCTTAAACTTCATTTTTTTTTCATCTGTACAATGGCTATACTAATACCTACTGACTCGAATGTGTGACAATAACATAAAATCATGTAAGGATTGTATGCAATGCATTAACTTAAGTAAAGCACAGGGTTTGGCACGTGAAAGGTACTGAATAAATCTTAATAAGTCTACTTCCTTGTAAAGAGTACTGTAAGGGAGAGAATGCAGATAAGGTTAGAGTATTACTTTAAATGTACTGCTTGTACCAATATAAACAGTATCCATTCGTGTACTGTACTATTGCAATTCATTTTTGTACTGTACTGACTTTGTATTGTACCAATTATTTTTGTTTGAACAAAAACAAAAGCCTATTATGGAATACCAGGAAATAAGAGATACAGTCTTTTCAAAATATTCATCTTCCAAGTTAAGTAAAGGAATTTGAAAGTAAAAACAGTTAAAAATTGGAAACCCTTTACCATAAACCATCAGCATATTAACTAAAGTATAAATTTTAAAATTGGAGTGATCACCAAAACAGCGTGGAACTGGAACAAAAACAGACACATAGGCCAATGGAACAGAGTAGAGAGCCCAGATATGGACCTGCAACTCTATGGTCAAATAATCTTCAACAAAGCAGGAAAAATATCCAGTGGAAGAAAGACAGTCTCTTCAATAAATGGTCCTGGGGAAATTGGACAGCTACATGTAGAAGAATGAAAATGGAGCATTCTCTTAGACCGTGCACAAAGATAAACTCAATATGGATGAAAGACCTTAATGTGAGGCAGGAATCTATCAAAATCTTAGAGGAGAACACAGGCAGTAACCTCTTCAACATCGGCCACAGCAACTTCTTTCAAGATAGTCTCCGAAGGCAAGGGAAACAAAAGCGAAAATGAACTTTTGGGACCTCATCAAGATCAAAAGCTTCTGCCCAGCAAAGGACACAGTCAACAAAACAAAGAGGCAAGGCATGGAATGGGAGAACATATTCTCAAATGACACTATAGACAAAGGTTTGATACCCAAGATCTATAAAGAACTCATCAAACTCAACACACACAAAACAGATCATTACATCAAAAAATGGGCAGAAGACATGAACAGACACCTCTTCAAAGCAGACATACAAATAGCTAACAGACTCTTGAAAAAATGTTCATTGTTAGCCACCAGGGAGATTCAAATCAAAACCACATTGAGATATCACCTTACACCAGAGTAGAATGGCCAACATTAACAAGACAGTAAACAAAAAGTGTTGGAGAGGATGTGGAGAAAGGGGAACCCTCTTATACTGTTGGTGGGAATGCAAGTTGGTGCAGCCACTTTGGAAAACAGTGTAGAGATTCCTCAAAAAATTAAAAATGGAGCTACCCTATGACCCTGCAATTGCACTACTGATATTTACCCCAAAGATACAGATGTAGTGAAAAGAAGGGCCATCTGTACCCCAATGTTCATAGCAGCAATGGCCACAGTCGCCAAACTGTGGAAGGAACCAAGATGCCCTTCAACAGACGAATGGATAAAGAAGATATGGTCCATATATACAATGGAATATTATGCCTCCATCAGAAAGGATGAATACCCAACTTTTGTATCTTCATACTTAGCAAGGTAAGCCTTTCTCAGTCTTTCTCATTTCTCCCCCATTTATCAATATTAATCTCTCTACTAATGGAAGTAAACATTAAGGCTCAAATTGACATCATTTCTTAGATTTCATCAAAAATTTCATGCATCCAAACACGTAATTAGAAAATATACTGCTAGAAATATAGGATTTGTTGATATAAGATCTAAGCATATCGGGTTAATTCAAAATTGATAGCACATCGTGACCTTCTTCCTGGTCCTTTTTAAAGAGCATTTGAAAAAATAGGGGATAAGTATTTTTTCCCACTTCATAAAACTCCTTTTTGTGATTCTATTTTATTTAGCCAACTAGACTTAAAGAAAAACAAAACAAAACAAAACAAAAAATACAAAGCAAAACAGAGAGATAATTTACATATCAAATGGCATGACCTAATTCTCATAGATTTTTTGCCATACTCTGTCTTAACTTTCCCATCTCCTTTAATGTACTATTAAAACAATTGGCTTTTAGTCAGCATAGTAAGTGCTATTTCTAATATATAGAAGAAATAAACATAACCCAAAATCAAATTTCTTCTCAATTTAGGTATCCCATTAAGTATTTTATCTAATAGTTATAAAAGTTCCTCTGAACAAAGAATACAGATTAAAAATACACTGTTCCATTTCATTTTGAGGAATGTGATTAGGTTATATATATATATACATATATATATTTTTTTTTCTACTTATGCTTAACCCTGGTTTCTAAGCACTGAAATTTTCTAAGTTGACACAAGTTGTAATTTTAAGGCTGGATCTCTAGAAATTTCTCAGCTCCTACATTCTATTGGAATAAGTGAGGTAAGAAGCCATTCATTAATGCTCTGCACACTGAGACTTATATTTAGAGAAAAACAGGAGACTAGCTCTCTAATAATAATAAAAAAATGTTAAAAAAACATAGTCAAACAACTATTGATTTCTTACCCTAATAATAAACTCATTGATTAGATTTAAATTGGTCCTATAAAAATAAGTTTTAAAAGAGATATATTGATATGCAAGAAGTGCTTTCTCTTAAAAAAATTAATGGCTTTTTATCAAAATCAGCTACTTATTTCTGTCTTAATCTGCAAACTTTCCTTAATACAGTGATGTATAATTATTTTTTTTATTTTTCCCTTGATGTAATTTACTTACATCATTACAGATCCCATCAAAACATTTATTTCATTAGCATTTCTCAACCATAAGGATACCATTCTATGGGCCATTTGAAAGAATCCAGATATTCTGGGTGAATGTGTATCAAATACCTCCTCTCATATCTACCTTTGACACAGTTTCAACTACAAATATAACTCAGTGTACTAGGTAGAAGCCTAAAATGTTTCTAATATTTCTGATCATAATTCTGGAGACTGAGTATGATGAATATGTCACTTCCATAATTATGCTATAACACATAGTTGTCCTTAAAATACAGAGATAATCAGGTGACCCTAATTTAACCCAAAAGCGCTTTAACAGCAGAGTTTTCCCTTGCTAGCAGTAGGAGAAGCTAGAGACTCCATGCATGAGAGAGATTGGACTCATTCTCATGGGCTTTGAAAGGTGTCATGGGACAAAGAATATTAAGAGTCTACAAAGCCTCAGAGCCAGCAAAACAAAACAAAACAATAAAATAACTTGGTTCTTTTTTTGACACACGTTGCTGAATTTAACCAGCAACCTAAATGAGCATGGAAGCAGATTCTTCCAAAGTTTCCAGTTAAGAACCCAGCCTGGTTGAATCCTTGATCTCAACCTTGTGATACCCTAAGGAGAGAACCTAATTGAGCTATGTAAACTTTTGACCTATATTATTCTGAGATTAATAAACAAGCGTTGGTTTAAATTGGTAGGTTTTGGTTATCTGTTTATTAGCAATAGAAAACTAATGTCATCTAATTCAATTATTTTCATGATTTTTGGAGATCTTACTTTCCAAATGAAATCTTTGGAGGAAGTCAGTATATAAAACTTCTACAAACAGAATTGTTCAGATTAAAAAGGTAGTCAGTTCTATGTAGTAGCAGTGACCCTCACTTTATCCCACATGGTTTTATCACTGAACCTCAGAAATCTTCAGAAGCCCAGGAGAATCCTTAACCACTAAAGTGAGTCTGTAATACCAGAGCCAAAGAGTAAGGAGTTTCAAATTAAATTTATTTTTCTGTTTTGATATAGATAGAAGTAACTCTCAATTAGCCACTTGGATTTATCAAAGTCTAGATGCACAGCTTTTGCCTATATCTTAAAAAGAAAGTTCCTAAATCCAAATTCTGGCAATAGCTCTGTGTATTCTCAATCTAAACAGAAAATTGATAGCGCTAAACTTCTTTCAGGCTTTTCAAATTGAAGAAAAACATAAGAGAAATCTTGTGATGGCATATATCCCATTGTAGTGATTTCTAGCCCAGCTGCAGAGTTTGCAAAAATAAAATCTTCCCACACTCTCCCGAAAAACAATGGACCTTTTAATGAGTGAATTTTATCATTAAGAACAAAATAAAACAAAACAAAACATTGAACAGTTATGTTGTAGCAGAGAAATCAACTGTTTGAACAAAGGATCCTCAAGAAAAGAAATAGATTTCTTTTGGGGTGCCTGGATGGCTCAGTCAGTTAATCTTTGAACTCTTGATTTCAGCTCAGGTCAAGTTGTGAGATCAAGTCTCATGTTGGGGTCAACAATTGGTGTGGAGTCTGCTTGAGATTATTTCTCTCTCTTTCTGTCCTCTGTGCTCATGCTTACATGCTCTCTCTTTCTCTCTCAAAAATAAATATAATATAAATATAATCTTTAAAAAACTGATTTATTGAAAAAGTAAGCAATTCTTAAAACTCTTTTTGGTTTAAAAGGTGTAACATGCCTTTTAAATGTTATTCAGAGAGATTTTTGAGTAGAATCATCTGTTTTTACACTGATTATTGGGTCAGTTATTAGCATTTGACATTTATTGGCAAATATTCTCTAAGCTGAATTTGTACATGCAGAATTCCTCTTTTCATGCACAACATATTATCTATTTCCTTTCCGCTGAAAGGTACTTGTTGAGCTTTTTAAACAGAAAGACTTGGCAATAGATAATCAACTGAATATATTTTGGGAGATACTTTCCCTGTATGATAGAGCATTACTGCAGAGAAAAACACAAGAGTTCACTTTGGCAGAAGTATTGCTGGTACCTCTGTGTGAATGCTGCTTTTCATTTCTTTGTTTTATTTTATTTTAGTTTTTTAAGTATTCCTAGTAGAGCTTCAAGCAGCTATTACTCATTTGTTTTGGATGTTTTTAATAATATCCATGTGAGTAATGCTCCTAAATACATGCTCTTTCTGTATCTTTTTAATAATACTTGAAGTAGATCAAATACCATATACCCATTTTGCTTGGTTAGGATATACTAGGACCAAAACAAACAAACAAAAAAACCCAAAACACTTAAATGAATAAAAGAGTTAGTGTCCTGCCTAGTTCATTCTTCTGGGTTATCTGATTCTATATATCTGTTACTGTCTTTGAACTCTACAACTCTGTAAGATGTAGGGAAAAAAAAAAAAAAAGACAATGTCAGTGATGCCTGTTCATAGAAATGCAAAGGAGTTTTATCCAGTGAATGTAGTTGATCATCGCCCTGTGGATATTGACCAGTTTTGCATTTAATTTGCAAATTAATATCAACATTTAAGATCGTCTAACGTGTTATTTGAATTCTCCTTTGAGTCAATTGTAGTGTCTTATTGGTTTCTTCATTAATTACTAAGTTCATTGCTTTTCTATTGCTGTATAACATTACCATGAACATAGCACAGCAACACAAATTATTTCACAGTTTCTGTGTCAGCATGACACATGGCTTAATTGGGTCCTGAGGTAATCAAAATAGAAGCTCAGGTGGTGATACTACCTAAGGCCCAGGATCTTTTTTCAAGCGCCCTGGGTTATTGACAGAACTCAGTTTCTTGTGATTATAGGACTGAGATCCTCAGCCCACCTGAATCTCCTGCTGTTTTCTGTTATGTGGCCCTCTCCCCAACAAGGCAGTTTGTTCCTTCAAGGCCAAGAGGAAAGTATCTTCTCATTTCTTCCCTCTCATTTCCTCCAATCCTCTGAGTTCTGGGATGGAGGAATTAATTAGGCCAGCTCCCCACTGCCAGAATGTGGAAATCAAGATGAAGAGTTCCAACATGCCCTAAAACTCCAAAAAGAAAAATAGGAAAAATATTTTATTAAGAGCTGATGGCTGAAAATTCTCCGAGACTGTTGAATGTACCAATGCTCAGTTCTAGGAAATCCAGTGAATTCCAAATGAGATAAAGTTTAAAACACTATTTATTTCACATATTTTTCCATATGGTGAAACTTAGGAACACTAAAGAATATATGATGATTTACTAACAAAAGATACATTAACTACCACAAATAGATTAAAAACTAATTTTTCTATATAAACAATGGAACTCAGAAAACTGGAATATTTTAAGAGTCAAAATAATTTCTGGAAAACTAACATTACACCAAACAAAATTATCCTTTAAAAGCAAAAGTGAAATAAACACATCTGCAGACAGACATTAGCCAAGGAATAGCCAAGAAATTAGTTGACCTCAACTAATGTTGACTAACATTTTCCATTTAGAATTCAAAATTCTAATGGAGGTATTTCAGGGACAAGGAAAATTATTTCCCAATATAGACTGAATTACAAAAAGCAGAAATGGATAAAAAAAATCTTAATGGGCATATCTAAACCAATGGCAATATAAAATATTAAAATGTCTAATTTGGGGTGATTGTGTATAAATAGATTAGAATTAATATACTGAAGAGCAAAATAATATATGCAAGGTAAATCTTGATAGAATTTAAGCATTCTACAATTGCTTTGTTCTTAGGAAGGGCTATAAAGATACTGAACATCTTTATTAAGAATTTAAGTATTCTTATTAAAGTAGTAAGTAAGAGTAATAACACTCACGTAGGCATAGTACACTTAACTTTTTTTTAATCAAACACAAACATTTATTTAAAACCCACTGTTTGCAAAATGCTTTAAGAGTTCTCAACAAATTAAGATTAAAATGACATTCCTCCCTCAAATCACCCAGATGAATAGAGACAGAAACACAAGAAATACTAATCACAATGTATGAAATCCCTTAATATAACAGAAATATGTTAGAGTTGATATTGTTTATTCTGGCAGTTTTCTCCATTAGAAGTTGGACATGATTCTTCCTTGAATGATTTAGATGTTGTTTTTAGACTTTGTGGTATTTGCCCTACAGCAGCATACTTTAGTCATTATGACACTCATCTTAACAACCAAAAAAGTTCCATTCTGTATTTCCAAATACCTCCTGAGAGAGTGGCACCACCCTTTTTGAGAATATGTTACTAGACAGTGTCTACTGGGACTGTCAAATCTTTTAGTAGCAGTTCTGAGAAAGGAAAGGGTCTAGGAACTCACTCAGGTCTATCTAGAGTTTCATGTATCTATCTATCTATATCTATATCTATATCAGCCATATAGAGTTTACATTTAAATTAAATTCTAGATGCAGTCACTTGCATTGATCAGGAATTCACAGAACAAATATTGTGGGTTTTCCTTCTTATCAGAATGTCTTTGTTATGGAGGTAGCTACAAGAAGGGCTTCAGTTACTTTTAGCTCCTATTCATACAAGAGGCTTTGCTGAACACCAAAATGGCCTGAAGAAATGGGTTGTCATAGTGCAACACTGGACTGGCTGAGCTACTTGAAACACTTCTAGCCTTTGTAGAATAAGGATGATCTATAGCAAAGTGACCTATGTTAACCAGGTCATGTCTAATGCAAACACTGGAGAACTTTGAAGAGGGCAAAGACCACTTCATAAGCCAGAGTATACGTAACATCTAAACAAGTATGGGGGAAATGAGACGACAAGAAAAGAACATTAAAAATGTCAGGTCAGTCTAAAAGATGTCAAGAAAGGAATTAAAGATGGACAAATAGAAAGCAGACAATATGGCAGTAGAAATAAATGTAAGTGGAACAAACGCTCTAGTTAAAAGAAAATATACAATTCTGGCTTAAATGCATGTTAGCTACATGAAATAAACCAGAAAAAGGAAGTTGAAAGTCAAAGGTTGTTTAAAATAAATAATTAAGAAAGGTTTCTGGAGAATTACTTAAAATATAGCAATGGTTTGTATTAATATGTGATATCATAATTAAAAAAGAAGACATTATCAGAAATTAATGTGATCACTACAGAGTGATTTAAAAAGTTCAATTTATCAGGAAGACACCATTTAAAACATTTCTGTACCTAATACTGTACCTTCAAAATGTGTAAAGCAAAACATTTTTAAAAACTGAGGAGAAGTTGACAAATCTGCTACTAAAGAGATTTTATCACACCTCCCATGGTTTAACTGGTCAGTCTATCAGACAATCAATAATCATTAGAACATTTAAATAATTAATAGGTTTGAGCTAATTGGCTTAAATAAAACAGCATTGCCCAAATTTGAAGAATATATTTTCTTCTCATGCTTACATTGAATATTATATGAAAATTGATTTCATCTTAGGACATAAAGCCCGTCTCAGTAAATCTCAAAGAATTGACATGAAATCAGTGTGACCCTTGCATTCATCCTGTCCTCTCTTCCTCCATTCTCCAGGGTTTGGTGTAAAGCCAACCTTTTTCATTATTAGTAATATATAAATTCAGGTAGATTAAAAAAATAAAAGGAGAGGAAATGGTGGGTGAGATATTTATTGCTTTGTGACACTCTGAAACTGAAATTATGCCCTATTTTTCCAGACCTAAAGGCCTAATAAGAACAAGCTTGTAGAGTAGAGATAAGGGAGGTGTGAAATGTGCATATTCACTTTGACAGACATAAAAGAAAACTAATATTCTTCCCTGGGAAATTAGGTGACTATTTTTCACCTATCTTCCTAATACATCCCCTACCATTTAGTCTAATGATGAAATATGTCTTGGTGTATATTACTTTGATAACAACAGAAGCAATCTTTAATGTGTTAACTAAGTAATAAAAGTAGACCTCTGTGCAAGTTAACCCATGCTAATGAGTGCATAAAAACAAATAAAACAAATAATGTCACCATAGTCATGTTTATAATAATCAGATATGTTAATATTATCTTCTCTTTGCAATTTCACTCTAAAGTACAGAGCAAAAGTCTAAGTTCATCCTTTATGGTGCCTAAGATATTATATGATGTGAATGTAACCCAAGTTTCTAATCTCTATTGCTATTCTGTCCATAATTTTTGCCCTAGCAACTGAATAGAGAATATTCTCTTAATAAATAGGACCTTTGTAGAGTGAAGGAAACCAACAAAACAAAAAGATAACCTACTGAATGGTAAAAGACATTTCCAAACAATATATCCAGTAAGGGGCTAATATCCAAACTATATAAATAACTTATACAACTCAACACCAAAAAAACCCCAAAAATCTGGTTAAAAAATAGCCAGAGGATCTAAATGGACATATTTCCAAAGAAGAAATACAGATGGACAGACATTTAAAAATATGCTCTACATCACTAATCACCAGGAAATGCAAATCAAAACCACAATGAGATCATCTTGCACCTATAAGAAAGGCTAGAACCAAAAAGACAAGAAATAGCAAGTATTAGCAAGCATATAAAGAAAAAGGAACTCTCATGCACTGTTTGTGGAAATGAAAATTGGGCAGCCACTGTGGAAAACACTCTGGAGGTCCCTCAAAAAATTAAACATAGAAATACCATATGATCCAGTAATCCCACTGGGTATTTATTTACTCAATGAAAATAAACACTAATTCAGGGGCACCTGGGTGGCTCAGTGGGTTAAAGCCCCTGCCTTCGGCTCAGGTCATGATCCCAGGGTCCTGGGATCGAGCCCCGCGTAGGGCTCTCTGCTCAGCAGGGCGCCTGTTTCCTCCTCTCTCTCTCTGCCTGTCTCTCTGCCTACTTGTGATCTCTGTCTGTCCAATAAATAAATAAAAAAATTAAAAAAATCTTAAAAAAATAAAAGAAAAAAATAAAAGAAAATAAACACTAATTCAAAAAGATACACACCCTTATGTTTATTGGAGCATTGTTTTAGGGTAGCCAAGATGTGGAAACAACCCAAGTATTCATCAATAGATGAATGTATAAAGATGTGGTATACACACAGAGTCACACACACACACACACACACACGATACATACACACATATTTTTACACACATAATGTGATATTACTCAGCTGATAAAAGGAAAGAGATCTTGCCATTCATGATAACATAGATGGATCTAGAAGCTACTATGCTAAGTGAAATAAGTCAGACAAAGACATATTATTTCATTTATATGTAGGATCTAAGAAACAAAACGCATAAAAAACAAACACAAAGCAGAAACAGACACATAATTACAGAGAACATACTGAATTCTCAGAGGGGCAGGGAGTTGGAGGAATGGGCAAAATGGGTGAAGGGGAGTGGGGGACACAGGCTTACACTTATGGAATAAGTCACAGGGGTAAAAAGCACAGCATAGGAAATATTGTCAATGGTATTATATTAGCATTATTATTATATTTATATTATAATAGCATTATTATATTATATTCACATTATATATTATATATTATATTATATTATATTATACTACCATTATATGGGGACAGATATAGCTAGACCTGTGGTGAGCATAGCATAACATAGAGACTTGTTGATCAAACTGTGTATCAATTGTACTTCAGTAAAAAAAAAATCAGGATCAGCACTACTGAATATATATATATATATATACATACACACACACACACATACACACAGATATATGCATATGTATATATATACATATATATATTTTAAAATTTATTTTAAAAATTTTATTTATTTATTTGACAGACAGAGATCACAAGTAGGCAGAAAGGCAGGCAGAGTGAGAGGGGGGAAGCTGGCTCCCTGTTGAGCAGAAAGCCTGATGTGGGACTCTATCCCAGGACCCTGAAATCATGACCTGAGCCAAAGGCAGAGGCTTAACCCACTGAACCACCCAGGCACCCCTATATGTATATTTCTGTATCTATATGTCACATATCAAGTATACTGGATGTACATATACTATGTGAGTGTGTGTGTATGTGTATATGTGTGTGTGTGTGTGTGCACGCACGTGCGTGTATTCTTGGTAATCCATATGGGTAAACACCTTCAGTGTCAAGGAAAAGGTCACCTATTTTTCAAGTCTCAATAACTTTCCCATGTGAAACATTTTCTGACACCCTGATAGAGTCATATGTTCATTTTCTTAATTTTCAGTGTCATTTGTGCATAGTGCCTTTTTAGAAATTCTCATGACATTTTAATTACTTGTTTATATGTCTATCTTCTCCCTGATATATAATCTCTTCTTAATCTAAGATCATCTTTTAAGATTTTCTGTTTCTGAGAAATACACCTAGTTTCCCAGCACATGAGAGCCATTCAGTGATATCTGTTGAATAAATGTCCAGACTCTAGAAAGTATTCAGTGAGGTTCTGACATAAACTTAAAGTTCCTCCCAGGAACTTTTGAAAACCTTCAATTAGTAGGATGGGATCATTGGTTGTTGAATCCAGTGCCATTTGGACTGGATTTTCTCTGCCTGTCTGGGTTGTTGACATGCTGATTCAAGAGAAATATGTGATAGCAACTTTGGAATCAAAAAGTCTAAACTTCTAAAGTGACCTTTCTGTTGTATATGTTGTATATGTATGTATGCAACATATGTTGCGTATGTTGTATATGTAGGAGAATTAGTCTTTGAAGTCTTTGAAGGCATCATGGTCAGTCTTTGAAGGCAGTCTAGGTTTGAAATCTCCTCACATTATCTGTATGCTTTGAATTATGTGGCACCACTCTGTAGAAAGTGGAAAAAAAAGTTTACCTTTTCTCATCTGTAAAGTTCGATAATAATACTTATTGTATAGGGTGAAAAATAAGAGTTAAGATGTACATGTGTGTACACATACAGATATAGATGTGCAAATACATAGCCAGATTCATATACACACACTTAGACTGGGCTTGGAACTTTATGTAAATTTTAGTTATTATTATTATCAGTCATGATTTTAATATTTTTTTATTCCCTAGGCTGTGCTTATCTCTGTGACTTATTTTATAAATGGGAGCTTGTAACTCTTAATCCTCTGTTTCACCCATCCCCCAAAACCACCTCAATATTTTTATTGAAACCATTTGGTAACCTTGGGCTTTTTTATTTTTATTTTTATCTTCTTTAATTTTATTTATTTATTTATTTTTAAAATTTATTTGACAGAGAGAGACGCAGCGAGAGAGGGAATACAGGCAAGGGGAAAGGGAGAGAGAGAAGCAGGCTTCCCACTAAGCAGGGAGCCTGATATGGGGCTTGATCCCAGGACCCTGAGCCCAGGGCAGACATATAGTGACTGAGCCACCCAAGCGCCCCTAATTTGGGCTTTTAAATTTTATTCTGCCGATAGATTCTGGTTCCCATGACTCTCATAGCCTACACCATTCTACAATGAAATGGCTTGTTTCAAGGCTTATAAATTCAGTTTCAATTTATTCACTTGTTCATGGATTAGTCTTCCATTCCATCCTGCACAGTTCTCTACCTAATGCCAGGTGTCTGCTTTATTTATTATCTAAGGAAGACTATGCTTCTCCCTGCCCCCCCCCCCCCCCGCCCAGTTTCACAAGCTCAAATCAAGATTATTCAAAGAATTAGTCACTAAATAAAAGAGCAGTTTTTGCAATTTAAGGTGAATTACATTTGAAATAAGCCAAAACACATTTATAATTAGGTCAGTCTATATTATCAGGGAAGGTCCTGCTCCTGCTCTGCTCTGCTTTCAAACCAGGGATAACAGCAAATTCAAAATAAGAAAGAAACTACATATGGAAAGATGCACAGTGCTCTGAAAAGTTCATATAAAATATACACTAAAGAAAATGAGAATTTCAAATCTATGTCGTTCATAAGACTAACATGGTAGTGAGCCATATGTGAACAACATAAGGTATAGTTTTGCACCTCATGACACTCAGGGATCCAAGATCAAGTGGAGTTTCTTTTCCATTAAATTTGTAGCTACCTATAAACTACCAGGATTTCTGGTAAATACTGATAAATATTCTTGGTCCTGGAACCTCTACTAAGGGTAATAGGTATTTTGGTGGGTAATAGGTAATGGTAGTAGGTAATAGGTAATAGGTAATAGGCAATGTATTTTGTTTGTTTGTCTTCATGAACTCACAGCCTCCTTTGGGCCAGTTGGTTCCAGATAGGTTCCAAAAAGGTTTTACGTATGTAAATATACATGCCCATATAGGATGTGTATAGACACACATACACAATACTTACTTCATAAAAGCACCAATGCATTTCATATCTATCTCTAGCTACCTAAAATGAAAAACTTCTGTGAATGCAGAAATTCTAACACAAAAGTCAAATGGGGCATATACCAATTAATTTCTGGACTTATGAATTACCTTTTTACTATTTAAACCTCCCTTTGTTAATTAAAGACTCAGACTTCCTTTTAAAAAAATGATTTGAAATTTAAAACCTCTTTTGAAACAGTTGTTATTTTTTAAATGAGCTAAGCACTATTTTTGTCATTCATTATTTTTAAATAAATTCTATCTTAATAAAATACAGTGATAATGAATTCACCAAACAATGAAACACACCACAAGGAAGTAATGTCACCCATTTATTTAACTCCTTTATCAAGAGAAGCCAAGAATGCTCAGAATAGCAAAGCAGCTTTCCTAAGAAAATGGTCCTAAAATTTAAGAATAAGATTTCCTGATCTACAAATTTTAAGTATCTTTTCATAACTATCCTGGAAATAGTCTTTTATATTGAACTCTTTTCTCATTGTAGTTACTACTTTTCTTCTATTTTCTTTTTATCAAGTCATTTAAATCTCCATGTACATCAAACAATGTAACATACCAGAAGGAAATGCTACTTTTGGCCAGATGCCCGAGGTCATCATAATAATCTCAAATACAGTCCAAGTATGCCATCGTGTTAAAATTTACTTTTTCATGCAAAATGTAATAGCAGAGATTTCAACCCCAGATTTTACCAAATAGGCAGAAATATACAATTTACAATTACTAAATGATATTTGGAATATTGCAGCTTAAAAATGCAATAAACTTTATAAAGCTTGTGCTTCCTCTCCACTGAAGGCCTGTTGAAAAACAATATATTCGCAAATGTTGGAAAACATTTAAAGGTAAGTTTATCTGAAGAAGGAAATATTTATTTCTCAATCTTCTTATAATTCCTGTGGCTCTAATGTTCTCTATATATACACACAGACTTAAAAGATATTCTCAGTGTAATTTTTATCTAAAAGTATTTTTTTTCCTAATTTATTCTTAATGTGGTACTTGGTTTTCACATGGCAAAAATAAAGGGAGGGTCACAAAACAGACACACTTAACCATAATCATTGCTATGTGAAAGAGGTTTATTGGCACCATGGAGGTTTTTTTGTTTGTTTGTTTGTTTGTTTTTTAAGACTATTTATTTATTTGACACAGAGAGAGAGAGAGACAGTGGGAGCAGGAACACAAACAGGGGGAGTGGGAGAGGGAGAAATAGGCTTCAGGCCGAGCAGGGAGCCCAATGTGGGACTCAATCCCAAGACCTTGAGATCATGACCTAAGCAGAAGGCAGATGCCCAAGGACTGAGCCACCCAGGCACCCCAGCACCATTGAGTCTTAACTCAGTACTGATGGCTTTGAACAAGTCAATCAACCTCCATTGATCTCTTATTTTTCATGTGTAAAATAAGGATAATAATTCCAAATAATGCCACAGGTTGTTTATAATTACCAAATGAGTTTTAGTATTTGAAAGTTATCAAAATGCAACTCATTATCAAAGTTATATGGAAGTTACCAAAATGTTACAGATTTTGTATTTGTAAGATCCTTCCTTATCTTCCCATCTTTCTTTAGGGGCTGAGTGTTGCCACAGGTGTCCTTAATTAAGCATGTCCTGTGGAGTCACCCTCAACTCTATATCTCTCATATTTCATATCCAACCCAGGACACTCTATGTTCCTTTTTTTTCCCCCAAATTCTATAACTCCTCCCACAGCCACCCCTAAATTCTAGAGTCAAGTCACTATTATCTCCTACCCAGATTACAGAAAATGTTTGCTAGTTGGTCTGTTTCAACTCTAAGTCCTGATAGCGTGTTTTTTAAACCATGTTGAGAGAAATCCTATAAAATGCAAGTCAAGTCATGTCCTCTACTTAAAACAATGCAATGGATTTCATTTTCCGTCAGAATAAAAGCTAAATCATTACTATTGCGATCTGCAAAATCTTTCCCATGTGTTGCTCAGCTCCCGCGACTGACTCCACTCTAGCTGCCCCTCAAGCCAGGCATGATTTTGCTCCACGCCTTGTGTTTTCCTCTTTCTGGTTTGTTCTTATGCCAGACGTATGCACCACTTGCTCAATTGCTTCAGGTCTTTGTTCAAATGACCCTTTTTCAACGAAAAATTAGCAACTTCACCTAAAATCACAACTTTGACTCGTCATCGTAATTAGTCCCATCTACCTCATTTGTTTATCTTTAACATTTATCAATACCTATATAACATATACTCCTCTAATTTGTTTATTGAATGTAGGTAGAGTCCTCTTTTGGGGGGGAGGATTTTTGTCTATTTTGTTCTTGTCTGTTTTATTCACAACTGTAACTCCAACTTGTAGAATGCTTTAGTAAATATTTGTTAAATAAGTGACTGTATGTCTCAAGTAAAAAAAGTGTGTTTCTTCTTGCTAAGGTTTCTGCATTAAATTTTTATTGCTATTATAATCAAATATGGCAAACTTGGTGGCTCAAAACAATACAAGCTTATCCTATAGTTGTGTATGTTAGAATCCAATACAGGTTTCATTGCTCCAGCAGTGAGATGAGGAGATGGGGCAAATCCACCTTCCGTTTTCCAGCTTCTAGAGGCCCCTCATGCTCCTTGGTTTGTGGCACCTTACCTCTGTCTTTGTAGCTGGCAGTGATACATCTCTTTGACCATTCTTCCGTGGTTGTGTCTCTCTTTGATCTGACCCCTGCTTCCTACCCACCATCTCACTTTCAAGGACCCTCATCATTAGATTGTACACACCTGGGTGACCCAGGCTACTCACTCCCTTTTAAAGTCATCTGATTAGCTAATTTAATTCCATCTGAAACTGTAATTCTCCCTTGCCATGTGATTTAACATATTCATAGGTTCTGGGAATTACAACATGGACATTTTTGGGTGGCTATTATTCTGCCTAACACAGTGCCCTTCTTTAAGTGCTCTTCAGTCTTTCTCTCCCTTCTATGTCCTTAAGTGTCTCCATTCAACACTCACCTTACTACTCTAACTGCTACACTAAGACCAATGACTTCAACTAACACATTCAGAAGACACTCTTCCTCCCTTATACCATTTAATGTGTTGTAACGTTGGAAGCATAGAGCTCAAGCAATTTTTTAAAACTTTTTTTTAATTGAAACTGTCTCCTACTTTACTTTCTTTCTTTTTCTTTTCTTTTCTTTTCTTTCTTTCTTTCTTTTTTTTTTTTTTAATAATTACTTATTTTAGAGCATAAGAATGTGGGAGGAGGAGAGGCAGAAGGGAAGAGAGACAGAATCCCAGGCAGACTCCCCACTGAGCATGGAGCCTGATCTCACTACCATGAGATCATGATCTGAACCTAAACCAAGAGTCCACACTTCACTGACTGAGCCTTCCAGGCGCCCCTCCTACCTTGCTTTCTGTGGGAAGTCTTTATGGTTCTTTTACCTTGTTGGAGTATTTTTACCTTTTTTTTTTTTTTTCTTCAGATTCCTCTTGGTGTATCCTCCTTTTAAATATTGGAACTTCTCTCTGGGATGTTTGGGTGGCTCAGTCGGTTAAGTCGCTGTCTTTGGCTCAGGTCATGATCCCAGAATCCTGGAATCAAGCCCCTCATCAGGTTCCTTACTCAGCAGGGAGCCTGCTTCTAACTCTCCCTCTACCTGCTGCTCCCCCTGCTTATGCCCTGTCTGTGTCAAATATATAAATAAAATCTTAAAAAAAATATATTGGACCTTCTCAAACATTCTAAACTTGAACTTCTTCCTTGTCATTCTGCAATCACTGGGGACTCAGCTATATATTTATAATTCATATTTGAGCTTCACTGGAGCACTATAATTTTCCACAAATTGAACATTTCTTTATACACACTCCATAGGACTTTTGATAAATATCAGAATTTGTTAATCACCCCTCAAATATTGTTCCTCTTTGCATGTACCACATTTGTTTAATAGCATCAAGATGTTCCAGTTGACTCACAGCAAAACATGAAAGTCATTTTGTCTTGAAATCTCTGTAACTGCTTCCTTCTTATCTCTAAAAATCATATTTATAACACTTCAACACAATCTGATGCTTTGCTCTTATGTTCTTTATCTCTCCTGATTTGAGTATTCATCATTTCTCTCATAATTTGAGTTTAGTTTTCCTTGCCTTCAGTCTCCCTCACATTATATTTCAATGGTTATATATGATCATTCTAGTATTTCTAAATCACAGTTCTAATTATATCATTGAATTGTTTAAAACACATAGGGAAAGTGTCTAATTATTTCGGCATGGTACACAAATCTCCCACAGTTCAGCTCTGTTTTCCATTCTGGCCTCCACTTTAACCACCCTCTCTTGATATTTCTTTGCTCTACTCTTGTGAGTTACTTGGATTTCACAAGTATGCACCATGTGTTTGACAGTTTTCTTCATCTTCTTCTTCTTTTTTTTTTTTTTTTTAAGATTTTATTTATTTAACAGAGAGAGAGATCACAAGTAGGCAGAGAGGCAGGCAGAGGGGGCAGGGAAAGCAGGCTCCCTGCTGAGCAGAGACCCCATGCAGGGCTAAATCCCATGACCCCGAGACTGTGATCTGAGTCAAGGGCAGAGGTGCCTCAATGTTTCTCTTTTAAAATCCAGTTCAAATACCACATCCTATGAAAAAACTTTTCTGAACCTTTTGTGAAAATTTATTTAACTTCTTGTCTGAGTTCCTTGACTGCTTTGTACATTCTTTTTCTATTCAATTTCTTGTTTACTTTCCCACTTCTAGAGAATCAATTTTAGAGGAAATGAATTTATTTTTTACTCAAAAATTTAGTGAGGTAATTAATGCAGAACACTGGCTTACTGAATATTTGTTAGGCTAGTGAGTTTTATTTCTTTCTTTTACCACAGTAGTGAAAGGAAAAAAAAAAAAAAAAAAAAAAGACCTGATAAATGATCTTATAGAATAGAGACCAGGATGGTGTATTTCAAGCAAATCACCTGTCTTTCTTCAACTCCCATAGATCATATCTCCAATACCAGTCACCACACTCAAAACCACCAACCTTAACAAACCTTTCTTTTTCTTTCCTGTTATATTTTGTTTGTTTGTTTTGTTTTATTTTTATTTATTTCTTTTCAGCGTAACAGAATTCATTGTTTATGTATCACACCCTGTTATATTTTAAGACATAAAGTTTTATTATCGTTCTCCTGGGTGGCTCAGCCTGCTAAGCATCCAACTCTTGACTTCAGCTCAGGTCATGAGCTCAGGGTTGTGAGATTGAGCCCTGTGTTAGACCCCACACTGGGTGTGAAGCCTGCTTGAGATTCTCTTTTTCCTCTCCTTCGGTCCCTGCCACACCCCAAGAAAATAAAAATAAAATAACATTTCTCACCTGGGGGTAAAATTTTCCTCTTTGGCCTATTTGGCAATGTTTGGAGATATTTTTGATTGTCACAACTAGGAGGATGCTACCAGTATCTAGAAAGTAGAGACCAGGAATGCAGCTAAATGTTGTACTGTAAATAAGAGAACTCTTCATGACAAATCATTATCCAGCCCAAAATGTTAGTCCATAGTGCTATTGTTGAGAAACTCTGCTCTGGAGTGAAAGATATATCTCCCTAAAGGAGATATCCATGTCTGTATCTATATGTCTAAATAGAATATTTTAATCAATTTCTTTGGGTGCTTAAATGCATTTTATTTTTAACTAAATGCTATTTTTATATAGTTGTATGAATAAAAGTTCCATTTTTCTTTCTTAAAAGAAACTAAAACATATTTTTCTCTAGAATATGACATATTTAATTTCCTAGATGTATATGACCTGTAATATATTCTGCTGATTTTCACCTAATTTTAGTGCATTCTTTTATAAAGAAAAAAATTATTTTTAAAAGTTAATTTGGAAATTAGCATCCAAATTACTTCATTTGTTTCAGTGTTTCAGAAAAAAAAATTATTTAAGCTGTCTTTCAGAGATATTTTTATAACATCACATGAATAAAAATTAATTAGTACTTTGTTCCTATAGTAGACTTTCTTTTGTAAGCTATAAGTAGACATAATTTCTTCTACTAAACATATAAAGCAAATGAAACATAGTCTATTCCCAGTTTAGAAACAAAAGAATGACAAAATAGAACACTCTTCTTCATTATCTACGCCTGCATATACCTCTCTCTTTTTTAAGCTTTCTACAAATATTACTGAAGGTGACACATGCAATGTGAAATAGTGTGGTGAAATTACCAAGAAGTTAAGAAAAGCAAAAGTGAGAGAAAGATTAGGTTTTGTCTTATCCTTCTGTGATTTATGAGGCCTCTTTATAAAAGAACTTGCAGATTTCCTGCAGTCTACAGAGCAGGAGACATTCAAACTTTATGTATCTAAAGACATATTTGTCATTTATACTACAATGTAACATCCAGTATTAATTTGCTTTTAACAAGATCACTTACTATGCATGAGATTTAGTGGGTGGATCTCTACTTTTGTGAAATGAACAGTCATATATGGGAAACAGACAAGCAAGCATGCATTAAGTATATATTATGGCAAATGCTACAGAATCATACTGGAAGGTTTGGAAGACTCTATGGATATCCTGTCCAATAGCCCAGACTCCTTATTCCTTGTTTTTTAGAGGAGTTGGTTTCTGTTTAGGAATATATGGGCCATGTGCTCAGGGAAAGAGTTCCCCTCCCCAGCTCCTGGAAGGACTGTTGAATAAGCAAAGCCCATAATAACCATCGTTGTCCCTTTCACAAGTAACTGGCTCATGATTGGTTATAACTGGGACTACCAATGTAAAGATAAACTTTGATTTCGGGAAGCTGGAAAAAAAAAAAACAAAACTTTTTTTCTTGATTAAAAAACATAGAGAGGGAAGAAAAGCCCTGTTTTCCCCCTCTGCCAACTGGGATATGTGAGGCATAATAAGGAACCACAGCAGCGTTTACAATCATTAGGGCATCACCCTGAATTTAAAAGTCAAAACGCTGAGGGCGGTAGATCAGAGAGATGAAAGATTCTTGTTCTAGATGAACTGGCTCTGCCTCCCACAAGATTTCTTTTATCAACTTCTCTTTTAAAACTAATTATAATAATATTTTCTTTTTCTTACAGCACAAAACATCCTAGCTGGTAGAGAAAGATACCTAAGCAAAGCCCGCAGAGATCAGGTAAGGCTTCTCAAAGTAAATACCATCTGCTTGTACCATCAAACCACTTGCCGATTCTACTGAAGTTTCTTATTCTCTGACCACTGTCTATAGCAGATTCAGTTAACGGACCTGAATAAGGTGCGCATATTAGGGACATAGTGCAATGTCATAACCCATGGAATTTTCTTCAAAATCAGAGACCCTATGATGTTGAAATCATTGGTACCTAAAAGAAGCAAGAGAAATATTAAGTAACCACCCCATAGGTACAATCGCTCACATAAAAGTTATTAAAAAATAAGAATAAACATTCAGGGACTATGAATTTCTCAAGATAGACAACAAAAGTTGCTAACTCACAAAGGTTGTAAGCATAATTACTAAGAGACCTTGTGCTACTGCCTAAAATGCATCTGAATAGATTGTATAGCTTTATTTCCTGAAACTCTCCTAGCCATGAGGTGAGGAGCATAGGAGGATACAAGAGATTGTGTGCAAAGAAAGAGAGATTTAGACACAGTCCTACCAAGTATGCTTACAAAAATTACTCCAACTATTCTACCCTCCCTTCTCTTACCCTAGCAAGGGGCTGTTTCATATTTCTTTTATATTGGAATGTGTGAAAACAGAAAAAAAAATACATCTTCCCCCTTCCTTGTACATGCTCTTACAGTCTGACAGTATGCATTCAGCTACTTTTACCAACTCAGACATTGCTGCTCCTTGACCAACTAGTCTTTGTACAATAACCGTGCGGTTTAACTCCACTGCCCAGCAAACCGGAATTGACTACCAGTGGATGTTGTCCATTAAAGTTGTAACCAGTGTGTGAAATAGATACATTGATAAAATAAACATATATTTTGCCATCTAAATCAGGACGCTTCTGTGAGCAAAATAAAAGTTGTTAAAAATTTAATTGGAGTAACCGGCATTGCTTGGGACCATCCAAGTTTCTTTCATTCTATCCAGGGAAGAAGCTTTTATCCAAGACCTTAAAATAGTGCTGCCTTTCGATGTCACTCTTTTTCAGTAAAAGCACCTCTATTCTCAAAATTCTATTCAGAAGTATTCAACAAAATGTATTTTAAGTGCTAAATTGTTTTAGAAAATCAACTAATTTGTATGTAATAATTTTTTTTTGGTAGTTGGCATTTGAAAAGGTCAAGGTTGATTGGAATTCCTAGGAAAGCTTTACAGAAGAAATGGAATTTGAAATTGAGCTTGCAAGATGTGTTGGGCTAGAAGGGTGGAGGAAGGATTGGTGATGGTGTGGAAACAACGTGAAGTGAGGGAAAAGGAATTTTATATTATACTTATCAATTCAAGCTGACTAATAATATGCAACGTCTTCATAAAAGTTGTAACCATTTACTGATTTACAGTGTGAGCAAGACTTTATGCTTCCCATTTGATATTTATTCCAATATATTAAATTTTATCTATTTGTGATAGATGGAGAAGTTATAATTATTCTCATAATGGCACTTAAAGAAATGGGGAGGAGGATAAGGTATTTAAAGTGCCAGAAACTGGGATGCCTGGGTGGCTCAGTTGGTTAAGCCGCTGCCTTCGGCTCAGGTCATGATCCCAGGGTCCTGGGATCGAGTCCCACATCGGGCTCCTTGCTCAGCAGGGAGCCTGCTTCTCTCGCTGCCTCTGCCTGCCTCTCTGCCTGCTTGTGTGTACTCTCTCTCTGACAAATAAAATAAAATAAAAAATCTTTACAAAAAAAAATAAATAAATAAAGTGCCAGAAATTTAGCCATATAGGCAAAAAAATAAAGGTTTATTTTATGACTTTAAAACCAGTGTTCCTTCTACTCTGTAGCATCTGTTCTCTAATAATCAGAAGATAGTGCAATAATGGTCTCCATGTGGCTGAGGAAAAAAAGAAATGGAAATAATTCCACAGTTGTTATAAGACTGAAAAAGAAAATGTGGAAACCAAGGAAAGAAACCATGAAGGAGTCAGGAATAGAGCTGGCCGGGAGCCAGAGTGCAGGTTTTGAAAGCAGAGGGGACAGCAAGTAGACCCTGACAGTCCATAACTGTGACTGTGACCTTAAGCTTCTAATAACAAAAAAGAATATATATATATATATATATATATATATATATATATATATATATATGGAAAATGTTGGGTATAGAGGATAAGACCATATTCCATTGTCTGTGTAAATGCAGAGCAATGAAAATGCAACTGTATGACATGGAAAATATCGTGGTCTAGTGGACCAGAGTCTAGACTGGGCTCTACTCCCAGTTCAGTACTGAATCTGGCAGACCTTGAACAGATTGCAGAAGACTAGGAATTCAAAAGGATTTATTGGTTCCTCGCCTACTTCTTTCCTCCACAGCCCTCTGTCTTTAACTGGATCTTGGAAAAACTGAAAGTTTGTTCCCAATATTATTAATCTCCCTTGAAAAAGTTTTGTGACACAGAGTAGGGATGGAAAAAGGGTCAAAAACACATTGTAGAGAACGAATGAAAGCATGCATGGAAAGCATAAAAGACATATCAGCAAGTGGCTGTTAACCAGTTTATAATTGTGAATACCAAACCTTCTGCTGAATTTGTTAAAATGTAATGATAGGTTGCACTTGATTTTGTGCCCTCATCCTACTGGTTCGCTCATGATTGGACAGCAAAAATCTCTTATTTTCAAATGCACAAGGAAATGATGATATTCCTTGCATGAGCAATTTTGTGCTTCATTGCTCTTAATTGCATGCTTAAGCTTCACTCTTTAAAAGGCTGCAAAGTCTTAGGAAAAAAAAAAAAAGGAGGTCAATATGTGAGATCTTGCAGAAATACAAAAAATTCTGCAGAAGAGGAGAAAAGATCTGCTGCTTGAAGGAGTAACTCATTTAAAAACACAGTTTATGCATTGAAATTAAGTACAAGCCTAAGCCTATATGGGATTCAAAAGAATTTCATTATACAAAAGAGTGGTTGAAATAAGTAACAAACTGACAAAATCAACAATAAAAGCGGAGTGGTATAAATAAGCTCAAGAGGAAACTGAATCAATTTTTAAAAAAGAAACCAGAGCTACTGCCTTGATTTCTGTGGTGGAAAGAAATACCTAAATCGAGTTCTTCAGGTGATCCCTGAATTTGACCTATTCCTTACAATAACTAATATAACTTAAAATCATTCATAAATTGAGTTTGATTTATTATACTTGCCAAATAAAACTCTATTCTTCCTCTTACTTAGCCTAACTTCTCTGAGGGCAACTCTGGTCAATTTTTCATTGTTTTATTCCTATACCTATGGTCATGCTTCGCAAGGGGCAGATCCCACGCTAGAAGTTATTAAATGAATTACTGAAGAAATAATGGAAAAATGAGCTTACAACAGCAAGGACTGTATATTACTGTTCTAACAATATCAAATCCAGAGCACTGTGCCCAAAAGAAATCTTATTCTTAGAACCATGATCTCTTTTATTTTTGGTATGTCAGTTCTTGTTTATTGCTGCCCTCCATGTTTCTACAAGTCACTCATCTCTAAGTTCCTTCTCCTTTCTAAAAGAATTGGAAGTAGTAATTTTTTTTTTTTCATCATGCTTGCTGCCTTATTTCTTTTGT
Source organism: Martes martes (assembly GCF_963455335.1). NCBI lineage: Eukaryota > Metazoa > Chordata > Mammalia > Carnivora > Mustelidae > Martes > Martes martes. The sequence continues at coordinate 166,384,261 of NC_137889.1, read as the reverse complement.
GAGTGTATGGAATAGGCACGCATTAGGTATCATGCTTTAACTGCAAGTATTTCTTAGACTTTGTGATGCTCTCACTGTCTGACAGACCTAATGATCTTTCATAAGCTCCTCACTTGCTACCTACTTGAGCGCTAGAGGGAAGAGCCCAGTAAATTCTAGGGGACTCTTTTTAACACCAGACCATAAAGAAGATCTATAAATGTACATGTTCCCTGGATTCCTCTCATAGAATTCATTTTTAAAGTGATTTCAAAATGAGGTTGGTTTCATTTCACACTAATTAATTTCCAATTCCTTTTTTTCATCTACTTTATATTCTTCCTGTTTTAATGAATCTAAATAGTAGGGAACTGCCTATATTTATTTATAATATTTCCCAGTATAAATTTTATTATTCAATTTATCAACAGTAAGCACCACTTTACATTGGAGAGAATTGTAGTCTGTGTTTCAGGGCATTTGGGGTTGTTAATGTATAAACTTTAGCAGTATTATGAGTTTAGATATAAGTTCAACTCTTCAGAAAATAAGGCACTTTCTCCCCCTTTCCGTTCTATCTGCCTAAGACTTGAACAGCATTGTGTGTGTGTGTGTGTGTGTGTGTGTGTGTATGTTAGATTATCTACATTTGATTAAACCACTGAAAAATCAATTCTTTGAATATAATCCTTTAATGGCACCAAATACACTGGAAAGTAAAATAACAAAAATAAATAAAAACTTAATCACCCCTCTTTTTATGAACACATTTCCCAGAAATAACCAGAGTAATTCTGGAAGCTCAAAGAAAAGTAGAATATCTCAATTACTTGTCCCTACAAAGTTCATGTCAAGCTTTGAATCGATAGTTGCAAGTCTTTTTCATTACAAACAAAACAAAACGAAACAAAAATTGTTCATTAACTACTTTGACTTAGTGCTAAAACTTTTAGCAGAAAATTTAGGATGAAGGTCCTCAGAGAAGCTAAATGCTAAAATTGTTCAACCCATATGTTACTGATATGCTCCTAGTGAATTTCGTAGATGTTATAATTAAAGCACACACACACTGAAAGAATTAAATTAATTCTTTAGTGACTAGAATACAACAAAAGGATTAACACACTTTTGATGAGATAAAATAATATATATAAGCCAATGATCCTTTGATGAACACCAAAAATACACATAAGTCCAATACATTAAATGGTGTCATGCATTGATTTAATGAAGTGCTCCTTTTACTCACAGAATCTTAGTTTCACTCATTGTAGGTCAATGTTTATTCCAGGCTTTAATATGCTAAAGAATCAAACCTTCAAAGCAACTATCCAGTGCTTGGAACATCATATAGAATCTCAAGTTCTGGATTAAAACTACTGCTTTGGTAGTAATTACTACTATTTTATTTCTTTTCATTATAGTTCTTGTAGATCTTGTAGAAAAGCTAAATAGCTTTTCTATGTTGTAACAGGTTATAATAGGTTACAAATTTTTAGGGCCAAGGGAGATTTCAGAAAGGATTAAAGTTTTATTTTGTGTTTGTTTTTTTGTTGCCCCTACCCACATGATCCATTCTCAATGCTCTGCCTGATCGTCGGGCAACAATTAATGGCATCACCTAGATTTCTCTGCAGGCAGGCTTCTACTTGGGTTTCTTTCTTTCTTTCTTTTATTATTATTATTTTTTAAATTTTATTTATCTATTTGACAGAGAGAGATCACAAGTAGGCAGAGAGGCAGGCAGAGAGAGAGTGGGGAGCAGGCTCCCCACTGAGCAGAGCCTAATGTGGGGCTTGATCCCAGGACTGTGGGATCATAACCTGAGCCAAAGGCAGAGTCACAAAGCCACTCAGGTGCCCACTACCTGGGTTTCTTTAATGAGAGAGAGGTCAGAATTGTTTTCTTCTCCAATCCAGGGTTGTTTTAGCTGTGGTTCTAATAATAGCTGTGTCCTCCCATGACTATACTTTATTGGCGGAAGACCCTTCTCACTATTGCCAGTTTTAAGAAGGCTCACCCCCCCTTGTCACTTTCCTAAAGTCTACTCACACATTTATAATCTCTTCACTGAAATCCTTTCAATGGAACCATGTGAGTCGGCAAGATTGTGAAAGATGGAGTGGTTGATTACCAATGTACCACCAGAAACACAAACTCAAATGGAATTCTAGGTACAGACTGATCATATGTTAGTTGAACACATGGATGATATCCTTGCTGGGGAAACTGAAACAGTGATAATCTGTTACTCACTGACACCAGACCCAACCAAATTATCATTACTGGTGGCTAATTGGCTACATAATTTGCAGCCCTCATTGCTAAACGAAAATGCCTGCCCCCTTGTTTAAAATTCATTAACAATCTCAAGACAATAATAAGAGAGCATTAAAACAAGAGTCCTAGTAAGTACAGGGCCCTGTGGAATTACAAAGGCTCCAAACCTTTGAAATTGACTCCAGGTGAGTCAGTGTTGAGATACAAATGGAGAGCAAATGTTTGTGTGATCAAGTGTTGATTCAATCAAGTATTATCGATATGAAAATTATATTGATTACTAAACTGTAGGGTAGAAGACTTGTCTCTGTGCTGGAGAACTTACAATAACAATAATAATAAATATATTTAATACACATTTAATAATATTTAATATACAATTTATTATTGTTATTATTATTATTATTATTATTATTACTAAAATATTTTTGAAATCCTTTTCCAGCAGAAAAAGTTCTTCTTCTACTCTCTGAGGAAACTAGCATTCTCTTTTATAAAAAAAAAAAAAAAATCTGCTCTAAAAATCCAATAATGATTTGACATGGGGCAGTTGCTTGCAAGGGGATCCTTATTGTCCCAAAGATACTCTCCTACTATCCATCTGTACCCAAACTCTGGACAAAGAAATGCAGTGTGTACGAAAGGAGATAAGCTATGTACCAAATAAAGCAGCAAGATTTTATCACCTCTAAAGGCATTAAATCTAACAGGACCAATTTATCAAAACAATGGTTTCAATCCAGTATTAATTTTTTTAATAAGCACTTGAGAGTGCACCTAAGAGTTTGATTCCTTAGCATTTGGAAGCCTTGGGTGAACAATGACATAGAATCAACAAAGCTAAGATGCTAGACTTCTTGGGATGCTATACAGAAAAGTGGCTGAAGGCTAAGGGAGATGGACATGTTGGAACTAATCTAAGTGTCCCAAAAGATTAAGAAATATTTTTTTTTTGTGGGCAAAGACAGTATTCCTAAAAAGATCTGTGTGAGAGTCCTCTGTACGTTGAAGGTGACAATGGGCAATGATATCATGGAACTGGGCTTTCTGATTTTAATGGGAATGATGGCATCTCTGAATGGTAGAGGCCATCTCTGAGGGTGTAATGAACAGAAATCAGGTGGTTGTAATTACCTAATAAGCCTCACTGACTGAGTTTTAACCAGATTATGTAAACCAACTAGGCTCTACAAAGGAACATGATTGATCCCAAGGTCCCTGGGAATGAAAGAGATAAACAATTTGTTAACGTGCTATTATATACTTAAAAGTAGGAAACTTATATCTGATGGGCAGAACCCCAAATTCAAGCTTCACAGGAAAGATTCAAAGCTCCTCATACAATATTAAGACATAAACCACTTAAAAGACACGGAGCATATATATTGAGGAAGGGAGAGGAGCCCCTTTTAGGAGACAGGCGTAGACACACACACACACACACACACACACACACTCATTTCCTCCAAACCTTATCCAGAAGACTGTGTGGCCATTTATAAAGTGGTTAGCCACTGGAAAACTGAAAAGACAGAGATCTCCTAGGATTATTAGATACTAGATATGAATAGATGAATAGAGGCTGTGACCCACTATTTAGAGTGGCTCTGACAGAGGTCATATGGTAGATGGCCTGGAGGCCCACCCTGTGGTTAAAGACTGGGTTCATGAAGTTAAAAAGTAGTTAAAAGACACCCACTGAGCAACTAGCAAGATCCTTACAATTGTTCCCTGACCCTTGTTAAGATAGAAAAAAATAAATAAAAGCCATCAGAACATTCCTCCCTCCCTTTATACCTTATCACCATCAAAACAGTAAGTGAAAATCAATACCACATTTAATAGGAAAATGCAGGTTATATTTCTATTTCACATTTAAAAAATATGAAAGGTCAGGGTTGGTTGATAATCTTCTTCCTTTGGCTGGTGCATGTTTGATCTTGAAGAATACCTATGTATTATCATAGACTTGGTGTATAGTACTACCCATCACTGAAGATCAAGATGCTATACCTTTACGGAAAAATTAGTACATTCCCTGGTAGCTGGCATAAAGCAACTTATCTGGGAAGTGTTCTTTATTTGTTTGCTTTCATTTTCCAGGACATTTTGTAAGAAACATTGGAAACAGTTCTCCTTCAGCGAGCAGGGATGGTTTTATACTTTATTCAAAGCTATGTCAAATCTCCTGCTCTTTGTCATAGTGTAATCTGCAGAGACCTTAGTTACCATAATGCCCTTGTAGACAGGAGAAGCAAGTATCCTAGTATCTTAATAAGACACATGGGAAACTAATCCATAGAATTTTAGATGAAAACATTATTGTTAAATTCTCTAGGAGTCCAGTGGTCTCTCAGGTCATCCCTTCCAGAGTAAAATACAATTTTTTCCACTTTGCTCTAGCCATCACACATAAAGAGACTTGAAGGGTATCTTTGGATTTTTTATGTAACATATAACATATTTAGATGAGCTTTCTGACTTATCAGGTAAACCATGAGGACCACTAGGTTTATTCAAAACCTAGTTTGAATAAAGATGAGGAAGGAAGGGCTCTGCAGCAGGTCCAGTCTGGGATTCAAGCTATTGTGCCCTTGCATTTAGAGCAGACAAAATGTTACTCGAAGAATCTATGGCAGATAAGGATGTTCTCTGAAGCCCCACTGGGAAAATCAGAGTACATATTTGTAGAATGTTGGAGCAAAGCCATGTCCTTTTCTGCCAATAACTATCTTTATCTAGAAGTATATCAGAACCTATAACTCCTGTGGTAGAAATTCAATGCTTAATGTAGGACACCAAGTACATTGATATTTGCACTGCCCATCACACAGTAGGTGGTATAATGATACGTCAAATCATTACATTGTGCTTATGCATTTTATTAGTCAAATGAAAAACATGTATATGACACCAGGCTCAAACAGTTAAAAAAGACATGATGAAGGTTCATAATTAGACACCTCAGACTACTACAGAAATTAGTTCTGATAGTTTGCAATCTCCTTTTAAATCAATACTTAATAGTTTTCTTTTAACAGAAAAAGGACAAAGCATGGCATCACAGATGCTCCCACGTGGTATACTGAATGACACTAATGAAGCCAGATTTTCTCAGAAGATAAAACTTAAACACAGGACATCTTGTTTTTCACTTTGAAAGAAAAGATGTCTTGAGGAGTGAATTTGTACTACCTTATGAGTAAGGGTTTACAGATTTCTGTCTCCACTTAGTGACTTATTTAGAATAAACTTAGATTAGCAACAATGGGATCTGGGAAAAAAAGTGTATAGATGGATTTCTTGGAATGGGCAACAGAAGAGGTTTCCCACTCTAAATAATCAGTCAAACGAGATGAACAATCCTCTGTAGACCAATCTCTTACTGTGGACACTGGTGCTTGCTCAATGACCCCACATACAAAGAAGCCATAACAATAGGGTTAGAGGATAAGATTTCATCATGATGTATTTCAATGTAACCAAAACCGGTCCAACTATTGACCCTTGCTGGGTATCAAACCTGCAAATAGCAGAAAGCGATACTGAGTTCCTGATTTTGCACCACTCCCAGATAGAACTGCTAATCACGTGGCAAGAAACAATTCCATTATACTCCTTTTATTCATTGAAGAGGCAGCTATTCATCCTCTAGAACAAAACTAATCTAAATCTGTTTTTTTTTTTTTTTCTTTGCAGGATGACTTAAACGATTCCTCTAGTATCTTTTGTAGACTAATCAACTGTTTCATTCACTACCATGTTAACCCCATACAACAGTACCTCTGATAAGGAAACTTGATTCACCATATTACTGAGGAAATGGATCCATACCCATGCAATTGGTCTTACTATATACTTCATACACAGTAGCAGGCAACCTGATAGAAGAGTGAAGTGTCGTATTGGAAGCTAAGTTATGACATTAGCTGGAAAACATTTGGGGAGGTTGGAGTGTTAACCAGGAGAATAAGGTAATGCATCTTAAGCTAGTAATCAATACGTGGCACTTTTTCCTTAGAATTGAGGGGGGATGTGTACTAAGAAATGAAGGTAGAAATAACTGCAATTGTACATAATAACCTCTTTATGTTTATGCTTTTGTTTCTGTTTTGCTTTCCTCCACCATAACTTAGTGTGCTTAGAAGGTTCTATTTTCCAAAGGAGAAAATTCCACTAGTAATACGTCTATAATTTTATTAAACCGGTTGTTGAAATGGTCCACTGGGTACGCATGGATCAAAAATGTAAATACAGGAGTTACTTTTCTGGCTAGAGTGATTGATCTGTACCACAAAATACCAGAGACTGGATGGCTTAAGTAACGAACATTTATTTATCACAGTTTTGGAGGCTGGGAAGTCTGAGATGAGAGTAAGACTGGGTTTTTGTTGAGGGTTCTCTTGCTTTTTACAGTCACCTTCTTGCTGTGTGCTCACATGGCAGAGAGAGAGCTCTAGTTTCTCCATCCATTTAAATGGGTCCCTCAGGGCACCCAGGTGGCTCAGTCCGTTAAGCATCTGCCTTCAGTTCAGTTCATGATTCTAGGGTCCTGCATCAGGCTCCCTGCTCAGCAGTGAGTCTGTTTCTCCCTCTCCCTCTGCCCCTCTGCCTACTTGTGCTCCCTCTTTCTCAAAGAACAACAACAACAACTCCAAATATTCTGTCAGTCCATATAGTCTTGAATACCAAGGGGGAATTAGATTGCTACTATATAGGTGGTGGCAAAGGAAAGTGACTCAATAAAGAGGGTCCAGAAACAAGTGGACATATGGAAACAAAGATTTGTTACCCCTTGAAATTAAAACAAAACAAAACAAAACAAAAACAAGAAACAGTTGAGCCAAAAATGCTTCCAGAATAGAAGGTGGCTATGAAATGATGTAAATGACTTGTTATATCAAGTCTGGAATTTTTACTCACAAGTTTAAGGCATACAACTTTGGATTATTTTAAAAAGTATTTTCACCAAAACAAAATACTGCAATAGAATAATTACAGAAACATATATGAGAATCGAGTTGTCTTCAATTAACTAAGACATTAAGTCTATTTGCAAAAATGTAAAATGATATAATCTTTTTCAATCCCTTTTAAAACAAAATTTTTTGACAATAAATTTTTAAAATAAAAATGCGGAGATGCACCTGGGTAGCTCAGTCAGTTAAGCATCAGACTTTTGATTTTGGCTCCGGTCATGATCTCAGGGTCATGAGATGGAACCCTGCCCAGCATGGAGACTGCTTAAAGATTCTCTCTCTCCCTCTCCCCCTGCCCTTCCCCTCTGCTCATGCTCTCTTTCTCAAATAAGTACATAAATAATTTTTAAATACAATACAATACAGTACAATACGATACAATACAATAAAAATTTGGGAAAGCCTGGGTTTCTCAGTTGGTTGAGCATGTGCCTCTTAATTTCAGCTCAGATCATGATCTTAGGGTCCTGATTGATCACCCCCCTTCACTGATCAGGCTCTGCTCAGCAGGAAGTCTGCCTAAGACTCTCTTTCCCTCTCTTTCTGCCTCTCTTTCTCTCTTTCCCTCCCCTTCTCTTGTGCACACTCTCTCTCTAAATAAAAATCTTAAAAATAGATAAATAAAAATGTTTAACAAATAACACACTTATTTTTATTTCAAATTAATCAATAAATATTTGATAATAATTAATTTTAATTCTAATACAGTAAATAGTGACAGATCTAATCCAAATAAGTGAAAACTTTTCACGTTTTTCAACTTTTTAAAGTATGTGGAGTAGTTTTTTTTTTTTTAATACATAAAGTTTTTTTTTGTTGTTTTTTTTTTCATATGTGAATGAGGTCCCTGGAGTTGGGGGGTGGGGGAACTTTGAGAACTGCTAACTAAAAAAAATGTTTGAAAAAAAATTTCATTTCCTAACAAAATCCTCATTATGGAAGAGCTTCCTATCCCCCGAATTTTTAAAATATTAAAAAAAAATTTCAATTTAAAGCGTAATCACAAAACACAAAAATAAAATGAAGCCCAAGGAGTGTTACAATAGATGTGAAACTAAAGACTAACCTAGTCCAGAAAAAGCCTTCAGAAGTAAGAGTTGAGAACCAGCTTGTAAAGTAAATGATAGTGTCTTTGTCCCCACAGCTAGGATCATAAAGATAAGACTAATATTAGCAGCTATTAACTTTATTTCCATTTTTTAATAAGGAAGGCGATAGAAGAAACATTGTTTCACAGTCACCAAGAGATCAACAGTAAATATGCCAGAGTTTTTGGAAGAGAAAGAGGTAAAAAATATGAAAGAAGTTTTGTTATTTTGTTCTTCCGTGTTATTAGAATAATTTATATTCATCACCATTAAAGTGAGTTATTACATGTATTATATAGAAAAGAAGATTGTAATTAAAAGAAGCTAAGTAGCAACCTTAAGCCCCAACACCAAGTAAATACTGGAGCCAATATTAAAAAACAATTAGATCCATGTCCAAGGTCTCTCCTTTTATCTTTACATTACATAATAACTTTATCCTAACACATTAAAATTGCTTTATACTTCCCTGGCATATATAATGCATATTTGAATATTAAAATTTTAATCTCTTTATTAAAATTCTATTCTACATGTATTGAAGAGAATGTGGATTGTGCACTAGTGTTAGATTTATATTAATATGCATTGTGAACCTATGCAAATAGAAAAATCAATAAATTCCAGTGACATACCACTTACACACTCTATAAGGCTATATTAGGCAATATTTATCCATACCAACAACCATATGAGGGGAAAATCAAAACTATTATGTGGCTGAGTACTTAGGGAACCTAAAATAGATTATAAACATTTATTTTGCCTTTTTTATTTTTTTTAAATTTTTAGATTTTATTCATTTATTTGACAGATAGAGAGAGAGAACACAAGCAGGGGCACTGTCAGGCAGAGGGAAAGGGCGAAGCAGGCTTCCCCCTGACCAGGGAGCCCAATGTGGGGCTTGACCCCAGAAACCTGAGATCATGACCTGAGCTGACGGCAGACGCTTAACTGACTGAGCCACCCAGATGCCCTGATTATAATTTTTTTTTAAAGATTTTATTTATTTATTTGACAAACAGAGATCACATGCAGGCACAGAGGCAGACAGAGAGAGAGGGGGGAAGCAGGCTCCCTGCAGAGCAGAGAGCCCGATGCGGGGCTCCATTCCAGGACCCTGAGATCATGACCTGAGCAGAAGGCAGAGGTTTAACCCACTGAGCCACCCAGGCGCCCCGATTATAAATTTATAAAAAGGTTTTGATTTCACAAATATTCAGTGGGCTCCCGCAGAACACATAGCTAATAATAAAAGGTACATTCTTTCATTAGTACTAATAGGGTTAGACTAGATAGAGATAAGAACCATAGCAGAAATACAGGCTCCCCTGATTTGCCAAAAGTCTGATAAGAGTAGTTTCAAAGTCTGAACGTTAGGAATCTCTTCTTGAAATGGCCTTCCTCCATCTGCCTTCTGTCACTAATGCTTGACACTCTTGAGTAAAGGAGTAGCATCTTATTCTGTCATCAGAGGTATGAGATAGTATGGGGTAAGAATAGAGTCTCTGGAACTTAGGTTGGATTATACAAAGCTGCACCACTTACTTGTGACTCTGGACAACTTAAACCATCTGTGTCTCAGTGTTCTTGTGGGTTGAAACTGGCATGGTAATGGTATCCATCTCATAGTTTTTCCCTTATTAATGATAAAAACACTGAAACAAGTTTAAATGACTTAATTTTTCATATTAGCATGCATGAATTGCTACAGGTACTTTTCTGGGAGCAAGTTTTGCTCAGGGAATATACAAGAATCAGAAGTGAAAACTTTTGGGGCATCTGGGTGGCTCAGAGGATTAAGGCTCTGCCTTCGGCTCAGGTCATGATCCCGGGGTCCTGGGATCGAGTCCTGCATCGGGCTCTCTGCTCAGCAGGAAGCCTGCGTCCCTCTCTCTCTCTGCCTGCTTCTCTGCCTACTTGTGATTTCTGTCTGTCAAATAAATAAAATCTTAAAAAAAAATACTAGAATTTAAAAAAGAAAAAAAAAAGAAGTGAAAACTTTTATTTCTGAAGTAAGGGGAGATTATAGGAACATATAGGATAGAATGAGTTCTCAAGGATAAAAGGGATTAAAAATGCATACATACATATATACATATAGAATGAATCCTCAAGAGTAAATGGGATTAAAAATGCATACATACATATATCCATAGCTAATTAGTTGTTGTCTAACGAACAACTGCAGAACCGAAGTGGTATACAATAGTAAATACTTATTCTCGCATGAACTCATGGAGTTTAGGTGATTTGATAGGGCCTCTTTGGGTTATTCTGCTTAGCTGAGTTCGACTCTACCTTGCATCTACAAATAAACTGAGGATTCAGATATAGTCTGGATTTGGCTAGGATGCCTCTTCTTGGAACATTGGTACATTTGCCAGCTCCCGTGACCAGGTACCTTGTTCAAGTACATACTTTTCATGGAGAGGTACACAAGAGGAAGTGAAGAAGTAGATGAATGGATGAATAGAAGGCTAGGTGTAGGGATAGATGGATAGATAGATGCATAGATAGATGGACAGATAGCTAGCTAGACACAGACAGATTCATAGACGCATAGATGAAGTAGATTGTCTGAGTTTTTCTCTTCTTTGAGACCTAAAAAAATTCAAGTTTTTTTTTTTTTTCTTTTTTTTTCCCCCACAGTGATATCTTGCCTCGGGGATGAAAATACTGTAAGTAGTGAAAATTTCTTTGCCAAAAGCGCTAGAAGTATGCTATATACTGTGAGCAAGGGGGAGTGATAGCCCATTTATCAATCAATCTCATTCCTCTCAATGGTTGATATATTTCTTTTCTAGACTAATTTGTTTGTTGGATGGTGAGTGAATTACAAGCAGCACACGTTGGAATGCTTACTCTATCAAAACAGAAGTCAGCTGCTTTCTACAGCAATGGCTGATGCCAGCTGGCTGAAGAATGGCATTGGCTCCAGCTGTGTTTTGAAGCTACACATTTCATGTTTTACAGTCCAATCAGATGCACTGGCACTGAATGAAATGGGTCCAGAAAATACAAGAGAGGATAAAATGAATAGGAAGAGGATAATGCTATGTAGTGAAATAAATTCTAGTCAGGATTCGAGTTAATCGGTCACATTACACACAAATATTCACAGTTAATAATGTGAAAGCATTATTTCAGTTTCTATAAACTCTTTCATATGTAGATTTCAGTTAAATATATATTACACATATTCATGAACAAGTTGTGCAAGTAAGTTGTGCAAGGAAGAATTTACAAGTAAGTTGTGCATAAATATGAAGAGATGTCATCTTTGGATTTGTCTCATTTGAATTTGGGCAAATTATTCTTGCTTTTCTTTAGGATTTAAATAATGCATTCAAATTTTAATTTTATTTAATGTTATAAAAATAGAGTGACTTTCAGATTTTGATTAAGTAAATATTAATATAAAATATATATGTCGGCCAAATCTTAATTTTTCAATACTCTAATGTTTTCATTCATCTATTCAAATACTGAGCACCTACTATGTGCCAGGAACTAGAATGAACATATTATAGAACATAAAGGTGTTATAACCATTACTCTTAGGAAATCACAAGCTGAAAGGAAACAGAAGAATAAATATTAATGGTACACGGTGGGTACTAGAATAGAGGATTTTACTATAAGACAAAGGCTCAAGGGAAGGGAATAATCGATTCTCTTTTGAGACCGCAAAAAATGGTTAGAGAAAATACTTTTGATGTGCCCTCCAGCATAAGTAGGAATGACCAGGCAGAGAAAAGAAGAACTGTAGAAGGGATGCCAGGCCTGCGAGGCAGCAGGATGAATATTTAGAGATCATGGTCATTTGGGAGGAAGAGTGAGTAAAATGATGTATCTTCTTCCCCTAGCGATCTTTTGATGCAGTTCAGACTGAAATGGAGAGAGATGGAAAATGAATGGGAAAGAGGGAGGGAAAAAAAAGAATGAAATGAAAGAAAAAAAGGAAACACAAGTAAACTGATCTAGAACATGAGCAAGGGAAAATGAAGAGAACTAAGATAGAAGGGCAAGAAGAGTCAGGTGTACAGAAGTGAAAAAATAATTTACTACTTCCACAGAGTAATTTCTGCAGCTAAGATAAAAGAGCTACATAGTCATGTGTTTTGTGTTGTGACTATATTTTAATTCTTTTAAAAAATTAAAACAGAAGGCACCTGGGCACGTGAGTTGGTTAAGCAACTGCCTTTGGGTCAGGTCATGATCCCGGAGTCCCGGGTTCGAGTCCCTCATTGGGCTCCCAGGTCGATGGAGAGTCTGCTTCTCCCTCTGACCTTCTCCCTTCTCATGCTCTCTCTCACCCTATCTCTCTTAAATAAATAAATAAAATCTTTAAAAAAATTAAAACGGAATCATTAGAAAAATAACACCTAGTAATGAAATTTCTAGGGTTAATTTGATGGTATCCCCTATTCATAGTCTAGGATTTTCAAGGGAATTAAAAAAAAATTTCCCTTATTTTTTATTATATATATATATATATATATATATATATATATATATATTCGTTCATTTATTTATTTATTTATGAGAATGGGAGCATGAGCCAGGAGGAGGGGCAGAGAGAGAGGGAGAAGCAGACTCTGTGCTGATCAGGCTCCATCCGAGGACCCTGAGATCATGACCTGAGCTGAAGGCAGAGGCCTGGCAGAATGAGCTATCCAGGTGCCCCCTTCAAGGGATATTTTAGCAGCTCTATTATTTATTGCTTATATGTATCTGCTCATTCATTTACTCTACTATCATATAATTCATCTATTCATTCAAAAAGTCTTTATGAACCTCTTTGAACCTAGGAATAATGCCCGATATTAAAGATATGACAATGAAAATAAGTGGTTCGAGTTCCTGTCTTCTAATGAAACTGCCTTTTCTAACTAAAATGACATCAGACTTAATAAGAAGAAACAAATTAGGACACAAAATTTCAGATCTTTTTGCTTGCCATTTAGAATTGTTATCATCTCTTGTAACTACTTTCATGGGCACTGGCTCTTACTTTGCCTCTGGAGAGTTCCGATTTGGCCAAAATGAGCACACTCCATTTTTCTGAATGCAAATTCAGATATTTGTATAAGATGGTTTTGTATGTTTATTCTCTTCGTGATTTATGTTAGGCCTCTTTGCCAAGGCCTTTAATTGAATAAAATTGTTAACCCTATATTTATCTAGTTATAATAATCAGTACCCTTAATTTTTATGCCAACTTTTCTCCATAAGCTACCACAGGAGGGTAATGGCAATTGAAAAACTACAAAGAGGTGGGAATAATTATTGTGACCAGCTTGTCATCAGAACAAATTCTATTAATCCTCAGAGAAAGTCCTGCCAATTCAGCAACATTTCTTGCCCACTGGGAGGGTAAACCTCCTCATCTTTTTCCTTGCCTTCTCTAAATTGCTGCCCCACATTTACTGTTGCAACTGCATTATTGGCCGTTGACCTGATATTTTTCTCCTGCCTGCCAAATGGTTAGGAAACCACAAGCAGGCTGCTTCCTGTTCTGGAGGCAAAATTACCATACGCAAACATCCGACTCAGGATAAGTAAATTACCTTGGTCAATTGATTTATAATTTATCTGGGGCAAGGTTTTGATAGAAATATTAAAAGGGAAGTAAAATTTATGGTACTGACAAAAAGCCCAGAATTCACTGCTTCTGCCAAGAGCAGCCACACTCTATACTCCACCAGGCAGGTTAACTCAGCCTTTTGGCTTATAGGATTTTTCCATTTCCAACAGTTTCATTTATGCTTTGGGGTTTAAATAACCTTCTGCTTAAGGCCCCAAGTCCCCAGTAGAGTACAGCTTTGTGTATATGAGAACAGCAGCTCTATAGTCTCCTGGGTGTGCTTTGGAATCATATTACCCAGTCCCTTCCTTTGATTCCTCCTATTCTCCAGTAGGTGGTAGACAAGCAGTACTGTGGCCACTTATTTAAGCTGCCAGGAAATGTGGGCATAGGAACCAGGGTGTTTTTCCCCAGGCAAGGAATAGATCAGGATGCATTAGGCTGTTTCTGCTTTCTTCCTAATTCTTGTTCTGGCCATCGAATCCTCTTTTAAAGGAAATGTGTCAAGTCACATTTTTAAAAAAATATTATAAATGCTGGCACAGTAGTATTATTCTAAAATATAAAATAAAATAAAACAAAACAAAAATAATAAAATAACAAAATAAATAGTTGTCTCACCAATGGATTGTTTTGGTTGTGAAGTAAATATTTTGAGAAAATCAAGTAAAAGATAAACAATGCTACATACCAGACTGCTGACCCTGTCTTTCCTCACGTCATGCTTATTCAGTGTAGTTAACAACACATGACAGATAGAAGATGCTTACTAAATTTACATTAAATTTATATTCTGAACTTTCCTGAGAGGATTTGGGGGTGAAGGTGGAGAGCTGGAGAGACAGAAAAGAGAAGGAAAAGAGAGGGAGAATAGTAACACATGGCATATTTGGGAATCTGATTATGGATTATCCTTAAACTGTTTATAGTTTACTAAACGGTTACTGTTTAATGTTTAAAGTTTATTTTATAGTATCATTATGGAGTATAGAACTTTCAAATTGTCCAAGTGACCAATCTTCCTCATGCCAAATATAATACAGTAACATTCTTATTAAGAGGAGTCAAATCAAACCGTTATCTTTCTGGTTAACATACGACATTGAAAAAAACCTTGTTTAGGCTTCTGTTTGTTAAGTCATTATGTGGGTGGCTGGTGGCTAGTGGCTCATTCATTATGAGTCTGCCTTCGACTCAGGTCATGATTCCAGGATCCTGGGATAGAGCCCTGCATCAGGCTCCCTGCTCAGCAGGGAGTCTTCTCCTCCCTCTCCCACTCCCTCTGTTTGTGTTTTATCTCCCTGTCAAATAAATAAATAAATAAATAAAATCTTTAAAAAACAAATAAATTGTCACGTAACTCTCAATTACTTGCGAATACAAGGAATTAAGTGTCTAGAAGAAGGCAAAGATTTCCACAGTATACAAAAATGGAAGTTTGATAACTCTGTTAATATTCCCCTACATTGTGATGTCTTTCTCTATAAACAAAGTTAACTAAGAAGTATGGCTACCTCTGGATAGAAGAATAATGATTATTAAAAGGAGAAGAGAGAGGCTCCTGGGTGGCTCAGTATGTTAAGCCTCTGCCTTCGGCTCAGGTCATGGTCTCAGGGTCCTGGGATGGAGCCCCATCTTCCCCAATATGCCTTTAAGTCTATGATTCCTATGGCACAAGTCAAGACATATAAATGAGAAATTTGTCTTGCTTGAGTTTAACTTTCGCAAATCAGACTGGAGACAGTAAGATTTCAAGACAGACAACTTCCTTAAAATGTGCTGACTCTTGGTAAGAGCAGGGTCTCCTTAATAGCTTAGTGTCTGTTTATCCTTCTTGTTCTAATGGACATTTAAGGTTTCCACCTTGACAGAGAGAAGAAAAGTAATGTAGATGACTCAGGAGCAATAGCAGCCGTGGCAATATGATTGCGGGTGATGATGCTGAACTTTACTGCGCCCTGTAATCATGGAAAACATGACAGTTAAGGAAACTCTCCCACATTTTGTTCCTAAACATGGCTTGCTATAAAAGAAGCACTCTTCTCCATATGATTCAGCTAACATTAATGGACATCCCGTTTGCTTATCTATGACAAAGCCAGACATAGGTCTACAAATTCCTATTTATAGTCTCATAAATGAAGAGCTGAGCTGCTTTGGTTCCACTAATTAGTCAGAACTGAAAGCTCACCAACTGAGTTTGGTCAAGATTCTCTACCATCAACCATGCTCCTGAATTTGACCCATCCTTAGACTGACCCAGTGTAACAACCCTTCGGTAATGGACCCTCTCAAGAACAGGCTGGCTTTCCAGGTAAACATTCACTGACCTACCATCCAATCACGTCATCCTTGCTCACACCATTTCCCTAACCCTAGTTTCCTAATCTCCAATGTCCTTCTTTAAAAACAAAAGCTCCTTTCTGTCTAATCTTTGCATTACCAACAGATCTCTTGGTCAGAATACTCTCTCTATTGCTACAGATTCTTTCCCCCTATTGCAAAATTCCTTTCACCTATTTAGTGAATAAGCTTTTTGAATAAAGTCTCTCCTTATCTAGATCCAGAGTTTGTTTTTTTTTTTTTATTTGTTAGTTTCTGGTGTTATGACTTGGATCAAGATTGGGCCACACCTGTGGATTCCCACATCCTCATACAGGTATGGTGCCTTATGTGTCCTTTGAACTATTTTGTTGGTAGGCAATCCCAATATCCTTTGGTGAATTCAACTCTCAAACCACGGTTCCAAACATCTTTTCTGTTGAAGTAGTAAGGAATGACTTTTATTTCTTTCAGACAAAGAAACTGTTCTTTTAGCTTCTTCTCTGAGGCTTCTTTTATTTTTCTTAGGTTACCACATCAGGACATCATGCAGGACATTCCTTCGTTTCCTTTGGCCCCAGAGATTCCCTAAAGAATTTCCCTCAGCTCTTCATCCCAGGGATTGTGTGAGGAAATTAATCAAGGGGAATTCTAGCCCAGCTTCTTTAAAGTTTTCTTTTGTTTTTCTTTGTTTGCCTTTGGCTGAACGATCTGTTAATCCTATAGAAAACTCTTACTCTCATCCCCCCTCTTCTGCCCATGACTATATGCTTTACTATTATAGCTCTAATTCTAATACCAATAATGGTACTATCTTCCATGTCTTCTGAAACCTTCTTGAATCCTAATATCTGATCCTTTCAATGCCTCTACCTACTCTATCCCTTTATCCACCCTTGCCAGATCATTCTCATCCCACTCCAGCCTCTCAATTCCCTATAGTCATTTGAATTTATGCCCTCTTCTTTGATTAGTGGCTCTCAACAAGCTCAAGGATCCCAAGAGCAACCAGCAGAGGAAATAGGCTAGCTATTTCCCCACCTCAGAAGGATTTTGGAAACACCAAGATGGCCTTCTGGTTTCTTCTCTGTCTTTGGCCTGAAATTTAATCTGTATTCTCCATAGAATTATAGTGCATGACAAATGAACGCTTAAACATTTCCTCCACAACTATTGGTGGGGAGCAAAATCAACTTTTTCTTCCAGAAAAACACTGCTCATGAAAATGCAGAGGTGGGGAAAGAACAAGAGCCAGGTCTTTTATATAAACCAGTAAACTTTGTATTATAGTGTTTATGTCTAAAATATAGTTAAAATTTTAGAGTTGAAGCTATAGGCTCATTATTTTTGTCTGTCTGTATGTGTATGCATGCATGTATAAATGCATATGTAGTATTTTCCTATCTCTAAATTAATCTAATCCAAATTAGATTGTATAACCTCTTCAAAGAGCTCTATAACTGTTTAAAAATAACTAAACATTTATATAAATTGAATATTCTTAAAATTCTCAGAAAATAATGAAATTGAACTTATTCTGAAAATTTTATTTTAGTAGTAATTATATTTGTAGTACGTTACTTTGTGGATAGCTTTCAATAATTTTTTTATTTTTAGTAATTTAAAACTTTAGACTTGCTTTATTAAGTATACACAGTATGTAGGATATGTTTTCATTATGTAAAAAAGGATAATTCTTCCTAAAGTAAAATAACTATTTTATTCCAGAATGAGAAAGATAAACTGTATAAAAATAATTAAATGGATTTAGAAAGTTGTGAAAGGTTCGGAGAAAGAGGATTTTATTTGCCATGCTCAACACTAGCTAAGGTTTGATAGGTTTATTTCTAGTATTTCTAAATGAGACTTAGTATAGAATATTATACTCATAAAAACTGGAGTTTTGTTTTCTCTTTGTTAAAATAACAAAAGTATTTTTGACTACTAGTCTTCTCTTAATAAGAGTTTGTAAAAGACTTTTATTTAAATTTTTAGTTATATGTCGGAAGGCAGATTATATACTTAATAGAAAAAGATTTGGGCAATATTCTGTCTTTTAGATTCCTAGGGAACCTTAGAAAATCACAAAAGAATTGGTCTTTCACCTTGTAAAAAGACAAGTATTAAAATAAGTTTATTTAATATGTCATGAGATGTGTAGGAACTGTTGTCTTATCAGAAGAGATACTTAACCATCCATAGATTTGGGTAAAATATTATTAATATAAGTATTTCAGAAATTGTATAAAGTTCTTGGAGCTCTAACAGAATCCTTGCTGACCATGATTTTTTAAAAATTATTAGAGTCCCAATGATGATTTGCCTTATATTAAATAATATTATAAATTCAGTTATTTTTTTAAATGTACCATGCCACAGAAAAAATTTCCTTGTCAATCATCTTATTTTTGTAATAAACTTTTATCATTCATTTTAAATCTCTCATAATCTACAGATAGTTTTTGGTTTTACTTTAATTCTTCCATGATTGTGCTTACATCAGCCAGAAGCCTGGATTCAACAAAAAAGGACTTTGTCAGAGACCCATGGTAAAGACTGTTCCAGACACTTGTGGGCCCAGTGTTTGATGACGCTGCTTAAAACACTTTAAGACCCTACCACTGAATGAAATCAAGGTTCCTAGAATTCTAATTGAGAAGCTGATAGATTCATTAGACTGCTAACCCAGGATAGTTGAAAGAAGAATTAATTGCACAGGACTCAAAGACCTGACAAGGGATGATAATGGGCTTCATTTGGAATCCTGCTGATGCTTTAATGTCCAATTTTCTGGAAATAAGGAACCTCTTTCTCTTTTCTCTGAAGCTATCTATAACTCATAACAATTTAATATACTGTGCTTTTGTAAATGGAAATGAAACATTTATGTTTTTCTCCCTGCCTGATCCCTTACAGGATTTGCACTCTCTTATATTCTTATTTGCATCAGTCCAATAAGAATTTGGCCTCCTTCCTAACAGAATATGATGTAAACATTGGTTCTATAACTAAGGCTTTGAGTGAAGCGTCATATTTGAGAATGATACTTAATTCAGATAGAACAAGATGCTTTCAAAAAACTGTGGTTGATTTCATGCAACCAATGTTTATGAAGTTCTCTTGGAAAAACTGCCTCCGAACCTGGCTTTGACAGTGCTCACAGCCTCATAGGAAAGTAACTTCTCAGCTAATTAGGAAACAAAAAATATTTTGAGGTCATTTGTGAAGAAAGGAATTTACCTAAATTGATGGATACTACAGGTGAAATCTTACGATGAGTTCTTGTGTTGGCTTCTTAGCCTCGAGAGACTTAAAAATTGAATCTGAGATTCCTTATGAAAACATCCAGCAAAACAAATTTATAAAAGCCTATATGTTAAATTATAATTTTTGCTGTACTTATGTAAATAACCAGGCTAAATCTTAATGAGGTCAGTCTTACTTTATGATAAAAAATAATCTTTTGGGGGAATTATCTTTGATCAAAAGGAAGGTGACTATAGAGAGAAATTTTGTGTTGCAGTGAAAAACTATAGCACACACTAATGGATTATCAGATACTGGCCCAGTTCATTGTCTTGGAGTTGTCTTGAAGTTCATTGTCTTCGTCCCTCTTTATAATTTTCAGGCAACTGATGTAGAAAAAAAAAAAATCATTACCTACCCATAAACTGGATCAAAATCTGTTATATTGTACACCGTATCAATCTTTGCCAAAATATCAATTCTAGTTTCTTTCAATATCTGGCTACAGTCCTCCAAACAAACATACTCACTTTTTTCCCCTCCCTCCTGACTTAGTGACGCTGAGAACTAAAATCTGACTGCCTAGATCTTTATTGGAACTCTAGGTTCCCTGAAAGTTGACTTCTTTCTCACATCTAAAGAATCACCGTGTGAGATAAAGCTCAAAGACTTGATATATACCTCAGAGGACTCATCACTGCAGCCAACTATGCATGGGCTGGACCTCTCCTTCTAATAGCTGCTGCCTGGGTCACTTAGGAACTCTGGTAAAATGTTCAGGTCATGCATGCCCTTATATGAGAGGCAATCAGGACTGTGGAAAACACCAGGAGCAACCTCTTAGCTTTAACAACTCAAGGCGCATGTTGCATAATAGAAAGGTTTTGGTCCATTGGCTTTTTAAATTCTTATGCTAACATTTCCTTTTTGCATTATAGGTACCCCTTTTTTTAAGATGCCTAAAGCAACTGACGTTTGTCACCTTCTAAGTAGATAGCTCAAGTGATTTTGCAACAACATTGTCAACATTGTCCTCAAGAGACTATTTCTTAGACTCTCCTTCGCCTCACTTGGGACATCTGATTCCTTTGAGGTGCTCAGCAATGAATGTAAATCATTAGTCTTACAAAAAGGAGGGACTGGCATGCTGAAGCTTACCCAAACCTCGTGACTCTGGAAAATAGGGAAGAGTAATGAAATCCACCCCCCCTTGTGTTTGGAAAGTTTTGCTAAAATACTCTTCCTCTACTACTTAGATAAGACTGCTTAGATGAGACTTAGAGATGCCTCCTTGTTTACCTTTGGTAAGGCCAAACACATACCTGTAATGCTCATTCTTTACTTCATAAATGAAGAGATGAACTATTTTGTCCTCATTGATCAACTGTAACAAAATGCTTGTAAACCAAATTTTGGTTAAGTTTCTTTTCTCTACCAGACCCATCAATTTTGAACCATTTTCCCCCTGAGCCAGCTTACAACCCCTCCTCTATACCCACCCCCTCCAAAGAATAGGTTGACTTCAAGGTTTTTTTGTTGTTGTTGTTGTTTTTTTAGTCTACTGGCCCATCATGCCACATTGCTCATCCCACTTCCCCAAACTTTGTTCTTTCTAAACTTGGGTACCCCTTTTTATACAAGAAAAGTCTTTTCTTTTCTACCCAACCATTAAAACAAAAACAAAAACAAAAAACAAAAACTTGCAGATCTCACAGAGTATTTTCCTTGTTATAATAATCTCTTTATTTGACGGTAGAACTGTAATATAAATTAATCTTATATGTATATGTATATGGCTTCAAATTCATCCTGGTTCAGTGGCTTTTGATGTTGTTTCCACTGCAGAACTCTTCAAACAAACAGTAATAAAGGACTTGACTGTGTGGAACATACAATGGAGACTGACTGTATGTGAGTTTTGGCTTCCAAATCAGCAATGTTCAACAACAACAACAACAAAAGTGAATTTTAATAGTCAAAATTATCCAAAAAAATCTTTTACAAGGGCTTGCCTTTTAGATCAATACCTAATTTCTTAATAAACAACAAGAACCAAATTTTCCTGTATCATTGCGTCTGGTTTTGCACCAGCAGTTGGTTTGAATAGAGAGAGCATATGTAAAATGTATTTCTTCAAATTCTAGAATCACACTCAAGGATGTAAGATACCCACAGAATGAACAATACACAACAATTTAGAAAAACACCTACCATTAATCTCCCATTTTCCTCTAAATATGTGCTCACTGACTTATCTAAAATTTAATTTTAATAAGTTAAACTCATGTTTCAATGTGACTACACTGTATCAGAAGCTGCTTTTGTTGAAATAGGGGTGGTGGGTTCATAGCTCCACCCACTGAACTCTCTTGCTCCCCCTAACTCTTTAGAATCATGAACTTCACTGAGCATTAATTCAAACGCTCTGACTAGTCCAACCACCATTCAACAACCTGACACTATGTAACAAAAATGGAGACAAAGGTAGTCTCACTTCTCCACTAACACACATAATCTTTTCATTATTATCTTTTTCAATCACATGGGCTTCATTATGCACAAAATATTAATGCTACTTTGGAGCCTACTGAAAACTCCTTTAAAGAAGTTTGGAATTGTTCAGTTTCATTTAAGGGAAGTCAAGAGCCTTCAGAATCAGAAATAGATAAAGGCTCTATTTTTCCTTTTGCATATCTGACTAAGAATTGACATGCTGCACTGAAAATAAGACTTTGACTAAATTTTTTCAAAGTGACAAACATTAATTAGCAACCAAGCACAAAAACAGCTGTTTCATCTTTTGATGTAAGCTTAGGGGAGTACCTGCTCTCTGCCCATAAGTACTGTGACAAGCAATTTTCATGGGGGTGAAGTTCTGGAGCACAAAATCACATGAAACTCAGGACTAAGACACCACACAGAAGACTATCACTGGTGTTGCTAAAATCTTAGATTCCGTTTGTAGGATACAAGGAATCTTTATCATCTTTCTAATAAATCCTATAAGAATATAGTTTCATGCATAGAAAACAGTCTTTGACGTCTCTTATGCCATTTAGCAAATCTCTAGATACAAATACAGATTCTGATATTTAAAATTTTGCCTATCCATCCTGGACCAAGACACCTGATTAGATCTTTCAAAAACTATATAAGTATTCTTGGAATATTTCCTTATATAATACTTCAAATGCTGACTTCTGTAGTGTATAGAATAAAACACATTTATTTAGAATTCTTTTTAAATATTTTGTTTATGTATTTGACGTAGAGAGACACAGAGAGAGAGGGAACACAGCAGGGGGAGTGGAAAAGGGAGAAGCAGGCTTCCCCTGGAGCAGGGAGCCCTATGCAGGGCTCAATCCCAGGACCCTGGGATCATGACCTCAGCTAAAGGCAGACACTTAAGGACTGAGCACCCAGGTGCCCCTATTCAGAATTATTTTAAAGTGACCCCGACGCAATAAAAATAACGGGCCCAAGGAAATTAAAAAGTTAACAGATGTCCCAAATGCCATAAAATTACCTTAGCAGGAATAAAGGCACAGATTCAGATTATGCCTAGAAGAACATTTAGTCTACTTTAAAAAAAAAAAAAAAAAAGATTTTATTTATTTGACAGAGAGAGAGTACAAGCAGGGAGAGCAGGCAGAGAGAGAGGGAGAAGTAGACTCCCCTCTGATCAGGAAGCCCAGTGTGGGATCATGACCTGAGCTGAAGGCAGACACTTAACCAACTGAGCCACCTAGGTCAAGTCTACTTTCTTTTTATTGATTGGTTTGGTTTTAGTCAAACATGCAGTCTTCCCCAGGGGAAGGAATGGATCCCAAGTGCCGAGAACATCTCTGTCCAGGGATCTTCCTAATATATAGGTTAAATGTTCTGTTTCTCAGATTTTGTTTATACACTCAAAATTTACAGTTTATTTTTTATTCTAAAATTGATTAATTTGTAAGAACATTCTAATTTTTTGTAAAATAAATTAGTGGAAGTTGTAATAAAAATTACAATACAACTTTGCCTCACCTTTCTCACTAATAGAATGAGCCTTTAAGAGTTCTTACTATTCTTTTGCAAAATATTATTCATTTGTGAGAAAAAAACATAATTATCAACATACCATGATCTATAAATAATTAAATTTTCAACTTTCTGTTTTTTTCTTGTCTTATTTGGGCATTCAACTCATTTTTTTTTTTTTTTTTTTACTATTTATATTTTATCTTTGAAAGTTATTATAGGATTTTAGAATGTTGTGTATTTGTTCTCTTTGGGTTTATGTCTAAATATTAAAGATATTTTGTTAATTAAGTAGAATGAAAATTAGTTTCTACCTCTATAAAATAAGTAGCTTATTTTAACTTTGTATATGTTATTTTATATTTTATTATTCCATTGCAAGAATTAAGAAAAAAATTACAATAGCTATCTTGAATATATAGATGTTTATTTTCTAAAGTGCCAAAATTGCTATGAAATCTTCAAAATATTTTGTGCCAAAAGAATAGCAAATGCTATAATTTGGAGCTGGGGAGATAATGTACATGAACACTGCTTATTTCTAAGTAAACATGATTAAAACAAATTTATGAATATTTTAACATTTATAATGCAATGATGTTTTGATCTGTGAGCATATGTTGCACACACAAAAAATCTTCAGCATTTGATAAGGCAAATATTTCCTGGGAGACAATATTTTTTTTCTTTTTTTATATGCATTATTTATTATCAGATAAGTAAGATCAGCATGCTTTGAAGGGGCTCATCATAAAGTGTCAAGGCAATAGGTAACAAATCAATGACTGTTTAAATGATTGTTTTTCCCTGAGGGAAAATATATTTTGGTTTGGAAACCTAACTTCATTATGCTTCAGTACATACTGAGTGAAAAATACTGTTTCCGTCATTAATGTGTTTATAAAGGCTTTTTGTTGTCTGCACTGAAAAGTCATTCAGTTGAATTTTTTCTTGTGATGTATTGTCTGGCAGTAAAAGCTAATGCACTCGGAAGCATTTGTAGACTTTCAAATTTTAACTAAATTTTTAAAGAGGAATACGTCTAACTATATTATTAATTATTATGAATTATCATACATCAGAAATGGATATGAATTCAATTTTTTAAACTAGGCATACCAATCTCTCCTCATACATATTTTACACTGTTCAAGGAGAGATTTCAATAGTTTAATTTCACCACAGTGATCACTGCTATTTGAGATTTTCAAGCTCTGCTGAGTTTTCCTGTCTATTATTTTGTTTCTATAAGGATATTTCTAGAGAAAGTAGCAGAATGAGTATTTGAACTACTGTTGATGTCATATTTGATTCTGTAATAGATAAGATAAACTTTTGAAACATTTTGGCTAATTAATATTATTTATAAGCTCTCAAATATATATAATCTTTTTAGTCATTTATAGTGATATACTCTCATGTACTATAAAATATTTCAGTATATGTAAACAATTACACATTAATGTGTACGTTACCTTCAAGTATACCTAGAAGCTATAAAAGTTTTCTGAAACCATATTAGCAATACATACAAAGATAGAAATTACTAAATTAAAGTTTCAGATTTTTATGTTTAGTTGGAAAGAATATGTAGCATATTAAAAAACATAAAATATCAGATACATAATATTAAGTATTATATCTTAAAGATATTTTCAATCTTCATAGGTTTCAGGCATGTAATGAAACATGTTAAAATCTAGGCTAACCCTTCTGAATATGTACAATGCACACACTTCTTTGTGGTAGGTTTCAAGATCACCATATCTTAGTCTGTTCTTGGGTACTTTGGTCTCCTGGTTGGTATAGATATTTTCTCAAACCACAAAGCCTTGGGAAAGGGGAGAACATGCAACATATAGTGAAAGAAGTGCCATGCAGCATGGAAAGTCAGGATTCTTCTTTGCTGTAATGGGGGACTCCTCTGTGATTGATTTCCTAAGAGGTGTTCACACTATGCCTGTGATTGGCTATACGCAAATTAGAAAGAACCAAGATGTCAACTTAATCATTAATATGATTAGTGCCTTTGCTGCCACTCCTGTCTTATTTTGTTTGTTTTAAGCCTTTATTTATTTGTAAGAGAGATAGAGTGCACACCCCAGCACAAGCAAGGGGAGCAGCAGGCTTCCCACCAGCTGTGAAGTCCTATGCCCTACTCCATCCCAAGACTCTGAGAACATGACCTGAGCAGAAGGCAGAGGTTTGACTGACTGAGCCACCCAGGCCGCCCAGCTGCCACAATTGTCTTGCTCTAAATGTTATGGATGTGCAAATCAGAAAGCCCTAATATATTGATGCTGAAAATATGTCCTGACTGGGGTATGGTCAGTCCTACCCAGTTGGAAACAAAAAGGTGCTGTGACTAGAGCTGGAACTAGAGCTAAAATTCATCTATGCTCATGCTCTGCAGATGAGGAGTAATTAAAGTTTAAATTATTCTCTTTCAGAAGTTACCCTTAATAATCTCTAAGCCTGTTATTTGATTTCTACACACTTGATCTAAGTACATTATGCCTGGAAACAGGGAGCTACCTGCATTGTGTTTCCCCAAGTAGTTTGGAAATTCTCTGACTGCAAAGAGCTGATCTAATGCTGCTTTTGTAACATTCTCTTCGATCGACATATTATAATTTGAAAAAGAATGTTACTTTAATTCAGTTTTGGTTTGCCCAATATCTTTATGTCATACTCTTGTTCCTTTATTATAGATTTCCCTATATTACCCATGTTATGGATGCATCTGTTCTGATTCACATTATCTTTTATTATATTAAAAGTTCAGAATCAACAATTTTATTATTTTGGGAAGACCAAAGAACTTCTGCCATGACAGACTAGGGAGTGTAACCCAAGAAAAACATCAAAAACCTCTGTATTTTTAGTTTAATCTCCATATCATAGTTCATTATCTAAATTTTAAAATTTTGAGTTATGTTTCTATTTTGCGTTTCTTCAGGTATTTGAACACAGTACAAATACACATTTTTAGAATTCTTGTAGGATGATTAAATGTAATCAGGTGAATAATGAAAAGCTACATAATTTATTCTTCATGGCATTTGAGAGCTTATGGATTATTTTAATGATTGAAATATATAAATTTTGGATGGAAGAATAATCTATCTTTGTAACTATCTTTACTTTATCCAGTGAAAATCATGAAAATCAATGAATGTTAAAAAATGTCTTATGAGTCAGCTCTCTGAAGATTCAAGAATCATTGCACATTTATTTATACAAAATTATTATACAAGAAAAACCTCACCTATGACATTTTATATAGAGAGAAATTTATTTAAAAGAAACAATCGGTATTTAGCATATAATATTTGTGAAGAAGTCTTCTAGGTAATATCACAGATATTATCTTATTTTATCCTTACTAAAATTATGTAAGTCAAGCATTTAGTGACAATTTACCCTTTAAAAACTGAGTTTCTGGATGCTAAATACAATTTTCAGGGTTACATAGAAACTAGTGAAGACAGAAATTTTGCCTGAGTTTAGAAAGAGTCTAACATTTTAAGTTTTTAAGTTTTAAGTTTTTAAGTTTTAAGTTTTTAAGTTTTTAAGTTTTTAAATCATTGACTTCTCCAAGGTCAAGATTTAAAATAGCAAATATTACATATATCCACAGTTTGAGATATACTCACACATTTAATCTCATTTAATCTTCACAGATTATGTAAGAGCAAACACAGGATCAGCATTTTATAGGAAAAAAAATCTCTGTGCCAGAGATAAAACTGAATTTCCTATGATTTTTACACACAATATACTGCATTCAATATGGTTTTGCTTATCAAAATATTACTATTGTCACATTTTTTCAACTTGAAAGTTTGAATATTTTATTACTTCAAATATGCATCAAATATCTTCACATCTGTCTTAAATATATCGGACTATACTAATGTCATTTTTGTAATTTGAATACCTTTTTAAATCTCTAAGTCTTAAAATATAGAGCCTGTTGACCATACATTAAAAAGTGAATATTGACGAGTGTGTATGAAGTTGTCAAGAACTATTTCTTAATTGTACAGGTTTTCACTTCTTAGGAAATTTCAAAATAAAGTGTTATTTTTTATTTCCAATCACAGAAGTAAACATATTCCAATCATGTAAGGGATATTAAAATTATATACATAAACCTTGACATATTAATGTATGTTATATATATATGTATATATAGATGCAGATATAAATATTAAACATATATAACATATATGTGTAAAATATAAATATATATGTGAACATATATAATTTATATAAATTATATAATATATATAAAATTTTATGTCAATGGTACATTTGTTATATCTACATTTTTAAATTTAGAGTGATAATTGAGTCAAGAAAGTTGCTTATGACATTTCTCCCTTCCTTATTTTTAGTAAAATGATCCTGTGATTCTTATTTATTTTTTATTTTTTATTTTTTTAAAGATTTTATTTATTTTTTTTGACAGACAGAGATTGCAAGTAGGCAGAGAGGCAGGCAGAGAGAGAGGGGGTATAGGCAAGCTCCCTGCTGAGCAGAGAGTCCAATGCGGGGCTCGATCCCAGGACCCTGGGATCATGACCTGAGCCAAAGGCACAGGCTTTAACCCACTGAGCCACCCAGGTGCCCCAGATTTTTATTTTTTTAAGATTTTATTTATTTATTTGACAGAGAGAGACACAGCAAGAGAAGGGAACACAGGGGGAAATGGGAGAGGAAGAACAGGCCTCCTGCTGAGCAGGGAGACTAATAAGGGGCTCAATCCCAGGACCCTGGGATCATCACCTGAGCCGAAGAAAGATGTTTAATGGACTGAGCCACCCAAGGGCCCCTGTTCTGTGATTTTAAAGTGAAGGATTTCAGCTATATATACATATGTATTCAAAGTCAAATCCTCTTGAGTTTGTGAAAAAATCTTTGATATTTCTGAGTATCATTTTATTATCAAAAGTAAGATAGGCCCATGAATTCTCATTATAGAGGTTTGTTGTGTATTTTAAAAGATATGTGTGTGTTTCACTTGGAATTGGAGCAAAAAGTCCAGATTTATCACTTACAATATTCTTTGTATCACATATATTTTGGTTAATTTATTCCCACTCCTCTTTATCTATTATCAATTCATTGTATCTCAGCTTTGACTTCACACTGTAATAACTGCTCTGCAATAAAGACTGGAATTCTTTTAAGAAATTCTCTTTTAAAATTAGCACAATGTTAAACTTCCATAATTGAGGGTACTAGAGAAACACTGCAGAAAGAAGGCAGCTTCTCTTGTAGCTTCCTGCTGTTGCATGATTAATCAGTGGTATATTGCTGGTTCTCTGCTCCAACTATAGTCCCTCAGCAATCTCAAAAAATCTCCTCACACTGATGATCACCTTCCTAGGGTCCTCCCATGTGGGAACTGGCACTCAAGATATCCTGTACATGGTGGTGCCTTGACTCTCTCTACATGTTTACTTCCTTGGAAGTCTGACTCCTGAGACCCTTTCAGTGTAGAAACCACCAACTTCAAACCATCACCTGAGGAGACACACCGACTCTTTATACCTAACCAATGGAGGCAGCTCACCTGTACTCAAAGGATTACTTCCTGTTTACCTGGTGAATGTGGGCCAGCTCTGGCCTGGACAAACCAATGAACTTCACTACCATCCAGTGTATACAAAACACCCTGGCCAATAAGATCTCACTGCCAGTCTTTTGAAAGGACTCCTCCTTCCAAGTTGTACTCTCCTGGGTATCCTCCCTCATACCTGGGCAATCCTCTTAGAGTTATCTTTAACTCTACTTACCCTCCTATCAAAACTTAATAATTCTCTATATTAAAACTTTTCCTTTGAAGTCACTGATGAGTTCTGTGCCCTAATTTGAACCAGAGTGATATGACTATTCTCCAGATTTAACCACATTTACAGCCCTCTACTGTATAGTTTTATTGTCTGTGACACAGGACACTAAGGGTTGAGATACAGCCTCATTTATATTTGCCTTTATTTGTCCCCTAGTTTTTATTTAGGATTCATATAATTTTGATATTTCTTGGTTAACTAATGCTAACCATGGGTAAAAAATAAAAAATCATTCTTGTCAAAAATGTTGAATAAATACTGAATCCACCTGAAAACATCTAGGCTTTGTAAGTGTTGCATGTCCATACATGCCATATCCTCCCTGTCTCTCTCTCTTTCTCTCTCTCTCTCTCTCACACACCCCCCCCCACACACACACATACATACACATTGACTTTCTAATGCCAAACTCAAGAAAATCATATTGTTAGTCTCTTTTTTTTCTCATTTCTGATGATGGCTTTGCTATTTTTTTTTAAAGATATTTTTTATTTATTTGACAGAGAGAGAGAGAGAGAGGTCACAAGTAGGCAGAGAGGCAGGCAGGGAGAGAGGGGGAAGCAGGCTCCCTGCCGAGCAGAGAGCCTGATGTGGGGCTTGATCCCAGGACCCTGGGATCATGACCTGAGCCGAAGGCAGAGGCTTTAACCCACTGAGCCACCCAGGTGCCCCGGCTTTGCTATTTTTACAGACACATGATTATTAAGATCATAACTATGTTTGGAATGAGACCAAAGCATAAAGTAAAAAATACCATGCAAATCCTTATTTATATAAATTTTATAAGGGATTGTGTAAACTATACTGATTTGTATTATTCTTGGTCAAGATGTTCTTTTTCAAACTAGGTTAGAATCTATTATAATCATATTATTTTATTAATAATTATTATCATTATTTCAATAAACACTATTGACATTCTGAAAATAAGAAAAATTACTATTTACTCTGTGATATATATAGACCCCTCCCAGGGCTTATATTTGTTAAAATGGGAATCAGTAGTTTAATAATAATATATAGCGTTAGTAAGAGCTTGTCTGAAATATATCAATTGCTCAGTAAATAATCTCTGTCATTACTGTTATCAAGTCATGTCACTTTCTTTTTTGGTTTATTTATACATTTTACTTTTATATCCCATTTATGGTTGCTAGTTGTTTTCAATCCAAAATTTAGAGAGGAAGTTCTTCTAATTCAAGTCATATGAACAAAAGAGTCAATAATTAATATATTTAAATAATTACATTGGTTTTCTACTACTGCTATGATAAATTACCACAAACTTAATGACTTAAAACAACACAAATTTATTATTTCATTGTTCTATAAGTTAGAAGTTCAGTTTGGGCCTTCCTGAGCTAAAACCAAGTTCTTGGCAGGGACACATTTTGATCTGAAGAGTCTGGTTGAAAACTTTTTTCCTTGTAGTTCACAGTTTCTAGAGTCTACATTACTTGGCTGTGACACCTGAATCTTCAAAGCCAGGAACAGTGAATTGAGTCCCTTCCACTTTCCATCTCTTCCCTTTCTTCTGCCTCATCTCTCTAAACTAGCCGGGAAAGATCTTTCACTTTCAAAGACTCATATGATTAAGCTGGACTCTTCCAGATAATTCAGTATAATCTCCACATCACAAATTCAATCCTTTTAATCAGATCTGCATACACAAAGGTTCTGTGGTTAGGGCATAGGCTTCATTAGGTGCCATTATTTTGCCTATTACAAAAACCTTTAAATATTTTAAAAATATTTTTTAGATATTAGAAATTTTAGTTGAGTTTTGACTATGTATCACACTCATTTTTTTTATTCCAGATTCCATTTTAGCACACTTTTTCTTAAATCAACTATTTACTTTCACCAAGTCTATTACTGTGTAGATCAACAACAAAATATCAATTAAAAAAAAAAGTTTCTGAAGAAAGTTTCTACCTCTCTTTAGTTATGTGTGATTCCTTAAGTCAGAGACGTGCTTTCTATAGTTATCTGCATCTCCTATATTTTTGCTTGATTGATTAATATTATTAAGTAACTAGCTACAAGAATAGGTTAAGAATTCACACAAGACTGAATAGCAAGACTAATACAGTTAATATATGATATATGGAAAGATTATCTTTTACTGAGGAGCAAAACTTAGCTTTCTCCTTTTCATATATTTAGAAGTATTTATAAGCTCAAGCAGTTG
The DNA here is from genome assembly GCF_963455335.1 of Martes martes. NCBI lineage: Eukaryota > Metazoa > Chordata > Mammalia > Carnivora > Mustelidae > Martes > Martes martes. Next base: position 166,352,705 of record NC_137889.1, on the reverse strand, counting down.
TAAGTGTAGATCAACACTGATGAGAAACAAAAATAAATTATCAAATAAATTATTTTATAATTATAATTATAAAAATAAATTATAAAAAAAACCACTTGCCGGTATGTCTTTTGCATTGAAGTGAACATGATATTTCTTTCTATATATTTCTAACATAAGAATAAGTCTTAGAAGTAAAAAATAATCATATATTCCTTTTTGGCTCAATGCAAAAAAATAGATACTTTATATATAGTATGTGCTTTAAAGTCAGTTAAATATTACAAATGAATTCTGTTTTACCAATAGTCATCAATATGACTTCAACAACATCATTATGTAAAACATATTTCAGGGTTATTGCTAATAATTGCTAATCACCAATTTATATGTCACACATAATTAGCATGCTTTCACTCATTGGAAAGGAAGTAACTTCAGCATAAATTTAGTGCCTTAACACAGAGAAACATGACTCTTTAGCAAATAAAATTATTCCAAAGATGATAGCAGAGCTCCTTCTCACTTCTCTGTTGAAAGTAAAAATTACTGATTTGAATTTGCCTTTTCACTAGAGAATTATGATAACCAGATTAATCATAAAGCCTCAATACATCGTGATCATTCTGGGTTTTAATGAGACCAGAGATGTTTTTTGAAGCTATGTAAATTTAAAGGCTGTTGGACTGAATAGCAGAAAGAAATCTACCCTGGGAATCTAAGGATGTAGAGCTTATTGCATTATTTCTCACCTGAACATTAGTCAGCTAAGCTAGTGGTCTTGGACAAATTACTAAAATTTTCTGGGTAAAATATGGAGGTTGGAGTGAGTCATCTACAAATTTCCTTCCAGCATTATTAACTATATTATTCTTTCTAAATCTGTAAAATCAGTTAGAATTAATCACCCACAGTTAAGAAGCACATGTTTCCTCTTCTGAACCAATGGTTAATTATATTACCAAAAAAAGCATGCATTTCAGATTAAAATAAATGAGGGGAGGAGGTAAAATGGTGGAGTAGGAGGAGGACCTTAGTGTTTGACCCTCAAACACAGCTAGATAAATATCAAATCATTCTGAATACATAAGAAATTGATTTGAGGACTGATAGTGCAAACTGTACAACTAGAGGGAGAGAAGAGGCCACACTGTGGAAGGTAGGAGGTTCAGGGATATGGATTGGGAAAGAAAAGGATTACTGGTACGCAGGATGGGGGGGGTGGAGATAGAGAGAGAGAGAGGAATGCTCAAAGAAAAGAGTTCCCCAGAGCCAATGACTGGGAACACAAGAGGGGCTGATTTTCATGAGTTTTTGCAAGCAATGGGGCTCAAAGCTGGAGTTTTAGAGGTCTGCACCATGGTGGGTCTGGAACCTAGTGGGTACTGTGTGCTCTTGTGGAGAAGGAGGACAGACAATCTGGTGAAGAGCATGATCTGAGGATCCTCTGGGAGATACTGGGAGAGACAGTTCCTTTTTTTGTAGTGTATCTGGAAGAAGTGGCATTGTCTCTCTGGGGACAAAAGAGTGGATGGATACTATTTCCTTCCCTTGCCCCTCAGCATCGGTGCATAGACAGCTGCTGAGGGCAACTAACATAGACACTGCAAACCTGTGTGAGTTCCAGCACAGCAAGACCTTTCCCCAGAGGACCAATACAGGTCGTCACCACGCCAGCTCTCTAAACTGAGGTTTTAACACTCAGCTCACCTTCCTGGAATAGAACACGAATGCACTGTGCTGGCTGGTAGGCAGGTACCCTAGACACAGTCAAGGTGAAGCCCGAGATCTGAGGGACACCAGCTTACACACAAGGGGAGAATATTCACTCTTCTGAGAGGGCTACTTCCCTCTCCAGGGAACAGGGAACTGGCTGGAGCCATTTCCACTGTCCTCCCACCCCTACCACTCAGCATAAAATGACTTTAGTAAGCAGCACAGTGCCAAGAGTGGAAGCCCAAACCTCTAAAAACCTGCCCCCCCGTACTCTGCAGGTGCTTTTTTCCTGGTGCAAGTGTGCCTAAGAACCAGTGCAATGGGCTCGTCCCACGGAAGACCAACACAAACCCCCACAGGCACCATCTATTGATTACAGAGTTCTGGAAAATTTCAGCTCTTGTGGAATTTGCATTAGATCTCCTTTAACAAGCAGACTAGAGCACACCTAGTTAAAACTCACCTCACTCTGGCCAAGACCCCATCACTCCCCACTTCAAGCAAGGGGAATTCTGCACAGGACTGACTTGAGGAAAAGAGCTGCCAAAACAGTACCAGAGTGCAGCATATACTGGATTTACAGCATGAAGTGCCAGGCCCTGGAAAATATCTGCCCTCTTCTTCATAAAACCATTACCCCCAGGAGCAGGAAACATAACAGTTTTTCTTAACATGAAGAAGAAGGTGGAAACCTAGACAAAATTCCAAGATGGATGAATTTATCCCAAAGAAAGAAGAAGAAAAGTTCACAGCTGGGGATATAATCAAAACCAATAAAAGTAACCTGCCTGAGCTAGAATTTAAAGCAACAATGATAAGGATACTACCGGGGCTTAGAAAAGCCAAGAAGACACCAAGGAGTCCCTTAGAGATAAAAGACCTAAAACTACCCAAGTAAAAACGAAAAATGCAATAACTAAGATTCAAAACCTTGTAATGATCACCAGGATGGAAGAAGTAAAGAAGATTGATTCAAAACCTTGTAATGTTCACAAGGATGGAAAAAAAATAAGGAACAAATAAGTGGTAGAGAAGATAAAATTATGGAGAATAATGAAGCTGATAAGAAGTGGGAAAGAAAAATATAAGATCAGAAACGTAGGCTTAGGAAATTCAATGACTCCATAAAGTATACTAATATTCTTATCATAGGAGTCCTAGAAGAAGAAAAGAAAAAGGGAAAGATTTCTTCAGGAAATTAGAGCCGAAAACATCTCTAATCTGGGGAAGGTAATAGATATCAAAATTCTGGAGGCAAATAAATAAATTAAATCTTAAAAAAAAAAGAGCAATATAATCTCAATCATTTGACAAAATACGGCATCTATTCTTGATAAAAACTCTCTAAGTAGGGGAAGGGAGAACATACATCAACATCCCAAAGGCCACATACAAAAGATCCACAGCTAATATGATCTTCAATGGGAAAAACCTGAGAGATTTTCTCCTAAGGTCGGGAATAAGACAGGGACATACTGCTCTTTAACATAGTCTTGGAAGTCCTATCTTCAACAATCAGACTACGAAAAGAAAAGGCATCCAAATAGACAAGGAAGGAGTCAAACTCTCATTATCTGCAGATGACATGATACTCTATGTAGAAAACTCAAAAGACCTCACCTCACCAAAAAATTATTAGAACTGATACACAAATTCAGTAAAGTCACAGGATACAAAATCAATGTACAGAAATCTGTTGCATTTCTATATACCAATAATGAAGCAACAGAAAGAGAACAGAAAGAGAAATCAAGAAATCAATCCAATCTACAATATGACCAAATAACATTTACAATTGCACCAAAAACCATTAAGATACCTAGGAATAAGGCTAACCAAAGAGGTAAAAGATCCATATGCTTAAAAAAAAAAACTAAATGCTTAAAACTATAGAACATAATGAAAGAAATTGAAAACGACACAAAGAAATGGAAAAAAACATGATCATAGATTAGAGGAACATTTTTTAAATTTTATTTTATTTTTTGTGTTCCAAGAGGAAAAAATATTTTTTAAATGCCCATAATGTCCAAAGTAATCCATACATTCAGTGCAATCCCTATCAACATACCAACAGCAGTTTTTACAGAACTGGAACAAACAATCCTAAAATTTGTATGAAACTACAAAGGACCCTGAATAGCCAAAACAATCTTGAAAAAGAAAAGTAAAGCTGGAAGCATCATGATTCCAGATGTCAAGTTATATTACAAAGCTGTAGTGATCAAAACAGTATAGTATGGCACAAAAACACACACATAGTTCAATGAAACAGAATAGAAAACCCCAAAATGAACACACAACTATATGGTCAACTAATCTTTGACAAAGCAGGATAGAATATCAAATGGAAAAAGAGAGTCTCTTCAATAGTATTGGGAAAACTGCACAGAAACATGCAAAAGAAGGAAACAGGATCACTTTCTTACACCACAGACAAAAATAAATACAAAATGAATGAAAGACCTAAATGTGAGACAGAAAACCTTCAACATCCTAGAAGACAACATAGGCAGTAGCCACTTGGATATTGACCATAGTAATTTTTTGCTAGATATGTTGCTTGAGGCAAGGGAAACAAAAGTAAAAATGAAATATTGAGATTTCAGTAAAATAAAAACTTCTGCACAGCAAAGGAAATGATCAATAAAACTAAAAGGCTACCTATGGAATAGGAGAAGACATTTACAAATGACATATCTGATAAAGGGTTACTGCCAAAAATATATATATATAAAGAACTATAAAACTCAACATCCAATAAACAAGTAATCCAGTTAAAAAAAGGGGAAGGGTATGAATAGACATTTTTTCCAAAGAAGACATACAGATGGCTAACAGACACATGAAAAGATCTTCAATATCACTCACCAAGGAAATACAAATCAAAACTACAATGAGATACCACCTCACACCTGTTAGAATGGCTAAAATTAACAACATAGGAGGTAACAGATGTTGGTGAAGATGCAGAGAAAGGGGACTTCTCTTACATTCTTGATAGGAATGCAAACTGGTGCAGCCACTCCAGCAAATAATATGGAATTTCCTCAAAAAGCTAAAATAGAGCTACCCTATGACCAGACAATCGCACAACTTGTTATTTACCCAGAGTATAAAAAATACTAATTCAGTGGGATACATGCATCCTGACACTTATTGCAGTATTATCAACAATAGCCATATTATGGAAAAACCCCAAATGCCCATCTAACTCATGAATACATAAAGATGTGGTATACATACACAATAGAATATTACTCAGCCATCAAAAAGAATGAAGTCTTGTAACGATGTGGATGGAGCCAGAGAGTATTATGCTAAACAAAATGAGTCAGTCAGAGAAAGACAAATACCATATGATTTCACTCATATTTGGAATTTAAGATATGAAACAGATGAACATGGGGGTGAGAAAGAGAGAGGCAAACCATAAAACAGACTGTTAACTATAGAGAGCAAATTGAGAGCTGATGGAGGGGAGGTGGGTGGGGTGAGAATGGGCTAAATGGGTGATGGGTATTAAGGAGGGCACCTGTTGCAATGAGCGCTGGGTATTGTATATAAGTGATGAATCACTAAAGTCTACTCCTGAAGCCAATATTACTCTATATGTCAACTAAATATAATTTAAATAAAAACAAAGCTACAAAAAAAAGATTAAAAAATTTAAAAGTAACTGACCTTTCTCCAAATTAAACAAAGAAACAAATAAAGCACGTCTTTCTTCCTTCCTTTCTTCTTCCCTTTTTTCCTTCTATTCTTTCTTCCCTTGTTCATCTCTCCTATCTTTTTCTTTCCCTATTTCTTCCTTCTAAGTTAGATAATTTAAAACAAGAATTTAAAAGGTATAAGAGAACAAACTAAATGCGGATATATGAGTTAAGAATCATGAAACAGTAAAAATTCATAAGGATAATTCTTTCAAAACTCCTAAGGATAGACATTATATAGCAAAGTATTTAACAAAAACAACAGAATTGAACATTTTAAGCCAAAATCCGGAGTGAGACATAATTAAAATGTCATTAAAAATGACAAAGTTCCTATTATTAAAATGAAGCATTTTGAATAATCACATGCTAATTGTTTTTTCCATAACTAAATCAAAAAGGTCCCACCAAGTTCTCTATGTAAAGTTTGAAAATAATAACCAAATATTGAAATATATCCGTTGTCAACATTTGCAATTTAATTAATGCTGAAGACATTTTTAAATGAGCTTATGAACTCATTATAAAAACCAGTAACAAAATTTTAAATTGATGTTTAGTAAGTAAAATTTTTTTAAGATTTTTTAAATTTATTTATTAGACAGAGACAGTGGGAGAAGGAACAGGAGCAGGGGGAATGGGAGAGGGAGAAGCAGGCTTCCCACTGAGCAGGGAGCTAGATGCCATGGTGGATCTCAGGACCCTGGGATCACCACCTGAGCCAAAGGCAGACGCTTAATGACTAAGTCACCCAGGCACCCCTGTAAATATAATTTTGTAGAGAGCATTCATAGCATTGGGGAAGAATATTGTTTTCTGGAATCTAAGATATAAGTTGGAGGAGTTAACGAATCTAAAGTACAAGCTGTAAACATAAATGTCCATAGAAAATAGGTAACAAATAAGATGTAAAATTGTAAAGTGTATAAATCCACCACTGTGAGTGACCAAGACTTAAGTGGACCAGGAGAGTACATGTTCACATAGAAAGGGTGGTAAAAACTTGACTCCAGATAACTTGTGCTGATGTGACCCGATCAGTCTTTAGAAAAAGCTTAGACAAAGAAATAAATTACAAAATATTTTAACTTGGGATGTTGGGTGGCTCAGTGGATTAAAGCCTCTGCCTTTGGCTCAGGTCATGATCCCAGGGTCCTGGGATTGAGCCCCACATGGGGCTCTCTACTCAGTAGGGAACCTGCTTCCCCTCTCTCTCTCTGCCTGCTTCTCTGCCTACTTGTGATCTGTCTCTCTGTCAAATAAATAAATGAAATCTTTAAAAAATATTTTAACTAATTTAATAATTGCAATAATTAATAATTTTACTTAAATATATTTAAATAATTTGCAGTTTTTTTACACTTCTACCTACATTTCCTATTACTTTCGAATAAAAATTTGAAGTCATAAAGAAAATAGTATTACTCCTGGCTTACAGTAAAGGAAATTAAATGAACTCAAGAGAGTTGATCAAAGTAAGCCTAAAATTCAAATCAAAGTCTTCAGGCTCCCCTAATCATACACAGGCTATTATATCACCCAACGTCTCTGGTTTGGACTCAGGATTTTACAAGTATCTGTTAACTCTGTATATGCAACAAAACAAAACACACACACACACACACGTGTGCACACACACACACACACACACATTGCCATCATTGTTTAAATTTTGGCTCACGCTGAAGATAGAATGTCAATATTAGACCTATTTCCGATTGATATGTCCTAGAATATTGTGTATAAAAACTTACACACGTGAAAAGAAAGACATACAGGAAGATACCAAAATACAAGCAAGTATGGAATGAATTCAAGTATTATGGGCAGGGAAAATACACTCAAAATATAATGATTTATTTTATATGAAATCTGTATCTACATTCCTACAAATAGGAGCAATAGAAATTAGAATCTGATGAAAAAAATGTTTTCTGAATCCACTAATAGAAACATTCTTACAAATAAAATGTTGATTTTTAACGGACACTCTCATATTTTAGATGAACTACCCATTTGCTGGTAGTTTAGGTAAGTTTATTTATTTTCCATGCTTCAGACATGGGCTAAGAAATATCTTAAGCATAAAGTGAAATATACATACTAAGCATTCGGCACAGGGAGGGGCCATAGAACATAATAAGTGTCAGTTAATGTGGAGTATTCAATGACTCCACAAATTTCCTTCAAAATAGAGTGACACTCCTCCAGTTGCTGGGTCACATAACTCAATGGTCGGCCTTTCTCAAGAATGTCCTCAGCTGAAAAGGGATGCTTCACTCAAATCATGCGCCTTTCTGAAAGCAGCCCAATCCTATGACTACTTTACTCAGGGATATAAAGGCTGGTTCCTTGGCTCCACAAGGCAACACAGAAATGGGCCATCCTAACTCCAGAATTCTATGTAGGGTCAAGCTGAAGCCTTTGTTGAGACTGCACTTCATCCCACTTTCATTTTCTGCCCAATCTCAGTTCTCCCCTTTCCTGATAGGTCTTGATCCTGAGAGCACACCCCAAATAACTTCCTGTGCAATAATCTCTTATAACCTGCTTCCCCAGGAACTCAGCCTCCAACACATACTATAACTTTCACTTTTCTAGTTTCAAATTGTGTATGTTAAAATAAACTGTTTAAAAATAATTTTTACACTGAGTACTTTTCTTTTTAACATCATGTCTTTAAGGCATGAAATACTATACTTATTTCTTTATCTGACAGTCATTTTAGGACTTGAATTCTTTGGAATATGTGATACTTTACACACTTATTCTTTTAGGTCCATAAAGCAAGACTACAAGTGCAAACTAGCCCCAAGGCTCTTTTTAAGGCTGAACTGGGAAAATCAATTAGGTACTTACTGCCATCAGAATATCCTACAATATTCACTTAGAAATTTAATAGTTCAGATACATCCTTTTTTTAGGCTTCCTTTTCATAAGCCTCTATAACATTGCTTTTAAAAATATTTTGAAACTAATGTTCCTTTTATGCCACAGTTATTCGCTTTTATGATACTAATCAGAAATAAATTTCGAGACTCTAGTTTCGGCTTGGAAATGTACAAATTTTATCCAAATACAAATTACTCTGAAAAAATGCCCAGCAAAATGTACTAAACTAGTAGAATTATTTAATCACATTGAATATTTTTCTAGGGAGCAGACAAAAATACAAGTAAACTCTCTATAGACCTTCAAAAAAGAAACTTGATTAAAATCATTGATTGAACCAATGAGCTCTATTTACCTTAAAACTTGGTTCAAACACCAACTTTTAAAAATCAAAAACACTATTGTAGAACTTTAATCTTTCTATCTCTAATAACAAACTGTATTCTTTCTTTGAAATTACCCCAGAATTTTGAGTATTCTCAGGATATAAAGATCATTATTCTTAAAACTAGATTCTGAACATTCTAAATGTCTTGTTTATGAATCTGAAAAGCATGTTTTTGCTAGAACAATGTAAATAAATACATTCAACATGTAGTTGCCTATATTTCATACTTGTTATTTAAAACCATACACTTGTCCATTGTAAAACAGATTGAAATTTGAAATAAGTGTATTTTAATAGCCAATATATACAATTCTGTGTTTAATATGTTTTTATGTTTTATAACAATAGGTGCTGTTCTGTCTTCTGTAAGTAACTTAATCCTTTGCCCAATTAAAAAGTTCATGTTGATAGAATGATATGAAAATTTGTGTTCTCTGATTGATGCAATTTTTTCAAGAGCACTAAGTATATAAAACCTCTTAGACCACTGTTGATAGTAGTAATTTTTGTTATATCTAGGGTTTTATATAAGTCAAAAGGAAGATGATCTCAGATAAAATATTCATGGTGATAAAACATAATTAACAACAACAACAACAAAAAGTAATTAACAAAAATTGTGGTTTACATAAGAGCACCTTTAAATGAATTATATATAAATAAATGTAGTGATAATGTAAATTGTAAGGAAAATAGGATACAATTTTAAAAGACTCTATCAGACATTTTTTAGAGTAATTATTTCATTCTACACTTTTACAAGAAATGTTTAGGAGATTCAATTGGTGCATATCCTTTCAATTTTTTTTTTTTTCCAAAAATGTCTGAATAATTCTAGCAGTTGTGGAATAGTATCCTAATTACATTTTAAAGTGTATTTCCTTAATATCTAATAATGTTTAATAACTTTTTATGCTGGTTAAGTAGCTGAGTTATGATTTGAACCCAGCCTGTCCGAATTTACAGCCTACAGGTTCAACAACTAATTTATATTAAATTAATACAAAATATCTAAATGACTGTCTAGTCTAGTTGACTGTGAATATATTACACATAATCAACTTTTAGGAAAACTTGAGTTTCCTGTGTAATGGGCATAAAATGAGAGCTCAAATTTATTAGAAGGGCTTAAAAAAATGAGACATTCAATGAATAAAATTAAAAAAAAAAAAAAAAGAAAACTTTATGTTTCTCAAGGTTTTTATGATCCTCAAAGGAACAGGTCACTCAGAGCAAAAGATGAGTGCCCTTAAATATTTGATAGTTCCCCACATACCAAATCAGAAAATATTCTACCCCAGCCTGCAATTGCTAGATCATAAAACGTCACCACTCATATGGGAACACATAATTATTCTCAGGAAGAAGCAGCATTTTGATTTACTAAGTATCTTTTTTGCTGAGTCTGAAATTGGGCCAATAACACTTTCTCCTCCTAGTGGCATTCTTTATAATCTACTAAAAAGTTTAGGCTCTTGTCAGGGTAAATTAGTGAGATGTAATTTTATGTGTCAGTTCAGTGGCTGTGGAGTTTCCAGATTAAACCGGATGTGACTGTGAAGGTGTTTTGGGATGACATTAGCATCCAAATTGGTGAATTTAGTAGGTAGCTTGTTCTACTCAACGTGGTGGCCACCATTCAATCCTTTGAAGGACTGAATAGAAATAAAAGTAAACGAAGCAGAAATTCATCCCCTTTTATCCCTACTTCACTGTTGAACTGAGACATCGCATTTCACTTTTTCTGGGATTCACAGCTTTGACTCTTCTGGTTTTCAGGCCTTCGAACTCAGACTGAATTCCACTGACTTTTCTGGGTCTCCAGCTTGCAAATAGCAAATCATGAGACTTCTCAACCTCGTAACAAATTTCCTTATACATTTACATAAATCCAACTCATTTGTTTCTCTGGAAAATACTGACTAATGAAATAAGATATCCTCAGATTTATACCCCAAACTTTACTAATACCCGTCAAAAGCCAGCCTTCTCCATTTCCATACATCCAGGTTTCAAGGATCCTGAAGTTGAACTCTTGACTAGAAGCTCTATCCAAGGTCTCTCCAGTAACAGGAAAAATCAAGTATGTTAATATTTTCTGCATCCCACAAGGCTCCTCACTCTTTTTTCAGAATGAAGTCCTGTTTATAGCCTTTTACTCAGCTTTCCTCACTATTCGATCAAGTAGCAACCATATGAGGTCCTATACAGGGAAAGCTCTCTAAACAGGTCCTGTTTTCTAGACCAGGGGCTGGCAGCCTCTGAGAGTGGCATATTAACTCTTCTTTCATCCCTAGTACAGAGGAAGCAGTGTATGAAGAGAATACAGGCTGACTCCTGAATTTTCCCTTCTCAACCTCCACGACCTCCACTAGAGAATGCAACAGAGGGAGATAGCAGCTTTTCTTCCTAAGGCAGAATCTCAGACCCCCTTGAAACAAACCTGCCCTAAGAATCAGCTTTGATCAGAAGGACATAGATACAGTCTAATTGCTATTATTTGTGGGCCCTGAGCAAGAGTATAAATGCAGATACATACATATTCTTATCATTTTAACCAATAATTAAATTTTCATTAAAAGAAAGAATACGATTTTGCAGAATTTCACTTGGCTTATTTGAAAAAAGTCAATTTACTTATCAATAAATTATCCAAACAGGATGCCTGGGTGAGCAGAAGCCTCTGCCTTCGGCTCAGGTCATGATCTCAGGGTCCTGGGATAGAGCCCCGCATCGGGCTCTCTGCTCAGCAGGGAGCCTGCTTCTTCCTCTTTCTCTCTGCCTGCCTCTCTGCGTACTTGTGATCTCTGTCTGTCAAATAAATAAATAAAATCTTAAAAAAAATAAATAAATTACCCAAACAGGAAACACACACAGAAACACACACACACAAACCAGATTCCCTAACAATCCATTTGTTATGAGCATTCTATGAAGGCGCACACACAAGGTCTATCTTTCCACGATGTCAGCTTTATGCAATCATAAAACAAAGTAAATCACAATTATAAAGCAGGTTCAGGATTTCAAACTCAGTGACACTGCATCATGTGATTGAAGTTGGCTTCTTACACAGCACAGAGAGCAGAACAGAAGACAAGCCACACAACAAAGAAGATAATAGAAGAGTGCAGGAAGTTAACCAACCAAGCGCCAAGTCAGTCTGTGGGCACACAGTTGAGATAAGGCGTGGGTCTGGTCCAGGTCAGCTCTTGGCACTTACTGCTTCTGATGTTCAAGCTGTGAAGGATCTTGGTTCTGTTCAGAGATCATGGAGATCAATGGGTGGAGCCTTCAGCAACAGTTGCCTTTTTGAAGTGGTCAGACATAGAGGGGTCAGGTCTGAAGAATCAATTTGCTGCCAAAATCCTTACCTTCTTTAAAGGGTTTAATCGGTTTGGGGCCTCTGCAGACCTCTTCTGGTTCTGCTTGTTATTAGTTCTGGTGAGGGGCTGTCAGTTGATGTTGGTCCCGTGATGTCTCCTAGCTGCAGTACCTTAACTGCTTGCATCATTGCTTGACATGTCCCTGCTTGACATGAGAGACCCCATTTTGCTCTCTACACCATTCAAGTACCCAATGAGTAAGTCAAATAATAATTTGCAAACACACCGTCAGACATGGAAAATCCTTAACAAATATAACGCACCACAATTTTAAAATTCCTAAACTAAGAATTATCCTATCTTTATTTGGTCATTAATTGATATATGGTGGTTTTGCCCAACTTTCATATTTTCTTTGAGTATAATGAGTAAACACATCCTGTTACCAACTGTTAACAACAAACACAGAAACATGCAGAAAAAAAAATGTGGATACCAACCAAAGATTTAAAATCATCCTTTAAAAAAAAGAAACAAAACCATCATATTCCTAAATAGTTTACATTGAAAGAAATTATGTAAGTGTAGGGCTGGGAGTTTCGGGTTTTTATAATTCAATGGGAATCCTGTTTAAATTTGCCATGTCCAAGAAACCCTCTTAGATGTTCAAGGGTAAATGAAAAGATATACATATGTGCTCTGAGAGGGTGTCTTTACTTAACAGAGTTTTTTATTCTGTTTTCTGTTAGGGTTTGCTTCACATTTAGCTCCTCAAATCTATCAGGTGCTAATAATATTTGTGAAATGAAGAACTAGATAACTTTTTAGAAGAACAAGCATCTAGGGTTAACAGGCTACAGTACATTCCAAAGTTAAATTATATAAACTTTTCAATCCTATGTTATCAACAAAGATTTCTCCAGTTTTTCTATGCACTGATGTGTTTCATTGTTCCTTTAAGTTCATATTGTAAAAGTAAAAAATAAAGGTAACTTAGAAGGAAATTTCTTCCTGTGTCTCTCTTTTTTTTTTTAAAGATTTTATTTATTTGTTTGACAGACAGATCACAAGAAGGCAGAGAGGCAGGTAGAGAGAGAAGGGAGGAAGAAGCAGGCTCCCCGCTGAGCAGAAAACCCGATGGGGGGCTCGATCCCAGGACGCTGGGATCATGACCTGAGCCGAAGGCAGCGGCCCCAACCCACTGAGCCACCCAGGAGCTCCTGTCTCTCCTTTTTTAATTCTGAAATTTTTTAACTGGTATTTTTCCTTGTTGGAGTAATTAAATGGTAACATTATTTATATACGCTTTAATAGATTTGATTATATAAAGAATCATTGCTGTAAGGATGTGAATGCTATACTGTATATAAGTTAATCATGAGGAAGCTATACTTTATCAGTTCTAGTAATACCTGTTGCTCAGATAAATAAAGGGTATAAGTTAGAGAATGTTCAGCTGATATTATGAACAATAGAATGTCAGTACTGCTGTTCATGAATTGCATACCAAGTACTGAATTACAGCTTAAGTATTACTTTTTGTTGTATTTTCTTAAGTATTATATTACATATTCTTAAACAAGAGTATACCAAGGTAAAGTATCATCAGATCCAGTTAAATTACAGAAATTAGTACAGGTTTGTATTTGTTAGATTTAAAACAAAACAGAAATTTACTTATTATAAAAATTTTAAATACTTATAAATTAATATGAGTATGCATGTATATGTACCTATTACAAATAAAATAAAAGAATCAAAATAGTTAGCATTCATGGAGATGTTGATACATCAGAGACATGTTTTAACATGTAATAAATGTGTCACATAATCCTTGAAATAATCTTTGGCAAGCATAATTTCTAACTCCATTTTATGTGAGAAAAACAAAATACAGAGAAGTTGGGTAACCTCTGCAAAGTCAAAGGGCCAAAAATTGCTCAAGCCAGGATTTAGAAATCATCTTTCAGACTCAAAATAAGGTATATACAAGTAATCATTCTTAAAATGTTTTTGAACAATGAAGTCTAGCAATTACTACATGCTTTGCAGATTTGAAGTTAAAGCAATTTATGTACAGAAGTTATCAATACCACTATTAGGCATAAATACTTATTGAGGAGCACCTGGGTGACTCAGTGGGTTAAGCCTCTGCCTTCAGCTCAGGTCATGATCTCAGGGTCCTGGGATTGAGCCCCGCATCAGGCTCTCTGCTCAGCAGGGAGCCTGCTTCCCCTCTCTCTCAGCTTGCCTTTCTGACCACTTGTGATCTCTCTCTCTCTGTCAAATAAATAAATAAAATCTTTAAAATAAATAAATAAATACATATATGCATAGGTAAATACTTACTGAACACTTCTCAGGCAGGACTAGGAATACATAGTGTGAAAAAAAATGTCAGTCTGAAACGGGGCAGGAGGTTATGAAATGGAGAATCTCATGCATGTGATGTGCCCTGAGGAGGAAACCTTAAGAGCCAATAGACTGATTTCCATTGAATGCCTGATTTATGGAGGACAGAGACTTATTCCAGGCCAATGAACATCTACCAAGAATTTCTTCCCAGCCTCAAGCTACTGGACCAACTGCTTCAACTCTCTTTGGACTGCTCCCTCTTTGCACTCCTGACCGAAACTACAGCTTGCCCTAAACTGTCAACGGACTTGCATGTAACTTGTCATAGCATGTGTTTCCTGAATCCCAATGCCTCTGTTATTCCCGAATCAACAAAATTTCTGATCATTCAAGTTTGCCTCAGTTTCCCTCCTTTCTTTAGGTTGGCAATATAGATATAAAACTGTTCCAGCTTTCAAGAGGTTTATATTTCATTTGAAAAATTACAGTTTAGAACAAAATTTCTTTCCAAAAAAGTACACATCTGATAAAAAAGAATGTATTTAAAACACTAATTTTATAAATCAAAGCTTGGTCACCTGGAAGCTGGGTTTCAGAGGTCTCCACCCCAGACTAACTAAATCAGAATCTGCGTTTTAACATCAGACTCAGTTGATTTCTCTGTATACTACAGTTTGAGAAGAGATGAAATAAACCTTGCATTGCACTGCATTATATTCTATCCTTATGTTCAGGTCCTCTGCTATTTTCTAACTAAAGACGTATTATAAAATATTTAGTCATACTTTTTCTCTACCATAATTCCTTCGTTTCCAACCCCAACCATGACAGGAAAGGGAAAAATACTAATTTTCTCCATAAATACCACAGAATTATAGCAAATAAATATTCTGATCATTCTAGTATGTTTCTAGTAAGATAAGTAAAGTGTGATCTTCCAGGGGATTTTAAATTCAATATTAATTATATTGTGTGTGGCTATCATAAGGATGTTTTCATCTAAGACCTATTCATCTTGATTGACAATGAGATTCTGGGTCTTTTCCTTTTAGCTTTCCTTAAGTGTATTCATAGAATCCAGATTAACAAATCTGAACCTACGCTAAGTAGTATTAAGAAGATTATTAAGAAGCTAATGTTTTTTTAAAAATGTCGCATATTCTGTATCACATAATAAGATATAAAAATTTAAGCATCCTTTCATAAGATTACATATAGTGATGATCTACTCTGAGGATCCAGGAGATAATGGATAGTTGACAATCACAATTAATACCTGACAAAATTAAGAATGTAATCAGCTTTGTTTTCATAGTAAAACATTAATATTTTTCTCTAAACACCCTCAAGATAACATCATTTTTATTAGAGTTTAGCAAATGGTAATTTTTTTTGACTAGATAAGCTATAATCCAGATTGGATGTCCATATACTGTGTTTTGAACTCCCCACTTAACTTGAATGACGGGGTGATCACAGGTAGTCGTTCTTTCCCAAGTTTTTCCTTCTCTGTTCTCCCTCTTTTCCTCTTCCTACTCTTGCAAAAAGTTAGAACTTTCTATCTGGGAGTTTTATTTAATACTCTTTAACTCAGTTATTTAACTTCTTTTGGCATGGTGAATTATTGAAGACACCTGACCCTGCTTCTCAAACTTAGAAAAACCTCTCATTCACCAGAATAATGACCATAAACTCTCTCTGCTCTAATTTAAATAATTATTATTACTGCTGCTGCTGCTGCTGTTATTATTATTATTATTTAAAAACTCCTAGCACTGGAACACAAAAATCTAGCCCAGAAGAATTCAGTGACATTAAAGGAGTTAGGTGCCAAATTCTTGACACATTATAAATTTAATAATCGTAAGTCATTGAGGTATATAACCGCAAAGGCACTTATTGGTTTCTCCTTAGGTAAATAGCTGTTTCTGTAAGGATTACTACTATTTTCAGATTTTGTCAAGTTTCATGTGGATTTAAATTTATTGAATGTCATTCGGACAAAAAAAAATAAATAGATAATTTTGAGTAATGAAATTTGGGCTAGATTTCCAAAGCCATTGAAACTGGATTCTAGACTCATATTCTCTTTCTCTGTCACTGAATCTCCTTATAAATCCACCTGGCATTCTCATACCAAATTTATTTGCCTAGATGGGCCTCACTGCATTGTGAAATTTGTCCTGCTTGGAAGCCCACAGTGAGACCCATTCCCTTCCACATAAGAGCCCAGCTTTTATTGCTATTTGAGACCCTGTATTGTTAACTCATCTAATTCATTGACTATTATTATCCATCAAAGTGCTCCTGCTCCAACCATACTCATCTTTTTAGATGTCCAATTCAAAATCAACACCTTTATTGTGTACTCCCATATAGTTTCATGCCACATTGAGTCCCCAGGCCTTTAAATTTTGGCAACATTTTGTGGTGTTTATCACTGTTAGGGAGTACAATCTTATGCTGTTTGCTTTCATTTGTGTCACTACCTGAATGCTTGATATGGTCATTTCTCGCTGAAATAGATTACAACTCTCTGATAAAGATTTATTATATTTTACATTACTTCAAATTTCTTTTCTGTTTACTTCAGAGTGTTACACTATACTATGCACATAATAGATAAATATTTTACAGATAAAAAATACATGTAATAAGTTACAGAATATAATGCTCTTTAACATGAATTATATTGTTTGACTATGAAGATATGTGAAATAAATTTTATTATATCCTATTTTGTAAATGGCATTCATGAAACCCAATAATATTAAATAATTCAGTCAAATTCACAAACATAATAAAATACAGAATCAGTTTTTAAACCCAAGTCTTCTAATTTTATATATGTGCTCAAAAAGTGTCATAGTTAACTATGAGGTCTTTACAAAATTAAGGTGTATAAAGAAACTCTAAAAAAATTATAGAATTATATCGCATGTGTGTAGGTATATGTGGTTAGGAGATGCTTGAAAACATAGACTTAATTATATTCATGAATTGAGAAGTATTGATGTGATTTTGGTAAGTGATATATGCATTTCAAAAGTTAAAAACTGCATCTTTCAAGTAGGTAATGAGATTTGAAGTTGGCAAAATTTAGGTAAATTTTTCCCTATTACTAAGAAAATTGTATAGTTTTTTGTATTTTAATTGCTTTAGTTATATTCAAAGTATTATTGTGCTCACTTCAGCAGCACATATACTAAAATTGGAATGATACAGAGAAGGTTAGCATGGCCAAAGTATTATTAAGTCTACCACTAAATATGTCATTTATTGTTTTTGTAATATTAAATTTAATTTCTATTACAGATAGAGTCAATTATTTTCTCATTATAGATTTCCCTACATATATAACGAATATACAAATATTAATTGTAAATTGAGATTCACATACCGAATTGTTTCCAATCTTTCACTGAAAATCAATTCCAAAAAAAAAAGTTTTTGAGAAATACAATTGTCATAGATATAAAAAATCTGAAAACTCTCATAATTTTATGAAAGTGTGTATTGCTCTATGGTAATAAGTATCTCTTAGTTGACATCATGTTTTCTAAGTCACCTGACAAAAACAAACTTAATTCTGATTCTTTGGCACACTATAAGTCTTGTAATGGGCTCCAAAAAAACAGGTTTTGAGACAAACCAACCTGAGAAAACAAATCTTAGAAAAGCCCTGGGTTTTGCAAAAAAAGTACCTGGGGCTTTTTTGAGAAATCTGCAAGCTTTTCCAAGATTGTGATAAGCTGGCTGCTCATCCAGATGGAACTTAGTCACAACTCATGCATTATATGACTCTGATGAGAACGCGGCAGCCTTCTCCTAAATTTGACTATAGAAAAATGGCAATGATACACATTGATCAAATTGTTAATTTTCCAGAATCTAGTTATTATAACCCTCAAAAAAAAAGGAAGGAGAAAATCTAGAATAATATTTTTTTCTAAATATGTACGAGGAAGTTGGCCCCAAAATTCTTTTCTAGAAATATGCCATGACAGGAAAACTCAGGGGACTCTTAATCTGCTTCTAATTAACAGGACATATTGGTCTTAAAACAGGTAGCATATCTGAGTCAAAAGTTATTCTGGTATTTTTTGCATGAAAACAAAAGGTGTGTATAGTAAAGTGAAAGGGCGTCAACTCTTTTTCATTTTTTACTTTTATTATTGTTATTATTATTATTATTTTATTTATTTATTTTTTTTTGTACTCCACATTTCCCTGAAGAATGGTGCCCTAGACCAAAGGGCTAAAGCAAGAATACAGAGAGAAGGACATTATATTGCACAGAAAAATAAGTTTTCCTTCCATGAATGCATTGGGTTTTGACAGCTTCCAACCTTTTTATAGAATTCATTATGTTATCAAAGCTTCAAAAGAAATGTCTTAGAAAAAAAAGAGCATAAAATTTAGTGAAACAACCTGTGTTCGTACTCTTCTAATACACTCCCATAGTAATTTTTTTGTTCTTCAAATAAGGCCCCTGACACATGCTTCCTTGTTGTGCTACTTTCTTATTTCTCCCATTGGCAAGTACCTTGAGAATTGAAATTGTGTCTTATTTCTGTATCTTTTCCACATGGCATCAGCAGGGCCTTTGCTAAAAGGAACAACACTGCACAAATATTTTCTTTTTTTTTTTTTTTTTTAAGATTTTATTTGTTTATTTGACAGAGAGAGATCACAAGTAGGCAGAGAGTCAGGCAGAGAGAGAGGGGGAAGCAGGCTCCCTGCTGAGCATAGAGCCCGATGCAGGACTCGATCCCAGAACCCTGAGATCATGACCTGAGCCCAAGGCAGAGGCTTAACCCACTGAGCCACCCAGGCACCCTGCACAACTATTTTCAATATTAAATGAAGATGGGGAGAGCAGGTAGTGGTGTAAGTTACGTAAACAGGACTGAAAATTGATTTAATGGAACTTTCAAACAAAAGTACTTATTTTAATATTTTCATGATTTTTCATGGATCTTTTTTACTTTGAGATTTAAAATTATATATGTGAAGTCAATATGAACCATGAGTTCCTAATTCCAAAAGAAAGCATTTGAAATTGAAAAGAAATGAGAATGTGTTTACAGTTCTCACTAAGATGACTTGGTTGATAAATGAATAAATCAGTTGCTTTTGACATGATTTGGGTAGAACAATTTAAAATTAATTTGATTCAATTGTCACAATTAAGATAATCAGATGTTAGGTATTTTATGGATGTATTTACTAACTACTAAAAAATATGTTTAGATTGTATAGGTACAAACCAGATCTATGATCAACATACCAACCAAAACTAAGCAATTTATTGTTATGTGTGTGTGTGTGTGTGTGTGTGTGTGTGTGTGTGTGAAGTGTTACATGCTTAGTTTTCTGATTCTAAGCATTATAATTGAGTAGTTAATATGGATCCATACACTCAAATTCATCCATTAAACAATACAATGTGGAGGTACAGAAAATGATATTTTTAAACTCAGAACTTTATGAAAGTTGCAACATAGCTTATGAAGAGGACCTCTGGTATATATTTGGTATGTATTGCATGATGTAATGTATATTATTCCAGGCATAGATGTGTACAGCAAAGCACAGGGTTATTAAGAAATTTCAAACCTCAAGTTCTGACCTTTTATCATTATAAGCAACCTGAAAGTTCTTAAAAGTGAAGCTAAGGCAATCTCTCGTTTTCTTCCTGTTTTATTTTCATTTATCTTTTTGCGGTGGTATCACCTGTGAACCAAAAAACTCCAAGTAAAAGTTAGGACTCCTACAAAAATCTGCCTAATGCAAAACACTTCAGTATTTTTGTACTGAATAAAGATAACTCTATTTTATTGGATAAAAAAATAAAATTATATGATACCATTTACCTGGGCTTCAGAAGGCATCTTGGGATTCAATGCTCCTGTATTTTTCTTTCTTTATTCTGAGAAATGAGCCCTCTACCTGTAAAACATTATAGGCACTATGAAAATATACCAAAGTCTGTTAGACACAGGAAGTCCCATCCCTTCCCTTGGTTATGGTGGGAGATTGTATATTAGGGATTGCTAAAGCATTGTGAATCAAAAAATAGATCAGTCTGTTTGGAAATTTGACATTCTTCTGTATGCTAGTAAGAACACAAATGCCATTCAAAGACTTCCTGCAGAGCACATGAGGATTTGTTTCATGTCCAAAGAAAGTGAGTAAATAGGTTGGAAGAATTGAGGTAATAAATATCAATAATTGTAAGATTATAATTGATTATCAATAATCAATATTATCAATTTTTCTGCACTTCATCACCAATGTTTTTTTTTTTTTTTCTCTTAAATGTTTCTTGAATCTATTTTCTTCATTCCTTAGGTTTTATTAAACTAGTATCATCTTTGGACTATACTTCTCTCATAGCCTAAGTCCTGGTACTCTAACTTCTGATCTGATCACCTTCATATCCCTCCCAAATGGCACTGCAAGACACTTCCACTGAGGTAAAAGTCTGAACATGATCTTCCTTCAAACTGCCCCCACACCAAATAAAAGTAAACCTGGTTTCCAAGAGATAATACAGAGCCTCCAGACAAGTTTTCCAGACTCAGTGCTCTGTAACAGTAAGCTATCAGAGCTCATGCTCAGAATTTGGATGTATTGGTCCCATTCAAATTGAGTGAGGTGAGTTGTATGCTTAGAGGGAAAAAACAAACAAACAAAACAAAACAAAACTATAATCCCACTCAGTAATTTGAAATGTCTGTGTTTTCATCTTTACTTTCCACTTAGCAACTGTATAGTCCTTTGCAGATTATTTAATCTTGAATTTCTGTTAAGACACTGAGAGGGGAGGAGAGGGAAGGGGAGGAGAGGATGGGAGAAGAAAGTAGAGAAAAGGAAGGAGAGGAGGGAGTGGGATGGGAATGGGAGGGGAGGGGCAGAGAGGAGATTAAATGCGCCAGGGAGATTAAAGTGGTCAACCTTGTTTAGGGAATGCAGTCTCTCAAAAAGGGGTGGCTATTTTAGAAAAGACGGTGCAGTGGCAATAGACCAGCAGTAACATTTTGAGCTGAAGATTTCAATGCCTATTTCAAATATTAATTTCTCCTAATATCACCGTGTGTGTGGTTATTTGGAGTATTGGTGTCTCTAGTAAAACATTGCAGGAGAAACAGCAGTATATATTACAAAAATGGCAGCTCTCTTTTGGGGATTAAACATTGCATAAGTATTTTTTCTAAAACTTTTGGAAGTGAAATGTTGGCTAAATACCTTAAATTTTCTATGTTTGCAACAGACATCTGGATATTGGAAACATCTGGTTTGTTAATGCCATCAGAAGAAAAATACAAGTAGATGAAATGTTGTCTGTTACCTGGAGGTTTAAAAGCTTCCTAAAATAAGAGGGCAAAAACACCCACCTCCATTCATAGCCTTTCCTCAATTATTTTGCAGTTCTGTAACTCTGGAAGGTGTCCAGCCTGCTATAGTTGCACTTGTAAAACCACGTCTGGATTTGCAGACAACCTCCCTTCTAAGACCTTGTAATCAATGATCCTATCTTACTGTTTAATGTTAAGTGTAGCTTGTAGGTGCCACTGATGAAAGTGTTCAATAAGTCAGATGTGACTTTGGTAAGAGATTAAGTATTATCTTTAATTAATAGATCTGTGAAAAGAAAAGAAAATCCAAATCTACAAACTCTTCATATCCTAGACACAGGCAACTTGACATATGCATTGAAATCCCTTCATTTTGTCTTCTATAGAATAATGCCTTCCCTTTATCTTTTAAATTAAACAACGTATAATGCTCATTGAAGAACAAAATCATATCATCATGAAAGTCATGTTCAAAGATGTGCTGTGGAATTTTAAATGCTGGCCAAGAAATTTATTAAAGTGCACCAAACTGATACAAAAAACCTCTCTGTTTTGGATTTTTGCACAATGTTATCAGCACCTTATAACATTTTATTTCATTTTTTTTCATATTAAATAACTTGTAATTACCACTGCAAATTCCTCTTTAAAGCATGCTTTTAAAAAGTGTGTATTTAATTTTTCACAAATTGGTAAAGTGATTTTGGAGTTTTGGCTGGTGACAACCTAAAGCATTTTAGCTGAGACACTTCTACACTAAATATATCTCTATCTGATTTCATAAGAGATTAATGTATTGACAAACATGAAAACATATATTTGTATAAAGAGACCATCATTAAATGTATTTAAATTATATACCTATCTATATGTACACATACCTTTTATATATTTAGTTATTATATATGGGATATAATGTTTTTTATCTTACTATATTTTAATATATATTAAAATATTTTACCTAATAATCTTACAAGAAAATAAAGATTTAAAATTGACAATATGCATCCTGAGTTTGCATTTATGTTCTTTCACTATAAAGCATAATTTGGTAGCCTGCTCTTGGCTGGGCAGTTTGGAATTAACCTTTTAATTACTAACTTAATTTTCAGCTTAATTTGTTGCAATTGTCCAGAAATTATTGTTTTCAACAAAATTAAAAAAAATAAGTGAGAAAGTAACTAGACAAAATTGTTTTTAATGATGGGAAAGAAGTCTGGAAGAACACAACAAGGCTAAAATTCTGGTTAAATCCTCTTTTGTTTTACATGCAGTGATAGTGGGGAGGGGACAGCTGTGTGAGATAGGACATAATATATCCAATTTATAGTTGTTTTTTTTTTAAAGTTAATTATTTATTTTAGAGGAGAGAGAGAGAGAGAGAATGGGAGGAGGGGTAGAGAAGGAGGGGGAGGGAGTCTCAAGCAGACTCCACACTGAGAGCAGAGCCTGACATGGCTCAATCTCATGACTCTGAGATCATGACCTAAGCTGTAACCAAGAGTCGGATGCTTAACCAACTGAGCCACCCCAGTGCCCCTCCAATTTATACTTTTTATTTCCAGCTAATAATATTCAATGTATGTAAATATGTGACTCTGGTTTATCATTGATGTAATTGACTAATAATGAAAGAATTAACTCAGAAAATGCAAATCCCCAGAGCCTTTATTTTTATTTTAAATAGTAACTAATTTTCAAGCTTGTACTACATGTCAAATACTATGTTTAGTTTAATAATATTTATCTTTTTTATAATTAAGCAATATGTGATAATTTACAAAAATTTATAAAATATAAAATATAGACAAATAAATTATAATTTTGACAGGCACAGTAGATCCATTATCCATAACTCTTACTAATAAACAATAGTCCTGCAAAATGTTGTGTTATATTATTTCTGTGTAACATGAGATGACGAAAGCTTCAGGGTTGAGGTTAAGTACTTTGCCCGCATAGTTGAACCAGGATATCATGGAATTTCAGAAGGACTTTAGATTTTTTTCTTATGCAAGTTGTTTTTAAACTAGGGGATTAGCTGTCCTGCGTGGTTTGGTTAAGAGTCAGACTCCTGGTTTCAGCTCAGGCCATGATCTCATGGGTCATGAGATCAAGCCCTGTGGCTGGTTCCATGCTAGGGGAGGGGTGTCTGCTTAAAGATTCTATCCCTCTGAGCCTCCCTCTTTCTCTCTCTCTCTCTCTGTGTCTCAAAATAAATAACAAATCTTAAAAAACATAAACTTGGAGATTGGAAAAATCACTTTTATTTTGTTATTACCATAATAGTTTTTTTCAAGAAGTACATACATTTAAGAGGAAGCTTGTGTGGTAGGTGAAAGAATACTGTCTAAAGTCCAGATTTGAACCCTGTATCTTTGCCATTCTTACTATGTAATGTTGGACAAGTTAGTTATCTTGTCTTTGTCTCCATTTATTCATCTTTAAATAGTAGTACCTACTTCATAGAATTCTTAAAGTAGTAAAGTGTTAAGATTTCTAAAGCAACAAGAACACTGGCTATAATGTATTACATACTTACTAAGGGCTAACTATATGTATAGTCATGTGATCATCATCATCATCATCATCATCACCAAGGAATGCAAAGTCAGGACATTAAAACAAAAGAAAAAAAAAAAAGAAAAGACTCCCTAAATTAATAGGATCTATCATTATGGAAAAGAAATTTAGCCCCCTCCCCCTAAAAAACTAATATGAACAAAAACAAAAATTTTTTGTTCCCATGAAGAGACAGTTGAAAAACCTATAGGGATACATTTTTTATTTCCTAAATAGCTACTGATTTTCTTAAATTTTTTCCAAAATATTATGGGCAGTGTCTTCAGTAAGATGCTAAAATAGGAGATTCAGCCCTCATTCCTCCAAAGAAACATGAATTTAAAAACCATCCATGGGCAAAAATACCTTGATTTCTTTTTGTTTACTTGCTAATATCTAACTCATTAACTGTTAATAAAATGAGTAGACTATGATTATGTGTCGTATCATTATATTTTAGTTTTTCCCAGAACATTATATTATTTTGCATCACATCATTTTCACTCTGGAGAAGAGTTTGAGCGCTCAGAGTTCATATGCAGAACTCTAAAAAGTATCTTTCCCTATGTTTTTTACTCAAGACATTTTATTTAACATTACCTATGAGCTAGATCCTCTATTATGTGCAATATCAAATAAGGCTAAGGATTAGAACATCCATTATAAAATAAGATAACAAAACACTCTATTAGACAGTGACTTATACCACTGAGTTTATTTTTAGTTTACTTGGTAGGAAGCCCAAAGTTAATAGCTTTTTGTTGGTAGCTCAACAATCTCTTCAAAGACCCAAAAAGATGTTTTCCTTCCTTATAATTTTAGCGTAGTTGCTTTTGTTCTCCCAAATGTCGCTTCAGACTTATGACATGGATGTCACATCTCCAAGCATCGCTCATACTGTCTGGTCAAGACTAAGAGGAAAATGATAACAGCAACAAGCTCATTTCTTACATCTGTCCCATTTTTACAGAGGAGAAGGAAAAGATTATTGTATTCCCAAGGCAAAATTCTCATTAGACAAAATGGTGTTACATGGTCAAATCTAGCTATAAGGAGAATCAAAAAATGCCTATTGAAAATGAATAGGATTTTCATGTTTGATTAGATTTGGGGATGGAGATATGTAATTTTTAAAAATAAATTGATTTTATCTTCATAAAAAATACAGGCTGGGTAGCAGTTGATTGAACTGTAACAAGATCTACTATGTTTAGCTAATTTTGTTCTAAAGCAGAAGTAATGAGCATATCATCTTTACTTATTCGATACCCACATAGTAAATATTAAGTATGTATTGCATAATTTATAACAAGCACTGTACTAAAGTTGCAAATATAATGTTGAACAAACAGAAGTAGCCCCTGTCAGACTGGCAAATAGGGAATTACAATCCATTGCAAACATAGGCTAGTCCACATTGCATGGAAGCACATAATAGGAATATTAAGAGGAATTTCACTTGCAATGCACTGTTTAAAAATCACTTCCCATAGCAAGCAATGAAATAGGAAGTCAGTTAGGTAAGCATTTGAGTATGTGAAGTAATTAACACTATTTTTAAAGCAATAAGGACAGTCACAAGAATTTAAGCTGAGGAACTAAATGTTTGACCTTGGATTTGGGGCAATACACCCCCCCCAAATAATAATGATTTGAAGGTGAACAGAGTTTAACAGAAAAAAGAATAATTAATTAGCTATTATAATAACGCTGATGGGAGATGATGGTGCTTGAACTAGGTAGCAGAAGTGGAAATAAAATTGACAGAGTCAAGTGATATGAGGATGTATAATTGGTAGAATAGATTGTGTGTTATATATGGTGCAAATAACAAGGAAAAATAACTAGTGAGGTTTGAGTAAGGTTCAAGCTTGGGATCTCGGTAACATTTGTTGAAATATGTGGCGAGGAAAATGAGCAGATTCTTGGGACCAAGGAATATGGTCTTGATGTTAGAGACACTGATATCAACTGTCAGACTTTCATGGAAAAATGTACAAGAAGAAGTTGACTCTATGGACTAGAAACTGAAATGCATGTCTTAGTTGGAGATTTAGATTTGGGAATAATCTATGTATAGAATATAACTGATGTCAGAAGAGTAGATGAACGTGTTCAGGGAGAACGTATCAAGTAAGAAGAGAAGAAGGTGGGGCACCTGGGTGGCTCAGTGGGTTAATCTTCCGCCTTCAGCTTGGGTCATGATATTGGGGTCCTGGGATCAAACTCCACATTGGACTCTCTGCTTGGCAAGGAGCCTGCTTCCCCCTCTCTCTCCCTGCCTGCCTCTCTGCCTACTTACGATCTCCATCTCTCTCTGTCAAATAAATAAATAAATTCTTTAAAAAAAAGAGAGAGAGAGATAGAAGAAGGGTTAAATTAGAACCTAAAGGACTGAACATGTAAGAACAGTACCAAGAAACTAATTCATCATCCCTGTTGGCTATAACACTACTGAAATATGGCAGAAGGCATGCTCCTGGATAATCATACTATCTCTTGTCAAAGTGAAATTGAATGAGCAAGATAAATTGACATATTGTGAGACCAAATGACAGTGATTAAGTACGGACCATTTACTGAAAATCTAGATCCAATTACCTACTGTATACAAGGGGTAGAGTGACCTTTTGAATGAGACTATCTGTGGTAGAATAGCTTACATTTGAAAGCTTTCTTTTCTTTAAACTTGACAGAGATGGAGGAAAGATTTCAATACTTGAAAAGGTAGAGCACACTTGCTATCAGACATAAAATAGCTGCTGATCAGAGGAACTGAGATTCTTTACGTTTAAAAGTTGCTGGGTTAATGAAATGTTCTTATTCTGATTCGTAAAAGCTGGTCACTTAAATCGGTCAATTATTTGCCTGGTCTTCTCTGAGGAGGAAGAAATTATGCCTTATTTTTATCATGTCTCCTTTGCTCTTTAAAACAAATATGTATTATTCCAGACATTAAGCTTGGTACTGGGGATAAACAGATAGAAAATAAAAGTTCCTAATATTTGTGATTACTGTCCAGCCAAAGAAACATAAAGTGTATAACTAAAGTACATCATGGAAGATTCTATAATACAGGTATGTAAGATTGTTTTATTGCAAACATAAACTCCTTGAAAGTAGAAATCAGTCATCATTGCATCCTCAGCAATAACCACAATGTCCATGTAGGCACTTAATATTTCGTGATACTTTTATGTCCCATCTAGCTCATATAAACTCAATTCAATGTAGAAGGATATATGTAACAAGACAGTATAAAACAAAAGTGGGCTAATAGAGGAGTGGAAAAAAGGGGTATAAAGTAAATACAGAAATGAGGCCCGCTTTAATGACCTTTGACTCCACATTTCATTATCTGTATTAAAAAAGGCATTACTGTGTAGGGAATTGTGTAATCACTTGGGAGGTAATTTTTGAGATAGCATTTGAGGGAAAAATAGA
This sequence comes from Martes martes, assembly GCF_963455335.1. Taxonomy (NCBI): domain Eukaryota; kingdom Metazoa; phylum Chordata; class Mammalia; order Carnivora; family Mustelidae; genus Martes; species Martes martes. The sequence goes on along the minus strand of NC_137889.1, from coordinate 166,324,969 downwards.
TGTTTTTTTCAGGTGGAGAAATGACAAGGGCCACTTCAGTCAGAAAGAATTTCATTTTGAACAGATATAGGTAAATAAAGTCTAGTAGACTGACAAAGGATGAGAATACAAATATATTAGAGCCAAATTAGAGAGGCCTCATGTACATGGGAAAATAATTTGTCATTATTATTGGCTGAGTTGTATCTCCCCCAAATTCATATGTTGAAGTCGTAACCCCCAGTATGTTTAAATGTAACTGTATTTGAAGATAGAGCCTTTAAAAAGGTAGTTAAAGTAAAATGAGATATGGGTGGGCTTTAATCCAGTATGACTGACGTCCTCCTTATAAGAAGAGGAAATTAGAGCATTGACAACATGTAGACTGAGGGATGACCATGTGAGAACACACCAGAAGACAGCCATCTGCAATCCAAGGAGAGAGTCTCAGAAGAAACCAAACCTGCTGACACCTTGATCTTAGACTTTTGTCTCCAGAACTGTGAGAAAATAAATAGATGTTGTTTTGACTATGCATTGGGTGGTATTTTATTATGGCAGCCTTAGTGAACCCATACAACTCCCAAATATTGTGGCTACTGACAGATAAAGTTTTATAAAGATTACAGAGGCAAAATGGAATATGGGCCAGAGGAAAGAGAGACTGAGAAGGAGGCCTGGGTATAGAGTAAAAACTAAGTCCTGACTTAAACTCGTGCTGATAAGAACTGCAAGAAGTTGCACTACAGAGATATTTCTGAGGTATAATTTATTGCCTAAAAAATGTGGTGAAGATGGGTTATTAACAAGGAAGTGTGTCTCCATAGATTCTAAAATGCAAAACTGATTTTAAAGTATTAACTAAGATAATAAATTGAGTTTAAATATTGTATTTTTTTAAATTCGAAGTAGGTTGAGTTTTGAACGTGTTATGTTTGCATCATAGTGAATGTGTCAATAAAATCAGTTTTAGATATATTGAACTTATAGAGTCTCTAAGACTTTTTTGCATTTCCTCAACTAAATATAATATAAGGGTCTTCAACTAAATATGAGGGTCTTAAGCTTGCAAAAAACTCTTACTTACCATTCTGATCAGTAAAGGGGCTGCTTAAAATGAAAGATGAGCAAGCCATAAATTTAGAGCTGGCCTTTTGTGGTAATAGGAAGAAATGCACAAATTCTTCCCTCCTCACCATATAGTATCATCTTCAACTTAACTTTTCTCACAGTGTGACAATCTTACTCCATGCTCCAGGAATAGTAAGATGGTACCATTCTCTCTCTCAAAGTCAGGGTTAAAATATATGAATAATTTAGGGAAGGAAGGAAGGAAAGAAGGCAGGAAGGAGGAGAGAGGGATGGAGGGAGGAAAGGAGGAGAGAAGAAAGGGAGAAAGAGAAAAAGAAAGAAAGTCTTCCAAAGAAAATCTTGACTGGTTTGCATCTATAGCACCAAGTAATGCTTTGCTTGACATGAAAGAAGCATTCAATAAAAGCTTATCATGTTAATGCAATATACTCTTGACCTTGGACTCCAAGCACTTAGGCAAAGAAAGTGGGTGATTCCCTGAATAGATAATTGTATAAGTCTTTAAAATAGAATAAGATTAGTTATGTTAACATAATTATTTTCTATCCATGACAGAAATATCATAGGATTAGAGATGCCTGCCTCTTTAAAGCCTCTCTCAGATATTAGTGGTCATAATGGCAAAGGCTGTACAAAAGTCCCAGAGGAGGTATTTATGGAGTAATATGGTTCCCGTGTCTTACTTTCCAAAAATCAGGGTCAACACTACTATCAGGAAACAATATTTTAGAAGCAAGCTCTGAGATGTACTTCAAAGTATTTCTTTTCATGTACTTAGAAAAATTCACTCTTCATAAATTAAAATATGTTTATGTTTCATAATAAAGCTTAGAAATTTAAAAAAAAATAAACCTACTGAAAATCTCGGTGGTGAATGTGTAGAATCAAAATCAAATAAGGTAGTTTTATTTTACAAATCTGGCAGAAACAAATGCAATTCAAGAAATGTTCCAAGAAAGCTGGGAATAGAGGAAAGATAAATAAATCTGAAGACTCAGTAAGAAGTGGTAGAAACTAGGACATAGTTTTTAAATACTTTTTTTTGTTAATGTTGAGTTTTATGTACCTGTAAATTCTCATGAAAACTTATTTTTAAAATGTGGACCTTCTATGATAAGCATGGAAATATTTTTTTAAAAAAGGAGTTCAAATAAAATTATCTCTATTTTCTTCAGTATTTATTAAAGAATTTGGATAAATTAGAGTTCAGAGTGTGAGGGCTCTCTAAAGGAAATAAGATCTACCACAAGCTGTTCATTCACCTGCAAGACTTGTAGATAGTGAGTCAAACCAGTGAAGACAGTCACGAAAAAACACTGCTCCATAAGCTCAATTCCTAAAGGGAAATCAAGGTAGGCCTGATGAGAGCAAGGTAGCAGGCCTAATAAGAAATGCAATGTCCTTCCTATATATGCGTTTCTGTTCTACTTTTATTTTAATGAGAAACTGGGGAAGTCTAAACCTGTTTATGGGAGGCAGACACTTTTGTTTGAGAAGTCTGATAAAATCAAGAACACGAAGAGAAGAAGGGAAAGATATGAAAAATGGTGACATTAGGAAATTCACTGGCTGCACATACATTCAAAGTCTTTGGTTTTTAACACGGCAGTTCAGGTGACGTTTTGCAAGACTGAATCAAAACATTTTAGTCACCATCATCACATGGTTTTGACTTAATGAGCAATTATAGGGTTTTGAACATTCTAATCACCCCCACAGAATCTACATAAAGGCTTTCTTAAAACAAGTTCTTTCATTCCACCAACAATGTCTTCAGCAAAGCAATAGAAGTGTGGCCAAATGGTACCTATATGAACAATATTTTTAAAAATAGATCATCCTAATGAAGCCACCAATAAATCTTCCTTTTAAGCAGTGATAGAGCTATTTCAAAATGTGATGGGGCTTTAAAAATTGCTTCAAAATATGAATATCTTATGATAAATTTAAGTTTATGTCAAATATATCATCAGTATGAAATCATAGTCATAACAATTGTAAAAAAATAATCTGCATGGTATAATGTATTCCATTTGACAGTGTTTTCTCTAACTTGACAGTGATCATTTCCCCAAACTCTAGAATAGAATGTTTTTATTTAGTAAGAAAAGGTTGTGAGGTACAATTGACAACTTGCTATTTTACTATATAATGTAAAAGAAAATATTCAAAAATATGTCAAAAGTGTTTAAGGAAGTGTTAAGGAAGTACATTCACAATAATTACATTGTCATTGTCATTGTCACTGTCATGACTTTAAAATCAAGTTCTGATTTTAAAGGTGTAAGGTTATACTGTACTTGGGTTATTTAGCCACTAACTTAAAATTTTATTCTGTATTATAGAAGTAAAAAATATTGAATCTATTGCTAGAACTCTGGGAAAATAACTAGATCAGGAAATAAACTTTATTTTTCAGATTATTCTAAATCAGGTCAGGTTAACAAAGAGAGAAGAACAAAAATAATATAGCTGCACTAAAACAAGTTAGAAATATGAGAAAGGTTGTACAAATTCAAGAGTCAGCTTGTAAAAATGCAAACCACATAAAGCATCTAGGAAAAAATAACCTAGCACATACAAGGGGCAGGTAATAATAATTAAATAATAGATTCCCAAATATTGTAGAATAGTTTCAGTACAATTTTGAAGAAAATATTTATTCTAGTATTTCTACAATTGCAGAGTAGAGAGGCCCACTTTTGCTTGGGTTATTACTAAATGTGGTTTTATAGAGTTCTCATTTTTGAGAGTTCCACAAATAAGACTAGAATTTTTAATTATGTTATAGTCATCCAAAATGTGGTTTTGAAGATTAGGTTTACCCTGGTTCTTTAGGAGATCAGATAGGAAATTCATATTAACTTCTCTTTTATCATATATTTAATCTCCAAAATAATGCACTCATACTTTTGGAGACTTCCATGAATTAAGTCTATTATAGAACTAGGAGTTTTCTATGTAGAATGACAAAGTATACTATGGACAGAATCAGACACTCCATGATAAGTTATTAATTCTTTATGAGTTAAAAACTCAAACAATCTTCATACTTTTAGAAATTATACCTGAAGTTTTATTCACTGACACTTTATAGAGAAATATAGAGAGATAAAAAGGTATTGATATGGATTTCCCTTAGGCTGCAGAAAGAGAATATGAAAAGAGAGGTAGAATCACATAACAAATGTAGATTATACAAACTTCCATTCAAGGGCAAATCAGGGTCAGAATAAGGTATCCCTCCAGAATTAGAAGTTTTAGACTGTCTGAAAATCAGATGATGGTCCCAAGGCGAGATTACACAAAAATCACCTAATCTCTGGAGGCAAAAGCTTGAAAGTGACACTTAGATATAGGAATTTTAAGGATTTTATTTTTTAAGTAATCTCTATACCCGATATGGGGCTCAAACACACACCCCTCAGATCAAGAGTCACAAGCCCCATTGAGCCAGCCAGGCACCCCAAGATCTAGGAATTTTAAAGATGATTTCGATCACTGCTTTTTTGGTTTTGGGTAAATACCAGGCTTAAGATTTCTCTGAAGTTAACACACTGAAATATTCTTAGGGCCTGTAACTACTGCTGTTCACAGGCACAAGGCAAGAACCAAGGCAGATGGTAAAGAGTTCCTGTTTCAGTTCTTCATTATTACTTCATCATCACCATATTTTCTTGGCCCAGTTTTCAAAAGAAGTTAAACATTTTTTTTTTTTTTATAAAAAGCATTTTACTGGTCTTTCTATCACTTTAAACTGCTCCCCCCACAAAATAACTTATATAATGTAATGCCCCATGATTTTTGAACTATAAAGTTTTGTTTGTTTTTTATTTTTTAAAGATTTTTGGTTTTTTTTTTTTTTTTGTTTTTTTTTTTGTTTTTTTTTTTTTTTTTGACAGACAGAGATCACAAGTAGGCAGAGAGGCAGAGGAGGAAGCAGGCTCCCTGTTAAGCAGAGAGCCTGACGCAGGGCTCGATCCCAGGACTCTGGGATCATGACCCAAGCCGAAGGCAGAGGCTTTAACCCACTGAGCCACCCAGGTGCCCTGAGCTATAAAGTCCTGTAAACAGTATTTATTTTGATTTGATGGTAAAAAGCTCAAGAGAAGAAATACATCTAGTTCAAGTCAATAAACATTTTTTCCCATTAATGATAAAAACTGGTTCAACCAGATATTTTACATTTTTATTCTTATCAATGACGTTAGGCTTTTAGGTTTTGTTCTTATTGCTTATTTGTTTCTTTTTCATCTTCTCTTTTTTAAATGTTTTCTTCTAACCAAAGTATTCATATTTTCTTTTTTAAACTAATACTCTAGGTAATAAGGAAAAAAAAATTGAGCACATGCACTACAGCAGTAACAATTCAGAAATCAGAAGAACTGTATGAACAGACCTCTAATTCAGCTCTCAGGACCTCTGAAGCTAGCTTTGGAGTTAGAGAGGTATACACTTCGAGTAACCGATTTATTATAACAGGAAGCAATAGGGCAAAGATCATTCTTACTCAAGAACTCATTTTGGTAAAAATTTTGTTTCAAGAGTCAACTGTAAATTCATTAAGGTCAGAGATTAACTTGTATTCCCTTTTTTAATCCCTAACTTCAAAGGCCAAACCTAATCCCCAGAAACATGGAAGGGACTAAAAAATGAATTTAGTAAATTTGTAAAAGAAAGGTTGGGAAATTGAATTCATTGAAATTAATCATATGCTTTATTGTAACTTTAACTGGGGATTTTTTGCAAAGGAAGCCACATATCACTGCCTATTTAAACTAAGTCAAACTGATTTAAAACCCTTGTTTTTTGAATACTGCATTGTAACACACACATTTGTCAAATAGGGATTTGTTAAATAACTTGATAATGAAATTAGCATATGCCAAAATTCAAAAACCAATTTAGAAATATTTATGCTTTCATATTTTATTGAATGAGTATAGTGTTTTTATCAAGAATGTTGAACATTGGACATTAGTTACCAAACATGAAGAAACAATTATGTTATGTAGGGTGAGGATGATGTGATTTGATGCCCATGAAGTCCATTTGTTCTAATTTCTTGAAACAGCTTACAACAGGTTAGTTTATTTGTATTGTTGAAAGGTTTTAAAAACTGACAATAAATTACTGTGTAATTAAACACCACCTTCTTTTGCCTTTTTACTACAACCCAAGAAATACTTAGTTCCTTTCCTTAAGGTATTTTAATTTAAATAGAAAGAATAATTATACCTTAAATATAAATGTTAATAAATGAATCAAATTCTTGGATCAAGAGAAAAAAAAAATGAGGTCTTGGAGCTGGAATAATTCAGCAACATTCTGCAGTGTTACTAAGGGTTAGTGGGGACACATATCCAGTCTCTGTTCTACTTATTGGGCTCATGTGAAGTATTTTATTCCAGAACAGATGCATCTTTGTAATTAATACAGAGATGTGGAGAGGCTGACATTGGCCCTGACTTTCTGAAGACCCATGAATTTGTTTTTAAGGGGAAAACCTGATTCCTTACTGATTAGTGTCTGCTTCTACCCTATTTTTTCCCATTAGCAAATCCCCCCTGCCCCGGAAAAGTTTTATCCCAGGATTAATTCAGGCAATATGGTGAAATTATTTTTCCCTCATACCGGCCTAAATCTCTATAAGAGAAAAATTTAATGTGTCCTACAAAATTTAATGTGTCCTACAAAAATCTATCTATGTTATTTTATGCAAGGTATGTTTTCAGGAAAATAGGATAACTCAGCATAAAGCAACTACTTTGTTGATCGGTTTAAACATTTATGACTCCTGAATTTCCATGAAAGGATAATTCAATGAATGAGCAATGTTCAGTTTTCAACATTCTCTATAAAACTTTTAATACCAAAATCAAGTCTTCCTTCCTTCTTTCCTCCTAATATTAAGCATTTCTAGACGGGGAAACCTTACATGACACTTAAAGTATTCATCACTTTGTTAGTCTTCTCAGATTCCCTTTCAAGCTCTGTGACATTTTCCATAAATGAAAATCCCCAGTATTGGATTTGGACTTCTGAGTGTAAATGAAAATAGACTAGCAATAACCCTGACATTTTGTTCATTTTCTCTCCATTTCATATTTTGTAGAGAACCAGTGTGCTGATCATGGTTTCTCACAATCTACATGAAAAGCCAAAACAATATTATACTGCACCATTCTATGACCACTAGTCATAGCAAGTAAAATATGTTATTTGTTATTCAAATAACAAATAACCTTTAAATAACCTTTATTACCAGCTAAGATGCACAGTGAGTTGTAGAAGCATTTCAACACAGGAAACTGAATACAGTGAATAATACATTATTCTGAATAATGACTTAACATAATGTAGCCAGTTACAATGCAAGAAAAATGTGTTCATGCTGTGTATAGTAACTTAACCAAAACATAACATTGTGATAAAGTAACAAAGAAGAGAGTACAATAGTTGTTCAATATATAATGAGGCAGATATGACTTAACTAGCGTAATTTGCTGCAGACTAAAGATGAATTTCTTCATTCACACATTCTTGAAAGTGGTTATTTTGTGATTCCCATGATAAAAATACAACAGTTGTTACATACAAGCCATTCCATATGGTGCTCATATAGGTATAGTAATTCAACATGGTCTCTTTACTTTAAATACACTTTTCTCTTTGAACACCAACATGTTTTTCCCCCCTGAGGCTCCCATGACTGGCACAATTTGTTCTGCATAAATATGTGCTTACAAATAGCCCATGATTTAAAACGTTCAGAATCAAATATACTCTAATATGGTGAGATACATGTTGCATAGTATCTGCTTAGGAAGGTTAAAAGCAACCCAGGACCTAGATTTTGTGCTATATTGCCATCTTTGACTAATTTGAGATGACTAAGTTTATATTGAGGTATTGATGTGTCATCCATTGGGCTCTTATTTCAGTTGCATTCATAGACAATTAGAGTAACCAAGTAGTCAATTGGGTCCAAAGATTGATATTGATAATTATTATATTAACTAGGCAGTGTTAAAATAGAGAGCAATGACTTGTTGAGTCTGGGAAACCCAGAATGAAATTCTTGCTTTTGTATTTGATAAGATCTGCCACCCACTGAGAGTAAATTAATGATGATGAGCTTATTTTTTGAGAAAATACCTGTTTTAAGCATAAAACATGATAAACTAAGAACTGCCTACAGGGATTGCATGCAACCATGTAGCTGAAATTTCCAGTCCTTTATTATTATTAAGACCTCAGATTCCAGTAGGTGCATATTAAGAGCAACACGTTTTGCTCTTCACTTTTTGTTTTGATTTGTTTTGTTTTGTTTTGTTTTTAAATCACCATTGTCTTTTAAGCCACATCAGTTGAATTATCTTTCCTCATTTTGACTCATGTTTGGGCTGATCCTGCCCAAACAAATTTTCTGTTCAATTTCAAATAATACTATGAGGTTCCATTGTTCAGGTATAACATTGCCCATCACAAACTAAATACAATGTTTCTTCCTGTTTTAATTAAAAGATACTGTGTGCTCAGGTCCTGCCTCCATTTCTAATCATGGTAATCCGAAATCCTTACTGTCATTCTTCTTCTAGGATTTAGAGAAGTCCCTTCACCTTTGCCTTTTTCCTCAATTCATCTAACCTCACGGCAGGGAAAATGTAAGCTACATACCTCACATGGTTTGTCCTCTGACCATTATTCTTAGGGATCATAAAGGAACGTTTCAGAATCTTTAATTCCTTTACAGTATTTCTTCCCACGCTAGGGTAGAGAATTTATTATCTAGCTCATAAACAGATAAACGTCTTTTCACTCTACATAAAATTCCATGATTAGAATCCAGTCCCCTTAACTTAGTACGTAGCTTGTTTCTAGAGTTGAGATATCTAATTATTTCTGACACTAAAATATCTCATTTATTTCATAATAGTCATCAGTGCCCCGATTTTCCATATGCCTGATGTAACTGGCATTTTATGGGAATAACTATGACTCAAAGGAACATCACTTACTATAATAATATCTTGCTGAAAATGCCCAAATAATCAAACTGAGTTCATGATGTGTCAGTGAAACCAGAAAGTAGCTCTGCTCTCTCTTTCAAAGAAAAAAAAAAAAAAAAAAACACAAGTCTACCATTTTGTTTTGCCAAAAACAAAAGTTAACTATGTTAAGTTTTTGAAATTTCTAATTATCTTTTGAATATTTCATTCTTGCTAACAATGAAAACACAGCTCTCTCCTCCACTAGAAAATTTCATTCTTTTATAGGATAAAATTATGTTTCTTCTCAATGTTAGACTTCAGACACTCACTTTTCACTTCCATTGACTAACTTCCTCATTGTCTGAAGAACAATATTGTATATTTGCTACAAACAGGGATTCTGATTTCCAACTGCCCAGATTAGTTTCCTGCCTCTGCTTCTAAATCTCCTGGATAAATTTGGGCAAGTTAGTTTATATTTCTGTGTCTCAGTTTCACTGCTTAAATCAGCAAGTTAAATGAGAATGTGGTAGGAAATACCATCTATATTGTGTCATTAAGTTTTGCAATTCCCTTGACATTCTAGAGGACAGAAAACACAGAATTCTTCCGAAGAAGCTGATTGTCCCAGGTCAATACATTTTGAATGCCTTGGAGAGGGCAGTGTCCTTTGGGCCCTTCTGAGAGTGATCATTAGCAGGTGGCTTATTAGGTTGCTGAAAATAGATTAATTCTAACATTTTCTTTCCTTGAGTTTGTGAAACTCCTTTCTCTACAGTATATGAGAAAAATTCCAACAGCTTGGCCTTATTGACCATAAGTCACCATTAAATCCAGGCCGCAGTTATTTAACCTAATAGACTATAAATATTACTTCCAGCAGATCAAACCACACATGAAACCCCCAAACCTGGAGAAATGCATGCATGTTAGTAAATTCCTCTAAAATGAACCTCATATTTTATTACCTTTGTCTAACTCTCACTTCCTCAAATGCTCTTCAGGATCTTGCAATAGAAGTTGAAACATTCTTTAGGGTTTTATTGTTATTGTTGTTTTTGTTGTTGCTGTTGTTGTGGTTAGTTTGTTTTTCTTTAGTGTAAAATTGTTGTCTCCTTATACATCTCAGTGTTAATGACAGGGAAGGGGTTTTTATAAGGCAATTGTTTCTCTATTCTCAGTTTCTTATGTTGAAATGGAATGCTTTCCTGAAAAGTGGGTATGGTGGACTTTCAAAGGTAAAGGTAGTTCATGGATTTTGGAGATTAGTATTTTTCAGACTCACCTACATTTGCTCAAAGATTCCATCTCATTTCTCAGAGCCCCGCTGATTCTCCACAAATGCCATTCGCATGGTACAGGGGTTCACAAACATTTTCTTTAAAGGGCCAGGTAAGACACACTAAGTATTATGGCCTATTCAGTCTTGAAACACCTCAACTCTGTCAACTAACTGGTATCATGTAAACCAATGTTGTGACTGCTCTATAAAACTGTATGAAAAAAAAGTGGTAGCTTGAGAGCCAAACTTTGCCAGCCCCTACCTTAGCATAAGACATTGGCCAGAATTTAGCCTTTAATAGCAACTGTAACTTCACTAACCTTACTGATAGATTGTACTGCCTTTGTCCTTTGCTCTATCTGCCTGGTGATTATAAGTGAATAGAAATTCCCTCAAAGCTGTGAAGGTCTTCTGGCTCTTGATACGGGTTGCAATTTGTATCTTCATAACTTTTCAGTTTTTCTTCCTATATGCTCTCTGGGAATTTCAGAAGAAGCCAAGCACTTATTAAAGTTTGTATGTATCCTTGTTATAATTGCACCTGTCACAACCGTTTAAATGCTTAGCATTTTGCTCTCCTCCTAGGTTTTATTCTATATTATACCAGGAATGATTTGAATAATGATGATGAAACTGCATGCCTTGGATTACATGTGTCACATTTCGCCAAATATGAGTTTATCCCAGTACTGCTTAAATATATTAGGAAACCAAATCAGACTCCTGTTTTTATAGTTTGTTGCATAGGACCACTTCTAACACCAATTACTGATTCAATGAGGGTCACTGCTGATAACAAAGGATATAACCAAATTAAGAAAATTTGAGATAATTTTAACAAAGAGCTATTCACAAAGGTACAGGCATGTGCAAGGAAAACACAGTGTGCACTTTGGCAAAGGTCTTATCTAAGATGTATTCATTCAAATTTCACAAGTCAGCTTGGTTTGTTCTGATATTTTTGAAAATCTTGGAGATACATTATGATACCTTTCTATGCAGTAATTCTAGACTGTTTAATATGCTAGTAGAAAGTTGTCAAATTAGAAGCATTGATAACAATCTTTCACGGAATTTACTTCTTAAATCATTATATAAAGTTGAAATAAATTCTGATAAAATTTGGATTTTTCCTCAAAAAAAAAAAAAAAGCTCAAAACTACATGATAATCAATGATTTAGGGGGTAAGAGAGGGAGAATAATATACAACGTAGACTTATTTTTTTAGTAATTAAACTAAGGGAAATATCAATCATGGACAAATTTGAAAAATGAAATAGTCTCAGTTATATATAATTTTAACTAGTTAGATTTGTTCTAGTTAAAATATTAAGAGTTGAAAAACCTGCTTAAAAGCACACACATATTAATAGGGAGATACTAAGTGAGCAGAGATGGTCCAATCCACAGTCACCTATACCCAAGGTCCATAGCCCACAGCTCACCCCAGGGTCTTAGGAAAACTTCAATAATTAATTAAAGTGATTACTATTAACTGGCCTCCAGGTCCTGCTTATATAAAAGAAGCTTATATTTATTTATATTTATATATAAATTTATATATATACACACATATATTTATAAATATAATATAAACACATATTTTAAATATTTATATATAAAATTTTATATATAAACATATATTTATATTATAGGAAAATTATTTTGTCTATATATATTTATATTATAGACAAATTGTAAAAAACATATATTTATATTATAGACAAATTATTATAAAAGTGGCTTAATTTCTAATGTCAGGGAACTTCTCCCTTAAATATTTTATTTTGGCATTTGAATACATGTTATTTTCCCACCCAGTAAATTCAGTTTTAAGTTAACTTTAAAACTGGCATATTGCCATTTACTTTTTACCAAATCTTAATTGCCAAAATCTAAGAAAGAGTTGGTGTGTATAATACTTACCGCTCATACTTAGAATTACTTTTCTTATATTGAATCAGGTATTTTCATGCTATTTCTTTTGGCGTGGCCACCAGTTGGAATATCTAAAAGCTGTTTATCCATTTCTTTATGATATCATTTTATATCAGTAATTCTGAACTCTAGTTTCATTTAGTCAAAATGAAAAAAGTAAAATGTCTAGAAAAGTAGTTATTATGCATTAGGCATTTCAGATACTATTAAGATAAACAAGAATGGACAAGAAACTGTTGACCACTAATGGGAACAACTTCAGATTTATGGTAACTTACACCTCCAATCATGAAAAAACAAAATGCATTTACTAAGGGATGTGTAAGTAAGGAGATTTTATCAAGGATTTAGGTATGATTCATTGTTTATGTGTTAATATTTGAGCATGACACACAAAGTTAATACTCAAAATATACTCATCAACAATCTTCTTAAAACCGAATGGCATGTAGAACTGTTTTTTATGGCAATGCGTTTTTACCTTGTAATGGAACTTTCCTTTTTTTTTTTTTTTTTTTTTTTTTGGCTCATGGTAGTCTTTTCTCTCTTTCTTACATACCTATATGATTCATGCTTCATTTTGCTGCCATCTAAATGCAACCAGTTTGGGACAGGGTCACATTCCTATTCCCTATTACTAAAGTTACTTCTACCCAGCTCTCATTTCTCTTTTAGAAGCACCTTGTCTTTTGCTATAGATCTATTGCTACATATCTAACCCAATGAGTCTCATTCTTAGGGTCAGCACAGATCCTGCATTTTATGGATGACCATCAGTGGCAGCATAATAGCTTTTTCTCCAGGAAGATATACTATGCAATCACACATAATCAAGTATTTCTTTACAGCAGGGCTTGAGAAACTAAATAAAGCAACCATGTAAAATGTCCAATGGCTATAAACACTCACTTTTTGACAAGAGGTTTTTATGTTTACCATACATTTCAATTTAGAAAAAGGTATTAGATTTTAATTTTATATCATAATTATTGAACCAAGAAGCAAAATGAAGCACAAAAGAGTTTAGCTCTTATTTCATATAGAAAAAAAATGGGACTTATGGTTAAAAGGCATTTTTTTTTTTTTTTACAGGCCACCTTATAAAAACTGACAAGACTTGAAAGACAACATATGTAGAATAACACTTCCCAGAATTTGTTTCTTGTCTTCTCTCAGAGTCATATGAGGATGAAAAGTCCCCTCCTCATTAGCTTTTCTGGTATGTCATATATTCTTATATTTATATAATTCCAGTAACGCCTTGATTTTAAGTTTAAATGTGTAAGAATATAAAATTAGTGGAATAAGCAGACAATTGATAACATAAATTCATAAATGGATACTTAAATATTTTATAATGTATTTAGAGTGAGAAATGATGATAATAATAGGTGTAAATAAAGTATTAGCCTAATAAATAAGACTGAGAATATCACAGAAAGTTTCTTGAAGAGACTCCAGTTGAATCTGAGGAATGCATAGACTTTAGCTGCATGAAGAAAGAATAAGACATTCCGAACAGATTGCCATGAATCTCTATGAAACATATGTTCACAAAAAAAATCATTCCATGTATCTTGGTTAGAAGTGGTGTAGCAAAATCTCTAGTTGCCTACCAAATATTAATTTTATTTCTCTATTCCTCTGTTAATGCTCTCTGAGTCTCTTAATCACAAGAATATAAAGTTTTTCTTTAAATCCCGGTAGGGCTACATAACTAACTTCTGGTCAAAGATATGTAAGTGGAGATCAGCTCTATGTCATCGGGAAAAATCCTTAAGGAAGTAACATAACTTTGTTTACTCCCTTTTCCATCTTGGTGTCTTGGATTCAGACAGTTGGATTTGCTTTTTTGTGAGAAATAAACTGATATTTGCTTTTTTTTTTTTCTAAAAGCTAAACAAATTTTAGCAAATATATATGAAGAGTAGAGAGAAATTTTAAGCAAAAATCATATGATGAAGTTCCTTATATGTCGAAGATTTTTAACTGTAGGTTTTGAATATTGGGATGTCCTTAGTACTTTTAAACAAGGGAATATTGTGAATAGATTTCAATTTTAGAAATATGAAACAATAATAATACAATGGATTTGAATGTTATTGGACAGGAAACCCAGTTTAAAATCTAGTGAAGTAATCTAAATGTATCTAGAAAGACTCCAGGGCTTTAATTAAATGATAGTATCATTCACCAACATGGGAATAAAGGAAAAAGACATGTTTTGAGAAACAGTAATGAGCTCAGCTTTGGGTATTGTGAAAGTGTATATCTATGGGACATTCAAAAAAAGCTACAGAGCTCTTACTAATTTAAGAAAATTCTGATAACCAGTAGTCAACATCCTTTATATACAAACATATCAATAGAGGGACTAAAAATCAGACCTCTTTTCTATCAAGTCAAGCTAAAGCCAAACCGTGGAAGGTAGTTTAAATAAATAAATAAATAAATAAAAGGAATAAAATGAACACTATTCTATCTCATTAACACAGTTGTACTTAGAACTTGTGTTCTCACTGCCTCATATCAGAAAGGAAGTATAGAAAAGAAATCACTATAAAGTAGACATGTGACATATTGAAGTATTTTTCCTGCTTTACCTGTAATTCTACCATGTACAAGAAAACAAAACGTTCCCTATGATGTCATTTTAAGTCCTTTATAACCTTCAAAGACTGTGTGGAAGAGTCTGAAAAGATTATTAATACAGAAAGAATCCTGTGATAGCATAGATTAATCCAATAGACTTTTAAACTAATGACTTAGTGTACAATTTAATCATTTAGTAAATGACTCAATGCCTATTCCTACAGACCTTCTGAGACATAAATTTCAATTCTGTATTTCTCTGGCACACTAAAAGTAAAATACATATGCAATTCAATGTTAATTTCTTATTCTAAGAGAATTTGTAATAGGCCAAATCACTTATCTTCCCCTTCTATGCCATTTATTTCAATTGAATAAATACAATACATTTCTTCCCTGTTTTTTTTTTTTTTTAAGAGTTCATTTATTTATTTGACAGCCAGAGATCACAAGTAGGCAGAGAGGCAGGCAGCGAGAGAGAGAAAGAGAGAGAGAGAGAAGCAGGCTCCCTGCTGAGCAGAGAGCCCAACTTGGGGCTCTATCTGAGGACCCTGAGATCATGACCTGAGCCAAAGGCAGAGGCTTAACCCACTGAGGCACTCGGGTGCCCTATTTCTTCCCTGTTTTGTTAGAATAAGTGAGACAGTCATTCCTGTATCGATGTCTTTATAATTCCTGCCTTGATTAATATAATAAGTATTCATAGAATAGACAAGAGAGAATAAATTTGTTTATATCTAAATTAACAGATATAGATTCTGGAATTTTTAAAAAGTAAGGATGAAGGGGATAAAGAAACTATGCGAACTAATTAGTCACATAACAATTATTTCTGAGGTTCCTGGGTGGCTCAGTGGGTTAAAGCCTCTGCCTTTGGCTCAAGTCATGATCCCAGAGTCCTGGGATCAAGCCCCACATCAGGCTTTCTGCTCAGCGGGGAGCCCGCTTCCTCCTCTCTCTCTCTGCCTGCCTCTCTGCCTACTTGTGATCTCTGGCTGTCAAATAAATAAATAAATAATCTTAAAAACAAAAACAAAAACAATTATTTCTTAGGTATTAATATCCTAGTAAATTATTTAAATTTGTGTATGGAATTAGTTTTAAAATAGATATCTTGCATAGGAATTTCTACGTTCATATATCCATAACATAAAATATCATGAAACCACTAAAATTATGATATGAAAACATATTTAATATAAGGAAAACATATTCATAATTACTAATATGCACAAAAAACACATATCTGAGGTATTTATCAGCACAATTAAGTTTTACACAAAATATACATAATACTTAATGTATATGCACTCAAAATTTTAGTGTTCTCTGGCAGAAAGTCAAATTCTATACAATTTTGGTTATCTAATTTTGAATATCTGTACTTTCTTCCATGAAGATATATCACTTTTATGGCACAATTAAAAGAAACAAACAAAATAAAAGCAGCACAAGTTTTTTCTTTTTTTTTTCTTTTTTAAGTTTTTATTTATTTGCCAAAGAGAGCACAAGGAGGGAGATAACCAGGCAGAGTGAGAAACAGGCTCCCTTTGCGAAAGGGGCCTATGGGGGACTCAATCCCAGGACCCTGGGATCATGACCTGAGCTAAAGGCAGATGCTTACTAACTGACCAGCCAAGTGTCCCATATTTAAAACATATACCAAGAAACCAAAAAGATTACTCAAAGCTTTGCTTCCATAAAATTCCAGAAGGAAATTTACTCATATATAATCTACTTAACAGCCAACATCAGGATAAAATGGTACAACTTTTATTATTTTAGGACAAGCAATGGGAACATAATGCAACATTTAAAAGAATCATTTGCAAATTCAACATAGTTCGGTTGATTTCTTATATATCCAGATGTATTCTCACATAGGCCATTTGAAAAATACAGCATATTGGGTTTAACATTCAAATTGTTCTATTACAATTCCCTTCTCCCTTCAAGCACACTATTTGTCTCTATTATTTCTAAGCTTGATCCTTATGCTTTCTTAATCCTTTCCTTTCCCTGAGATCCACTGCCTTATTGATTTGCCTTCTAAAACTCCGATCTCACAGTCACATTCCACATTTCTTGCTCTTCTTCTTTTAGTCATACCTTAAATATAAATAATCTGTGTGTTTTTTTTTTTTAATGAGTGAGAAATAATCAGTGAGGGAAATACCTATGGTAAGGTAGGAGACAGAAGGCATCAAGGTAAACAAGTATAATGGAAAATAAATAAATTAATGTGTGCTGGAGAAGCTGTATAGTTTATCAGACCTGGATGGTAGTGAATACAACACCGTGATGAAGAGAAAATCAGAAAAACATGTAAAAACAAAGAATGGGATTCATTCTTTAGCTTAAAACAAACAAACAAAAAAACCCACAAACAAACAAATAAAAAAACAGTGAGGACAGCCAAGAACTCAGTAGGGGCTATAATAAATGGAGTTAAACATTTCAGTTGCCTTGGCAACAGAACCACCACCTTATGCTAGTAATATCATGGTGATAAAAACACAGATAAATGGAGTAAATAATAAGTGAGATCTAAATTAGGATGGTTAGTTTTTCCTTGAAGAGTGTTCATGGGGAAATTTGGGAGGATTTTTCTGCTATTGGTGATGAAAGAAGAACATAACTAATATATTAAAGAAATAGAGAGACGGCCCACCTCCCTAATCCTTCCACTTCTCTACCCTCCTGCCAGATACACAGCTCAACTCTTTGTTCTAGGTCAAGGCTAAGTAATAAATCATGTTGTTGTAAATACCCATGTTGCTTTGTTTAATTTAATAGGCACTGATGCATGGTAAGAAAGCTTAAAATTCAAGGTCCCAAAATAGGGAAAAAGTAGATATTCTTCTCCTGGTACTTTGTGGCTCAGAGTGATCTAGGAAGCTGATATTTACATTGCTCTTCTCTCATTTCACTCACCCTGAAAGGCTGTGGTCTCTGCAGAATGGGAGCATAGATAAGGAGTCAATAATCTGGCCAAACAGCAGTAAGTATGAGCAACTATCTGTGAGGTCTCTGGTAAAGAGGAAATTCTGTTAGACTGAAAAATAGATATTAGGCATGACAGTTGGGAAGGAATTTCTGGAAAACCTCATTGATTTCTAACATCTTAGGTCAATCTGTATTTGATTGTTTAATAGCACCACATTAAAAAAAAATGGAAGAAATGAACTTTTAATATCCCAGATGGTCACTGGGTAACAATCCAAATGGTGAAACAGAGTTACTGTAAAGAAAAAAAAAATTACCTTAGAAATACCTATGGTTCAGGAGAGAAAGAATCTTATAAAAAGTCTGCTCTTAACAATGGCTGGAAGGAAAATGTAGAAACCTAAGATCCAGAATTAAGGGGACCCCTCTGCAGGATTCTGCCAATATGAAGACTGAGGTGGTGGGATATGAAAAAAGAAATATCAGGAAGATAAAGTTGACTTTCACTAGGAAGTTAATAGAGGAACCTAAGTGCCAGAACCTTTAGCTTGTTGGAATTACACTTCCTAGGCTTGTGGCCAAATATCCTTGACTAAGGAAGATACAAAACAGTGACTGGTGAAATGGATCAACTATTTTTTTTTTTTTTTAAGGATTTTATTTATTTGACAGAGATCACAAGTAGGCAGAAAAGCACGCAGGGGTGGGGGGAAGCAGGCTCCCTGTGAACAGAGAGCACAATGCTCGATCCCAGGACCCTGAGATCATGACCAGAGCCAAAGGCAGAGGCTTAACCCACTGAGCCACCTAGGTGCCCCTGGACCAACATTTTTATAAGAAACAGCCTTTGTGAAGAAAAGAGAAAAAAATCTCTGAAACTTGAAGACAATAAAGGAACTCTACCAGAGAAAAATAGATAAATGCCAAGGATGAAGATATGGAAATAACAGCAAAGTTAAAAAATAAAAAAATCTAGTTTCAGAGGAAGTTATCTCTGAGAAAGCTAACAAGAAGAATAATTCCAAGTAACTGTATTACTGCAAGAATTATGTGTGATAAATATTCCCTCTTATATATAAGGCAGTTGACCTTAAACACTTATTTTTGTAATAGTAGTATAAATCATTTTGGTTAAAATCAGTATTGAGATATTTAATAGTTTACTGAAGTAACTCTAGGATTTCCAGGGGTTGATGGTAATTTCCTTTAGACATTCTGTTTAAATCCTGAAACAGATGTGTTAAATGTGCCTCACTGGATGGAACTGTTGGATATTTGTTAAAGATACATGAAAATATAAAGACCTGGATATTTTTGAATATTCTAAATATTTTTTGAATAAAGAGATGAATATTTCCAAGACCATCCTTAATTCCCAGGTATTAGAAATTAAATGGTCACCTAGAATGCTAAATAACCAAATCGTTGTTTTTTGTTTCAGTTTTCATTTTTCTTGAAGAGGTTGCTCCTGCCTGTGACATAAATGGAAAAAGTTGACAGTTTATTTCTTAGCTTTATAAATCTGGCAGAAAAAATAATCCATACATTTACTTATAGGCATATACATTTACTTATAGGCATATACATATAGGCATATACATATGTGTGCTTGTGTATATTTTTGGATAATTCTAGTATCTCAGTGGTATCCCTTATCTATAGTTCCTGTGATTTCTAAGCTGGGAAACACAGTGGGAAGAGTGCTAGAGCAGTACCTACATTTCCTTAAGCAAAATGTGGGAAAATGCTTAAGACAGAAATGCATATCTTGATGTAAGAGTGTTAAATGAAAAGAAAAACTTTGCAGAAAGAAAGGTCATTATAATATTAGGAGGAGAGATGCAGAAGTAAGTTAAAATCTCTGGCACTAAGAGTTTGGCTAAGAAGCTGCTCTGGTAAAGACTGTAGGAGTACCCACTCAGACTTCCAGTAGGCTCGGAATCCTTGTTGTAAGGTGAAGATGAACAAGAGGAAGGTGAGACGAAAAAAACAATTTAACAAATAAGGAAACGAATTAGGCCCAACTGAGTAAAATTAAACTGTGCATCCCTTGTTCCCAAGTCCAAGTAGAGGCCACAAAAAGGACAGGGAAGAGGCAGGTTCAGACAAAAATTTTCTCAGAATACATACCCTCCCAAAAGGGTAGCAGGCTAAGCTCTTCCCAAAATAGATGATATGACCAACATGTCTTGGCATCCTACCTCTGGGAGACCAGTGGAATCCACAATATAATGGCCTGGGATGAAATGGAGGCCAATGGTCCAGGTGTTTCCCCTGCCAGTAAAATGAGATTCAGTGTTCCTCAGGGTAGTTAACCAAAGCATTTGAATTCCTGGGGAGCAGTGGGTTGCAAGACCGTCACCTAAAACAAATCCCATGGAATAAAAAATTCTGTAATGATTCAAGTCAGAGGAAAAATCGAGTTTGGTAAACAAAATAATATAGTGGAAATGGCATACTGAGACATGAATATTTGAGCAGATTCCACACATTATATAAATATTAGATATTCTTCTTAGTCTGGTTTCTGGAGAAAGAAACACAGTCAAATTTCAAGAAACTACTTTGTTTTATCCTCTGTATTTTTTTCCTCATTAAGAAAATTAAGAATTTAAGTAGTTAGGGTTAATTATGTTTTCAAAAATTGTAATAGTCTTATTTTCTTCAAATGACATAAAAAGTTTATGTGATTAATTGTAACTACCAAGATACGAAGCTGAATATCAGAAATTTCCATAATGATATAAGCAATGTAAAAATCAGTATGGTATTTGACTGATAATGCATATAAACGGCCTTCTATTTAACAACAGTATATTGAGTGTTGAATGATCTAGTTAAAACAAACACTTATGACGATAGCCTTAAAAATGAGACTCTGTTTTGGACAACTAAGTTTAAGACTAAGAGAAGTGACAATGTTGAAGATTAACAATTAGCAGAAAACAAAGAATAAAGTTTCCCAACTACCGCTATTAAAATTGTGTGAAAAGAAAATTAAACAAAAAATGAATCCTGAGCAACAACAACATAAAGAAGGCAAACAAAAAACCAAAAATATGTAAAAGCAGAAAATGTTACATTATCTCCATCCTACATCTCATTCCTACATCTTTTGGCCTTAAGTTTGAGAAAAAATACATTAATTTGCAGCTTGAATAATATGAAGCTTCAACTGTAAGGGGCAACATGTCTATTTAGACACAGTTCTAGCACGCTTTATTTTATTATAATCATTACTTAAAGTACTTTTAAAGAATATTTCAAATGAAATGATCCATGTTACATGCTCTAAATACTGGTACAATGGCATGCCAACATACATGCATACAAATCACATATCTTTCTTGTTGAATTGAAATGATCATTACCTGCTGATTCCTTTAGTTGAATCAGAACAAGGTAAATTATAGTTTGCACTGATTCTTCCTTGAAAAAAAAAAATTTTTGAAAAGTTAAGAAGTATAAAAAGCATAAAAGAAAGATGTCAGAACCCAATGTGAGAAGTTAATTGTAGCTGAGAGAATTGTAGTGATCTTGGAACGTACTGAGCATTTAAATGCAACCATTTTAAATGGTGCAGCAAGACAAAAGCCCATAAGGTTTTTAGAAATATCATTTTATTCATTTTTTTTTGTTTTGCAATCTTACCTCAGAGACTAGTAAGTTTATATAGCTTATACAATGATGTTGAATTTATACAAACAGTTTTCTTATGATCTAAATAATAAATATATTTACTGACACTATGGGAGATACCAGGTTGTTCATGTTTAAACAATTGATTATTTTTTGACATACAAAAATGGATCACAGTCCCAGAGCAACTTAACTTTAATAATTCAAATAACATATTTTTTCTTGATCATAGATAGAGATTCCTAGAAATAATATGTTTATAGTGAATCAAAATTAAAGCTATATTTTTGGTTAGGTTATGTTTTGCTAGTTTCTTTTCTTCTTCTTTTTTTTTTTTTATTACACAGAATAACAACACATCAAAAAAAAAGTCTTTCTGTTTCTGTTTCTGATTTAATGTAAAATGCTATATGAATCACAGATGAGCTAGAAAGACTGTATTAACTTGCAACAAACTTATGACTTACTGTAATTTATTTAAGAAAAAAATCAAAAAAGAAACTGCATCTTTGTAAATATAGTCTTTCTTTCAGTATCATAATTCATCAAGATTTACTTACCCAGCTTTTTTGTTATTTGAATACAAACAGTCGTCTTGAGTGTTTCATGCTTTCAGAATTATCTAGGCTTTCAATATCCCTCCATGAGAAAAGGACAAAACACAAACACTTTTTCTGTGTAATGCACATGAAGTAAATATTTTTTATTAAATTTATAAGTGAAACAAGCTACTTCTCGATTAAGCATTAAGTAGGCAAGTATAATTTCATAAAACTTAATGATTTAGAAACAACATTTAGATGTAAGGAATGAGGTAGGGGCAGGGGCAAAATTCCATATCCTATTGTTTTTTGAATTATAGGGAAAAAAGAAAACTACTGTAAATAATTTCTCTCCCACACCTGCTGATTTTCCTTGACTATCATTAATAATGCTAATAAGAACAGATCATTACAAAACACAAAATTAAACACTGTTCTATTTTATATATAATAAAATAATTCATTTAAGCCTGGCAACAACCTTTTCTCATGTTAGGTCCAAAGTGTAGATAAGAAAACTAGATATACCAAATTAGATAATGGACCAAATTAAAATAGGTATCATGATCCTAAAAACAAATAAACAACAACAACAACAACAAAATGATTCAGGCTTTTGATCTTTATAAATATAGGATGCATTTGGTCATTGGACAAGCAGGGGGAATTTTTTTCCTTGTGATCAATAGAAAAATCTGATGAAGTCGTTTTCTAACAAACACAAACAAAGGGTGCCAAAAATGATCCTTTCTGGGGAAGAGTTTGTTTTCATATTCACTACACTCTGCTGGAAATGGTTCTATTGTAAAGCTCAGGACAAACTAATTCTCCTAGGACATATGTTATTGTTTTTTTGACTCACATCACAAAATAGAAGGACCCGAGGTACCTATCTTCCACTATATTCAAAGCTTCTTGCTGCTTTATTCTTCATACTTCCTTCCCCACCCCTGAGTCAATCTACTCTCTGATTCCTAACCTGCCAAACCTTCCACTATGCAACTCTGGAAGCCTATTATATGGTTGAAAACAAAAATCCGATGTGCATACTGCAAATACTCAGGTAACACACTGTCAAAGAAAAATTTGCAATGGAAAAAAAAAAAAAATTAAAGGTGAAGAAGACTTTATTCAAGGGGAGAGAACGGGGAGAGAAGTCAGAACTCAACCTGAGGAAAATTTACCCCACTGAAACAAAAGATCGAAGGGTTTTTAAAGGCTGGGATGAGTCATGGAAAAGTTACTAGAGATTACTACTAAGGAGTTTGGATCAGAAGATATGTTGAGCATACTGAGTTACTCCTGAGTTTGTAAATGTTTTCTGTTGTGATTAGATCATTTGTGTTTGCTAATTTGCACTCAGGGAAGCTAGGTTCCCAACCCTCCCATGGAGACTAAAAAATAGGGTGCTTTCTTCCCTGATGATTACTATTCAAAAGGATAGCTCTCTAGAGAAGGACATCATTGTGTTGTAAACCCCAGATGGCTTTTAAATGTAAAGATTTACATTAAAGATGTAAAGATTTACATCTCAAATAAAGTAAGAATTTACAGTTGTAGGTTTTCTAAAGTAAATGTCTAAGAAAAGGGAGGTCAAGAGCCTATGGGCAAGAAGAACTCACATAAACTTTAGTCAACCTGAGGGAAACATTAAGGTTATTTTGGTCAATACTCTCTTTCCTCAAGGCCTGTTGTCTTAAGTGCAACCAGAGTTTTCTCTGAAGACAGTTTACTTTCCTAGACTATACTTATTCTCTTGCACTGTAAAGAACTTAATGACAGAAGATGTGGCAGTATCTCTCAAGTGCATGCACTGACACATTTTCTGCCATATCTTCATAGTGGATTCTCTGCAAATCTCTTCAGTTCTCTGGGCAACTCTCTCCTCCCCAGTTTTCTGTTCTGGGGATTGCCCAGGGCTCCATCTCCTCAAATCCAGGTATCTGCCCCGCTTTCACTGATTTTCTTCTCCATTTACTACATCCTAAAAACTCTCAAGACAGCAAGTTAAGGTAGTCCTAGGGAAAAGCTTTCTTTCTCTTAATTAAATTAAATATTATTTTTTGTATCATCTCTGAGGATTATGTCCTATGTCTTATAAATTATTCTTATATAGATATTTATCTTCCTTGAGGTTGAGTAGGAATGTTTCACTTAGTCCCTCTTAATCCATCATTATTTAAATCATCTTTTGTATTCATAAGTTGCATTCTAGTAACACTATTTTTTTAAGATTTTATTTATTGTCATAGATCTAGAGAGAGAGAGAGTCAAGCAGGAGGAGCACCAGGCAGAGGGAGAAGCAGACTTCCCACTGAGCAGGGACCCCCCCACTCAGAACTCGATCCCAGGATTCTGGGATCATGACCTGAGTCCAAGGCAGATGTATAATTATCTGACTGAGCCACTCAGGAGTCCCCAGGTATCACTGTCTTATCAGCCATTAAAAATAATATAAAATGTACAAAGAATATTTTTAAACTCACTATAAGGGATCATATTTTTTTAATATTAACTAATTTTATGGTTAATGTATAGATCTTCCCCCAATAAAAAAAGCTATATTAAAAATATTCTTAAAATTTGTACAGAATCAGAAAAGACCCTGAATTGCTAAGGAAATGTTGAAAAAGAAAAGTAAGACCGGGAGCATCATGTTTCCCGATTTCAAGCTTTACTACAAAGCTATGATCACCAAGACAGTATGGTGCTGGCACAAAACAGACACATAGACCAGTGGAACAGAGTAGAGAGTCCAGATATGGACCTGCAACTCTATAGTCAAATAATCTTCAACAAAGTAGGAAAAAAAAAACCAGGGGAGGAAAAGACAGTCTCTTCAATAAATGGTACTGGGAAAATTGGACAGCTATGTATAGAAGGATGAAACTTGACAGTTCTCTTACACCATAAACAAAGATAATCTCAAAATGGTTTAGAGACCTCAACATGAGGCAGGAATCTATCAAAATCCTAGCGGAGAACATAGGCAGTAACCTCTTCAACATGAGCCACGGCAACTTCTTTCAAGATAGGTCTCCAAAGGCAAAGGAAACAAAAGCAAAAATGAACTTTTGGGACTTCATCAAAATCAAAAGTTTCTACACAGCAAAGGAAAAAGTCAATAAAACAAAGAGGCAATCCATGGAACAGAAGATATTCCCAAATAATACTACAGATGAAAGGCTGATATCCAAGATCTATAAAGAACTTTTCAAACTCAACACTCAAAAAACAGATAATTACATCAAAAAATGAGCAGAAGATGAGAACAGCCACTTCTCCAAAGAAGACATACAAATGGCTAACAGACACATGAAAAAAATGCTCATCATCACTAGCCATCAGGGAGATTCAAATCAAAACCACATTGAGATACCATCATACACCAGTTAGAATGGCCAAAATTAACAAGACAGTAAACAACAAATGTTGGAGAGGATGTGGAGAAAGGGGGACACTCTTACACTATTGGTGGGAATGCAAATTGGTACAGCCACTTTGGAAAACAGTGTGGAGATTCCTTAAGAAACTAAAAATAGAGCTTCCCTATGACCCTGCAATTGCACTACTGGGCATTTACCCCAAAGATACAGATGTAGTGAAAAGAAGGGCCATCTGTATCCCAATGTTCATAGCAGCAATGGCCACAATCGCCAAACTGTGGAAAGAGCCAAGATGCCCTTCAACAGACAAATGGATAAAGAAGATATGGTCCATATACACAATGGAGTATTATGCCTCTATCAGAAAGTTTGAATAGCCAACTTTTGTATCAACATGGACAGTCTGGAGGAAATTATGCTGAGTGAAATAAGTTAGGCAGAGAAAGTTAATTATCGTATGGTTTCACTTGCTTGTCATACATAAGGAATAACATGGAGGACATTAGGAGAAGGAAAAGAAAAGTGAATTGGGGTAAATCAGAGGGGGAGATGAATCATGAGAGACTGTGGACTCTGAGAAAAAAATTGAGGGTTTTGGAAGGGGGATGGTGGGTGAGCCTGGTGGTGGATATTAAGGAGGGCAGGTATTGCGTGGAGCACTGGATGTGGTGCATAAACAATGAATCTTGGAACATTGAAAAAATAAAATTAAAAAAAAATCCCATATACTTGCCTTTTAACTACCTTACTAATCATAATGGTTTCATATACTCTTTAATATGAGGGTCAACATTAAACATAATGGAAATCAAAGTTTTAGGAAGACATATATGTATATTGTGTGTGTATGTAATCTATAATGCATTATATACATATAAGTTTATAAATTATTTATTATATGATTATATATTATAAATTCATATATAATTATATGTTATAAATTTATATATAAATTTACAAAACATATTTATATTATATGTATAAAAATCTTTGAATGACTTCTTTAGATCCAATCACTCAATTTTTTTAGCCAATAATGTGGCTGATAAGAGCCCTACACTAGTAATAGAAAGGATAGCCCTGCTATTTTCATGCAGGTTTCTCTATCTTTTATTGTGCAGAAGGTGTTCAGTTAGTCCTCTGTTCTTCAGGAGGAATTGCTCTATAGACAAGTATAGATTTGGTATGTCTGTGGAGGAGGAGAATTTCAGGGATTCTTGTGCTGACCTTGAACTAGAACACCCACAAGTTGATAGTATGCATATATCATAGGAGTATTAAATTTTCCAGGGTTGTTAGTTATGACAGTGCATCAGTGCAGTGCCCAACTTCATGAGACACAATTCTCATGGTGTCTGAGCCATACATGCACAGTGACATTCACATCACAGTATTAAATGCAGTTAGTATTCACACACATTTTCTAAGCTCTGTCTCCTGAGAAGTTCTAGAAGCAATGACACTGGTTGCACCAATCATACTCAACACCCAAATCTTGGTTTCTGCTGTTATTCTCAAATAAAAGGAACCGGGGGTCCTTAGAGAAATTGCTGCTTTTAGGACTGGGGTTGAGAATATAAAAGATGATTCTGGAATACCTTATAGCACCTGAAGTAAGGCAGTGCTCTAACAACCACTGCCACCTCCTTAATTCATAAGCATATGTCAAAAGATGCAACTGGAAGCCCTTCCAATGGACAAAGCTCTACCAAAAGGGTGGTGAATTATAACCCAAAGTATAAATAATTATCTATCCTGATATAAATTGCTGAATACATAAATAATTGGGGAAAATAGAAAAATGTCCCATGCAAAAGAATCCCAAATAATTTCTGAAGTTCCTTCTCCCTTAAGGAAATGGAGCATGATCCCCCTTGAAGCTCAACATGCCCCTCAACCTTCTGGATCACCAGCAAGGGAACAAGAGATCCACTAAGCCACTTAAGGCCTAAAAGAAAATAAATTCAGGGGACAAGTTATATGCTGAAATACAAGATCCTATCCTCTTACCTTCCCAGCAAAAATTCTACCCACCCAAAATACCAATATATTTACCATAACAGAGAAACAGTTGAAGCTAGAAGCTAATATATGAAAATCAATTGTACTCAGGTCAGACTCTGATGCTCAAGGCAACATAAGATTGTATCTTTACTGTGATGTTTCACAAGGTGCTGTTTGGGTGATCTGACATTTGTTACGATTTAAGCTTCATTGTCTATCCTGATTTCCTGGGCAGTTAAATGTAAGAAATGTCATAGGGGGCCACACAGTATTGCTACTCTAAAACCCAACCTGTATTTTGACTTGAATTTACAGCTCGTTACTTACATGAAACATCCATGCTTAAAGTTCTGAGAGTCAGTTCTAAGATAATTTCCAAAGCAGGAATTATAGAGATGAGAATAAAATTTTATTTACCTTTTTCACAGATGTAAACACGGGCAAGATTGATAGCACAATGGGTAGTAGTGGATTTATATTTTTCCAAATCATGCTCAGCTTTGGGGGGGCTACACAAAAGCTATTCCAGTTCATGATGACAAACCTAAATTTAAGAATTTCCTGACTCTCCTTACAAATACATCAACAATCTATATTCATTCCCAAAATTAACTCTGTGTAAAATTTCAAATTTCAAATCCTACTCAAATTTCAAATAGTACTTAGAGCAATAGTATGCAAAGTATACTTATCAAGTATAATTACCAGGTCCTGTCTATGATGCTCAAACACTGACCCTTTTCTTTGCATATTTAAAGGTCCAGAATTTATTTCATATGGCTTTGTCTTACAATTTCTATCTCTCTCTACTTCCTATTTATTTTCTCTCATTCTCCCTCAAGTTCTTGCACACTGAACATGAAAGAGACTTATCTCCTCTGAGAAAAGCATGAGAGGTATGAGAGAAACTGCCAGGTAATGCAGTAAAATGTCAAGTCCTTTCCTTGACACCGTAAGAGGACCAGAAGCTGGGAATGTAGCAGTTGCTCTAATTCATGTCTCATTCTGACCTCCCACTCAGTTGTGAGATAGATATTTAAAATGGACAGTAAAAGATTAGGGGCATGTAAGGGACATTTGTTAAATTGTAATCAAGATGTCACTGCATGCTAAAAATTAGGAAGGAAAAGAATAACAACAAAGACTGTATTAGCAAAGAATACTACGTATGCCAGAGAATATTATGCTCCAATCTCAGTGTTTCTTTGATCCTTTGAATTTCTATCAGTGTGTTCTTTCTAAGTGCCAGCAGTTGCTAGGAAATAAGAAATGGTTTAATCAGTATTTTTCACTATTAATAAATGATTTTGTTAAAACCTACTTTCTGACTCTATGCCCCTGCTCCCTGAACATTACAATGCCATGAAAATCTAAGTGATCAGTTTTTTATTAGAGTGTGTCGAATAGATTATGATGTCTCAGCACATGAATTTCTTCCTTAACAAATGAGTCTTTTCATCTAAAGAGAGGATGCTAATTCATACCATATTTCTCCCAAATCCCAAGCGGCGTGTGTTAAGACTAAAGTGCTTATTGATTTAAATTTCATTACCTGTTTACTACAAAATAGAAAATAATCTTGGCATTGTTTTTGAAATACCGATGAAACAGAGAATAATGTTAAGCATGAAAAAAAAGTAACTTCATTGAGGCTTTGTTGAAAATGTAATGTATCCTTAATGAAAAAGATGAGTTTAAAAATGTGCCCATATGGCTTCTACACACCTGTACTCATCTGCATGTTCATACACAAATACACATGGAAAAGCCATTACCTCATAATATCTATTTTAAAGAGGGGGGAAAGTTCAGCCTGTATATATCAGGGACAATACTATTATTTAAAGTGTCCTCTGTTTAGTAGGGGAAAATTATCTTTTTGGAATTGTAACAGCATTTTCCCTTGAAAAACAATCCATAGAAATCAATTCTTCTTTGAAAAAGCCATATGTTAAGCAATTTGTAAGGTGTGTTATGTAGAAAAACGACATTGAGTGTGTCTAAAACCTTCAAAAGTACAAGTAATTCTATAGATATGAGGCACAAGTGTTGGTTCCAAATAATTCTAGGTTGTGTGTCTCACTGTTGCTTCAGTTGTTCACCACCTAATCTGAACATAATTCCCACCAATGAAATCAGGATGTCGTTTTCTACTGCCTTTATTAACCTTTCCCCTATCATTTTACTGTTACTAACATTTTATTAATTCTATTATTTCAATTGAAGACCCTGAAGTGAATCCAATCTCCTTTATGATTTGGAGGATGTAATAAACCAAACCCAGTCTCTAATTCCAAGTAATTGGCCAACTGTGGCAATTCTCCTTCTCAAACCTTGGGTAGTCTATAGGAGAGCAATCAAATGTGTCAGTTGGAAATCTCATCTCACAGCTACTGAACAGATGGACTTTGCGTATGTATCCCCTTGAAGCATCCTGAAAAGATAATCTAGTTTGGTTGTGGCGGTGGGGGGGGAGCAATTTCTATGTCTGAACACACCTATATATATCTCTTCAAGAACACAATGGGTGTTTTGAAACTGAGGATTTTGGAGGGGAGGGTGGTGTGAGGTTGGGTGAGCCTGGTATTATGGATGGCATGTACTGCATGGAGCACTGAGTGTGGTGCATAAACAATGAATTTTGGAACACTGAAAAAATTAAAACAACAATGAATCTTGGAACACTGAAATAATAAAATTTTTAAAATTTTCCTTTTAATCCATTTGTATTACTTCACTTCATAGAAAAATGATATGTGTTCTGCCAAAGTGAGCACCATAGAAGAATGGAAAAGAAACAAAAATCATCCATAAAACTGACCAAAAATCAATATATAACACTGAAACAACTTAACCAGCACTTCTCATTCTATATGTGCTTGTTGCAGATAAACATGTGCATGCACACATGTACACATATACACACATCTTCAAGACATTAACCACATTATTTAAGTCTAGTTTCATATTGATGCAGATTGTCCAAATACATCAACATAAAAATATAAAAACAAAATAAGTAGCTTCAATATTTGTAATTTAAGTTTTGTCATATGAAGAGTTACTTTATTTCTAAGTAAGTGTTAACAGGGCAATATCTCATAGCATTGAAAATTCTGGCTTTAGATTTCAGATACTACTTAGCTCATCTATATCAACACTATGACCTAGGCCAAGTTTCGTGTCTTAAACACTGGCTTTATTCATCTATAAATCTGGGACAATCAAGTTATATAGAGATATCAATAAAAATAATGTATGCAAAACTTAACAAAATATTTCTCTGGTAGAAAGAACTCTGAGATGGTCCCTATGACCCCTACCCACCTTGTGTGATTTTCGGTCTTTTAGTGTAGGGAAATTGTTGATATGATATATCACAGCCCTGATTATGTTAAATTATAGGGCAAAGAAATTTTCCTGATATAATCAAGGTACCTAATACCTTAATTCATGTACCCAGATTCTTGCACTTAAGATTCAACTCAACCTTAACAGTTGAATTAGTAAGAAGGAGAATATTGGGGGGTGGGGGGGAGGCCTGACCAGATCAAGTGGGGCCTTAAAATCAGGGGAGCCCTTCAAGAATTCAGAGATATTGAAAGTGTAAGAAGGTGACAAGTTTTATTTGCTTCTAATTGCTGAGAATGGGCCCTGTTCTCAAGCCAGCAAGTGAACAGCACCCTCAGTCCTACAACTACAAAGACCTGCACTTTACATACAATGACGTTAGCTTGAAAGAGAACACTAAACCTGAGAAAGAGGTGTGACTTTGCCAATACCTGGACCTCACCTTTTAAGGTCATGAACAAAATACCTAATCACTCATGCCTGGACTTTAAGAACTTTAAGAACTGTAAGTTAATACACAGGTATTGTTTTAAGCCACTAAGTTTGTGATAATTTCTTACATGAAAACAGAAAATTAACACTATTTAGCCCATATTATACATATAATAAATGGATATATTTATTATTACTGCTATCCTCCAAATTAATAATAGCTCTCAAGAAAATTTTAGAAAACGAAGTGGTCAGAAAAATTTTAGAGACAATCAGATTTTTAGAAAATATCAAAATCACATTTTATATATCTCAGGCAAAATCATTCCCAAGATTACCTGCCACACATTTGGCATTTTATTCACAGAGTGGGCAGAACAATGATTGAAATTTGTAATATGATATG
Organism: Martes martes; assembly: GCF_963455335.1. Lineage (NCBI taxonomy): Eukaryota > Metazoa > Chordata > Mammalia > Carnivora > Mustelidae > Martes > Martes martes. The sequence continues at coordinate 166,293,385 of NC_137889.1, read as the reverse complement.
AAATTTGTTTGCTCAATAAGGCAGTTTGGTTTTAATTAGCTTCAGAGAGCTTTGACACATAAAGCACCAGTTATCTTGAAAATATGTTATAAAATTATTAAAGAAGGAGGAGGAGAGCAGAAGGAGGAAGAAGAAAAGAAGGAGAAGGTGAAGGAGAAAGAGTAGTCACTACCATTGTCAGAGCCATGGCTACTGCCAGGGAAAGAAATAAATTATGATATAGAGTATACTAAAAAAGCACAATAAGGAAGATAATTGGAATTAAATGGCTTGAAATTTACTTTAAAATATGATTTTGGGTAATCTCCTTCAAAGTTTCCTCAGAGAAAACTTCCATTGTTCATCACATCTACTCTTGGATGCTTTTTTAATCTTCAGACTTAAAACAGCCGTTATTTCTCAAATACCTGTGCTCCTTTAAAGCCCTTTTCTCTCCCTTAAATCCATTATAAACTCCTATTGATAATAATAAAAAAACCCTGAATTGCCACATTTTTAGAATACCTCTACAAATCTTAGATATTGAATACTATTTTTTTCTTCTTAAGTTCTCATGTTTTGACTGAAAGTGTACTTGAAAGGAATTTTGGAGGAAGATTGAAAATTAGAACTGAGATGTCCTTCAACAGATGAATGGATAAAGAAGATGTGGTACATATACACAATGGAAAATTATTCAGCCATCAGAAATGATGAATACCCACTGTTTCCACTGACATGCATGGAACTGAAGGGGATTATGTTAAGCAAATTAAGTCAAATGGAGAAAGACAATTATCATATAGTTTCATTCATATATGGAACATAAACAATAGCATGGAGGACCATAGAGAAAGGGAGGGAAATCCAAAGGGGGAGAAATCAGAGAGCAAGATGAGCCATGAGAGACTATGGTGGACCCAGAGAAACAATCTGGAAGTTTCAGAGGAGAGGGGAGTGAGGGGAGGGGGTAAAAGGGTGATGGGTATTGAGGAAGGCACGTGTTATGATGAGTTCTGGGTATTATACTTAGTTATCATTGAACACCACATCAAAAACTAATTACATTCTATACAGCGGCTACCTGAACATAATAATAAAAAAAAAATAAAATTAGAAGAATAATGTAGATGATTGCTGGAGGACTTATGTAAATCAGACATAACCAAAAAAGCAAACAAATGTAAAGAAAAACATATATATCCACAAAACCCCATATTAAATTGTAGTGATACTGGTGAAAGAGAAAAAATAAAAAAAATAATAATGTGAAAGCATGTACAAGTTCTTGTCTTCATTTAGAATATTATATATTTTGGTAATTTTATAAATCAGCAGGGGTAAAAATAGCTAAATGTAGGCCTTGATCTTATCCTAGTAACTAAAGAGTTATAAAACATATAACTTTTCATTCAGCAGCTGGAAACTTGACATATAAAAACTGGGGTCCATAAAGTATACAATTTAAGCTGGCAAGAAAAATAAAGAAAAAGTAAAGAAAAATGAAAAATATGAAATATTATTGTAGAAACAAGTCTTAACTAATGATAGCTATGTTGAATATAACTGGTTTAAACACATTAATTAAAGGATTGAAACTTTCAAATTCACAAAAATAATGAGTCACCACATTGTTGTTTGCAAGACACCACATCCTTGATTAAAAGATAATTATATAGAAAATATGAAAATAAAAAGTTAGAAATACACATGTGGAAAATAGAAATAATTTTTAAAATTGAGTATGGAGAAAAAAAGCAAAATTGTACAATTAATTTTTATTCTTCCTTCAGTACAGTGTGTCCCATAATTATTATTATATATTTGAACTGTGAAGTTCATCATAATAAATTATAATTGTTGATCACTCTGTACCTCCCTTTACATGCATTCACTTTCTGACTTTTATTGTTTACCATAGTGTTTGACACATAAAGAAGTTTCTTAATAATTTTAACTATGTTTATAATGAATGTTGAGACAATTTATCTGCCTGATATATCTCCATGGCATGGCATGTTGTGTAGATACAACATAGAAATTTTCTAAACATAGTTGATAGATAAGCATAATTAAATGCTATTCTACTTAAAACCACATTCTCCCCAAAAGACAGACTATATATATATATATATATTGTCTCATTCTTCCTAATTTATCAATGTTAACAACCAAGGGCCTTCTATAGAAGAACTAATCACCCCCCATCCATGTGGGGACATTGTCTCTACTAGTAGAATAGCTCTACTCTAGAGCAACCCCTCATATTTCCTCTCTGAATGCAAGACACTCCCTCACACTTCCTCTCTCTTCTTAGAGTCAGTCAGTCAAGAGATGGTTAATTTAATCAGTTTAGACAACTCTGACAGAGCCACCTGTCTTCAATTAGGAAGCAGTTAAGAACTTCACTTAGTATATTGGGACTCTACTTAAAGCCTATCTATATAACTTACCAGGCTAATTCATTCTGCCAGATATTTCAAAATAGGATTCTAAAATTTGAAACCCATGTAAATACAGAGATAGATAAATAAGTATGTATTCATAGATGCTTTCAAATATTGTAGCCAATGCTCAGAATGAGGTGTATCCTCAATTCTGAGTTGATAGTTAATTACTCATTGAATGTAATTACCTGTAACAAGGACTTATTTATATTAACTTGTTCCTTTCAGTTAATGGAATGGCAATAGTTTGTCAATCTCCATACTTACATTAGATAGACTGTTTAGTTTAGCACTCTGTATTTAATAGGTGCCCAAATAATATTAGCTAATGATTACTTTTTTTTTTTAAGATTTTTTTATTTATTTATTTGACAGAGAGAGATCACAAGTAGACAGAGAGGCAGGCAGAGAGAGAGAGAGAGGGAAGCAGGCTCCCTGCTGAGCAGAGAGCCCGATGCGGGACTCGATCCCAGGACCCTGAGATCATGACCTGAGCCGAAGGCAGTGGCTTAACCCACTGAGCCACCCAGGTGCCCCCTAATGATTACTTTTATATCAAAACTACTAGCAAGAACTAAGTGGTCCAATCAAAAGACATAGGATATCAGAATGGATACAAAATGACTCATGCTACATGCTGCCTGCAAAAGACTCATTTTAGTCCTGCAAGTTGAGAGTGAAGGGACGGAGGAATGTATATCATGCAAATGATGTCAAAAGAGTAAAGCAGAGTACCAAAACTTATATTGGACAAGTAGACCTTAAAACAAAGACTGTAAAAAAGAGAGAGAGAGAGAGAGAGAGAGAAACAAAGGCACTATATAATCATGAAGATGGCAATCCAGCAAGAACATATAAAAATTGTTAAATATTTATGCACCCAACATAGGAGCACTCAAATATATAAAACAAATAGCAAACATAAAGGAACTCATGGATAATAATACAACAATAGTAGGGGACTTTAACATCCCACTTTCATCAATGGACAGATCATCTAAACAGAAAATCAACAATGAAACAATAGCTTTGAATAATTCACTGGACCAGATAGACTTAACAGATACATTCAGAGCATCCTATTCTAAAACAGCAGAATACACATTCTTTTCAGGTGCACACCTAACATTCTCCAGAGTAGATTATATATCAGCTCACAAAACAAACCTCAACAAATTCAGGAAGGTAGAAGTCATACTATGCATCTTTTCTGACCACAATGCTATGAAACTAGAAGTCAACCACTGGGGAGGGGGGGGGATTGAAAAGACCATCAGTACATGGAATGGGCCAACCAGGAAATAAAAGAAAAAAAAATTAAAAAGCACATGGAAACAAATGAAAATGAAACACAGCAATCCAAAACCTCTGGGATACAGCAAAAGCAGTTCTAAGAGGGAACTTTATAGCAATAGAGGCTTACTTCAAGAAGCAAGAAAAATCTCAAATAAACACCTTAACCTTACACCTAAAGGAGCTAGAAAAAGAACAAAACCTAAAACCAACAGAAGGAAGGAAATGATAAAGATGAAGTAGAAATGATATAGAAATAAAACAAAACAAAAACAATAGAACAAATCAATAAAAGCAGGAGCTCTTTCTTTGAAAAAAAAATCAAAAAAAGTTCTAAACCTTTAGGGAGACTATCAAGAAAAAAAAAAAAAAAGGGGAAAAGACCGAAATAAATAAAATCACAAATGAGAGAGGAGAAATAATAACAACACCACATAAATAAAATTATAATAGAATATTATAAAAAACTACAAGCCAAAAAATTGGACAACCTAAAAGAAATAGATAATCCCTAGAAACATATAAATTACCAAAACTGAAACAGGAAGAAATTGAAAATTTGAACAGACCAATAACCAACAAAGAAATTGAGTCAGCAACCAAAAAACTCCTAACAAACAAAAGTTCAGGACCAGATGGCATCACAGCCAAATTGATGAAACATTTAAAAAAGAGTTAATAATTTTCTTCTCAAACTATTAAAAAAAAGAAGTATAAGAAGGAGAACTTCCAAAATCATTTCATGAGGCCAGGATTATCTTGATACCAAAATGAGACAAAAACACCATTAAAAAGAGAACTAAACGTCACTATCCCTGATGAACATAGATCTAAAAATCTTCAATAAAATACTAGCAAACTGAATTCAACAGTACGTTAAAAAAAATCATTCACCATGATCAAACAGGATTTATTCCTGGGTTGCAAGGGTGTTTCAGTATTCACAATCAAGGTGATATCATCAAATCAATAAGAAAAAGGGTAAGAACCATATGATCATTTCAATAGATGCAGAAAAAGCATTTGACAAAGTACCACATCCATTTATGATAAAAACCCTCAACAAAGTAGGTTTAGATGGAACACACCTTAACACGATAAAGGCCATCTATGAAAAACCCATAGCTAACATCTTCCTTAATGGGGAGAAACTGAGAGCTTTTCCTCTAAGGTCAGAAGCAAGACAATGATGTCCACTCTCACCACTTTTATCTAACATAGTACTGCAAGTCCTAACCACAGCAGTCAGACCACAAAAAGAAATAAAAGGCAAGGTAAGGAAGAAGTAAAAATTTCATTGTTTGCAGAAGACATGATATTATGTATATAGAAAAACTGAAGGACTGACAAATGAATTTAGTAAAGTTCTTAGAACTGATAAATGAATTTAGTGAAGTTGCAGGATAGAAAATCAACATATAGAAATCCGTTGCATTTTTATACACCAATAATGAAGCAGTAGAAAGAGAAATTAAGAAAACAATCTCATTTACAATCATACCAAAATTAATAAGATACCCAGGAATAACCCAAACTAAAAAGGTAAAAAGTACCCTGAAAACTATATATAAACACTGATTAAAGAAATTGAAGATGACTTAAAGAAACAGAAAGACATTCCATGCTCATAGGTTGGAAGAATGAATATTGTTAAAATGTCTATACTACCCCCTGGGGCTAATAATACATTATATGTTTATAAAAAATAAAAAAAATATTAAAAGATGTCTACACTACCTAAAGCAATCTATACATTTAGTGCAATTCCTATCAAAATATCAACAGCATTTTCACAGAACTAGAGCAAACAATCCTAAAATTTGTATGGAACAACAAAAGACTGTGACTAGTAAAAGCAATCTTGAAAAAGCAAAGCAAAGCTGGAGGCATCATGATTCCAGACGTCAAGTTATATTACAGAGTTGCAGTGATCAAGACAGTATGGTTCTGGCACAAAAACAGACATAATGATCAATGGAATGGAATAGAAGGCCCAGAAATAAATATAAAATTGTGTGCTCAATTAATATTTGACAAAACATGAAAGAATATTCAATGGGTAAAGAACAGTTTCTTCAACAAATGGTAGTGGGAAAACTGGCAGCAACGTAAAGGAATAAAACAGGACCACTTTCTTATACCAAACAGAAAAATAAATTCAAAATGGATTAAAAACATAATTTGGGACCTGAAACCATAAAAATCCTAGAAAATACAGGAAGGAACTTCTTTGACAAAATGGCTTTAGCAACTTCTTTCTAGATGGATCTCTTGAGGCAAGGGAAACAAAAGCAAAAATAAACTGTTGGGGTTATATCAAAGTAAAAAGCTTCTGCATAGTGAAGGAAACAACAAAACTGAAAGGTGATGTATAGCATGAGAGAAGATTCTTGCAAATTACATATCCTATAAAATGTCAGTATCCAAATATATGAAGAACTTCTACAACTCAACCCCCCCAAAGCGAATGACCCAATTAAAAAATGGACAGAATACATGAATAGACCCCACCCTAATCTTACTTTAGTAATTTTAAACTTACTCATTTTAACTTAATCACTTCTTCAAAGACTTTATCTCTAAACATAATTACATTCTGAGGGTTTTGGAAGCTGGGACTTCAATATATGAATTTGGGAGGGATACAATTCAGCCCATAACCAGTGTATACTTACAGCTTATTAGGTTAACATCCTAAATCTTGTAGTGGAACAGATCTGGGCATAGGTAAAAGAAGGCATGTCTTCTAAATCTTACCAACTTTGAGACATAAAGTATTTAATATCTCTGACCCCTCATTTTATCATAGATAAAATTAACATAACATCACTTTAAAATATTATTCAAGATGACTAAGGATCAAATCAAATCCTTTGTCTGAAATTCCACTGAAGATTAAAAGCTATGTATAAAGAGTCATTATTTTTATTAGCTACTTCCCTTTTATTGTCTCCCTCTGCACTTCTCTTAATAAAAAAAATTGAATTGTGGTTGAAAGTCAACTTGATATTCAGCCTTTACTTATCATCAGGTTAACATATAATTAATACATATATGATATATGATGGCAGTCAGGTTAACAACATGAAGTTTCTTTGCTTAAGCGTGCTGACTTCCATACTTTATGTAGAGTTATATTGTTTAGTTTAACCTCAATAGACACACATTTCCTTGAATTTTCTCTAGTTGAAATATATCTGAGTCTAATTCTGTTGGAATGAGCTCCTTCATGATGAGTTTAACCATGAATTATCCTATAAGAAGTTGAATACAAACTTTGGAACTGGTATTTTCCAGGGTACTTCAAATTGTAAGCAGATTGTCCTCTTGTCAATGAGCAATAAGACATCAAATTATACGTTCTTTTTTTTTTTTTCCTTTTAAATTGACCTTATCTTTTAGAATAGTTTTAGGTTCACAACAAAATGGAGTGGAAAGAACAGAGAACTCCCATATACCATTTGTCCTTCATACACACAGCCTCCCCCATTTATCAACATCCCACACCGGAGTGGAACATTTGTTACAAACAATGAACTTACATCGTCACATCATATCACCCAAAGTCCATAGTATACCTTAGGGTTCACTCCAGGTAGCATACATTTTATGGGTCTCGATAAATGTATAATGACATATCCACCATTATAGCATCATAAAGGATAGTTTACCTTCCTTAAAAACCTGCACTTCACTTCTTCATCCCTCCCTCTCCTCTATACCCTGGAAACCACTGATCTTTATTGTCTCCATAGTTTTATCTTTTCCATAATGTCATATAATTAGAATAACACAGTATATAGACTTCCTAGATTGGCTTTTTTCACAAACTAATGAACATAAGATTCCTCCATGTGTTTTATAACTTGACATATCCCTGTTTCTACTTTAAGAAATATGATCAGTGTATTTGAGAACTTACAAGCCATATTTTGGTGGATTTTTCTAGAGTGCGTGATTCAGAAGATATTAGATAATTTGGGAACCCCTTGAAATTGTATCCAACAGTCTGTAGGATTATTTTGATGCATTTTTTTTTCCTGTGAGGATAATACATAAACATAGATTTAACCAGTGGGATTCCATCTGCCACAACCAAACTGAAAACAAACAGCTTATAGAAGAAATAATCACAATGATTTTTCTTGTGAGGAGCAACATGTTACAAATATGAGAGGTTTCAGAATATTTTTTTTTTCAAATTTTGGCTTCCTACTTTTTGAAATGTGACTCTGATACTAACAAAAAAATACATGACCCACCTACTTCACCTATGAAACTGAGATAATAATCCTAACCCACAAGGGTTTTATAAAGAATTTGACATATACTTCCCATTCAATCAAATTTAGTTAAATTCCTTCTTACAGAAGTATGTACATACAGAGCTTGAATTAGTACTGAATCACTATTCAAATATTGACTTAGTAGGTAAATTGTGTCCTTGTTGAGAATCTTTGTCCTTCAGTTTTGATTTTAGGGTGGTGGTTGATATTTGAGAGGCCCTAGTAACCATCTTGAAATCACAAAGTTATGAAATTAAAAAAAGGTGAACTGACAATTTAAATCTGGGACATTTTTATATTTTTATATACAATATTATATAACATGTACTAAACAGAAAACTATGTACCCTTCTTCTTCCATATCTCAACACATTATTCCATGATCAGATTTTATAATTCTATTAGTATTACTTTAAAGTAATCCTGAGGCGTTTCTCTATTACTCTTAATAATCAAGACCTGGCAAAAGTTCAATATTTTTTCTAGAAAATAAATACATAAATATTAAAATGGATTCTAACCAAATAGAAATTAACTTTTTATTTTTTTATTATTTTTGTATATTTTATTTTATTATTATTATTATTATTATTATTTATTTGAGAGAGTGAAAGCATGAGTAGGGGGAGGGGCGGAGGGAAAGAGAGAAACACACTCTCCACTGAGCAGGGAGCTCAATGCTGGATCCCAGGATCATGTCCTGAGCTGAAGGCAGATGCTTAACAGACTGAGCCACCCAGGTGCCCCAGAAATTAACTTTAATTTTTTTCTTTTTTAATTTTGTAACTGGGAATGTACCCAGGGAACATTTGGGACATAATCTAGTAGGGAAAGAGAGTCCTCAGAGGTGATACTGAAATATGCAAACATTAGAAATAAAGAAAAGAAACTTAATCTGATATTCCTTTGCTCAAAGACAAAATAAAATAAGAGAGATAAAAAATGGCAATAGAATAGACCCCAAATTGATCCTTACCTACATACTAGGACACAAAAGAGGTAAAATCACTGACTTTACTAAGTCACCCACCCAGTCATACAATGATTCTATAAACAAGTGGTAGGATAAAATAATTTCAATAAAATACACCCACATTAAAATAATCAATATTTTTTTAAATTTTGAATTTAATGATTTTATATTTTAAATTTTATTAAATAATTTTAATGAGATAACAAACTCTAATTCTTCTGGCAATTTTTTTTTTACAAAAAATTGTTTTGGGGATTCCAAGTATTTTGATTTACTTTAATATTTACCTATAAATTTTCTTAATTTTAGTTCATTTGTTTTACAGAGGTCAATGTGAAAACATTCCTTCTACTCTTTTAATCTGATTATGTACTTATATTAATCCAACAGATTTCTTATAGGTATATGCTTTATGAAACAGAATGTTGAGAGCTCTGGAAGTGAGTTTTTCATTAAGATATGGCTTAATTACAAGCAAAATGTATATAATGGAAGAGATGCAAAAATGTTTAAACATTCATCAATTACTGAATATTTCATTACAAAACAGTATTTTAGACCAATTTGTGTACAGACTTATAGAATATTAAAATATATATAATGCAATTAAGTCATGTATTTAGGAAAAACCTTTGATTCAGAATTTATTCTAAAAGTATTGAGGAAGGATGACAAGTCATATTTTGAGGTAATTAAGACTTTCAGGGGCGCCTGGGTGGCTCAGTGGGTTAAAGCCTCTGCCTTCGGCTCAGGTCGTGATCCCAGGGTCCTGGGATCGAGCCCCGCATCGGGTTCTCTGCTCAGCAAGGGAGCCTGCTTCCTCCTCTCTCTCTCTCTCTGCCTCTCTGCCTACTTGTGATCTCTGTCTGTCAAATAAATAAATAAAACCTTTAAAAAAAAAAAAAAAAAAAAAGACTTTCAAAGTTAAAAAATACATTTTATAAGAGAATTTTATCATCATTTCTAATAACTATGAAATATAAATGTGACTGTGACTTTTGAGATCCAATCACATTTTTTTTTTTTCCAATCACATTTTTAACAACATATTTTAAAAATTCAGTGACTGGATTGCTTTTGATCCACAATAAGAAAACTTTAATTATCATAATAAAGAAATAGAATTTCTTTTAGCACTTTAAACTCTGACCCTAATATATAAGTAAATAATTGAAAGCTTTAGAGTTGAAGTTTATTGTACTTCAAGTCAGTGCTTTGCTGAGCTCGTTCAATTCAACCAGTGTTCGTTGAGAATTTAATAATGCTTTGTTCTATGTTTTTCTCATATGAAAGAAATATAAGCTGAGGTCTCTAACCTCAAGGAGCTTATAAACCCATTGGAGAGGTAGGATATATGCACGTAAATCAATTATATGGAAATAAGAGGCAGGCTATGACTAGATACAAACAGTAAGTGCTACCGAAGATGGGATGGCCTTTCTGGTTTACGGTCTTGTCTTTTATCTGCACATTTGCAGTAATCCCTCCCCATGTCCAGCCAATTCCCTTAGACTCCACTCCAGAGGGGCTGGATCACTCAATCGGTTAAGTGTCCAACTTGATTTTGGCTCAGGTCAAGATCTCAGGGTCGCTTAGTGGGGAGTCTGCTTAAGACTCTCCCTCTGCCTCTCCTGACCTCTCTCACTCTCAAATAATCTTTAAAAAATAAATAAATAAATAAATAAATCTTTCAAAAAATAAAAGTATCCACCCTAGATACCATTACCACTCAAAGCAGTTTTTCTTAAATGCAGAGCTCACCAGGAGTCTTCTTTTCAGATATTTTCAGTTTACTTGCACATTCCTCAGACTAAAAAAATTCCATTGCTTGCCCGGTGCTGTATGACCACAACTTCACCACCAACCCAGCCCCATCTACCCAGCCTCACCCCCTACAAGTCCATACACAAGGAAATTCCAATTCAAATTCTCTTTCATTTTTAATTCTTCGCAGATACTATGTACAATATTTTAAAAATCATCAAGTCTTTTAATTCCACTCTCGAATGTTTCAGTCCAACCAATTCTATCTCAATAACATAATCCTAGCCCTAGCCCTAACCTTCTCTTCACCCTTGCTAAACCTGTCCCATACCCAACAAATGTTTTTATCTACAAAAAGAGAAATAATACTTTTATTTGTTAATGTGTTTTTATTTTGTTTTGCTAATTAAGACAATTTTCAGGCATTTTTAGGTTCACAGAAAAATTGAGAGAAAGGTACAAAGATTTTCCATATATTCCTTGATCCCACACAAGCATAGGCACCTCCATTATCCACATCCCCCACCACAGTGGTACACTGGTTAGAACTGATGAACCTACACTGATGCATCATAATTACCCAAAGTCCATGCTTAATCATTTATTTCACTCTTAGTGTTGTGTATTCTACGGGTTTGGACAAATATATAAGGACGTGTATCCGCCATGGTTACTGTTCTAAAAATCCTCTGTGCTCCTCTAATCCCTTCCCTCCTCTGAACCCCTGATCTTTTTTTATTATCCCCATAATTTGCCTTTTCCAGAATGTCATATAGTTGGAATTGTAAAGAATTCAGCCTTTTCAGATTGGCTTCTTTAATTTAGTAATGTGCATCTAAGGTTTTTCCATGTCTTTTCATGGCTTGATAGCTCATATCTTTTTAACACCTAATAATATTTCGTTGTTTGGATGTACCTCAGTTTATTTATCCATGCAGCTGCTAAGGGACATCTTGGTTGCTTCCAAGTTTTGGCAATTATGAACAAAACTGCTATAAACACCCATGTACAGGTTTTTGTGTGGATGTAGTTTTTAAATGTGTCCTCTTTCTAGTGGTTGTTTTTTTTTTTTTTTTAAAGATTTTATTTTATTTATTTATTTGACAGACACAAGTAGGCAGAGAGAGGCAGGCAGAGAGAGAGGAGGAAGCAGGCTCCCTGCTGAGCAGAGAGCCCGATGCGGGGCTCGATCCCAGGACCCTGGGATCATGACCTGAGCCAAAGGCAGAGGCTTTAACCACTGAGCCACCCAGGCGCCCCTAGTGGTTGTTTTTAAAGGTCTTTTCTACATTATTTTTCATTGGCTGGTTTTTATTTTGTTGATTTTCAACAACTCGGCTAAGATATGCATATCTATAAAGTGAGTGTGTGTGTGCGTGTGTGTGTGTCTTGGCTGGAGTTTTAGGAATGTCTGAGGTTTTCAAAAAAATTCGTTGCAAGCTTCTATGGTAAATTTTTGGCCATTGCCTAATGAAAACTTCTTTCCTGCTCCAGTATCTCTTGTCATTTGTTTTGGATCCTATTACATCTACATTAGATTGCTTGATATTCTACTGGGATAGTCATCCATTTTAATTATTTTTGTCTTTGTTTTTCTCTATGCTTCATTTTAAAAGGTCTGCTTTCCTGTTTTCAAATATATTACTGATAAAGAACTGATTTTTTTTTTGTTGATATAGCCAATCCAGTCAATTTTTCAACTTCAAATATCATGTCTTTATTTCTAGTGTACATTTTGTTCCTTTTTATAGTTGCAATGTTTTTTTTTCTGACATTTTCCAAGTATTCACGCATTACATCTACCTTATCATCTAAATCTGTATTAATTTTCTATTATAATGTAACAAATTACTATAAACTTAACAGCTTAAAACACACACATACACACACACACACACACACACAAAGAAAACTATGGAAATAGTAAAAAGATCAATGGCTTCCAGTAAGGGAAAGGGAGGGGAAAAATGAGCAACACACAGAGGATTTTTTAGGGTAGTGAAATGCTCTGTATGATACCATAAATGCAGGTGCCTATCATTGTACATTTGTTCAAACCCATGGAATATACATCACCAAGGGTGAACTGTAACGTAAACTATGTGTGCTAATGATGTTTCTGTTAATGTATTGGTGTAATTTTTATCAATTTTAACAAATGTTCCACTCTGGAAGGAGTTAATGGTAATGGGAGAGGTTGTACATGTGTGAGGGCCGAGTTCCGGGAAAGCTTTGTACATTCCTCTCAAATTTGCCTGAACTTAAATCTGCTCTAAAAAATAAAGGTTATTAAAAAATTAAAAAAAAAAATCAAGTCACACACATGAAACACACAGTCTCCATGTGTCAGGAGTTTGGGCATTGCTATCTAGATCCTCTCCGCTCAGGGTGTCACAAGGCTATATACAAGGAGTTAGCCAGGCAGCAGTATCTTCTGGAGGCTTGACTGGGGTAAGTTTTTGCTTTCAAGCAAATTCCAGTTGTTGGCAAAATTCATTTCCTTGAAATTTATGACTGAGGTCGCCGGAATTCTTACTGGATTTTTAGGTGGAGGTCTTAATCGATGCTTGAAATTGCCCATAGTTCCATCATACATGTTTCCATAAGCAGTTTACAACATGGATGTTTCTTCTTCAAGCCTAGAAGGACACTCACTCTCTGATCTCATGGAATATGTTAGCCATCTTTTAAAGGCTCCATTTATTAGATTGTGCCCATACAGAATAATCTCTTTTTTGAGTAATTCAAATTGTGTAAGAATTTTAAATGCATATGTAAAATCCCTTCTATTTTTCCTTTAACATAATCCATCCAAGGGAATAAATTTATAATGTTCGTAGATCTCACTCATGCTCAACGGGATGGGTTGTACAGGATTTTACACCAGTATCTAGGAATCTAGGTGGCCATCTGCTAATTCTACCTATCAAAAAATTTTAAACAACATTTAAAATAGCCCTGTGGAAGTTCTGATCTGACATTCCCATCATCTATAATCAATGCTGAGTCTGTTTTTATTAACTTTTTTGATTTTAAATTATTAAATATCGGCTTTTCCTCTTTCAGGTATCTATCAATTCTTATTGAACGCTACACTGTTGAGTTTCTGCATTCATTTTTTCTATGTTGAAAGACTGTTAGTTTTGTTCTGGTAACAAGTTAATTTGCTGGTTAATCACCTTAATATTGTCTAGTTCTGTTTTTAGACAGTGTATGGATTTTAGAATAACCCTTAATCTCAGTTTAGTGTAGTCTTACTCAGAAATTATCGTGTACCTGGAATCTCAGCTGATTTGGAAGGCTCAATTTTCCAGGGCCTTGATTTGGAGAGTTCACTGGGTAAATATGGAACACATTTTCTGTGTTTGTCTTTCCTTAAGGATCCTTAACAATAATCACCTTTATTGAGCTTTCTGTTGGCCAATGCCTACAAACAGGTATTTTATCTATTTTGTTCAACTTTCTAGTTGTTTATGGTATACAGGTATGCTTGATACTTATTCCTCCAGAAGTAGAAGTCTAATAAGCACTTGTAAATAACTAATAGCAGCCCTTGAACAACATGGGTTTGAAATGTGTAGGTCCACTTATGTGTAAAGTTTTTAGAGGAAAGTGCTGTAAATGTATTTCTTCCCCAGGAATTTATCTTTTCTCTGGCTTATTTTATTATAGGAATACAGTATATAATACCTACAATATACAAAATACATGTTGATATGCTTCCAGTCAACAGGAGGTTATTAGTAGTTAAGCTTTGGGGAAGTCAAAGCTATAAAAAGATTTTTGGCTCACAGGGAATTGTGTTGTTCTAGGGCCAACTGTGCAAAAAACAAGCAGTAGCTTATTAAAGGTGTTCAAAAGAGATTAGATCTCACCAAGTATAAGTAATTTTAAGGGCATGAAAAAGATGAAATTTTAACAACGAAATAGTTTAGAAGATTAGATTTGCAGTATTCATTACTATGTTGTGTAAGAGAATTGTGGAAGAAATAGAAGCTACATTATATCAACTTTTTTGGAATTGTTGAAAAAATGTCTCTAAATAAAATAGAATGCATTAAAAAAGAGATAATATTAGATGTAAAATAAAATAGTTAATGAAGACCAGAGACAAAGAAGTCAGAAAAGGATGAAGATGGATAACAAAAAATGGAAATTTAGAGCATCCAGGATAAATAACTTTAATCCTATTATGATCAGTTTCTTTATTTAATACATACATGCAAAAAATTGACATCTGTGCCTCATATCCTGAAAAAGCTCCTGGATACATTCGGTGCTTGCCAATGTTTTCATGTAGTAATAATCTTGTATTTTTCCAGATTTTTAAACTTTTTTTGTCAAATATGTTAGTATAATAAAACCAGTCCTGTATAGTTAGAAGTGGAAATCTCTGCAATACTAATTTTTAATATTTATTCTTCTATAAATTTGTCAGGTTGAATAAAAAAATTCTTCATACCTGAGAATAATAAGGACCTAAAATATAAGGACTCAGCAAGATTGAAATAAAGAAAAAAAAATGAAGCTTATGAACAGTAACAGAAAATAAGTTGGTGTGATTGTATTAAACTAACAGAGAGAAATCTTTAAGGTAATATGAATTACTAAAAATATAAAGGACTATAACATAATAAAATGATTTAACTCTACCAATATTGTAAAGATAGTATTTTCTGCATATTGATTTGTAGATTCAATGTAAATTCAGTCAAAACCAACAAAATGTGTGTGTGTCCATGTGTGTGTGTGCACAATTCAGATGCTGATTTTAAATACATTGAAAATCCATAATTGCAAAGATAATTTTAAGTAAGGAGAACAAAGTTGGAGAGCTTACATGAACACATTTCAAGAATTATTATAAAACTAAAATATTTAAATCAGCACAGAATGAAGATAGGCACATACATGAAAAAAAGATATTAAATAGTAAAGAAAACCCATACAAACAAGGTCACCTGAGTTATAAAAAAGGGTCACTAAAATATTCATATAAACTGTATTTTAATGATTGGTTTTATATTTGTGTATTCTAATTAAAAAATAATCTTGATTCTACCTCACACTAAATGATCACAATATTATATTCCAGATGGATCATACTAATAAAGCTCCCAGAAGATAACTTAGAAGAATATCCTCATGACATTGGTAAGACAAAAATTAATTAAATTTTATAAACAAAGAATTAATGACAAAGAAAGGCCTGGTAACTGCTACTTCATTAAAAACACCATTAAAAGAATAACCAGTAAGAGTATGGGTTGGTAGCTCCAAACATATATCCAAAAATTATTCATATACAAATAATTTTAAAAAGGTAATTCAATGAAATTTCACCAATAAATTGAGTAGGCAATAAATGAAAGAGAATATTCACCTCTTTTGTCACTATGAAAAAGTAGCTTAAAACCTCAGGGAGCACAAGATGATTCAGTGTGCCCACCCAATGACTAAAATGAAAAAAGAAGACTGACAAAAACAGGCACTAGCAAGAGGATAAAATGGCTAGAACTCTCATACACTGCATGTGGGAAAATTACTTTGGCGTCCTCTTTGACGTGATTTATTAGCATGGAATCTAAGATCCCTAGCACTTAACAATATGACTCCTCAGGATATAACCAGCAGAAGTGAACACATATGCTCATCAAAAGAATCAGGCATATATGGAATAAAATTAGTACATACATTCACCACTTGGACAAGAAGCTGATCGAAAGCACATACTCATAGTAAAAAACTGTAAATAACTCCAGTGTATGTCCATCAAAATTAGAAGAAATAAATGTATTGTGGAATATAAACAAAATGGAACAATGTATTAAAAAAAAGAAGAATTACTAGTAGACACAACGGCATAGATAAATTTGGCAGATAAATTGTTGAGCAAAAGAAAGCAGACACATAATATTATATACTTCCTATTTCCATTTATATAGCATTCAAAGATAGTCAAAATAATCTATGGAGGTAGAATTCAAAATAATGTCTATTTTGGATAATAACTGGGATGGAGCTTAACAGACTTCTGGATGTTAGTAATATAATATATCTTGATCAGGGTGGTGATTATATTTATATGCTTACTTGTAAAATACTCTTCCTTTAAGTAGGTATATTTTAATATATAGTTATAAAGTGTTTTTATATAATTTGAATATAGTTATATCTATCCTCCCATATTTATATTTTAACAATGTGTAGTATGTGGATAATATATTTTTTATAACATTGTATAGTATATAAAACTATAAGGAACTTGTGTTAATAAGAATAGTAAATAATATTATGTGGCTCCCATCCAAAAATAATAATGGAACATATCACACACACACACACACACACACCCACCACTAATATGCACATGCATTTGAATATCATTCTTCCAAATCCTGAAGACAGTATTAATCAAGGTGATGGGGAACTCCAAAATTTATGATCAGATATGAGGAGCTCTTTTTCTCTAGATCACTGGTTTAAATGCTCCTGATACGCTAATAAAGAAAGTTCATTAACTTCCAATAGCTGTTTGGTGTTTTATGTAAAATGAGATGATGGCCTCAGCTGACACCATAAAAAGTCATGTCTATAATTTAAATTATAAGAATCACTTTCCAGCCTATCTTCTTGGAGGCCAAAGATGAAAAGGGCACTGAGGTAGTAGAACTCTCCTGCCCTTAAATTTGGCCTTCCCTATTTATTGTGTAATACAATTTAGCACAGTGGTGTTAGAAACCTGATGATTATTTAAGTAACTGCTTATGTTGTATCTATCCTAGCATTTTGTTTCAAGCAAAAGGTATTCCCCCCACCCTCAGGCTCATTTTATTAATATAAAACAATGTTGAAGGCAAAAAAAAATAAAAATAATCCTATATACTACTTCATAACAAATACCCAGCAGTTGTAAAGGGTGTTAGTTATACTTCCTGCTTCATGTCCCCATGTGAAGGAATTTCCATTAGAGTAACAATCCAGGCCCTTACTAGCTCTGAATTCCTCCCCTTGGGAGGGGAAACTAATTTACTCAGTTTGCAGATATGGCCCAGTAACTTCTGTGTCCACACTTTGTGACCTGGCAGCCAGCAGAGAAGATACAATTTGGTTCCCTCTCTCCAAATTGTGGAAAGTTTGGCATGACAGGCTTTGCCTTTGGGAAGTTTGGGGAGAGAAGTTCCCTGAGAGGTAAATAAATAAGCCCATTTGGCTGTCCCAGGCTATAGCCTCCTTATACCTTTTTCAATAGTAAGAACAGTATTTGATCTCTGCCTGACTTCTGTATGTATTTCTCTGTTGTTTCTACTTGGTTACATAAACAATGTTCTTTTGGAGCCCATGAATCCAAAATATTATGGAATATTATCATTTCAGGACTTAATTATTCTTAATTAATTTCTTAATTATTTCTTATTATTATTTCTTATTATTTCTTATATTATTATTTCTTAATAATTTCTTAATTATTTTTTAAAGATATGTATGTGTGTATGTATGTATGTATTTGACAGAGAAAGATAGCAGATAGCTAGAGAGGGAGCACAAGCACTAGAGAGCTGGAGAGGAAGAAGCAGGCTCCCCACTGAGCCAGTAGCTGAAGCAGGGCTCCATGCAGGGCTCCATGGGAGGTTCAGTCCCAGGACACTGGGATCCTGACCTGAGCTAAAGGCAGATGCTTAAGGACTGAGCCTCCCAAGTGCCCCTTTTTACTCTTATTTTTGCATGAGAAGTCCTGGTTTCCAATATATTTGAAGATTTAACCTCAACGTGACTATGTCTATTGAATGAATGCATTAAGAACCCAAAATGTGAGCGTGAATTATCTGGAATTTCTCATTGAACCATCGAAGACCACCTGAAAATTGCCCAATTCAGGTCAATTACTATATTTCAGAATATGAACAGCCATAATATCAACCACTGTTTCCTTGTTGGTGATGATAAGTAGAGGATATCTTGGGACAGATGCTTAGTCTTTTGGTCCTGAAAGCTTACCTCATGTATTCTCTTGCACCCTAAAGGAGAAATTAGCTTGAATAAGTTCAGACATGTTATGAATAAGATGAACAGAGTTAAAGAAATCCTTTCAGAGGTGTCAAGTGAAATAACTCAAAGCATTGAATTACAGAATAAATAATATCCTAAAGGTCATAGGCTGTTATTTTTTCACCCTACTTCAAAGTTATTTTTGCTTAATCCTTGAGAAAATGCATCTAAGTTCCTTTTTTGAAAAAATCTGCATAACCTGAAACAGTTTATTCATAAAAACAAGCACTATTTCAAGAGTGTTTCTGTTGTGGAAATGTTTATAAGGTAGCCATTCCTCTTGTATTTTATAGAACTCTCAACTCCTGCTATTTAAATTACCTAGCTAATTAGGTCTCCAATGAAAAGGTGTGTAAACACACTCATTTTTAACCTTAAAAATAATTTCCGACACTCCTGGGTGCTGTTAAAAAAAAAAAAAACAGCTAATAAAAAAAATTGCTTAAGCTTTGGTAGGATAATGCAGTTAATCAGATATCTCTAAAGAAATCCTCTGGATAGAAACACTGAACTGTGCAAGCTAATGTGAAAATATTGTAATCCCAATGCATTTGAATAGGGAATTCAGTTCTTTAACTTAAAAGTAGGTAAGTGGTGCTTGTACCATTACATCAGTCACATTAATCATCAAGTTTTCATACAGAGAAATATAGTTGAACACAGCAGCTGGCTTAGTCATTAGGGATAATGACTTGCATAACATTCTAGGAATGTGAAAATAGTTTTCCTGTTAAAAAAATAAGGTGAAATTTGTATATCAACGATAATCCTCAGATAAAGCCTAGGGAACAAAAATTCCCACAGCGTACTCATCCTGCACCCATTTTTCTTACCCAGTTAACGTCAACACATCTTTGTAGAAGATATTAGATCATCTTTCTTAGAAGCAAGTAATTCATAGTAACTCAACATATGGGTCTCTTAACTTTTAACATGTAAATTATTACCTTGAAAAAGATGTATATGGCTCTCACTTTTTACCCAGGATATTCTGCTTGCAGTAGAAATAATTATCTTGAGGCGCTAGAATTTCTATTTAGGGTATCATGGGAGATGTGATGAGCTCAATGAAAAAAAGAAAAGAACTTCTGAGGAAAAGTTTTCAAAACTTTGGAGGCTTTCTAAATTCTCAGATGAGATAATCAGTGTTTTAATCCATGTTCTTAGCTTCAATCTGATCACAGAATTGACTGGAAAACATCAAAATTGAGCTCAGAAAGACAAAAGACCCCATACAGGCTTGGCATGGAAATCAGGGAACGTAGCTAGACAATATGTGTTTTTAAACTCTGCTGGACCCCAAATCCCTACCAATAGCAGGGAAAGCAAATACCCCCTGTAAAAGCAAAACCCTTGCAGTCAATGGCTTCACCATACCAAATGAAACCTAAACTCTTCCTGTATATCAAGTATCTTCCAATGATGAAAGCCTGGCTAGGAGTCATATATCTGCTTCTTTGTCAGTATCACTCCAATACTCATCCAGTGTGAGGTTCTCTCCAAACACAAAGGAGATTTCCATGCTCAGCACTCAGACAATTTCTAAATCAATGAACACTTGTATGCTAAATATTAAGATGTTGCATCAACTCTTTATGATAGAATATGAATTTTGAATTATGGCAATTAGGCTAGAACAGATTATTTCTGTATTTGATAATTCAAATCCTCCATATCCGCAACTCCACCAGATGCAGATGCAGAGCATACTCATTCTTAGGTTTTCTTTGTTACTCCAGCTCCTTTCCAGAGTTTAACCTTATACCTTGACAGATACAATGAGTTATGCTAGGCAGTTAGCTAATTATCCCATTTCTGAGCAAGCAGATTTAGCCTAGCAGGATTGTTTTTGCTGTTTAGAGAGATACTAGTAATAAGATCATTGTAAATGATGGAAAAATATTCTTCAATAATCTTTTCTCATTTCTCATCTTTCTGGATTCTCAGTCCTGGCTCATCACCCTGTCTTTCTACCTCCCAACTCATTTGAAATCTGAATTGACACTCTGCTCCTCGGCTGATACAGAAATAATCTGTTCTAGCCTAATTGCTGATTATCTTCTGAGGCATTACATTCGCTAACATCCCATTAGCCAAATCAAGTCATGTTGCCAAGTCAGAAGTGAGGTCACTATGAGATTACAAAACATATAATGTTATCTATTTTTTTCTCTTCCCTTTAATGCAATGCAGAGGTTTGAAAAAGTACTTCTATGTTTCTGTTCATCCTCTTGCTTCCCAACCTTCACTCCCAGGCTAGCCAACTAGAGAATGAGAGAAATAATAAGAAAAAAAAAAAAAAAAAAAAGCCCAGTCACTCCCACTACCTTAGAAGATAATCAGCTGACTGTCAGACATGTGAGTGAGCCCAGCTGCTAGATAAGCCCAGCCTAAATCACTCACCCTGAGACTCAGGAGCTAAATAAGGGCTCATTGCTTTCAGCCAGTCAGATATGGGGCAGTTGTTACACAACACTGTTCTGTAAGAGATAATTGATACAGTGGACTTTAAGAGAGGGAATCAATGATATGTTCTGTGTCATAGACTAGGAATCACCAACCACTAAGATGTACCAGAGTCACCTAAAAAGCTTTTAAAAATATGCTCAGACCCCTCTTTGACCTATTGAATTGCTTGTTTTGTATATATGGTAATTGTTTTGTGTAAGGGGCACAACTCACATTAAACTCAAGACCTACTGATTTAAGCATATTGTCTTGACAATTGGAAGGGAATATTTCTAGAATGGTTGCACATTTTCTCACTATCTAATCTGCCAATAAAGAGAACCAGTTAGATTTTGTGTTATGACTTAATTATCCTTATGGCCATAATTTATTTTTCCTAATCTGTGGATACTGGTCATGTGGACATGGGCTGAAAAGTCAGAGGACCATAGGCAATGATGGACTTAAAATCCTATTCTTGGAAAAATGCCACCTGGCAAGAGCTGAACAGTCATTTTCATCATCTTGATAAAGGTGGGAAAGGGTATGAATGCATTTAATCTGGTATCTATGAATCATACAAGTTCCCTTTCTGAAGAAAACAAGCTGGCAAAACAAAGCCCAGCAATTTCTCCCCCAAATTTTCTCCCAGAGAAGTCTCATCTTTATGACAATTGTCCTATTACTCAAATATGATAATGGCATTCCACCTTGGAGTCTTTCCCCCTGCTGTTCCATTTACCTGGGAATCTTCTCATGCCTGGTTATTTTTAATCACATAGAACTCAGAATGGCCTTCTAATACTCTCTTATAGATTCCTATAAGGGAATCTCTGCCCATTTCTCTGTACCACCATTATTCATCTTCATCTATTCAAATACTTCTTTTTTTATTATCTCAGAGCTATTAGCATTGAAAGGGTGATTATATTTGTGGCATACCTATGGTCAAATTGAGCACTAATAGCACCTAATACTGGAGAAAAACTTATGTCACTTGTTATTAGTTAACAAGTCTTACTGTTGGCCAGGTGAGTATAAATTGGAATATCAAATTCAAGATTTTGTTTAAACTTGCTGGTGAAATTCATGTTTTTCTTGTACTGTTTCTTTTTTTTTTTTAAGATTTTATTTATTTATTTGACAAAGATCACAAGTAGGCAGAGAGCAGGCAAAGAGAGAGAGGAGGAAGCAGACTCCCTGCTGAGGAGAGAGCCCGATGCGGGGCTTGATTCCAAGACCCTGGGATCATGACCCGAGCCGAAAGCAGAGGCTTTAATCCACTGAGCCACCCAGGTGCCCCGTACTGCTTATTCTTAATTCATCATTGTATGCAATATTCTTAATTCAAACAAACAAACAAAAAAAGCTACAATAAATTTCAAGATGAACTGGGAGAGGAGATGATGCAGATATGCCCAGGAGTCTACAACACTCAGTTAAGGCTGTAGTCATCATCAAATATATTGTGAGTCACAGAACATACTCGAGGCAGAATGTGCTGCTGGACAGTGTCACTGCAGTAACTATCAGGAAACCTGAGGACTCTTTCTGGCTCTGATGCTAGCCAACTGCACGATTATCGGAAAATCATTTAACTTCCCTTTCCCCATCTGCAAGATAATAGGAGCACTAGTTGATCTCAAATTAGTCTGTATCCTATTAATGCTTTCCCCCGCATTTGGCCTAGCACCCTTTCTGGCAGTTAATTTTTGTTGGCTCTGATTATAGTGAACTCCTTTGGTGTGGGAAGCAGCAGGAGGGGGCAGAAAGAGCATGGGTTTTGGAGTCAGAGAGACTTGTGTTGGAATCCCAGCTTTGCCCTTCCTGCCTTTGGGATCTTAGCCAATTTTCTTAACCTTGCCAAGTTTTAGTTCATTCAACAGTAAAATGATGATAGTAATGTCTTTCTCACAGGGTTTTGAGGATGAAATGAGATAATGTGGAAAATGCTTGAAAACATTATTTTCAGTCCTCAATAGATGCTAAGTTCCTTCCCTTGGGTTCTTTTTTGTATCTCTGCAGAATCCCTACTCTGTCTCCATCAAACCTTTCCTTTTTTTTTTTTTTTTTAAATTTTTATTTATTTATTTTATTTATTTTTTCCCCACCCACCCGTAAGTACAAATATTTCCCCAGTACAGTCAGTCATAGATCCTTTCTGGGATAAACTCTTCTTAAATGATCATCTTTCATAAATTCCCCTATCACTGTGCTGATTACTTATAAATACATATTGCCACAGTAAAACCTCTCATTTAAACTATAATCACAAAATTTAACTACCTTCTGGTCATCATGTCATAACTATCCAACTGATTCCTCAAATCCATCACAAACAATATTAAACAAACTAAAGTTACTCTTATTTTTTGTTTCCTTAGTTTGATAGTGTCGCCATCCTCCTCTCCATAATCGAAGCTCAGGAATCATCTTTAACTCTTGCATGTTTCTTTTCCCTCATATCCAATAAATTACCCCTTACTCTTCTAGTTCCCTGCTTTTACCTCTCCCATTCTCCTCTGTACCTCATGTTATATATTAATCACAACTATTTCAACTACAAGTTATAGGAAATCAAATGCAGGGGCACCTGGGTGGCTCAGTCATTGAGTGTCTGCCTTCTGATCCGGTCATGATCCCCGTGTCCTGGAATCCAGCCCTGCATTGAGCTCCCTGCTTGGTCAGGGGAATCCTCCTTCTTCCTCTCCCACTCCCCATGCTCATGTTTCCTCTCTCGATGTGTGTCTTTCTCTGTCAAATAAATAAAATCTTTAAAAAACAAGAAATCAAATGCAAACTAATTGAAATCCAACTCTAAGCATGGAAAAAATATTTTTTTTCCAAAAGGGCATAAATTAATGCAACAGAAAATTCTAGACATGTCTGATCCAGATACCCAAAGTAATCACCAAGGTTCTTCCTTTGCATTCATGCTTTTCTCTTTGTTGACATAATTCATAGGCAGACTTTCCTCAGGTACCAGTAAAGATGTTAATAGCAACACAAGGAACACATCAAATGAATAACAAAAATCTCAAAGAAGATTCTCACTCAAAATAGTTCAATAAATTTCATAAAACAATTCTGATTGGTCCTGCTTATTTGTAATGCTTGCTCCCACTTTAGACAAAGAAGAGTCCTAATCAGTTCATTTACCTTCAAATTCTTACCACTCTAATCCATCCTTCCTGTTGAGAAATGAGTTAGTCCAGGAAGTGTTATTCTATTAGAGGTCCTTCCACATGAAAAAATAAGTATTACAAGGCACTGAACTTTATGCCCATCTTCTTCCCTTCAAAAAAACCCCACTAACCTAATATGATTTATGAAATTCTTCTTTTGAAAAACATTTGACAGTCTCCAGATTTCAGTAAGAAAAAAAAAAAATCCTTAATTGCATTCAGGTCAACTTCAAATTCTCAGTAGCTTCATGCAAGAAACATACTATTTGTATTTCAGCTGGATTTGGTACCAGGCTGCAGGCTGGGTTCAGGACTGGCCCATTTTTCTTTTGGGGATCAGTAACTAATGAGGCAGCCTTTTCTCATGGTGACAGCAGAAGTCCAAGAGGCTAAAATAATCACACTAGTTCATACAATATTAACAAGCATCCCACTGGCCAAAATGAAACATGTAACCAAGCCCAATGTCACTGGGATAGGTTGATATACTGCATGTACTCTAGACTATAAAGGGAGATATTGCCAAGTCATATATTTAAAGATGTGGATATACAATTCTATTATAAAGAACAGAGTGATAAATTGGAAGAAATAACCAAGTCAACCATGAAACCCAATACATTTTTCAAGAACCAGCTAGTATACACTTTTCTCCTGTAAACATTTCTTATCCTCTAGTCAGAAATTTTCTTCTAAGTCTCCAAAGCAATGGGAACCATGATCAGTGTTGAATCCTTTTGTCTGGTACTATAATTAAATGCTTACAAGCCATATCTTGTGAAGAGGGGCTAAAGCGTGTTCATTTTTCATCTACTACAGTACCTAGAAGAGCCCTTGGCCTAGAACATGTACATAACTATAACACAGTAGTCTAGTCAGTGAAACACCATGATCAAGACTTCCCATTATAGAGACCCACTCATTCACTGAGGATCCAAGCTCCAAAATTAATAGCTGGGTGTCCTTGACTAGGAACAGCACACATCTCCTGGCATGCTAAGAAAACATGTAAAGCACTTAAACCACTGTCTAACACAATCACACACATTTACTATTATAATGTGTCGGCCTAATAAAAGATCTCTAAGTTCCACTCAGTTCTAAAATCTTCAATTAGCTGAGTATGATGATTAATTTAAGTATCAACTTGGTTGGCCTAAGGGATGTTCAGAGAGCTGGTAAAATAATATTTCTGGGATATGTGAGGGTATTTCTGGAAGAGATTAGCATTTGGCTCAATAAACAGAGTAAAGGGACTTACCCTCACTGATGTCAGTGGGCATCAACCAATCCTTTGGGAGTCTGAATAGAACAAAAAGGCAAAAGAAGGACAAATTTTCTCTTTTCCTGAGCTGCTCTCAGACAGAAGAGCAAGTGGTTCTCAGGCCTTCTTACTCTGGGACTTATATAATCAGCCCCCTGTTTCTCAGGCCTTTGAACTCATGACTTATATCACCAGCTTTCCTGGTTCTCCAGCTTACAAATGGTAGATTGTGAAACTTCTTGCCCTCCATAACTGTGTGAGCCAATTCTTATAATAAAGCATAAAGCACTCTCAGGTGCTCTTGCTTTCTCTCTCTATCCATTTATATTCTGCATGTGCTCATAATAAATAAAAGATAATTAGGTATTTCTGAGGATATAAAAAGATGAGCCTGTGGGGCACCTGGGTGGCTCAGTGGGTTAAAGCCGCTGCCTTCGGCTCAGGTCATGATCCCAGCGTCCTGGGATCGAGCCCCGCGTCAGGCTCTCTGCTCAGCGGGGAGCCTGCTTCCTCCTCTCTCTCTCTGCCTGCCTCTCTGCCTACTTGTGATTTCTGTCTGTCAAATAAATAAATAAAATCTTTAAAAAAAAAAAAAAAAAAAAAAAGATGAGCCTGTAAGAGAAAAAAATATATATCTCTTATAGGTCCTTTTTCTTTGAAGAACACTGACTAATATACTGATGCTCATTGATGTTTCTCATGGAACCTGAATATCAAATGTCATTTTTACCAAATATCATATTTGATAGTATCATTTCTTAATTAAGAAATACATAAAACTAGTTGGAAGTTTAAAAAGCTTATCAGGGACACCTGGGTGGCTCAGTGGGTTAAAGCCTCTGCCCTCAGCTCAGGTCATGACCCCAGGGTCCTGGGATCCAGCCCCACATCCGGCTCTCTGCTCAGCGGGGAGCCTGTTTACCCCTCTCTCTCTACCTGCTTCTCTGCTTCCTTGTGATCTTTGTCTGTCAAATAAATAAATAAAATCTTAAAAAAATAAGCTTATCAAATTGTTTTTATAGTTATTTGTTTCTACCTCCCACCACATTTTGCAATAGAAGACACATAGAAAAGTGTTAAAAGGATCTAAGAAACTCGGGATTACAGGCTTGGTATGACTTGGATCAACAAATGACACATTTAAGATGAAATATGTAACTGCAAACTGCTAAAGGCCATGGTATGTGTGTGTGTGTGTGTATATATATATATATATATATATACACACACACATATATGTGTGTGTGTATATATGTATATATATAGCTTTATCTTTATGCAGATGCTCATTCTTTGCTACAAAAATCAGTGATCAGGCATAAACACTGAAATTTTGAAGAACTTTACAAGTACAAGGTGACATTATAAATATGTTACATTTTTTTTAATTGACAATAATTCCCCAAAATGAACTAGTTATTTGGAGGACTTATATAAGATTAAATTTTTGAGACTTTAGTGCATTATCTTTAAAATTGATGAAAATATTATTGACCTTATCCAATGTATTGTTTCAGAATTCTCTTAAATGTTAATTTTTATGCAAATATCATTATTTTATTGGCATGAGCATGGTATAAAATCTGCTTTTTTTATGAATAAATAGAAACCATTACATTGACAGTTTTGAAGTAAAATACACCAGTGATTAGGAGATGTTGTTCCAGACACAGAACTTGTTTTCCACACTTTCCATATCTAGTCTAAAAATTTAATCCTTTCTGAAGCTTTCTAAAGTCAACATACTAAATGACTTTCTTTGTTCTTTCATTTAAATTCTATCCAGAAAGTCTATTCAGTAAACTTGCTATAACAGCAATTTTAGGTGTAAAATATTAATGTAACTGAAAATGAAACACGTATTGTTTATTAATAAACTTACATGTGTAGGCAACATTTGCATAAAGTGATTTAAAATCAAGGATGGTGTCTAATTGGTATTCTTTTTTTTTTTAAAGATTTTATTTATTTATTTGACAGACAGAGATCACAAGCAGACAGAGAGGCAGGCAGAGAGAGAGGAAGGGAAGCAGGCTCCCCATTGAGCAGAGAGCCCGATGAGGGGCTCAATTCCAGGACCCTGGGATCATGACCTGAGCCGAAGGCAGAGGTTTTAACCCACTGAGCCACCCAGGCGCCCCTCTAACTGGTATTCTTAATGAACAATAAAAATAGTCTGGGGGTAAAAAAAAAAAGGTGTGTAGGGCCAAATGACTATAAAAGCTAAGAAAACAATACATATGAAACCCTAAAATTCCTCCATAATGTAAATTTGTCCTTTATTTTTTGGGGTATGCACATCTAACCTGTAGACTGTCGGCCATAATTAGTGAGTTTGTGCTTGTGTGTTTTGTGTGTGTGTGTGTGTGTGTGCCATAGTCAGCATACCAAACCTTTGTTGTTGTTGTTTTTTTTCCTTTTTTGTTTTGTTTTTGTAATATTATCCTTCATTTCTGCAAAAGCGTAAGATTTGAAGGATGGAGGAACTGATTTGAATATTCTGAGAGAGAAGATGCCATAACATCATCTCAGAGAACAGACTGAAATGATGCTCACCCTCTCGGAAATAAACCTTAATAATTGAGGAGAATCAGAGTAGGTGAGAAGGTGAGAGGTACAATGGCTACTACAGCCACCTGGATAATCTACCAGGTAATGTTTCCAGATCAGATAGACCAAGATTTACTCCTAGGTGCTGACAATAAAATATGACAGCTAACACTCTTGAGTTTTTACTGTGCAATAAGCACTTTCCATGCATAACATTCCATCATTACAACAGCACTGTTGTGGTATAAATCATGTCCCCCTAAAATTCACTAATTGAAGTTTTAACCCCTGTTTGACTACATTTAGAGGGCCTTTAAGGGGGCAATTAAGGTTTAATGAGGCCATAGGGGTGGGACCCTAATCCGATAGGCTAGTGTTCATATAAGAAGTGGAAGACAAACCAGAAATCCATGTACACAAAGGAAAGGTCATGTGAGAGTACAATGAGCAAGAAGGTGGTCATCTGCAATCCCGAAGACAGGTTTTACCAGAAGCCAAACCAGTGGACACCTTGATCTTGGACTTCCAGCCTCTAGAATTATGAAAAAATAAACTTCTGTGTTTAAGTCACCCAGTCTGCAGTATTCTGCTATGACAGTCTGAGCAGATTAATACAGACGCCATCAAGAAAGAAAACGCTATTATTATCTACATTTTAAAATTAGGAATGAGCCTCTGAGAAAAGAAGGAATTTATTCAGGACATGGCAAAGCACATCTTGAACCCAGGTTGTTTTATTCTTGAGATCATGATTTTATTTATTTATTTGACAGAAAGAGAGACAGAGAGCAAGTACAAGCAGGGGGAGCGGTAGGCAGAGGAAGAGGGAGAAGCAGTCTCCCCACTGAGCAAGGAGCCTGATGTGGGGTTCAATCCCAGGACACTGGGACCATGACCTGAGCCGAAGGCAAACACTTAAACCGATGGAGCCACTCAGGTGCTCCGAGATCATGATCCTTTTACAAGTTCACCTCTCTGATATAGGTAGATATTTACAATGGTGTATCTTCACATTGTTTACCCATTATAACACATAACAGATTGTTTTGTTGCACCCACATGAAGTTTTCTTCATTATATAAAGTTTTCTTTCATTATATAAAGATAAGGCAGTTCAGCAAATAAATTCTACCTTCTTTGGTAATCCTAGATAGAATAAGCTTTGTTTAGTCACCTACGCAATACTCTAACTTGTCACCTAAACGAGGCTTGCAATGAATCAATGGCTTAATGTTGGTAATATGATTTACAAATTGTGGGTCCTAGATTCATACATTCCTGTGCTTATGTAAAACAACTTTTAAAAACTCTTCATATTTTATCAAATGAATAATTGGAAATATTTGAGTTTCAATGAGTAGTAATTTATTCCATTTATATTCTGCATGTACTCAAATTAAATAAGAGATAATTAGGTATTTCTGAGGATATAGGAAGATGAGCCTTTGAGAAAATTATGGCAAATGAAAGTGCTTGCAGCAATTACATCTTCTTATTTGCCCAATTCAAGATTAATAAAATGGAGCAGTTTATCAATGAGGCAATTTATCAATAATGTGAAATCATTAAGTGAGAGGCATGGACATACATACTAAGAAAGTCTTTTTAGATCATTGCTCTCTATTCTTCAGTGTTTTTAAAATAGGCCACTGGAAAACAGTTTAATTTCAGAAATGCCTAGACTATCTAAGAAACATTTCATTATTTTACTACGAATTGGTTGCAAGCAGCAAGTCTGAAATACTTCCAACTGACAAATAATTATTGGCGGCATACAGTGCTTCCTATAGGTGTACTTTAACAGAGACAAATGTCAGCAACCTCACATGGGTCCCTTGATATCAAAGTCATCATTTCTTGGGACACCTGGGTGGCTCAGTCGTTAAGCTTCTGCCTTTGCTCAGGTCCTCATCACAGGGTCCTGGGATCCAGCCCCACATTGGGCTCCCTGCTCAGCAGGGAACCTGCTTCTCTGTCTCCTGCTCTCGTTGCTTGTGTTCCCTCTCTTCCTCTCTCTCTGTCAAATAAATAAATAAAATCTTTAAAAAAGTTATCATTTCTTCACCCAAGACATTTATATATTCCCCTTCCTTTAAAAAAAAAAAAAAGATTTTATTTATTTATTTGAGAAAGAAAGAGAGAGTCTGGGGGGAGCAAAGGTGGAAGGAGAGAGAGAATCTCAAGCAGACTCCCCACTAAGCTTGGAGCCCAATGTGAGGCTCATCTGACGATCCTGAGATCACAACCTGAGCCGAAATGAAGAGTTAGATGTTTAACTGACTGAGACACCCAGGCACCCCTCTACATAGAAGTCATTTTTCCCCCAGATTTCCAAACTCACTTCTTTGAGTGTTTTTCTTTATTCAAAGTTAGCTATAGCTAAACAACTGTCTCCATCCCCTCCTGCCCCCCCCCTTTTTAAAATTTCCTTTTAAGGAACTCGGCAATAAGTATAATGGAGAATCAGAAATGACAGCCATAAAATAAACAGATCTTTGTTTTCCATCCTGACCTACTTCTTAAGATGACAAGGCAGCCCAATGCCCACTTTTCTTTTTTAATTCTAAGGATACATGTACTTCACATCTCTGCATCTGCATTTGCTCTTCTATATTACCAAGCAGTAACATAGAATCACTCTTATTTTTATAAAACACTATCATTAAAAAACTGTTTATCTTACATTTTGGAAAGATCTGTCAGAGAACAGAATATCAGTTTTTGGAAGCCTAGGAGGAGCTGAGAGGAGGGAGATATCATAGCTTCAGTCAGTACTCTGTCCATATGTGAGATTCAGACATGTCTCTATGTGTCTAGCAGGCTGTTCCAGAACTCTATTATAATAATCCCCTGAGAAGCATCCTGGGAGAGCGCTCATCATAAAGGAGAAGTCAGGCAGTCAAGCTTGGCTTAGTAAAAAAGCTTTCATTATCAGCCAAGAGAAGCAATTCTGAGTACAGCATGATGTTTATCACTCATATTTGTCTTTGAGCCTAACCACCCATGGACTTCTATCTGAGTCCTTTTAGGGAAAGAGAGGCACAAGGAAAAAATGAAATGGCTGTTTTTCAATTAACACTTTGTAAGATATTGTGACATCAACTACTTTGATACATGTCTGTAAATGACAGAATAAAGGTTCATCCCTTCTTGTGTAAATAACACAATGCAGATTCAGTGCTGAAAGTACTCAGGAAAACACCATGACTTGGGATCACCTCACAGACTTTGGTCCATCAATAGTAGTAAGACCAATGAGAGATAATGTCATTCCAGAGCAATGGCTTCTCTATGTGCCAGCCACAGGATGCCAGCCTACTTCTCCAGTAAGTGTTAGCATAGAAGGAGATAATGGTGGTAAGTCAGCATGTAGTAATCTAAAAGACTTACTTTGCGTATATATGTATGGCATACCTTAGGGATATTCAGAAATAACCACTGGAGAAAGGTATTATGTTGGTGAATTTTATGTGTCAATTTGGCTGAATCACAGGGCCAGATATTTGGTCAAACATTTCCTTAGATGTTCTGTGAGGTTGTTCTTGGATGAGATTTACATTTAAATTGGTGGGCTTTGAGTAAACAAATTACCCTCCATAAGACTGGTCAGTCTCATCCAAATCAGTTGAAGGCCTTAAGAGAATGAAGACTGGCCTCCTCTGAAAAAGAAGGCATTCTGTCAGCAGAGTGCCCTTGGACTTGAACTGTAACTCTTATTTGGATCTGCAGCCTGTAAGCCTATCCTGCAGATTTTGGGCTCACCAAGCCTCTACAATAGGATGAGCCAATTCCGTAAAATCAACACACACACACACACACACCCTGTTGACTCCATTTTTCTGGAGAACTCAGACTAATACAGGGACTTTGTCAGATATGGTATGTAGAAAAATGGCTTACCAAAGATATCTGTTCCTTAATTCCCACAATCTATAAATATAATAAAAGGAATTGTGGAGATATGATTAGTTTAAAATATTGAAAGGTAAAGACTATTCTATATTTTCCAAGTAGACCCAGTGAAATCACAAGAGTCCTTACAAGTGAACAAGAATGTAAGAGAATTAGAATCAGAGAAGAAGGTGGGATAACTAGAAGCAGAGGTTGGATTAAAGTAATTACTGGCTGGTGCCCATAAACCAATGACCATGGGTAATCTCTAGAAGCCAGGAAATTCAAGGAGATACATTCTTATGTAGAGCCTCTAGAAGCAATGCAGTCCTACTAACACCTTGATTTTAGCCTGGTGAAAAGTGTTTCATATCCGACCTCTAGAACTGTGAGATGATTTTTATTGTTTTAAGCAACTAAATCTGTGATAGTTGCTTGAGCAATGATAGAAAACTAATATGACAGAAGTGCTGCAATAGCAGATAAAGTTAGAAAGAAAGAAAAGGAAGGAAAAAAGAAGGAGGAGGGAGGGAGGAAGGCAGGCAGGAAGACAGGAAGACAGGGAGGAAGGGAAAGAAAAAGCATGGAACTGAAAATGGTATGAGCCAAGGAAGAAGGGCAAGAAGAAAGGATAAGTAAGAAGAGGCCTAGGACAGACAATATGGGCACCAAGGCTTGCTTTCAAGTAATAGCATTTGTTATAACTTCATAGAAGTTGAGTTATTCTTTAATGATTTTAATGTGCTTATAAATATCTCTACTTTCTATGGAGGTTATGATTCCTTGGTATACTCAGTGAGAAAGTAACATGTGTTCATTTTTCACTATTGCTTCCTCATTTAAAATGCATTAATACTGAGGACTTTATTATTCTTCCAATAGTCAATAATTAAAAAAAAAACTATTTCTCACTAAAAAATATACTGGATAATTTGTGTAATGATTTTATTTTATACGTAAGCCAGGGCTAGCCTAAAACTTAAAGAAAGTATTAATGACAGTTTTAATATACAAAATCCTATAATTTATCAAGAAAAAATGCATGTTCTTCATTTATGTACTTAATATTTCAAGGACATTTTATTTTGTCACAGATAGGTATAACTTCTGCTCTCTTTACTGTATTAGCAATTCTGAAATTTTTTCAACTGCAAAAATGTTGTATCTGAGTTATCTCATCAGAATAGTATTGTTATGTTTTTTAATTCTTCATTTTTATGCTATTTTACCTGTTTATATTTTTAAGAAAAAGTAGCTCAAATATTTCATTATATTGTAATCTGATAACAAAGACAAGACCTCTGCTTATCTAATGTCTTTGCAAATTGATTCAAGTTGATGTCTGGAATTCAAAATGGTGCTATAGTTTCTAATACTATTTCCAAAGACTTCTTCAAGGTAGATGGAATGAAGGGTTAGGCAGTAGAGCGAGTAGAGCGGTAGAGTAAAACCAAACTAGGATATGGTACCATGGCTGAATGATAATAGAATGACTTTTTCTAGGATATATTTAATCTGGAGAGCTGACTATTTTGGAGTGTTTACACATTAGTATGGCGGGCAGTTTTGGTTCTTCAGCACCAAGGAAAGAGCAAGTAATTGACAAGGAAGTCAGAATTTTCTCATTCTCTAAGAAGAGAGTCTTTGCTCCCAAACAGAAATTACCTTTTATTTCTCCTCTTCTATTGATTATGTATGAAAGCAGCAGCACCATCTACATCATATAACTGAAAACACTTGTTGATCATCACTGGGTCTGGTTACAAGTACAGGAATTCTCTCTTCCTTACCTGCACATGTAGACTTGTCATTAGTGCTGGCCATCTTCCACATACATGGTAAAGATGGTATCTTCCTACCACAGGAAGTTAAAATGCAACTGCGTGATTTGCCATGGTAAATGACATGTGTGTGAAAATATTATATGTCAATTCCAACCAGAAGCGTTACGAGCCAGTAAGTGAGTTGCTTTCCACTCTTCCTGAGTATGTGACTTGCTTTCTACTCTTCCTAAAGCATGTGTCAAGATGGAACCCTCTTAAATTACTCTTGGACAGAGTAATTTAAATGAGAATTTTGGGATTGCCTAATAGAACAGCACATATTAGTATGTCCAAACAGAAACAGCTCAAATTCAGATAATATTATGCTGGTTATTTTGTAATTTGGGTTATAAAGTGTTGGGAGACAATTCTCCAGTCTCTCATGTGCTTTCAGGGCTTGTGAGCAGAAACACTGATTGCCCTTTGTTCTGGACTATCGTTTCAAGGATATCAACCTGGCAAAGACCCTTGGAAGGTAGAAATAGGGTCTCCCTTTGGGCTAAAGAGCAGGTTTGCTAAGCAGCCTAACATAAAAGATTCTGGTTCCGTGCACTTAGAGTTTCTCTGTTGTGAAGCAAAGTCTTCCATGTGCAGTGTTCAGTGAACCCCTCTGTTTTACATTTGCAGACTTGTGGAGCAAAAGGAACGAGTGCAGCCAGAACATCCCTGCAGTTCTGGTGCTGTATGTAATAGAGTTCTGGTCTCCCTACCCAGAAGTTCTACATCTTCTACCAGCATCTGTGGCTAACTTGTTACTTAGAAGTAGTCAAAGTTTAAATCTTTTTTCACTGATACCAGCATTTTTTAAAAATGAGAATACTAAAATAAAACATTATGACATGCATAGATAAGATGACAAGAACATATCTGAAACAGGACTTACTTTCATTCACACAAATTAGCACAGTGGGCCTCATAGAGCTTAAACTTTTGCAAGTAATACCAGAATACATTACATAGTATATGATCAATAAATACATGACTTGAATTAAGTAACTCAATTTTTTATCCCTTCAAGAAGGAAGTAACTCAGTATTATTGCCTTAATTAATAACAGAATTTTATTCTCACTGCAAAATTTCCACATATGATTGCATATGATTCTCATCCTGGATTCATAAAAATGACAGAAAATCATGTTTTAGTTCATGGACCACATTGCATGTACAGTTTGGCTTTCAGTAACAGTGGTAACAACAACAAAAAATTCTTAAGTCAAAAAAGATTTCCATTAATTCTACTATGCTGATTTAGACATCCCTAAATCTTGATACTTAGCATAAAGTGCATTGATTGATTGATTATTAATGGTTAAGATTGTTGATATTACTAAAACATATGGAAGGCTATATGAGAGAAAGAATGACCAATGTCAAACTAATGTCCAAAAATGTAATGAGTATGAATACAAATGAAAACATTAATAAAGATCATTGTTGGAATATATAAAGCACTTTAAAATATCAGAAATTTTTACATATATTATCCAAATTATTATTCATAGTAAACCTGTAAATTATAGCCAGAATTACAGTACCCATTTACAGATATGGAAAGAAAGGCTTTGTTGGTTTAAAAACATTGTATAATTAGCAATAGGACCCAATGAGCTCACTGTTCTTTCTATACACAGCAGTAACTCCCTAGATATCTCTGAGGTATGTCACATGGATACCTTGTATAGTTGCATATTACCATCTATGAGTTCACTAAATATCATCTTGGATAAAGCTGAACAATTAAGTTCCAAAGGATTAAATCATGCTTTCCTTATGATCAACATAAAAGGAGTTTCCAAATAGAAAATAAAGTAAAATCGGTGTGCCTGGATGACTCAAGTCAGTTCAGCAATGGACTCTTAATTTCAGCTCAGGTCATGATCTCAGGGTCCTGAATTCCAGCCCCTGTTAGACTCTGCACTCAGCGGGGAATCTGCTTGGGATTCTCTTTCCCTCTACCTGTGCCCCTCCCCACTTCTCAGATAAATAAATAAATCTAAAAAAAAAAAAAAAAAAGAAAGAAAGAAAAAAAAAGAAGAAAAGAAAAAAGCAAAATATTGTCTAAGATGTACAGGAAGAATCTGCATCATCCAGAGACTCAACTACTATACCTAATATATGGAACTCTTCAGTCCCAGGGGTGATAGAAGGAACACAAAGCGATACATAGCATTTCACAATGTGCCAAAGGTATTGGTTATTAAAGACTGCTGTTCACTTTGTTCAGCAGTCATGATAAATAATGAAGCCTATTGGTTATAAAATGTATTTTTCAGGTTTAATATGACTTCAACTATACTTCAAGCAATCCTCATCAAAGGAGAAGCAACCCCCACTAAGAACAAATGTGAAGCATATGCAAGTAGAACAAACTGTGTGAAGTACCCTGAATGATCTTATTTCCAAACACAACATAAATATCATGCTCCTCTTCAAAAATAAAAGTAGAAAATGTCCACAAAATATTATGTGTAAACTTTGCCTTAATTCACAACTCAATGTCCCTAAGCTTCTATACTATGGTCACTGATGTCCAAATTAGTGATATTAAAAAGTTCATAAAATTTGCATCTCACTTACTTGAAACTTTGTGCATAAAAGACTTTTGTATACAAAGATGCAAATCCACTCTGAATGGAGTGCAGAGGTTGAGATTTAGTAGGAGTTTTTGCTATCAGATATGTTACGCTATCACCAGTTTTTTCTGTTGTTATTTTGCATGTTCAAAGAAACCCAAGTCATGCCATGCAAATAAAGCTAGTAGCTATTTTCATTTTATTTCAATGGTTGGAATATTTCAAAGATAATTTATGTGAATTAGCAAATGTTCTAAGGGTAAGTAACCCTGCAGGGTGACTGAGATGTTATAAAAGCTGTTTTCAGTTTTCTATTGGCTTTTCCATTTTCTCTGTGCATTTTCTTGTAGGAGGCAACTTTATCCCTATTTACTTGCCAATTTTAAAGGCTATTCATAGAATTGTAAGTAAAGATGAAAGTCAATGCATTTAATAGTATCCCTGGCTTTTATGATTTTAAATTGGTAGAACTACAATGGGGCGGGGAGCTTTGTGGAGTATCTGCATTTATTAAGGCTAAATTGAACATTCAAGCTGAAAGTATCTTTATTCCAAATCATAGTAACTAAATTATTTTTAAGTGTTTTTCAGCCAAATGACAACTTCACAACCTTCCTTCCTTTATTCCTCTCTTTTTTGTTTCCTTCCTTCCTTCCCTTCTTTCCTTCATTTCTCTATCCCTTTTACAAGTTAGAATAACATTTTATTAAACAAAGAAATGCCCCACTTAGAACCCATATAAATTCTCAAGAGCTTACCACTTCCGTAAATTTTGGCAATTTTGAGGAATTTATCCTGGGTGTAGGGAGATGAGGTTGTAAAACCACAGGAAGATGGCATTCTCCTTTGGGTCTTATTTGAAAATGTTGATCACCATGGCAATATTTGAGGAAACTTATGAAGCAAGTGAGCTTTAGAAACTTTCTGTCTTGTTTCAGTATACATGGAGGCAACCTGATGACCTATTCCATTGGTTTTGGACTTCCTACAGCCACTAGAAAATCTATCCTACATCTTTGCCATCTGCTCCACTGCTCAATATGTTTGCTAATATTTGCTCAGCCTGCCTTCCCATTACTACTTGGTTATAACCTTCTTAAATATTTGCGTCATATGTCAGGTCCACTATGAAGTTCTTTCCATTTGATATCATCCCTTGACCAGTCCAAAGTAATCGGTGCCACGAACTGAAAATACATATTTTTATATTTTTCATGTTCCTATAGTCATATATCAACATGTCTGCATATATACATGTAACATTTTATGCATAAGTCACCCGCACATTCGTGTGTGTGTGTGTGTGTGTGTGTGTGTGTGTGTGTATATATACACACACACAGGAATTTTAGGAATTTTATTATTATGTGTAATAATCTCAGGAATTTTATTATTATGTGTAATAATAAATCCTCATAATAATGGCTAAAATAGAGGATATTTTTATATTTCTCTCATGTAACAAGAATTTGGATGTTTGAAAATTCTGAGCAGAAGCACTACCTCAAGATGTCAGTGCCAGGGTTCCTTAGTTTCTCTTGTCGCTTTTTTTTTTTTTTTTTTTCTTTTGGCACCAACACGACTACTGGAGCAAGGTCTGCAAAGGAAATTATGCTTACATCTCTTTCTACTTAATATTTAATTGAATGAATCCAACACAATCCAACTCTGTTTCCTAGCAAATAAGATGTTTATAGCATCGTTCATCTTGTACATGAATGCAGTTGTTAGTTGATTGTCAGTTTTTTAAGTTTGATGTCCACTTGATCAACAAAATGCTAGCTAATTTTCTGATATCTAGGGGTCACCCAGTACTCCTGTAATATATATTATGATGTTACTGGTTCAGATACAATCCAGAGGTGATTTTATTTTTTAAAAAGATTTTATTTATTTATTTGACAGACAGAGATCACAAGTAGGCAGAGAGGCAGGCAGAGAGAGAGGAGGGGAAGCAGGCTCCCTGATGAGCAGAGAGCCCGATGCGGGGCTCGAACCCAGGACCCTGGGATCATGACCTGAGCCAAAAACAGAGGCTTTAACCCACTGAGCCACCCAGGTGCCCCTTCAGATTCAATTTTAAACCTACTATGTGGCATATATGGAACGATGAACTATGAAAAGAGAAAGAAGCCTAAGTTACTCTATCTCATCTACAACATTATCTCCTTTTATACCCGAAAAAATTTTCAAAAGCCTCATACCATTTTTTTAGTGTAGGAGAAAAAGTGAAACCATCAATTAGCTTGTACTATATATAGTCTGTTATTTTTGACACAAAGGAACTTCTGGTATTAAATGAACTTCTGGTACAATCTAATGTTGTATATTTAAAAAATTTAAAAAAAACATTAGAAACAACTTACTGTTTTCTAAATGTTTTCAATTATGTATAAAACATCTTGTTGTTTATATCTCCATGAAATATTTTCTTTCCAGTCAGGTTTAGCTTCCACACTCTAGTTAACTAAAACCAAATTTTAAAAGATCATAATGAAAGAGATTTATGTTAGAAATGATAATGGTTCGCAAAAATGTGACGTTAGCAGTTTCAATGAGATGTTAGGACTGATACTATTTAAAGGACATTGCAACCTCTGAGCTCTTATTCTTAGTATACACAAACATGTACATATACATGTATAAAATATATATTACATATATAAAATCTATATGTGTACCTATATCAGTAAATATAATGATATTTTACATTCACATTAAATATTTATTTAGAACTTACTGTATGATATGAACTGTACAAAGTATTACATAAACAAATGGCCCTTTCACAGGCAATGGTCTAGTATAAAAACAAATTTGAAGAAATAAATTCACTATATACTACACACAGCACACTATAGAATAAAATGTAAAAAAGATGCACATAAT
Organism: Martes martes; assembly: GCF_963455335.1. Lineage (NCBI taxonomy): Eukaryota > Metazoa > Chordata > Mammalia > Carnivora > Mustelidae > Martes > Martes martes. The sequence goes on along the minus strand of NC_137889.1, from coordinate 166,253,969 downwards.
GCAATAGTATGATTGAGAAAAAATTGTTTTGAGAAAGAACAGATTTCACAGACTAAGGGAGTAACATCAGATTCTGAGAATTATTTTGATATGATGTTTGCTATCAAAAAAAGGAAGGGGGGCCAAGCTCAAAATCTAATTATTTTGTTGGCAAACAATCATAAATTCTTATCATTTTCTCACTTTCTTGTTAATTTCTCTGTTTTAACTACACATACCTATTGTCCAGAAAATGGAGATGCTGATTGTTTCCACTTACATTCATAAAATAACATGGTAATAATTTAAAAAATAAAAACACCTATAAGTGTTCTTGTGTTCAGATTAGTGGGAGAATAATTTTACTTTTCACAGAATTAATGAGTTATGTTATAATCAGTGTACATGGGTACATAAATAGATAAAAAATCACATCTGAAATATCATTTACTTTAACTACAGTATATTTCCTTTCTCTTTAATGTAAGTACAATTGCGGGGTTTGAGGGGTTTGGAAACTCCTTGGGAAGAAAGGGACATCAAAGAGGGGGCTTACAAGTCTAGGTGATGTTGCTCAGCAGCATGGTTAGGGAGTCTCTGGATCAGAAATCTCCGATGGGCAGCAGGAAGTTGGAATCTTCATGGCCTGAGGTTTACCTTGTTTATTTCTGTAAGATCTTCAGTAAGGTCCCATGGACTATGCAAAGCAATCAGGGCCTAAGTGGCTATAAATCTGCTTGTTTGGGGGGTGTTTTAAATATTTTGATATGTAAAAATTCGAGTCTGTCACTAGCAGTTGTTATTACTAACAGATCTCAGCCTGCAGGACAGAAATCAATGCGTCGGAGCCAAAAGATTGACCATATGACCATAACCAAAGCATAGAGACCATCTTTGGCTCATTATTATAACAATAGGCCAAAAAAAAAAAAAAAGAAGGAAAGTAAGAAAGAAAAGAAAAAGAAATATCAAAATGGCTGGAAAGGTCAATTAAGATTGTGGAATAGCAGTGGGGCAAGTCCGCATCTTCCTACCTTTAGGGTAAATCTCATAAATTAGCTGACTTTGTGCTATCTGACTAACTACAACTTTGAAAGACCAATTAAGATTATAAATTCTTAATGGAGATTATAATCTTAGCTTATTGATTTAATGGTTCCTTATAGACGTGCTGGAATATGTTTACCATACCTTCATATTCAAGGAAAACTTCTGATATTAATGGTATAACCAAGAATGCATATTATATATATATAATCTTAACCAATAAATATAGATCATAAAAGCTTTGTCAGAATTGAGTTGTGATTATAAAACTCATCTGCCAGATATGAAAAATTGTGTGCTGTGATGACAAAAATTAAAGACCATAATTACACCTTTAAAACATCATGGCCAAGTGAAAATGCTTTGTTAATTCATTTATTACATTTTTAAAGACATAAATGGAATTTTCTTTATCCCATTTCTTTACACAACCATTTGAATATATCTGATGTGAGCATTTGATTCTTGGCATTACTGCCAATGAAGTCTGTGTGTGTGTGTGTGTGTGTGTGTGTGTGTGTATTGGGTGTGGGGTGATTAAAATCATCCAGGACAACAACTCTTTAAATGGGAAAAGAGAAACGGAGAATAAGATGAACTTCAGATTTTAAATCAGTCTGAAATTCCTTCTTTCCTTTTTAGTGAGTTAGCATTTGAGCATATGAAACTACTATATTCCACTTCCCTTAATGACAAATAATGCTCATAATTATATTTGTATCGCATCGCTCTATTTTCCCAAAGCAAAGTAACCCAAGTCTGTGCTCGCATTGCTGCAGAGAAAAATTCTCACGAGTAAAAGTACTTTGTTGTGGCTTCCTCCCGTCACTGCTCACGTTATCTGAAATCCAGAGTTTTAAAATTTCTGTACTCTTGAGTCTTATTATCTTTGACCTACACTGATTGCCAAGTCATGTCCGAGATTACTTCACCCCCTGAAAACAGGCTTGTCTAGCTACTTCTTGGCCATGGTTGTCCATCTGGCCCTTTGCTGAGAAAATGAATCAGCAGGTCCACCCCTTGGTCAGGAATTGCAAGCATCTATCTTCTAACCGTCCTTAGTTCCAGACACTTCTGTCTTCTCATATCGCACATTAAAAGACAACCACTGTCCATGATCATGCGTGTAACACATTCAGTTATTTAAAAAAATCAAATCTTGTGAATGATTTGGAGATAAGAAAGTCTCAGATCTGTTGAGCTGCTGAAAGCCCTAACTAGATGGGGGTAAGAGAAAAGAAAACAATATATATTTATTTCTGACATTTCCAAAACTGAAATAAGGATTAATATTCTAATAAAATTTCTGACTATATTCACATTGCTTTATCTAGAGCTGCAAATCTATTTTCCTGTCTTAGAAAAAAGTAAAATAGTTTTCTTACGGATGTTCAGGAAGTGAGCATGTTTTTTTTTTTTTTAAAGATTTTATTTATTTATTTGACAGACAGAGATTACAAGTAGACAGAGAGGCAGGCAGAGAGAGGAAGGGAAGCAGGCTCCCGGCTGAGCAGAGAGCCCGATGTGGGGCTCGATCCCAGGACTCCGAGATCATGACCAGAGCCGAAGGCAGAGGCTTTAACCCACTGAGCCACCCAGGCGCCCCGAGCATGTTTCTTTTTCTGTAAAATGCATGAATATATTGGTTTTTTATTTTGTAAAAAAATTTGTGAAAGATTATGTGGTTTAATTGTGTATATGTTACATGAGGTTCTCAAAACTTCATTGTGGGAGATGATGTAAATATATGTCAATCATTATCTTATTCATCTTGGCTTATCCTTGTCTTTTTTTTTTTTTTTTTTGTCTAATAAACCAAAGTTCTGCAAAATCAGCCATAGGAATGGTTAAAGTAGATATTTCATTTATGCAATAGGCTAGAGAGTGACCATATCAATTTATACAAGGTAATTTTGGAAAGTGGCCAAGACGAAAAGATGAGAAGACTGCAAAAAAAGTTTAGTGGATTAAAGAAACAAAACAAAACAAAAACATTAGCTTCATCTATCTGTTTTGAGTTAAAACTGTGGCTTTGTCCAGAGGCCTGAGTTACCATATTTGTACAACCTCTGAAAATGCAGTGCCATCGAAGTGTCTGGCTTACACTTAATCACACATTTGCTTTGCAATGTCAGTCTTTTGTCTCCTCTACATCTAACAGATGTCATCCTTCCAAGACACATTCTTATCCTTAATTTTTAATGAAATTTTGCCAATCCTCCCTACCCTCATTTTTGATCTGCTAAACAAACAAAAATCTGTGAAAGAGTTCCAAAATCTATGCCAGAGCATGACTGCAGATGAAAGACCCACTCTTTATTTATTTTTATTTTTTTAAATTGTGATCTACTTAATATCTCACCTCGATTACATACCTGAGATTCTTTGCTTTTACTGCTAAAGCCTATACCACATTCTAGCTATACTTTAGTTTTATTGCTTTGGAAAATAGAACATTATGCTTACATTGATTTTAAATATTTTTAAAACATAAGCAGTTATAAAGATGATATCATGTAAATGAAGAGCATATGGTCCCTGGAGTCAAACAGCATGAGTTTGGATTTTAAATTTGTCACTTGCTAAGCTGTGTAACTTGGGCAAATTGTTTTACTTCTTTGGACTTCTCAATCCTAAGTGAGCATAGTTTCTCTCTCATATGTTTGTTGAGGATATATGGCAAAATGATACTTACAAAAGGCATGAAAGAGTTTTTGGAACAGTTTAAGCACTCAATAATATATTTTATATTGTTACTCTTGCTTAATATTTAATGAGGACTTAGAAAGATAGAGTTTTTAATATTTACATTAGTTTGGAATTTTATGTCCCCTTTTGTTCTGATGAAAAAGCAACCACATTTCTATGCCAGAGATATTAAGTAAAATTATTCTGATCCCAATGCACATGTATAAAAGATGGAAAGCTAAGTATAAAAGGTAAGTGGTATAAAGGGATCAAGCCAGAGGTGAGCTGCAGTTTACCTCAAAAATATTGCTGATCACACAGCCTACCAACAAAGCCAGATCTGTCACAGACTTAACAAAAAAAATTACCTCAAACAAAAATTAGTTGACTGACCTCTTACTTCTTGCACAACATATAAACCAATTTTGGGTTCAGTTCTAATTTTCTTTAAATGCAAAAGTAACTTTAAGAAACTAGTGTATAGGGGCGCCTGGGTGGCTCAGTGGGTTAAAGCCTCTACCTTCGGCTCAGGTCATGATCTCAGGCTCCTGGGATCGAGCCCCGCATTGGGCTCTCTGCTTAGCAGGGATACTGCTTTCCCCCTCTCTCTCTCTCTCTGCCTACTTGTGATCTCTCTGTCAAATAAATAAAATCTTTAAAAAAAAAAAAAAAGAAAGAAACTAGTGTATAATACCTAAATTTAATACGTAACTACAAAGTTACAAAGGAGGAAAATATTATTGTAACAGAAAATTCTACCAATATATTTGCCATTTACATTCAGCATCATATCACCATAAAAAGTAGCAATAATATTCACTAAAAGCACAAAACAACAGCTAATATCAAAACACCAAAATAATGATAGACTTCTGAGACTGAATTCATTGACGTTCATTGTATTTTATAGCTTGCTTTGAATTAATGCTCATGTATATGGATGGTTATGTGTGCAAATACAGAGAGACATATTTGCATGTTTTTAAGAAATGTATTCAAAACTATACTGCATGTGAAAAAAAAACTATACTGCATGTGAATTTATTTACTATAGTCCTGTTTTATGCCATTTTTTCCTCAGAGTGAACCTATCTTTTGATGTATAATTTAATTAAATTGAAATGTACAGAGCTAAATTATATAGTTTGAAGGGTCTTAACAAATACATATACTCACATCCCTATCATTAGAGAATATTTTTGAATACTCTAGGCCATTGTGGAAATCATATAGTATACCCTTTCCTGACAGGCTTATTTTACTCAGCATATTTTTTTTTAAATTAATCCATATTGCTGTGTGTATAAGTAACATGTTCCTTTTTGTACTACATTGTGCTTATCTATTCTGCAGCTAGCTACTTGAGCTATTTCCATTTCCAGCTATTATTCATAGTACTGTTATGAATAATCATTATTCTTCATAGTGATTTTAATTTCCATGTACCATAATAAGTGTAGTTAACATCCATCATCTCTCGTAGTTACATTTTTTTTTCCTGTGAAGAGAACTTTTAAGGTCTACACTTTAGCAACTTGTACATACATAATACAGAATTGCTAACTATAGCTATCATGTTGCACACTACATGCCTACTATTTATCTTATAACTGGAAGTTTGTACCTTTTCATCACCTTCACCCAATTCTTCCACTTCCCACCTATTACAACCAAAATTTTGATCTCTGCTCCTTCGAATGTGTTTCTTTTAGATTCCACATGTGGTGAGATCATACAGTATTTGTCTTTCTCTGTGTGACATATTTCACTTAGCTTAATGCCTTTAAGGTCCAACCATGTTATCCCAAATAACAGGATTGCCTTCCTTTTTATGGCTGAATAATATTCCTCTGTGTGTGCGTGTGTGTGTGTGTGTGTGTGTGTGTGTGTGTTACATTTTCTTTATTCATCCATCAGTGGTCATTTAGATTGTTACCATGTCTTGGCTATTGCAAATATTGTTGCAGTGAACAAAGAGGAGTGATATCTCTTTGAGGCAGTGATTTCATTTCCTTTAGCTATATACTCAGAAGAGGAATTGCTTCATTATGTGGTACTCCCATTTTCAATTTTTCAAGGAATTTCCATACTATTTTGTAAGGTGGCTATAGCAGTTTGTATTCCCACCTTTGAAGACAGTCATTGTAACAGGTGTAAGATGATCTCTCGTAGTAGTTTTGATTTGCATTTCCCTAAATGATTTGTCCTGTTGGGGTCCTTTTCATGTACATGTTGGCCTTTTTAAACATCTTTGGAAAAATGTCTATTCATGTCTTTTGCCCATATTCTAATCAGTTTGTTTGTTTAATATTGTGTTGTATGAGTATGGTATGGCTTTGCTTCCATTTTGGTTTGTCTCAAGGTATTTTTTTATTTCTTTTTAAGTTTTTCAGCAATCAATTGGTTATTCCGCATTATGTTGCTTAATTTCCATGTAAGTGTCAGTTTTCCAATTTTTCTTCTAAATTCATTGTCAGTTCATAGATGTCCATTTTCTTGGAGTCAGTTATTAGAGTTTTATTAGTTTCCGTTGGTGGTATCATATTTACCTGAACTTTTGTGATCCTTCACTCCTTACATTGGTATCTCTGCATCTGAGTAAATTATATCCTCTTCTGGACTTTACAGGTTTGCTTTGGCAGAGATAGTCCTTCACGAGTCAACTCACCTTGGGGTTCTGAATGGGCCAGAACCCCATGGGGCAGAATCTTTGGGCTGACGAGCCTTGTTATCATGCTCTATTTTTGGACAAGACCATTGTCTGAGCTCTGAAGTTTGTGTGTGTGTGTATGTGTGTGTGTGTGTGTGGAGGGGGGTGCTTCTGGCTGAGACCAGTTGGATAGAAGGGCTGGCTGGGTTCCCTGCAGACATAGAGATACAGTCTAGGCTCCGCAGGTGCCTGGATTTTCCAGTCAGACTTTCCAGTCAGGCAGGCCTGGCTACTATACTCAGCAGCAGGCAGGGCTATGAATTAATTTTCCCATCTTGGCAGGGCAGTAGAATGGGTCCTCGGGCCAGTATGGCTCATTGAGGAATCAAATCAGATAGAACTCTGCACAAAATTCCTTATTCAGATAAGGCTGTCAGCTTGGAATCTGATGCTGGCTGGGCTCTCCACACATGTGCTGCTGGGTTATGCGGCTTCCCAAGTGCTCCAGCCAGGCTTCCAGGTTGGGCAGCCAAGTGGCTACACTCAACAGTACATGGGTCTATGAATTAACTTCCTTGTCCAAGCAAAGTGGCCTAACAGGTTTCCAGAGTGACAAGGGTCATTGTTTGGGGTGGAGGGTCAAGGTAGAACTGTGCATCTAGTTTCCTGGGCAACTGAGGCCACCATCCTAGCTCTGCAGATGGACAAACCACTGACAGGGATTTCTACTTAGGCACCACTGTGAGGTGAAATTCAGTCTGACATGATCCTACTGCTGGTTGCTGTAAGCCCCACCCCCTTTCTCCTTCAAAATCTGATCTCCAGTGGTCAAGCCCCAAAGATTTCCCACTTGATCCCCATGAATTGTGATCTGAGTGAGCTTTCTGGAAAGTGACCCACAATGTTGGGACCACCATGGACTCTCTTTTTCCCACTGGAGCAACTATAGGCCCAATAGGTACCTCTTGGTATGGTGCTCTATTAGCCTGGAGAGGAAATGTGGTCAGAATTAGGCACTCCTCTTAACACTTCGAATGGTGTACTTCTATGTGTGTTTGAGGGGTTTCATTCAGTTTCATCTCCATGTTCTAGAATTCTTGCACTATCTTGTTTATGGAGAGTTTCTAGTTGGTGTTCTTGTGAGGAGGATTGAAGTTGGAAACAACCAATGAAACTCTTACTGATGTCTCTCTCCACGAAATTTTAAATTTTAATGAAGTTCCACTATTGGATTATGCCTTGGTGTTGCATCTAACAAGTCATCTAACAAGTCATAAACATGGTCATCTAGGCTTTCTTCTATATTATACACTAGAAGTTTTAAAGTTGGTATTTACATTTGGGTCTTTGATCAATTTTGAGTTAAATTTTGTGAAGGGTCTGTGTCTGCTTTACATTCATTTTTTTTTTTTCCCCACATGTGTGTCCCATTGCTTCCACATCACTTATTGAAAAGACTATCTTTGCTGCATTGAATTGCCTTTGCTCCTTTATCAAAGATCGGGTGACTGTTGTATGGCTCTATTTCTGGGCTCCCTATTCTATTCCATTGATATATTTGTGTACTATTCCACCAATACCACACCATCTTGATTATAATAGCTTTATAGTCATGAAGTCAGATAGTATCAGTTCTCCCAATTTATCTTTTCCTGCAAAGATATGTTTGCTATTCTGGGCCTTTGGCCCTCCAAATAAACTAGAAGCACTTTATGGATATCCAGAAATAACTTGTAGGGACTTTGAGTGGGATTGCATTCAATTATAGATTGATTTAGGAAGAAATGACATCTTGACAACACCGAGTCTTCCTATCAATGAATATGGAATACCTCTCCATTTCTTTGATTTCTCTCATCAGAGTTTTATAGTTTTTCATATAGATCTTGTACATTTTTTTTTTAATTTGTATCTAAGTAATTCTTTCTTTTGGGTCCTAATGTAAATGGTTTTATGTTTTTGATTTTAAATTCCACTTGTTCATTGCTCACATAACAATTGCTTTATTTTGGTCCCATTTGTTCTTTGTCATTTATATTTATCATAGTCCACTTTCATATTTTATATGCTACTTAATGTATAGTGGAAGACTTTATAACATATACTTCCATTTCCTCTCATCCATTCTTTATCTTATTGAGGTCATTTCTTTTATTTTTGTACATATAACAACTTAACACATTGTTAAACTTCTTGCTTTAGACAACAGGAAACATTATTTTTATAGTTAGTCTTATTTTAACCATTTCTTGTGTTCTCCATTTATGCAGATACTATTTTCATCCTGTATCATTGTTCTTTCTGAAGAACTTTAACATTTTTTGTAGTGCATATTTGCTGGGAGTAGAGTCTATCATCTTTAATTATTTATATAATGTCTTTATAATTACTCTTATTTTTAAATAAAAATATAATTTCATCAGGGATAGAATTCTGGGGTTAAAGATTTTTCTTCCAACAGAATAGAAAGAAGTGGCTGCATCATCTTCTGTCTTATACATGTTCTGACAAGAAACATGCTGGAGTTCTGGTTTTCCTTCTTCAGGATGCAATGTGCCCTGTCTCCCTCTTTGACCGTCTTCAAAAGTTTCTCTTTTCAGTTCTATGAATATCTGTTCATACTTTTCTTTTTTTTTTATTTTTTAATTTTTTAATCTCGTTTTTTATCCTCCTTGGGTTTGCTGAGCTTCTAGATTGTGGTTATGTAGTCTGTTGAATTTCATTAGTTTTTGAAAATCACTGGTCATTATCTTTCTAAGTATTTTTTTTACCTTGTTTTGTGTGCTTTCTCAATCAGTACTTCCAATCACATATATGTTATACCATTTGACATTTATTTTTATCTTATAAACATAATTGTACATTTTTCAATTTTTTTTTCTCTTTATGTGTCTGTTTGAATCATTTTCATTTATCTATCTGCAAGTTCACTGATTATTTCCTCAGTTCTATCCAGCCTGTTATTTTTTTTGAAAGAATTCTTTATCTTTAATGTTAACTTCCCTTTATTTATTTTTTAAAATTTCCATTTATTTCTCTTTTCATATCTGAAGAATAAGAACGAGAGGTATTACATACCTCACTGAATCATGACTAAATAGAGTCTGGCTTCATAAACAATAGAAATCAGAGGTTTCCTGGGAATCCAGTTAGTACATACTAACTAATGGAAGATCTTAACACAATATTATTTGCAGGATGAAAATCTTGAGTTGTTATGATTAGTATTCAAATTCCAAGGAAATCGATTTAGGCTGGCCTATTTTGGGTGATCCTTGTTAGTCCCAAGGCCCTAACACACATTTATGGAATGTCAAACAAAATACAAAATGGAGAAAGGTGACGTTCCAATGGGAAATATAGGTTCTTTACTTACTGGAATAATTTTCCTGGAAACTTCTCTTCTCTTTTCTCTAGCAGGTGAAATCCTCTTTACCTTTTATTGCCTTTTTGACCACTACATTATCTATGATATCTTTCCAGATAGATACCACCAAAGTCACTAATTTTTTTTTCCCCTCAGTTCTCCAAAAAGGCCCTGGCACACAGTATAGAAAGCATCACACTGCATTATGATTACTTACCTTTTCCTAAATATCTTCCTTTCTAGATTTTGAGATGTTAACAACACGCCCTTTCCCTTTTTACTTAATTAATTTAAAATAAGTATGTATTATCTGAGTAAATAAATAGCACAACAGGAAAGACATGAATTTCTATTGGACTGAGGTAAATACAGAGCACTGCATCTCAGAAAATAAAGCCCTACCACACTGTGTGAGTGTGCATGAAAGCTCATATGCATACATACATAGGCTTCACTCAACTGCTGTAGACATTTTATTTATGGTTTGAAAGATTTAAATATAGCTCTTCAAGAAATTTAAGCAACAGTTAATTTTTATTCTATAGTAAAACATAGACTTACACTTGCAGGGTTTTAATTTACCCTGTTATTCTTAGATCATACGATCCATTGTTTCTTCTAGATGAAAATAATTGGTCTTGATTTGGAAAAATAATATTCTCCTAATAGTCTCATGATAATGAAATGATTATGAAATGATGAATAACAAAATTAATCTTAGTTTCAGTGTAGCTTTCAAACATTATAGAATAAGACTGCCCTAATCTTTCAGCAAAATAAGGCAATCAGACAGCTTTGCATTTCAAAGGGACTGGCACAGCTGGCAAATTGACCAACATATATGCAGGTCCAAAGTAGATTAAAAAAAGTACCTGGCATGTTGCTCACCTGTACAAAAACTCCTTATTTCCACAGGAAATAAACTTTTATTTTAAAATGAACTGTGAAATTTGAAAATGAATCCTTTAACACCCTTCAGGTTCTAAATGCACTGAGGACTCTGAAGATAAAATTAGCATTTCAAAAGCAGCCAACACCAGGATGAGAGTCTCTGAGGACTACAACCCAAGTATGCTCTCCAGGTGTGACCAAAGCAGCTTTTATGTAACTTAGATTTTCCTTTCCACTTCCCCTAAGACTTTTCTTCATCTCTAATGTATACCTTGTGCTTTTTCTTCTGGGTCTCTCCTGTGTCTTTCCTTCTTGCTTTTTCTCTGTGTGTTTCTGTTTAATGCATGCACACACAGACACACAGACATATTTATGAGAGGTTGAAGGACAGAGGGAGAGAGTCAGGGTCACATACTCTGTTAGACTTTGGGCATGTGCAGACAAAGCAACAGAATCGATCTATGATTTGTTTTCTCTTTCTAAAGAGCTCTTAACTTCTGTGTGTACATGTCCCATATTTTTTCTTAGATTCTGTCACTAAAATGTTCTACTTATCTTGATTTAAGAAAACAGAATGAATGAAAGAAAAATGAGAATGAAATCAGGATGGTCTTTTGCATAAAAGCAATAGTATTTTATCAGTCCAAATATGATAAAGAAAAGATATATCATATATATATATATATATATATACACACTCACACACACACACACACACACACAACCAATTTTTTAAAAAATTGTCTATAATTATCAAATTAATTGACATCAGTAAGCAGTTACTGTGTGTCCCTTGATATGTGTATTGCAAGGCTGGGGCTTGGATTAGTTAATTGAAAAAAAAAAAATCAGGTGTGAGTTCTGCCACTGAGATAGGCTTAATTTTGATTGTATTAAGTGACGGAAAAATGACAATACAATTAGTAATATCAAGGTACTTTTCTACTGTCCCCTTTAATCTACCTGAAATAATATTTAAATTACATTCAAGTTTACTTTTTACTTATGTGGCTTCAACCTCCCCATGGAGACATATTTAGTTATTTTTATATCAGAGCTATCTGGGATTCTCTATTTAGGCAGGAATGGACCTAAAGACTTTTATATTAATTGGGCACTGATTTAGGAGGAAAATGTATTGCCCACTTGTCATGGCAGAAATGACTTGCCATAGTGAGACCCAGTTTCAATTCCATTGCCTCAATGGAGTAAAACAGGTGCAATGAGGAGGTTTCTCTCTTTTCAACAAAAAGAGCAAAGGGGAAAAAAAAAAAAGAGCAAAGGGATAAACTACTTGTAAAAAAATTTCCCTTTATAAGCATTACATGTTTCTGTTGTTGCAGTAATGTGAAATGTATCTTTTTTTGAAAGGTTGCATTCAGCATGTGGTTTTATTTGATTGAGAACAATAGTTTAAAATCACAATTTGCTATTTATACTTTTTAAGAATAATATGAAGAAGGATAATGAAATCACAATTAGTATTAACTGAGATTAGGCTTGTAAAGAAGATTTTGAACAAGTGTCTCTAAATAAAAATGTATATTCCAGGAGAGGTGGGAAATAATACCTATTCTCAGCAGGCATAATATTTTGTAGAGCAAAAAAGGTATGTAATCAAATATGTCAAAAAATGTGTTAAGCACTTAGTAATGATGCATCTAAACCACTGTGAAAGTTAAGAGAAAAAAAAAAAAACATGATTACTTATTGCTAAAAGCAGGGAAGACGTCAGAAGTTGGTTGATTGAGTAGCTTATTGAAAGACAAAACTATTCAGAGTTAATAAAATAGAGTGAGCAAAAGCATTCATTTAAAAAAAAAAAAAGCATGAGGACTGGAAAGAAGCAAATTGTTCAATAAATCTCATGTATAGTTTTTATGGGGATATAATGGGACAGATTTGGAAAAAAAGTTAGAGGCAGACCTTAGGTGTCTTAAATATCTAGTATATAATTTTATTTGACTCTCTTGACAAAGTGAAATCTCTAAACTTTTAATGGTAGAAATAGTTGATCTAAGAACAATATTGTAGGGATGTCTGGGTAGTTGGTTGGATATGCAACCGACTCTGTTGAAAATATATGGATATGTTTTCAGCTCAGGCCATAATCTTGGGGTTGTGGGATTGAGCCCCACATCAGGCACTACACTGGATGTGAAGACTGCTTAAGATTCTCTCTCTCTCTCTCCCTGTGTCCCACCCTCATGCTCTCTCTCTTTTTCTCTCCCTCAAAAAACAAACAAAAAGCCCAGAACAATACTGCCAAAAGTACTCAGATGGTAACCTTGGGAATTAAATAGGATAATATATGTGATATTCTCATAGGGACAGAGCAGTTCATACACTGCTTTATTACAAACTGATTTGATATTCATCCAATACTCAGTTTTTCGTATTGCCATTGTTTGCATACCAGTGTCCAGAATAAGTTGACAATTTCTAGTGTACAAAAATTCTGCCTTTAACTTCTATATCTTTAGGCCATAGTAGATAGTAAATAAGTACCCAGAAAAAATCACTCTGTTAGGAAAGAACAACAGAAAGTCAAAAATGAAACACAGAGGTTTGGAATCTTTTCTATGGTTCACCATTCAGAAAACAGTGATGTTGACAAAAGGAGTAACCATAGGAGAAGACCCCAGCTTGGGTGGAAAAGAATAAGATTAGTTTGAAACACATTAAGGCAGGAAACATTAAAGGAATATTTAGATCATAAATGACAAGAAGGCAATGTGGAATTATTAGCAGTTGCATTATAGTCTGTGTGAAGAAGAGATGAATTGATTCTCCAAGGATTAGGCTATAATTACAAGAAAAACACTAAGGTCAGGAGGTCTGGGTGGCTCGGTTGAGAACAGCCTCTTGGTTTCGGCTCAGTTTGTGATCTCATGGGTCATGGACACTGAGCCCCTTGTAGGCTCTGTGCTCAGTGGGAAGTCTGCTTGAAGATTCTCTGCCTCTGCTCCCTTCCCCACTTGTGTTCTCTCTTTTAAATAAATAAATAGATCTTTAAAAAAAAAAGCAACTTCAGAATTAATAAGAAAATTAGGAAATAACATGCTAACTAACCACTGCCTATATTTCTCTGTAAAAAATTTTAGAAACTTGAGGTTTTTAATTCTGTAATAATATTTTAATTTTATGTCTTATATTTAATTATATGTCTTACTCCAAGGATAATGCAAAAATTATCAAACCAGAAATAATTTCCTATATAATGAATAAAGAATAGAACTCCTGAAACCCAGAAATATTGAAACTAAGACCTACAGAATATAAATATTTTGCAAAAAATTACAAAATTATTATCCAAAGTGGTACCCTTTAAATGTAGATTTTCATTTTGTTTCCTGTTTTTCCCCTTTTCAGTAAGTGAATTTTAATCATATCTAGTTTCTTAATCTTTTAGTGGTTACATCCATATGTTACAATATTAGTTGTTAATAGGAAATTGATGAGAACTGATTATCACCTGTGCTTTATTAGTAGTTTCCCATCGCTATGAAGTGTTCAGATTTTCTCTTTGACCTTGAAATTTGAAAATTTCATACCTGCAGTATGAACTTTTTAAAAATTATCTAGGCATCTTTTAGATTTTGCCAGCCATGCAAACACTATCTCAACTGTAGAGTTCACTATACACAGACATGTATATACAGACTCACATGCATGCATGATTATATTAGTATGTTATATCAAGAAATGGTTATTGAACAATTAACACAAGTTTAATGTAACGGGGTAGAGCATTGGATATATCTGACAAAATGATTGTTATTATGGAACTTGCATTCTCCTGGGAATGGGAATGGGCAGGGAAACAGAAAATAAATATGACATAGAACACATTAAAATGCATCAAGTTTTATGGAGCAATGTAAAATCAAGGAAGGGAAGCGTGAAATAAAGAAGATGGGATAACTTGTTCAGTGAAGAACTCACTAAGAAATTGATAATGGCAGTGAGGGAGAGAGAAATGTTTGCTCAGGGAGAAGAGTAAGTGAAACATTCTGTGTCAGGAGCATTTTACTGTGTTTGAAAACCAACAGACAGGACTTTGTGGTTGATAACTGAAACGATGCTGGGAGTTCCACTGTAAAATATTCTGTTTCAGAGACAGTCAGAGACTATGTTTTAAAGGGCTCTGCAGGCCACATGAAGAATATATTGCTTTTTACTTTAAGAAAAATGAGAAATCAGGGGCGCCTGGGTGACTCAGTGGCTTAAACCTCTGCCTGTGGCTCTGGTCATGATCCCAGGTCCTGGAATCAGCCTCACATTGGGCTCTCTGCTCAGTGGGGAGCCTGCTTCTCCCTCTCTCTTTGCCTGCCTCTCTGCCTACTTGTGATCTCTGTCTGCCAAATAAATAAATAAAATCTTAAAAAAAAAAAAGAAAAAAATGAGAAATCAGAAGAAGGTTCTGAGAAATGACAGGATATGGTAAGTATTGAAAGGGGTTATTCAGATTGCTGTGATGTGAATAAATTGACTCGAGGAAGGAGCAAGGGTGATGGAACCTAGCAGATCAGTTAGAGAAGACTACAATCCCCTAAGCAAGAAAAGATAGTGACTCGGATGGTGGCAGTTGTAAGAAAAGTGAGAAGAAAAGGTGGAATTTGGGATATGTTTAAAATTAGAGATACTTAGATTTGATGAGATACTGAATGTCTGGTGTCAAATAAAGAGGATAATCAAAGACAGAGATTTTTGGTCTCACCACTGGAAAGGCAGATAGAGCTGCTTTTAATACAGGTGAAATTTCCTAAGTTCCATAACTAAATACTTTACATTTACTATCTTATTTTAAAAAATGTGTTAATATCTCTTGCCTTCTAATAGTCTCTGTTCTCAATTATTAGTTGAGCCTATATATTTCACACTTATTTTATCATAGACTCAGAGAGAGAGAGAGGAATAAGAACATGGACTCAGTTTACATTTTTACCAGAAGGTCCAAAAACTGTTTTTCAAAATTGAGAAATTTATACAAAGTAATAATCTGCCTTTTTTATGAAAATAAAAGATACTATCAATTTATTTACTTTTTTTAAAAGTAAGTTTAGTATTAAAAACAATACCATATGTATTACACTGGGAGATAGGAACACATAGCAGAAAATAGTGCATTTTTCATGTTCAGCATCTAAATTCAAATCTCATTTCTTCTGAAATAATTATAGAACCTTGGCCAAGTATGGTATATTTTTATAACACACACACACACACATACACACACACATATATATGTACATACACACACACATATGTATATATAGTGGGAAAGTTAACTTTATCTATGTCTTAGATATCTTAAAAATAAATTAAAAAATTGCAAGCACAGTACATAATATAAAACTTGACAGGGTTTGACATAGAAGGGGTCCTAAACAATTTTGAATTAATGCTGTTATTTAACCCTGATTCAGAACTCCTGAATTTCGGGATCGGCTATTTTTTTTTTTTAATTTTATTTATTTATTTGACAGAGAGGGAGAGATCACAAGTAGGCAGAGAGGCAGACAGAGAGAGAGAGGAGGAAGCAGGCTCCCTGCTGAGTAGAGAGCCCGATGCGGGGCTTGATCCCAGGACTCTGGGATCATGACCTGAGCCGAAGGCAGAGGCTTAACCCACTGAGCCACCCAGGCGCCCCGAGATCGGCTATTTTAAATTAAAATACTTGCATGACTCAGTTAAACCTCTGACTCTTGCTTTTGGTACAGTTTATGATCTCAGGGTGGTGAGATAGAGCCTGGTGTTGGGCTTTGGTCTGGACATTGAGACTGTTTAAGATTCTCTCTCTCCATCTCCCTTCTGCCCTTCCCCTGCCCTCACACGCAAGTACACATGCTCTCTCCCTTAAATAAATAAATAAATACTATTCTTCTCTGTCATTCTTCCAACTAATGAGAGGCAAAGCACTTACAAGTTTCCTTCATTCTGTTTTAACTTAATATGTAATGGGACTCAGACTAAAACAGGAATTAGTAGTTTAGTAGTTAGTAGGGAGATGAGAGTATTCATCTCACACTGACTGCAACTTTCAGACTTTTGTGAATGTTTCACCAGGCAGTGTTGCCTGGTGCATTATTTGAATGACATCTGAAATGGTCCCCAAAAGAGTAAAAAATATTCAGTAAACATCACTCTGTAACAACTCATTGGTGATATACAAATTAATCTAAGAATTACTTGTTAAAACCCTGTGTCTTGATGCATATATCTCTCTCCTAATTAAAAGTTTACCTCAAAGATTCTTCTAAGATTCTCTCTACAATATTTAGAGTAGCATAATCACTGCTATGTTTAAGCTACTGTGTTTAGACAGTGTTGAAATATTTGATGTGTTCCAGGTTGTGGCTAGAGCACTTACACATATTCAAAGTATTTCACAACTGGTTCAGTATGGACCTGAAAGAATGAGAAAAGAGAGTGTCTGTATACCTGTGTGTTTAGAAGTACAGATAAACTGAACAGCAACACTCACATGAACTCACATTTGATCATCACATAAGGTGGATATAATCAGCCTTTCCTCTTACGGAAAAGATGGAAAGCAAGTTACTTATTCAAAGAAGAGAATTGGGAAGTATAAGAACTGAAATTTGAACTTAAGTCTATCCAACAATAAATCTTAGATTGTTTAATTTTTGGTCATTTCATCACTATATCTTTGTAAATGGACTGTCTTCAAAATTTACTAAAATTCATTTATTTAATGAAGATTTTTAAAATGTTTAAATTAAAAAAAAATACTGCTTAGCTCTTTTAAAGTGGAAAGAGAATTGTAGTATGTATGGAAATTCCATCTATTGGATCTGAGATTCTGGGTTTTTCCTGAGCTAATAAGTTTTATTAAGCTTCAGTGCATTCTATTTGCCTGACAGTCTTTGTCTCATTTTCAAAGGTATGTCATAACTTAGTCAGGAATTATGAATAAACCAATAAGTACTTATGATGCTGTAAATAATTCTATAAAAAAACAAAGTATCCCCAAATCAAGACCATGAACGCAAATATTACTCAAAAGTAATGAAGGCTTTGGCTTTCAGGAACATTTATAAACAGAGAAAGTGACTGAAGGTTACTTAAGGCTGTAAAATATAAATGCATGATACAAAACTTTGAAGACACATCATTTTTGTCAAAAACGTCACTATTATCCTCCAGGATTCCATCACAAAGCAACTAACTTTTATTACAAAGCCTAAGAATATATACTAGAGAAGTGTGTGCAATTTGAAACTCTATATAAGCAAATGAAATTCAGGTTCACAGAAGCTGTGTTTTTCATAGAGATAGACCCCAGGAGCACAATTCCTCTTATGTAGCTCCTGTTGGCCAGTGCTAACATTCTGGCAGCAGGCATTGTTTAGCATGAAACATTTGACACTGCTCTTAGAGGTTTCTTGAGTACCCAATGGCCCCAGTTGATGTGTAGGATATATACACAGTTTAAACAGTTCTCTTGACTTCTGGTAATTTCTCACAAACTAGAAACCCCAGCAGGAGCTAAAATGACACTGACAGCTATGGGATGGTCTGTATTGTATTTCACCTTTTAGCATTTTTACTCTTTCAATAAAGTATATCATCGAGAGGGATGGGAGGCCTGTCAGGTCACAAATACACTGTAAATGAAAAATGACAAAAGTTTTGCTCTTTGTATGAGTAGGGTCTGATGTGAAGCTTAGTTAAAGTCATTCTGACTCTTGTATAAAGTTGAGAAATATGGCAGATTTCTTGCGATGTTTCAAAAACCCATTTGCCATCCAGTTGTATTTGAGGAATGAGTGATACCACCATGAAATTTCCAAATAAATCTCATAAGATCTTATGACACAAAGCCTTGCTGTCCATAGAGGAACCGACAAGTTGCCTGTCAGTCTCTCATTTCTTCACTCCCATGTTATTGGGCAGCTCTGAGAAGTCATTTCCTTGAAATACTAATATTCACTTTTAGGTGACTGGTGGGGAGATTGTGACCTAAGAAATGCTAATCAGTCCCTTTCTGGAGATTTAAAATTGAGGAAACAAATAGTAGATCGTACTCTCTTGGGTGATCGGACCAGTCATATTAAAACTCAGGAAGTATTTCTTGAACAAATTTCATCTGTAATTTGAGAAAGGAAGCAGTAGAAATAATCACATAGGAAGAGAAAAAGATAAAGCAAGCATGCAGAAAGGAGCAGAGGGACAGAGAAATCCATTGGCTCCTTATGCCCAGCTTAAATCCGTTTTTGAGATCCATTTGTTTTCTGAAACATGCCTCCTTTGCCCCTGCAACAGTTTCTCCTGCTATTCCTGAGCTAATGCAAGGCGTTGATAGAATCAAAAGAGTTCTCACTAATATTCTCTCCTAATGGGAATAAAGTGTTTCTAGTCATGCTCCTTCTGGCAGAAAGCATACATTAAACAGACAGCTTATGATAATGGAGAATACCGATGGAATAAGCAGCATATTAAGTTTTATGTCAGATAACCACGGTAGCAGAGGAGAAAGATACAGGTTTGAAAGCCAAAAACATAGACTCTGACTCTTACCAGATAGCTGGTCCTAGGTTAATTATTTGGATTTTCTTTATTTTGGTGTTCTCACAGGCCAGATTTCTGGTATGTGCAGTCATGCTGGTCCTCAGGTGCAGAAGGACTTTGGGGTTTGATGTTCTGCTTTCTTCGTGTTGAAAGTCTTAATAATTTCTTCTTCTGACTTTTTTTTGTAAGTGAAGTTCGATAGGACAATGGAACTTGCACTAAAAGCTTGGAGCCACACAGTGACCATGCTTCCTACTGTCTCCAACCTTCCCAAGGTGAGTTCTTGACTGTATTTCCAAACTTCTGCATGCTGGACCTCATTCAGAATCCCTCTCACCACAGCTGCTTTGCAACTGTAGCTGCCCACTTCACAGGTGTGCAACTGGGCTGCCTCAGTGGGGCATGGGAGTCCTGTATTCCACCATTCTGCCCACATGCCACCAGCACTCTCTGCCTAGGAGCAGGGCATCATGTCAGACACATGTCTCAAGGACTCACAGGCGGGGCAAGGCAGCTGCCCCTACCTTGGGAGGATAGCACCACAGAACAGCATATTTGGCAAATGACTCTGTGGGAGCTTCTCTCCCATTACTGAGCGAGGTACTGAATGTGTCTCGGTATGAGGATTGGGATCCTTGAGGATCATCTATGCACAGTACATGGGGACAGTGGGCATAGAAATAAATATTGACTTTCCTGGCATTTTCTTTTTCACTCTGGACCCTGCAAATTATGTCACTAGCTCTGGTTCTGGGTGAAAGAAATATTCTCACCCTGATTCCAAATGAGAAATTGCCCTTTTCTAGCTTTTCTAATGGAGAGGTTGGTAAGGTTTGTAAGAATCAATTTTCATGTGAGTATTTTGGTAGAAGGAAAATAAAAGTCATAAGGTAAGTAGAATTGATGTGGGAAACAAAAACAAAAGAAAAAAAATCACCTTACTATTTACTAAAGTCCTTGAAACAGGCAATGGGACATTCCTCCAGGAACTCAGCTGCCTCGATGTTAATACTTTGCTAAGGGAAAAGGAAAACTTAATTTAACATTATCCTGACCCCCCAGGATCTTGTAAGTATACTTTAGCATAAAAAATTATTTTGGAAACTTCCTTTATCTCTGCCCCCCAATATACACGTTGACAATCATCACCCAAGCATATGATCCATTAATATACATCTGAAGGGTCTCATGGCTAAGGTTTTATTAGACAGTAATAAATGGCATTTTCCTAACAATACCTAGTCCCTCTCAAGGTCCTGGAAAGCTGCTTTCCAATATTCTTTAGAGAATTGTGTTATCCCTAACCCCCTCCTAGCTTGAAAGTATACAATCGGCCACTCCTCATGACCCCAGTACAGCTTTTTCTCCCCACGCGTTCTCTCCTGGTGCTTTAATAAAACCACCTTTTTGCACTGACGATGTCTCAAGAATTCTTTTTTGGCAGTTGACTCTGAACCCCACCACTTCAAACTACATCAGAATGAGGGATATATTGAAGAGAAAAAAGCATAATGTATATCTGCTCTGGTTCACCCTCTATAGTTTCCTAACTGGTGTGCCACCATTTATTTGTAGGACAGTAGACAGTCATGCTCAGCAGGCAGCAGCCTCCTTTAATTTAGCCCCTTATGGTGCATAGTCATTTTTATCAAAAGACTGTGAAACAATGTAGAGCTACAGAATATAGAGGATACAGAAACAATGTAGAGCTGTAATGCAGAGCTGCAGAAAATAGAGGATACTGAAACATTATGGAAGGGTTAAGTTGAATTAAGATGTCCTGTAAAGCACATAGGAAACTATACTATCTAGTTAGTATTTGATATATGGAGTTATACAGAATTTTTGATGAAGTGGGAGCTGAAAAACAATTGTATGTTATTATACTTCTTCCATCCAAGTAAACATTGAAGTCCTATCATAAATTAGTTAGCTCTTGATTCTCTACAGTAAACGGAAGCATTGGTAATTTGATAAAGTTGCAAATCATAGACGTTTAAAGACTTCATTTGGAAAAATAGTTTCAAGTCCTTTTTTATCAGTTTTGCTAACACAAGGAGTGACATTGATTGATTTAATTTTCACCTCTTTACCTGTCCCTGATCACTTGCTGGTAAAGGTGCTAATAAGCAATGAAAAAGCCAAAAGCATTAGACAGAAACTGAAAGAAACAGAATTAAGGGATTGACTTCTTATAGACTGGGAACCCAAGAATTATATAAAATTGGGCTATGGCTAATCACAGAGATACATTCTTAAATGTTGAGTATGTGTCAAATTCTTGTCAATTTTTAAACCAGAGACTTTTGACTTGGTAATGCTCAATTGGCTAAATACAAACAGACAAATCAATGTTTGAATGATTTCTGTTGTCTATATGGAGGAGGATTTAGATGTTTAGATGTTTAGAGTTTATTAGTCATTTCTTTAAAAAAATTTCAAACGTCTAATACTGAACCCGCATCTCATATTTATATGGTTATGTCCCATAACACTGTATATAAACCTTGTTATTAATGGCACAGCAAATAACATTAATTCAATAAGTTTGGAGTTAAGGAGTTGAAAAATCTAATCTAGATACACTCGTGCCCAAACTTTGTAGTTACTTACATCTACATTACCACATACATGATGGAATGGTGCAGCAGGAAGCTATTGTTGAGACTATTCAGTACCTATTATACATTCCATCGATGAAAAAAACAAGGAGCAAAGCTAGTGAATTGCTAGTTGCTCACGATTCTACAATAAATAATAGAGCCATCTCTAGGTAATACACTGCTATCTAAAATCACCCGTTGCTTCTAAAATCAAACTGCGATTTGCTATTGTTTAGAATCTGAAAAGTAAATCTACACTTATATATCTATCTTTTACATTTTTCCTTAACAAACTGTATCACAACTCTTCATAACTCATAGTTGTTTGTAAATTCAAAATGAGAAAGAAACTTAGAACCTCATATAATGAGACCATCAAGATTAAGTTGTTTGCTTGAGGACACTCCAGGTCTTAAAATCAAGCCACATCACTACAAGTTAATATTTTATTTCCCTTTGTATTTTGTAAATATACTACTGTTATCACAAAAACTTTTGAGATACGAGTACAATAAATCATTTCAGTGGTCTTTTTAGAACTGAACTATGAAGGAAACCTAATAGGTATTGGAAATCCCATTTGATGTCATCATTTTAGAGCCCAAGATCTGATTAATATTCATTGGCTTTGTTGGAAATTGAAAGAGTATGATGTTTATCAACATATAATGGTGTTTGTTCATTACATTGATTTTTATTATGAGTTTTCACAATTTGAAATAATAACTACAAAAACAACCCGAATGGATTTCTGATTGTTCATTGTTTATAGCATCTGTAGAAAATATGTTGGCATGACATTCACAAATAACATGCTTTATTTAAAATTAAGGGGAAAAATAGTACTAATTATAAACATTGTCTATAATGGAGCTTTGTAGTTTACATAATTACATTTTGTAAAAGAAAGGAGGCAAGCTTGGTCTGACTTCATTTTACCATTAGAAAGGATCTGACTGTCTTCCTCCCATGGTACCAGCTGCATGAGATCAGTGTGCTTCATTTCAATAGCCTACAGAGACAGTTTACTTTCTAAGAGCTGCCTCTTGCAAATGTGCCAGGGGAAGGATAATTTTGCTCTCTATAATAATGTGCAGAAGGCTAGTCTTGTCCAGAAATTATGCTTCACAAACTATGTCTAGACCAGCACTGCCACCAAAAATCTCAGTCTCAAATAAAAATGTCTGGTTTTCCTTTCTTTTTCTTTTCTTTTTTTCTTTCTTTCTTTTTCTTTTTCTTTTTTTTTTTTTGTCAGATTGCTCTCAAGAAGTATTTTCCAAAATAAATGAATAAATAAATTAAAAAACAGATAAAGATGTAAATGATTTCCATTGTGGTTTCTAATCATAGTCTCTCCTCTCATTATTTGCATGTGGGGCAAAATTACATTAAAATAAGCAAATGGACTCAAAGTCAGGTAAAAATTAAAATGACCTGGCCTAATACACTTCATTTAAATTTTCAAAGTAGACAATGAAAAGACTTAAATATTCCAAACTGTAATTCCTCAAAATTTATATAAATCATCCTATTGGAAAGAAAACATTTTTTTTTAATGTTTAACAAAAAAAGTTCATGTAGTGACAGGACAGTCATGGGGTTTACACTGATAATTCCAGATGTGTAAGGGACCTTCTGGTGATGTTTGCATAGCCTGAATTTGATCTGTGTTTTATTTTTCCCCCAGGCAAATTGACCTATATGCTTTAGATAATACTCATCTCTGTGTCTTTAGTACCCGGAGCAGGATATTGTATAAAATGGGTCATAATTATTAGGATAGCTTTGTATCACGTTCCAGTTAGTGACGGCTTTGATGTACTCATTGAGCAATTGTGGGTGACAGAATTCATACCTTGGATCCTTTTGTTTCCACATCTATAAAGTGAGGAGGGGACTAATAAATATCTACAGCCTAACATATTATCTAATGAAACCACCTGACAGCATTTCTTAAAAAATAATTTTAGTAATAAATTATATATGAAAAGTCAATGATAAAAAATAAAGACAAGGGCAAAGAGCAAACATAAAAGCTCTTCAAAATACATGACATTCAGACTTGTTTTATATATCACTGGATAAAGCAATAACATGAAAAGAATACAGAAGCAAAATAGCATTTATAGCTTTTAAAGCTATTCAGGCCTTAGAAAAGAAGAACGCTCTAATTACAAAGCTATTTGGAGACAAAATGTGAATCCTTGCTCCAAGGATTAAGAATAAGAAACTAACAAGACAAAAATCTAACTCCTTGGTGAAAGTTGTTAATCACTGCATGATACAGCCTGCGCTAGTGAACATTTAATTATTATAAAAGTAAGCAACACATATATGTTGGTGATGTTTCATCACTGCCAAGAGTCATCATTTTTAATGTGCCTGAAAATATTTTTGGAGACAAAAATCCCTCTTGGAAGGTATTACTGTTTACCAAGTCTGCTGAGAAAAAACTTTGTATAAAAAATGACTTGTTATTTTAATATTATTAAAACAAAAATCTTAGAGACCAATAAAACATTAGACTTTCACTGAATTAAACTGAAATGTAAATTTATCACTGATTCATATCCTGAAAAATAAAGAAGGCCAAGTTTCATTGGGATGATTGATAACAAAAAAAATGCTGAAATGTAACATAAATCAAATAATCTGCATTATCCAGACCTAAGAAATAAATAGCGTAGTATAACTATTGTGCCCAACATCAAATAGAATTTAAGCCATCACTATACGCAGCGTATAAGCTTAATCCTCTATTAAATGCAGTTATTTTGCTAAGTACATGTATGCCAGGTCCTCTAGTAGATGTTGATGTTTCAAGGCATCAATATTAAGCCATTAACCAGGTTTTGCAGTCTAATGGAAAATATATTACTCATAAATACCTAATTTCAGTGTTAGGTGGTAAAGGCTGTTTCTCCTCACTGGCATTGTTTCCTCTCTAAAATGTATCTAGCTCTCATCTGCCACTGTGATATAACGGAATTTGTCATCTTCTTCCACATTCAGCCTCTCTGGATTCAGTGATTCAGCTAAGATCTGCTGAAGATGAGTTAAATACATATCCTAACCCATTAACTAGCTAAATCATTGATTAATTCAAGAATGAGCTTCTAATCCACACTAGGCCAGTTGGCATCCTTCACTAGGATTCATAAAATACTACTCTGATAGCAAATGTATTTCTAGTAATGATAAGTGGCCTTATTTCCAATTGGGTAGAAAAGGCTACAAGGGAACATATTATTAAGATATGTAAACACCACTTCTACTTTTGTTCTGAAGCCACCTTTCCTATAGTTTTCTATTTTCTCTTAAGGCAGGTTGACCTGCATTTCTGACATTGTCTGCCAAGATGGTCATTCATCATTTACTGTTTTCCATGCGTGGTTAATAAACAATTAAATCTATGATACACGATTTTAAAAAACACAACACTTTCTGAAGGTGTTACATCTTCATTTATCTTGAGGATTGAAGGAAAACTTTCAGATAATAAAAATCACAATAAATTTATAATAGCTTTTGGGATATTTTTTCTTTCAAAAATATTTTGATAAGGGGAGTTAATTCAGATAAAAGAAATTCTAGGTGTTTTTAGATGAGCATTTATGTCCATTAATATGGTCCTTTAATAGATTAAGACTGAATGCAAACATTTCTATGAAGAAATTCCTTCCCTACCTTAAAGTGCTATCCCAACAAGTTCTCCATGGTAAGGAATATTGACAACAGTCCCCGTTTCTCTTTGAATGAAGATGTGAAGGCCCTCTGTGTTACAATATGATCACACAGGCCACTATGATAGAGTATAGGAAGCAAAATGCTGGAGTGTACTGACTGCAAGTTGTAGAGCTAGGAGAAGATTCAGAGAAGGTCTGCGAGCTTTATGCCCTTGAACAGAGATTTGGACTTGATTTAAGACTCTGTATAAGCAACATGATCACCTATCATGGATAACTGTAAAAAAATGCCAGATCACCAGCATGGATAACAATAACAACAAAAAAAAATATGTCAGTTTCCTGGAGAAGTAAATTAATGATTGATAAAGTTAAGTTAGGCATTTTATCTTAATTGTAGCTCCAAGTTTGAAAATATATGTCTACCTTCTATATTTTCCCTGTAGTAAAATGATATCTCATATTATTAAAAGAGCTTCATTTGTCTCCTGAACTAGCTATTCTCAGAATAGCAGGTAACTTAGTCAGCAAGATGATTTTAAAATATTTCTGATTTTTTTTTTTATTTTTAAAATTTATTTATTTATCTGAGAAAGAGAGAGGAAAGAGTGAACAGGAGGAAGAGGAGAGGGAGAGGGACAAGCAGCGTACTGAGCAGGGAACCTGATGCGGGGCTCAGTTCCACGACCCTGAGATCATGATCTGAGCTGAAACCAAGAGCTTTAAGCAACTGAACCATTCAGGTGCCCCTCAATTTTTTTTTTTTAATTTTTCAAATGAAAAACCTATTAGTAGCAGTATGGATAAATGTATTATTCCTTCAAAACAGAAGCATAGGATATCAACAAACCATTGGTAATATAAAGCTAAGTGGACATAAGGGGAACCTATTTGTCTTTTTGGAAAAAATATTTTATTTTGCAATCCATTATGAAAAAGTTGATCTCAAAACAGAAAGTGATATTGGTATCACAATAAAATACCTTCTCTAGCTTAAATAATGTAAGCAATGGTTGTCTAGAGGAGTTCGGTGGAATTCCACTTCTGTGTACTTGCTTTATGAGATTAAATTTGGTTTCTTAAATCTGTTTTGCCATTTGAAAAGGTCTGTAAGAGGAATTCATTTAGAAATTAAATTCAACATGGGACACCTGGGTGGCTCAGTGGGTTAAGCCTCTGCCTTCGGCTCAGGTTATGATCCCAGGGTCCTGGGATCGAGCCCCACGTCGGGCTCTCTGCTCAGCGGGGAGCCTGCTTCCCCCTCTCTCTCTCTGCCTTCCTCTCTGCCTACTTGTGATCTCTCTCTCTGTCAAATAAATAAATAAAATACTTAAAAAAAAAAGAAATTAAATTCAACGTGCTAATATGAAATTTTGGAAATGGATTATTTCAACTTGCTCTTCTTGGCAATTTCAACTTAATAAATACCTCAGGTTAAAACTGACTTCACCATCTCTCTAAATATATTTGTAGATTTTATAGGTATACTATAAATTAAAAATGGCATACTTCTTCACTGAATTTAGCAAAATATGTCATATATTTATTTTGAATTAGATAAGCAAGTTCTCAACTCCAAGACAGAAATGACATACTCAATTTAATATCAAATAAGTGTCCACCTGCTGGATTATGTGATTAATTAGGTGATCCCAGCAATGTATACTTTCTGAGCACTAGTGCCCTCCACTATAGCTGGGAAGCAGTTAAGTTATATGTATCATAAGCCTATGTGTGGATTGAAGATGTGACATGCTTAGGATGAAGTCTGGCACAGACTGTTTAAAATTATTAGCAATTTTATTATTATTATAATTTATCATTTTTACTCATATTAAGTGCCCAAAGCTATTATGAATTTCATTTATATTATTAGAATTCTACTTGTATTATTGTTGATGACTCAAAATAATATCTTATTATTTTATTACTTACTGCATATTTTAAGACACTTTCACATATTTAAAAATATTTTTCACAGTCAAAGTATGTGCAAAAGAAGAAATCTGACAATGGATTCTATTTAAAATGTATTAGAAAAAATACAAAATAAAAATAAAAATATATGAGAAAAGTATATCTCCTGAGGCATGGAAAATAAAGCAAACATAAACTATACAAGCTTCTGCACAGTGAAGGAAACAATTAACAAAACTAAAAGGCAACTTGTAGAATGGGAGAACATTTGCAAATTACATACCTGACAAAGGGTTAGTTTCCAAAATATATAATGAACTGATATAATTCGACACCCAAAAAGCAAAAAATCCAGTTAAAAAGTAGACAGAAGGCATTAACAGACATTTCTTCAAAGACAACCTCCAGATGGCCAACAGACATATGAAACGATGTTCAGCACCATTCATCATCAGGAAAATGTGAATCAAAACTACAATGAGATATGACTCACACAGAATGGTCCAAATCAAAAAAAAAAAAAAACGCAAGAAACAAGTGTTGACTAGGATGTGGAGATAAAGGAACCCTCTTGCACTGTCAGTGGGAATGTAAATTGGTGCAGCCACTCTGGAAAACAGTACGGAGTTTCCTCAAGAAGTTAATAGAACTACCCTATGATCTGGTAATTGCACTACTAGGTATTTACCCCTCCCACACCAAGAAAAAAAAAACAAAAAAACTAATTCAAAGGGATACATGCGCTCTTATGTGTATAACAGCATTATTTACAATAGCCAAATTATAGAAGTAGCCTAAATGTCTGTAATAGATGAGTGATATTTTTGTTATAAAATTAATCAGGAATTTAGACATCCTGTTTGAATCCAGAGCACATCCTCATAAACAGAGTGGATAAAGACAATAATCATTCAGAATAGAAGTTAACTGTGTACAATTGTTAAGGCCACATTGGGTCATTCTACTTGAGTGATTGGTCCTCTGCCTAAGTGAGATATAAACATGTTTCCTATAAAAACCATCATGCAAATATTCCTCTTAAAATTTAATTAGCCATGTTCATAGTTTGCTGACACTTAAACTGTCTGGTGTTAACATTTTCAAGGCTTTAATTAACAAGTACAACAGGGTTTGCTTAAAGCTGTAATGTGGTAGAACATGATTTTATGTATCTATTTTAATACCCAAATATTATCTGGAGCCATAGATTTATATCAAAATTAAATATCTGTTCCAGTCAAATAATGTCACATTGACTTCATTAGCATTCATGAAGCTTCACAGCTGGAATATAAATGGCACCTTGTTCATTACAATATAAGTTCATTAGTTGTTATAACTGCATCTATCATTTTATACTTCTGATATTAAGGAGAAAAGGTACAAATAAACATTTTTAAATAGAAGCATTTCCTAGGCCAGATCAACAGGAAATAATTTTGTATGAAATTACAAAAAAAAAAAAAAAAAAAACTTAATTGGTCATTTATTTTGGACCAAGCACTTTACCTGAATTATCCCAATTAATCTTCATAACCACCACATGCATTTAATATTACCCTTGTTTTAACAGAGGGAAAAAAATGAAGGTGCAGGGAAGTGATATAATTAATCAAAGGAAGAAGTAGTATCTGAATAACAGGCAGTCTTTTCTTAAGTCTGTGCTTTCAACTTGTATGTCTTGCTGTTTTGCAAATGTGTCCTCATTTTCTAAAGTTTTAATCTGAACTTGGGTATTAACTCATTAACTTTCTTCTGATTTGTCACAATTTTATATCTATGTTCATTGGTTAATAAATGCTATAATAATTGCATTTAAATGCTAACTTTAATACCTGCTGGTCATTCCGTACAGCATGGTTTTTCTTTCACCCAATATTCTACCACTCAGTCTATAACTAAGCTTCTCCCACTTGTAACTTTCTGCTTTACCTTATGGTGAGAGGTAAGGAATTTCTACTGGGTAAGTATGTGGTTAATTGCTGCTATGATTAGCATCCTAGTCCCACTGAGAAGTCAGAAGCAGATGTATTGTACACTCTTGGTTGCCTACTCTATATTCATTTCTTCCTTAACCTTTCTTAACATTTTGGACAAGCAACCACCCTTCTACTCATCGATGTGCCTGTGCCGAAGCTGATCCCATTCTCTGGACCCAACTCCAACCCTTATTCTTCTACTTATATTACCTCAATCAGAAAGCTCTATGCTGTGTGTGGTCCTGTCATTCAGCTAATAATGAAGCCCAGACATTCTAAATCTAGAGCCCACATTCTTATCACTATGCTATATTGCTTCTCTATCATGAGACTGTATATATACCGTATCCTCGAAGAAACTGATAATGGAAAAATAATATATCCCTATCTGTTCTAGCATACGTGAAAAGAAAACTGTTTCAAGTGTATGTTCTTAGGTAATCATGCTCTGTGCAATTTAGCAGACAATAAGTATCACTTAGTATCTTATTATAATTATAAACATAACTATCAGAGAGTTTTAGCATTTTGAAATCCATTTTGAGAGCCAACTCCAAGAAAAGCTATAAAGTAGGGTGAATTACTTTCTCTTTCCCCTATTCTTGCCAAGAATCTCTTCCTCAATAGCCTCCCTAGCCCATGAAAGCCCTTACTTCAACTTTCACCAGCTCAAACCCCTACAGCTGAAATGTCCCCACCAGCCACTTGCCAAACCTCTCCACTACAATAAATCTATCTTATCTTGCCTACACCAGGTCCTATTACCAGCTTAATGACACTTACTAATGTAGCTCAGCTCCTCTTAGTTTGTTGATGTGCTGTCCCATTCTTTATTCATTTGATCAGAAAGTTATCATTTAATAATTTTCATGTGCAGAGGACTGTGGGCAAGCTAAAGAACTAGCACCATCTCTCAAGGTACTCTCTGCCTCATTAGATATATGAAACACTTATGCAAACAATTCATGATAACAAAACTGGTAAAGGGGTTACCACAAAGTTATAGCTACAGTTCTCTGGAAGTTAAGAGACTACTCTGCTTGTTCATTCTTTGGGTATTGAAATAGGGGCCTTTAGAAATAAAAGCCTCAAACCTTTGGGGCACCTGGTTGGCTCAGTTGGTACAGCATGAGACTTCTGAGCTTAGGGTTCTGACTTAGAGCCCCATGTGTGGCATGGAGTTTACTTAAAATAAAGACTTTTTTTTTTTTTTTTAAATCGAAGGTTAGAACTTTAAATTGTAATAGATGATTGATTTCCTGGACTGATTTTTATTATTGCTTTGGGGACTTTTCATATTTTAGCAATGTCAGCTACAAGGTCGTCTTCTTTATGCTACGACTTCAGAATGGAGAGAACTCATTTAACGCTTTTGAGGGCACGAGGGATGACATTCCTCAGTCTTCGAACTACTTTCTCCAACTATTGCTGGCCCATGAGACATTTCCCCAGCAATGATTTTACATATAGGACTGGGAAGGATGCAGAAACTCAAGCCATCTGCTAAACTAAATTATGTTAAAAAACACACACACACACACACCCACACACATTTTTTTCTCATCATAAGGTCTCAGCCTCCACTGGACTGCTTTACTCTTTTTCTCTTTTAAAAATATGCAGGACCCTAAGAGCAACTCTTCAAGATCTGAGTATCTTTGGGATTTTAAACATTTCTGATCCTAATCATTATCTTTGGAACAAAGTTTATTTTGTCAACATCTTCAACAGAAGGGCTTGAGCAGCAGCAGTCTCAAATAAACAACCATATTTGCAGTGTTTATGTATATATGAGGTTATCAGTTTCTGAAAAATTGAGATTTTGCATCACTTTGTCATAACTGGTATTTTTCAGGAGTATATTCAGTTATTATAGATGCATATTGACATTATTACTCACTTAACAAAGAAAAAGCTTGAGCTGAAAATAAATACAAAGGTTATCTGGAATAAGCTGAAAATATTTTCTATGAAATATATTTGCCCTCAAAAGCATATCAGTTTTGACAGGTGGAATGTTGTCTTCACATTCAGCTTCGAGGTGATTTTTTGAGTAAAAAAAGGAAACCAACCTGGCTTTCATCTAACGGTATTCTGAATCACCAGCTGGCTAACTCCTCTAAACTATACATTTTCCAAGCAAAGATTACAGAGCAAAAAAGCTTAATCCCCTAACCACATCCAGATTCTCATGAATTAATTCATTAGTTCATAAATAAATTACACCCTCAAACCACTGCCTAAACTAATGTGCAGCTATTCATTTTCATCCCTTTGGGTTTCTAAGTGTTAGTTCAGATTTCTTTAATTACTAATCAGCAACATCAACAAGAAACATAGTATATTATATTCACAAAGATGTAGATACAATGGGACCCTCTAAGTGTGAACTAGGTCTTTTCTTTATGATATCTTGGCTTTTTTATTTAAGCTTTGAAAAGAATATTCAAATTAAAGATGAACACTAACTAGAAATTAATGCCATAAAATTCACAAGATATTTAAGAGTATATCTATATTGTTTTACTTTTGCTTTTTTATGTATGTGCATATGTTTGTATGAATGTGTTGGGCAGGGGTTAATCTTTTTTATCAGTACTGCGAACACTTAAGACAGCACAATTACATCTTCAAATATCCATACAACTGACTCCCAAGGATATTCTAGATTCTTGGCATAGAAACTATAACTTTGACCTAAAAAGGGGTAAATTCAAAAAGAAAAAAACAAATAAAGAAAACTGGGCCACGGGTTACTGTCTCAGAGGAACAGAAATTTGCAATGCACGCTCAAGGCTGATTTTCTGTTTGGTTCTATAAACCTAGGTTTATTTATTTTTTAAAAACTAATTAGTTAATTAATTAATTAACTTACCTTTGTATAACAATGTTTAGGTTTGCTACAATAGTAACTCCTCTAGATGGCACTGACATGTTTCAAGGATAATAATATATTGGTCTAGCCACTTGTGAGAATTTTTATTTTAGTAAATTGTTCTACTTTTCATAAAAACATGAAGATAACCAGTTCCATTATTTTACAGGATCTCAGTTATAAACTATAACCCTCTCAGACTTCTTGAGGACCAAAAGTATGTCCTTTTCACCATATCTTTAGGGGCTAGCATCATTCCTAGAATAGTCAGTAAAATTGTTCAGTGAAGGTTGGTTGAATCAATTATCTATGTGTATATATATATATATATATATAATTTGAAGATATATGTCTGTGTGTGTGTGTCTGTGTGTGTATATATATATATACATACATATATATATACACACACACACATATATGCATAATATAATACACACACACATTTTGACACCTGATAAAGCACTTACTATGTGACCAAACCTGAGTTGGTAATTTTGTTTTATCTTATAGTACTTAAGGACACTATCAGTTACTGATTTTACTCCTTTTTAAAATAATTGAGATACGTAATCTCAGATATGACTTGCTTAGGATCACATAGCAAATAGAAGGCAGAATCAGGATTTAAAACCAAATTTTATAGTAATTAATTTAAGTAGTTCTTAAATAGTATGCTACATTTTAAAGATTTCAAGAATTCCATTAATAAAAGTCAACCTATAAACTAATTTGAAGATGCCATTCAATTTATTTGCTCTATCAGTGTTGATTAATGTCTCTTTAAGTAAATCATGTGCTTAATACTGAGTTTTTTGTTTTGCTTTGTTTTGTTTTACTACAGCAACCAGGTAAATACCATTCTCCCTGTTCTATTATTAAAAAGAACACAAAACTGTTGTGAATGTATGAGCAGAGAGTAACAAGCATCACTGTAAACAAAACAAGCTAACCCTCATGTTTTCTTAATTTAAGTCAACAATTAAACCATGTTATATTTAATATAAAGTCATTATTTCCTTTTAACATCCTTTTATGCATTTATACAAATTATTTAACAATGAAAGATTATGAACTCACATTAACTGTCTGGCAAAAAATTTAATTTTTAACTAAACCCATTTAATAAAAAAATAAATATTTTCTGGATTTTTTCCAGAAATCTTTCCTTAAAAGTGAAGTAAAAATTTTCTAAAATTGGGTGTTTCAATTCAGTGTAAATGAACATGAATGTGTCCAAAGTCAAAGGAGTATGATGAATGATGCCCACTGATTTGAATCTCCACAATCAGTGCTACTTAAGAGATCTGATGTACAACTATTTTCAGTCTTATGTAAGGAGATAGGAAGTTTGATTCAGTAAATACACCACACTGGCTAGCTTCACTGACTTTTTTTGAAATGGGGGTGTGGATAACTTTCTTGATGAGGAAATCTTGGATGATTTCCATTTATAGCACAAGTTTCCTACCTCCTTGTGGTAACTGTTCATACACTAGCAGCAGTGTGTGGAGCACATATATGGGTTTGCACTGGTCTAAGTTAATAACATATTGGAATAAAATTCTCACCCGGATTACGTACACTGTATCTATATCACATTTGGGATATTTTCACCCTCTCCAACTATCAAATGTAGACAAGTGGGAACTGGTGTATGAAGCAATGTCTTCAAGTTCTCTTTAGTGTGAAAAGGGCAGAATTTTACTAGAAGAGTGGCAATGCTTTAATTGTTACATTTCTTTGCATGTTCTATGTCTCTGGGAGTGCTTCTCTTCTAGTCCATCCGGGCTGTTATAACAAAAATACCACAGACTGGATAGCTGAAATACAACAAAAATTTATTTCTTACAATTCTGTAGGCTGAGACATCCAAGATCTAGGTGCCAGCATGGTTGGGTTCTGGTGAGAGCCTTCTTCCTGGTTCATGGGAGGAACCCAGTTGCTATGTTCTCACAGGATGGAAGGAGCGAGAAATCTCTGCGGAGTCTTTTTCATAAGGTACTAATTTCATTTATGAATGCTACACCTCATGACTTAGACATCTACAAATACTATCCTCTTTGGGGGTTAGGATTTCAACATATGAATTTTAGAGGGATACAAATATTCAGACTAAAGCAGTATCATTTTTCAGCTGCATTATTATCTTAATAAGATTTACAAATAGTTAAAAACTGAAAGTAAAATCATACTGAAATGAAGAAATAAGTAGTTTAGATTTTACTGCCAATTAATCACGTTTGGCAGAAAGCTAATCAAATGACCTAAAAATCTTCACCCGAAACCTTGGTGGCAATAAACAGAATGGCAGACACTTGGAGCTTTGGATAAAGGTTCTCCAATTTAGTGTTTGTAAATACCGCTAGAGGAGCCTGCTAACATGCCCGTTCTTGATGTTCCGTCCCCACAAATTCTGATGTTAGTTCTGGAATAATGATGCATAATCGTATTTTTCAAAAAGGTCTCCAATGTATTTCACGC
Organism: Martes martes; assembly: GCF_963455335.1. Lineage (NCBI taxonomy): Eukaryota > Metazoa > Chordata > Mammalia > Carnivora > Mustelidae > Martes > Martes martes. Next base: position 166,219,268 of record NC_137889.1, on the reverse strand, counting down.
AGGTAGGCAGAAGTCCACATGTTGGAAAAAACCTGGCTCCCACGCATTAAATGAAGTGGACCAAATCAATTCTACAGCATGACTCTAAGGCCATAAGGATATAAGTGAAATTTCACCAGTATTTTATATGTGTGTGAAACTTAAATGAACATGCACTTAACTGATTAAAAGAAAAAAGAACGGGCAGATTCTGTAAGGAGGACAATTGGATTTCGGAGTTCGTTTGATTGGATTCACAGAGTACAAACAACTGGTAGTTTATATTCTCCCAGTTGTATGAGTATTAAGCATCCACAGTTTTTCCTCTTATCTCTGCTTAGTAGCCAGATTTTGTCAAATACTTGAATAATGGGCTAGACGTTGGCATTGCAAAAGCATGATGCTTGGTTATGTCATTGGATGTAAACTTCCATTGTCACTAGCGTGTACCCTGAGCCCTCAGACCCAAAAGTTTTACATTCTTCACTCCTCAGAGTGGTCTTTCCCAAGCAATACCTTTATCAGAACCCCTCTCCCCACCCACCTTTAATTTCCACTCATCAAGCCACCTTCTCATTTCTGAGATTATCTTGTTTGTATATTGTTTTCTTGTTTAATGTTTGTTTCTCTTCACTAGAATGCTTGCTTCCTGAAAGCAGAGAATATGCTTTCTTATACACTGCTATGATCCTGGTGAGTAAATCTACTTGGGGTTTCATATATTATAGGTGTGTAGTGAATGAGGGAATAAATATTTTAATGAGTATTCTAGGATGGTGCAGCTAGATATTCCATTCAAATGTGTTTTCAAGAATTTTGAGGGTAGATTAAATAATGATAAAATAGAACATTCTTTGGGTCCATATAAGAGGCTTTTTGTTTTAACATCTGCTTAAATTAGAATATCAAAAGTTTAGAATATACTGTCCACTATACTTCTGAAATTTTATAATAATTTTGCATATCAAAGAATCTGAGAAGTCCTAAAGAATTCTTCTTAGCTTATTTAAACCAGCTTCCCTAAGTTATTTTTGACAATTTAACTTTTTTTTTCCTTCTTAATATTCTGAAGATGTTTGTCAGCAAACATTTATTGGAAGAGTTGTTATTTCAAGCATTTTTTTCCACCTCTGTTCTGTGATATAGCTGTTATTATGTTGGGTAAATAAGAAAGATTTATTATTTCAAATTGTGTTTTATCCTCAGCTTTCTGAATCATCTTTGTGATAGGAAATTGGTATATCATTGGAAGGCAGAGATTAGTCTGGGGAGGAGGGAATTTGCATCTACAGGTTTTATCTCCTGATTGCTGTAGAATGTGGGTGAAAGGGATTGCTCTTATTTCCTATAAGCAAAAAGAACATGTATCTTTTGTTGAAAATTTACTTTCATAAAAACAGATTCCATTATTTTCCCTCACCTTTGATTATTTTAACAGTCATCTCTTATAATTGGAACCTTCAAAACATGACCTCTTGGCATTGATGTATTTGTGAAATTACTTCTCTGTCTTTAAGAATCACACTTATAAAAGTGAGTTAATAAGAGGTGGCGTGGTATTTCAACAAGAATTTTGTTGTTATTTTTTGGAAAGACCATGTTGCTTTATGTTAAACAATTTATCTTTACACTAGGACATGACAGCAATTAACTAGCTAAAATGTTGCATTTTATATTATTATAACTGAAAGAGAATTTCTGACAATATCATCTTTTTCCTTTCAGTGCTGGTATATAATTGGGGTAAAAAAAAAGTCCTGTTCTTTTCATGTTTCTCTATATAATATAATACATTTGTCATCTCTTATTAGCTCTTCAGATTTCTATTATTTACAATCCCTTTGAGATGCAATAAAAAAGTTTCCACACAAAGCTCATTATTTCTAATTAATCCCGTAACAAGACTTCAGGATGGCTGTGCTATGAAACTTTTTTCCAAAACAATAGTGTCTTATTATCCATTTCATTTTATAAATTTTACTTCTGAGGTATCAGGATAATTTATATAATATACATTTTCTGTTGTTTTAATATGTAACCAGGCTACCAAACATAATATGTGATAAATAATTCACGTCTGTGAGATTATAACTTTTTCCTTTGAATTATAAATAAGATATCTGAATTAACAGTTTGGAAATAATGCCTCGGAGCTAAGCAAACATAATATAAAAATACCCTTAATTTTTCTCTATCACAAACTGATACCATCTGAAAATTATCCCAGCTGAAATTAAATTTATATTGTGGGGCTATACATTCTCTTGGAAATATACTATATTATTAGAATAAAAGAAATGGTCTCCTTCTTCATAAATTGAATTTAGTTTTAAAAGAAGCACAGATTATTTGCAACTATACCTTCTAATTGCAATAATGTCTTTCATAATATTTTTCTATCTTTCCCTCTTGATTCTTTTTGAGATCTGCTAAAAAATTAGAAACTTTAGATCAAGTAATAAGTGGAAGAGAATACTCAGGGAAAATTTGTTGCATGTACAATGAGATGAGACTCTTATTTAATGTCAGGGACTTTATTTAAAATAGAACTTACAGGGGCACCTGTGTGGCTCAGTGAGTTAAGCCTCTGCCTTCGGACCCAGATCATGATCTCAGGATCCTGGGATTGAGCCCTCCATTGGGCTCTCTGCTCAGAAGGGAACCTGCTTCCCCCTTCTTTCTGCCTGCCTCTCTGCCTACTTGTGATTTCTGTATGTCAAATAAATAAATAAAATATTTTTAAAAATTTAAAAAATAAAATAGAACTTATAGGAATAAAAATAACTTCAGTATTTTAAAATCTTAGTCAAGAAAATGGTGACCATATGGAAAAAAAAAAAGTAAATCTGCAGGAGTTTGACTTTGTTTTTTTTTTTTTTCTTTTTCTTTTCTTTTTTTTTTTTTTTTTAAGATTTTATTTATTTAATTGATGGAGAGAGAGATCACAAGTAGGCAGAGAGGCAGGCAGAGTGAAAGAGGAAAGCAGGCTCTCCGCTGAACAGAGAGGCTGATACGGGGCTCGATTTCAAGACCCCAAGATCATGACCTAAGCCGAGGGCAGAGGCTTGACCCACTGAGCCACCCAGGCACCCCAGTTTCTTTTTTTTTAAAGAAATATTTACATATGTAGGCCACAGAAATCAGGTTAATAACACCACTTAAGGTATAAGAAAAGGAAATTGTCAGGAAACTCTGACTGCTTTGACTGAAATCTATCTCTCCTGTGTAGCAATTTGGACACCAAATATGGATACTTCACAGGATGGATGTAGTGACAAAATAAAGGCAATTTATATTCCTGACTTTCTTTCTTCAATCCCTAGAAGGAAGACCTTTTGAGTTCACGCAGGATATTAGTAATTCATTTTATTTTCTGTCTAACATTAAATCAGGAAATAGTTAATAAGATTCTATCATGAATTAGTGAAAATGTCTTCTATTTTGTAGTTAACATGCTGTCTTTCCATCATTCCTCTGTAGCCCTGATTTATGAAAACTGCCAGTGTGTGTGTGTGTGTGTGTGTGTGTGTGTGTATTTGTTTGTTTTGTTTTTTGCTTTTTGTTTTCTCTGTAAAACCTTGTTCATGGACAAGATATTTCTTAAGAAATGGTAAAGAGATCTAGACACAATACTGTAGCTTCTTAACTTACAAAGAGCATAGCCTCCCTATTCTGAATAATTATTACTAGGTATAAATAAGGGATAATGTGACCATGTTTCACTTTTTTTGTGTGTATAAATGTGATGTTTCCCATCCCTGTCCAGGAGGCATTTGACTAATCACTGCCATTGAAACCAGGAATGAAGTATTGTGACAAAAGTGCTCTCTCTGACCAAACTTCAATCAAATTTCTCCAAGCACTCTTCTCAACTAGGCTTCAGCCTTGGACTTCAGTGGCTAGCTCTGTTGGGCTAGTGTGAAACGAGAGAAAATATATATATATTGGTCTCTGCCCCTAGTTCCTGACACAGAGCTCCTAAAACCCTTGTAATTTCTTGGGTGATGGGAATGTCTTTTGTTCTAATGAGACAAATTTGGGTGGGCTCCTGGATGGGTCCTAGGTGAGGGCTGGTCAAAGAAAAAATACACCATGATTAGAAGCTTGAAATTTTCAGCTTGCTTGCCTTCCCTTGAGAAGGGAGAGGTCTATCATGTCTACATGGCCAAGCCTCCATAAAAATTCAACAGTAAAAGGTAAGGAAGGCTTCCAGGTTGGCAAGCACATTGACACCAGGAGGTGATATATTCTAACCCCATGGGGACAGAAGCTCCTGTGTCCTAAGACCCTTCAGGTCTCTCCCTAAGAGTCTCTTCATCTGGCTGTTCATCTGTATCCTTTATCCTATTCTTTGATAAATGATAACCCCCTGAGCTCTATGATCTGTTGTAGCAAATTCATCAAACCTGAGGAGCAGAACCTCTAATTTGTAACCATATCAGACAGTAGTTGTGCAACCTGGAGACCTGTTATTGCAACTGGCATCTGAAATGGATGAGAACAATTCTGCAGGTCCAGGCCCTTAACCTGTGGGATCTGACACTATTTCCAGGTAGACAGTGTCAGAATTAAGTTAAATTATAGGACACCTAGCTGGCTTTACTAGACCCACTTGTTGTAGGGAAAAAATTTCATGCAGTTGGTGACCAAAAGTGTCAAAAATGAAGTGTTCTGAGAGGGAGTGAGAGTAAAGGAGATACATAAGACAGAATGAGATCAGAGGGAAGAATTGGTTTTCTCCTACTCAGAAAAACCCAGCTTTCCTAACTCAGTCTACATCATCACCCAGTTTTAGCAAGAATCTTGCCAAGTCAGTTTAAAGAGAATTCCCTACCCTTGATCTCTAATAATCCTGAAATTGCCCATACCCCATGTGATGTTGGACAGCCCTAGCCTGTCTTTATCTGGAATTCTGCTAGGTCAGTTTAGCAATATTCACCACCTACCCTTGGTATCTCCTCTTTGCAAAGTTTGCATCCACAGATCCCCTCTTCCCAAACTTTCTCCATGGCTATAAATCCCCATTCCTTTTTGTATTCAGAATTGAGCCCAGTTCTATTCTGAGGTCTCTTTTTCTCTACTGCAACAGTTTTTGAATAAAATCTTTTACTGATTAACTACTGCCCTGTCCTGGTTCTCTTTAACAATTGTCAGGTAAAAACAGGCTTGATTAACTGAAATAGAAAAAAGTACTTAGCTTCAATTCTCCTTAGTGAACTTGGTAAGAGTATCACCTAATGATCTAGAATATGGTATGATTGTAATTCTTAAGATAATCTGATAAAATTTGTTTATGTTACTTTCTGAAAATGTATATGTATATTTTCTTAGCCTCACATAATACCAGGGATGATAACAAAAGACAAAAAAAAAAAAAAAAAAGGAACACAACATCTGTCTTATAATAACTTTGAACCTTTTGGGAAATTTAAATGATATTACAGTCATAATAATGAAAAGCATAACAGAACTTGTTGATATGCAATATTCTTATTAACTCCAGGTCATTTGTTAATTGCCCTAATGTGCCCCTAGTTATGCTATGCTAGACATTTTTAGGATTAATATTAAATGAATCCTTTCTTTACACTGAAGGCGTATATGCATTTAAAAATCACTATCATCTCATTACTAAAAAAGAAAGTGGTCATATGTACTAAAACAAGAATTAATATTATTATCAAAATTAAATTATGACGTTAATTTAATACCTCAAAGTTTCCTGCATTTCCCCTCTTAACTGTTCATCACAGGTTGGAAATACACATGGATGTGTTTCATTGTTTACTCAACGTGCTCTATTCCCTGCTACACAGAGATGTACACCTGGAAAGGGCAGAGGTGCTGTCATTCATTATTGTTTATTGCAGGCAAACTTCTAACACCCAGAGTTATGTCTAGCATACAGTAGGCATTAAATCAATATTTGTTGAATAGATAACTGAATAAATGTACTTGATCTTAAACTCCGTAAGGGTGAAAACTTTGTTTAATTTGTCCAATAAAGTATGTCTGGTATTAGACACTATACTTGGAGCTCAGCTCAATGAATGAGAAAGGAAGGAACGAAAGGGAAGGATAAAAGAAGAAAGGCGACTAAAAAGAAAAAAAAAATCATGGGATTAAAAATATGGATAGATTCTTTAACTTTACATATTTTGCTCAGCTTTTATGGAGAATTATATGTAAACTACATGTAAATCATCTCTAAAATATATCCAAACAGAGGGTTGCTGGAAGAGAGGTGGGTGTGGGGGGGTAATTGGGAGATGGGTATTAAGGAGGACGCATGATATAATGAGCACTAGGTATTATATGCAACTGACAAATCATTAAACTCTACCCCTGAAACTAAGAATGTTAATTAAATTGAATTTAAATACAAAATTTAAATTTATATGCATATTGTTCATATTTTCCATATAGTAGAATATGAGGTACTAAAATTTAGTTATACTTTGATAAAATGAAGATGATGTAAATTATAAAATTATCTTTGTGACAGCCAAATATTTATTCTTAACAAATAAACCTATGTGAAAAAAAAAATGAGACTAATAGATGGAATTTCTAGCAATACTTATCTAGTAAGTGGTGAGCCAGGGCTAAAAGTCATATCTGTGAGAAAATACATTTTTCTTCCTAACCAACAATATTCAAAATCAGGTTATATTACACTTTCAGTTCTATCTAGCATGAAAGAACCAGACAAAAAATATTGTTAAAGGTAAAGTCTCTACAAATGAGCAGTATATCATAAAACACATGAACTAAAGGCTTAATACTTTATGTTAAGTTGTCATTCCACTTAGCATATTCTATGCACCAGGTACCATTCTGTAAGCTAGAAATCACAGTGAACAGAGAAGACAAAAATCCCAGTCATCACTGAAATACAAGTTCGGCTGGGGAGTTAAATATATCATCAAATATTACAAATATTTGGGGCACCTGGGTGGCTCAGTCAGTTAGGCGGGTGTCTTCGGCTTGGGTCGTGATCCTGGGGTCCTGGAATTGAGCCCAGCATTGGGCTCCCTGCTCAGTGGGGATCCTGCTTCTCCCTCTCCCTCTGTCTGCCGCTCTGCCTACTTGTGCTCTCTCTCTCTGTGTCAAATAAATGGATAAAATCTTTAAAAATATACATATTACAAAGGTTTAACAAGCATTCAATGAAAAAAAATGAATAAACACACATCTCTTTCTTTCCTTCCATCTTCTCTTTCTCTCTTTGTCTCTATCTCTCTCTCTTTCTCTCTCTCTCTCACACAGACACACATACACTCTTACCAGTTTCCTTTACAAATTCATCATTCTCCACCTTCTGCTTCCAAAAGGTAATCGATAGTAAGAGCTGGATGTAGATGTGTACACACATTTTTGTGCTTACAGAAATATCAAATCATATGCAAGCACATTATATGCTTCTTTTAAAATAAATATATAATCGTTACTGAGAAGGCAGACATGCATCTGGCCTTGCACTTATTACTTAAAGACTTCTGACATTTTAAAATTAAGGTATATTTACATGCAATAAAATCAACTTTTTTTAGTGTAGTATTTAATGAAGCTAGAAAAATGTATCTGGGTGGTAACCACTACCACAATCAAGATCTATAGATAGTTTTGCCAACCCCCAAAATACCCCTTAGGCCCCTTACTAGCTAATCCTTTCCTTACCTAAAACCTGTGACAAGCACTGTTCTGTTTTTGTCTCTATATGTGACTTTGCAAGAATGTCCTACAAATGGAATTATACATGTGACTATTCAATAAATGTTAGTTATTAATGCCATATGTCATATGTCACTGGATTTAAGAAGATAATGATTATAGGAGATTTCTTTTTTAGTTTAATCTCAGGAAAAATTTTAATTAAGTTTTAAGGTAACACTTTCTCATCAATCATATGATAAATGTTTATGATACCAAAATGTAAAAAAAAAAAAAAAAGTTATTTGAATCACTGAAATGCTATATTGTTGTCATTTATACCCACAACATTGGGATCATTCTACATACATCCTCAACACTATCATCATCTAAAACTTCACACCGTGATCGTTTCTTCAGGTCAAAAGATATGCATCTGACTAACTATTTTTAACTGATGAATATACACTGAAATATGAATAAACTTCACTTAATTTGACCATCCCTACATTGGTATTCAAATTCTTAAAATTTCACACTACTATAATCCATGTTGTAATCAAAATAATCATCCATATAGTCATTCCTTAGTACATTTATTTCTATAGGAAAGAGTCTGTAGTGCAAGATTATGTGTATTTTAAATTTTGATAGAAATTTCTAGTTTATTGTCCAAAATACTTCAGCAATTCACATACCCAGCTATGATACAGAAACAATGGCTGTTTCCCTAAATTCTCATTGAACACAGTTTCTTTTCAAAATTGCTGTGAAAAATAGAATTTCACTTCTTTTCTTCTTTTTTTGTTGTTGTTTTGAAAGCTTTTATTTAAACTCCAGTTAGTTAACATACAGCATAATACTAATTTCAGCTGTATAATTTAATGATTCAAAACTTCCTTACAACACCCCATACTCATCACAAAAAAATGCACTCCTTAATCAACACCCAAAAAATGAATAAACCAATTAAAAAATGAGTAGAAGGCATGGATAGACATTTTTTTAAAAGACAAATACATGGCCCACAGACACATGAAAAGATGTTCATTCCTTCTTTTTACTATTTTTCTATCATCAGTAAATTGCAGTCTAACACTGGTTCTAAGGAAAGGTCTTAAAAGTAGGTAAACAATTATTTACTGATATGGTTCACAACAATTATGGGAGTAAGAAAAATAGGAGAGACATATCAAGACTTTAATATTAAAGAGGAGAAAAACCTGCACGTCACTGAAAATATTTGATTGAGATGTAGTAACTCAAACTTTATGAGTCAGGTGAGGGGGCAACTATATGTATGCAGGATGACTTAGGTCCTGATAATAGGAAATCTTCAAGATTCTGAAACATTATAAATGATTATAAACATAGGTATTACTTTAGTTTCAATGATGTTCAGGCACCTGGGTGGCTCAGTTGGTTAAGCAACTGCCTTTGGCTCAGGTCATGATCATGGAGTCCCGGGATCGAGTCCCGTATCAGGCTCCCAGCTCCAAGGGGAGTCTGTTTCTCCCACTGACCTCTCTCCTCTCATGCTCTCTCTCTCATTCTCTCTCTCTCTCAAATAAATAAATAAAATCTTTAAAAAAATAAAATAAAAATTTAAAAAAATGATGTTCTAGTTTTTCAATTCAATTTCATGTAGATACTAAATAAACCCATTTTATAAAATATATTTTTGAAATTGAAAATATGTTTTGAAATTGTGCAAGTCTGCCTTAAAAAACACACTCACAAGAATTTCCTGAAAAGTGTATCCTTTCCCATCAGTCTTCCTTGAATTCTACTTGTGTTTTGAGACTCACTCCTAATCTCCTTCCATGAAGACAATACTCTAATCCATTCGCATGAAACAGGTGACAATTTATGTTGAATAGTCAACATCTACTTTAGTTTAACTCACTAGGAATGTATTATCTGAATTTGCTGTATTTGTAAGATCAGCTTCAGACTCAAGAACATTAATTAAGCAATTTAGGGGGAAATAATACCTCTGTATCTACTTCTCTCCTATTCCTATCAATATTTAAGATGAATCATTGTGCTTTGTCAAAAAAAAAAAAAGGTAATTCTTATAACTTCCATTTTTCCATGACTCTGTTTGGAGACTTTGTGGCAACAGAATTAAAAGATGCCCCAATGTGCATGTGAATATTTCCAAAGGATATCATCATGGTTGACAGGAACCACAAATTAAAGGTAGTTATGAGAATGAAGACAGAGGAATCAACAAAATACCATAGGTAAAAAGCATATGGATGGGATATAGAGTCAAGATTCTGTGGCCTGACCACTTTCTAAGTCACTTTAAAGATAAAAGAGAAATGGAATCAAGACTTAATGCTCTTGCCAACTATAAAGTTAATATTAATTGAAAATCAATGACTACAATTTGGTATGCTTTTCACTGCTTTAGTCCTTCATTCTAGAATTCTCCTAAATAAATGCGGTTAATATTTGTTAAATTAAATAATAATTAAATTCAAATTTGAATTTTAAATTTTAAAGCAATATAAGGTATCATATAAATAGCGGCAAGCTACACAAAATCTCTGCCTCTTGCTTTTTTTTAGGTAATACATTTTGCAAGTCTTACTAATCAGTATATATCAGTTTTCTTTTTCCTTGTAATGACTGGATAATATCCCATTTTTTAAATATGCTGTAATTATAGGAGTTTGAACATGTTGGTTGTTTCTATTCTTATGCTCTTTAAAACCTTTCAGTGAATATCCTTGTACATGCATCATTTCATAAGTTAGCAAGCAATATGTATGTGCATATTTAAGTTGCATTCTTATGTATAAATATAATACATATATGATACACATAAAATACATATAAATATATAAATTTATAAGTGATACATATATAAATCCTTCAGTTATTATTATTGGGTCAAAGGCTTTGTGTATTTTAATGTTAAATATATTGCTAAATATCACTTCCCAGAGACTGGTCAATATATATTCCTAGGATTCTTATATTGAGACCGGTTTTTCCACTCATTTTTAAGAACACCTTTTATCCTTCAACACCTGTATTAATTTCAAAACCAAGTGCTATCAATTCAAGCTTAAAATGTTTTTTGTACCCTTCTAGACTCTTTAACACCCTGGTTCCTTCCCTTGGATATACCACCATTCTATCCTCTCTTGGCACTATTGCAGCAAAATAGGTAGAGTGTATTTTCTTATCTACATCCAGTGCTTATAATTCTACAATGATTTCTTCTTTAACTTAATTTTCTCCCTCTTCTTTAACTTAATTCCAATCCAAAACAGTTACTATGGTCTCTTCCTAATTCTCTAAAATCATTTGTCATTCTCCCCTTCAGTCACTACAATAAGGTCACACTAATCTTCTGTCAGTCCTTAGGATACATTTTTTTTTAAACATTTCTATAATTTATTTTTTAACAGCTCTGTAATTTATTTTTATTTTATCTAGAATATCTTACTACCTATTCTTCAACTTGCAGAGTCCTTGCTGTCCTTCATGGAATTGATAAGTATCTCTCTCTATCTCTCTCTCTTTTTTTTCCAAACAGATTTTACTGAATGCCTAGCCTAGTTTATGTTTTCCTCCATAGCCGGACCTGAATCAAGAACTTGGATGCAGATAGTTTATTTGGAAGATGATCACAGAAAACAAAGGGGTGACAATGTGTAAAATAAGACCAACAAAAAGAGAGAGAGAGAGAGAGAAGACAATAAAATGTACATCAACAATCAATTAACCAAGACTAATCTATCAGATGCTCCAAAAAACCACGTGAGACATCTCACAGATTATCCTTTCCATTAAGTGGACAGGAGGCTACAACATCATCTAATAATTTCCATCCCTGATTAGTGAAAGGAAACCCTCCATATTTAAGGATTTGATGTGAATGCAGCTGTACAAGTTAACACTGTATTAGAAAATGCTCTCTGACAGAATATAAGAGAGATACAGGTTCTTCAAAGAGATAAGAGACAAATGCTAAAAACTTACTTCATTTACAACTACAGGTGAATGCAGATAAGCTTGTGAGATACAGGGTGGAAAATAAATGGAGTCTGTTATAGTTCACCACTTGAACCATACAGACTCATGCACTTGTGCTCCGCATGGACTATAAGCTGCTACTGATTCATCAGGATAACTGGCAGTCACAGTCTCGAAAAACGAGTGAAGTTGGACAGTGAGTAAAACAAGCTACATAGAATCCCTCTCCTTCCGCTCATACTAAGGCCACATTGCTCTTAATATTTTTGTCTTTATCAACCATTGTAGATCTTTTTTGCACCCTTGGCAGGGACGTTTGCTATGCATTTTTTTTTTTAGTTAAATAACAGCAATTTATTTATAATGTACTAAGTTTGAGATAATTATTAGATAATCAAGAAAAGACATTGAACAAATAATGGGATGAATTAATCTAATTCGGGGGAAAGGTCTTTCTCTAGAGATAAAAAAATATATGTAATTAGGTATATATAAAGAACTTAAAGCCATTGGAGTTGAACAATATGGGAGTGAACGAAAATAGGAAAAAGTTCTCAGTACTATGACATAGAACACAACAGCACTTAGACGTTGGTCCTGTGAGAACAGTCCTTGAGATTAGAAGAAAATAAGTTAATTTGATGTCCTGAATGACCAGTAAAGAAAGTTTATAAGGAAGTCATATCCACTGGATTCAGCATGAGTATAATGATTACCTTGAAAAGAGAAGACATAAAAAAGCAGTCAGAGGAAAAAACCTGACTATATTATGTTCAAACTAGAATGGAAGTGAGCAGAATTGGAGGCTTCTGGTGTAGAAGAGTGTGTCTAGGAGTTTTACAGCAGAGAAGTGAAGAAGCAGCAGGGAGAAGGAAGATGTTTTGCTTGTTTCTGTTTTTAAGGTTGGGTAAATGAAAGAGTGGTTGAATGCTGAAGGGATTGATCTAGCAGAGAGCAAAAAGTTGATGAAGCAGGGTATGAAAGGTGGAACAGCTAGTAATCACTTTAGGAGCAAGTAGGATGATACCTAATGAACTAGCTGAGTGTTTCCCCTGTGATAGGAATCCAGATAGTCCATCCATAGTAACAGGCAACTGAGAGTGTATGCACACAGATCCAGATAGATGTTCACAGGTGGTATGGTAGCTTTCGGAATTTGTCTTCTGATTCTATTCTGTCAGTGAATTAAGAAGCAAAGAATCAATTCAGAGTAAAAATGAAGGAAACTGTATTGGAGGTTTGAGGGGAGATTAGAAGATACAAATGAATATCTAGAAAAGCAGAAGAATGATGGAATGTGGAATTTGTAGGATGAAGAAAAACATTCAGGGCCTGTGTAATGTTGTTGGTCATCGATTTAACTAGAAACAGTGTCCATGTTTGTCTTTTTTTTTTCCCCTCAAGATACTTTTAGCTATGACCAAAAAGAGCAGAAGAACTGTTTTATCTAGGTTCCCCCCCACCCCCAACAAATGAGTACAATGAAATTAAAGAGAACAAAATCCAAAATGAAAAATGATAGACAAGGGGATTTAAGCTGTGTGAAGGCAGAAGTGAAGCAATGAAGATAAGACAGACTGAAAATGATGAGTGTAACTAGTCCTGATGTCCTGGTGTGGTGTGATGCTTATACAAGTCAGGAGAGTAGATGAAATAATTCAGAATAATAATTGCTAGAGGTTTGAAACTCTTCTTGAAATTGAGACTTGGGGGGCCTTGCAGGTACTGGTATCCAACACTACCCATGGTATGACCAGAGAAGTAAGTAGTCAAGTTTTATGTATCTTCACTATCAGAATATTAACCACAGTTAGATGTGAATAAGTCTGATTTGTTCACCATTTTACACACACACATACACACACAGTTACTTAAAATCCTGGTAGGTGGTAAGGGATCAATTTATAAAAAGATGTTCAGTAAATTAATAAATGAAGGAATTCATTCACCATTATAAGCATCAGTGCTGATTACTGTTCTTCACCTAATAGTAAACTTTTATATACAGAATATGTCACTTCTATTAAAGTGTCAATGTTTTATAGCCAAAGAACAAGAGAAATATATGAATTCATCCCCATGAATAAATGGGTGTGTCACCGTGGTTTGGAGACACCGCTGTGTGTCTCCAAAAGAGGATGTTAGCAAGAACCTAGAACAGGATTCGAGCTTTCATGGGTGATTTGGGGGAGGGTATAAAGAAGTAGAAGTTTGCTCTAGATAGGATGCTGTTAAAAAGTTGGAACAACTCTATGATTATCTTAATAAATCTTATCTATAGGGTGGGAGACCTGAAGCAAAATAAAACCATAGTTGGTCAAGAAGTAGTAGTCATTTATTTTGACCAAGAGAAGTTATTTGCTATTTTGCTAATGTCAGGTGAGTGTGTTTTTGTGTGTACCTAGAAAAAATAAGGAAGTGGACTTGCTTTGTCTTATTTTATCACAACTCAGAGAGTAACCTTGTCTGAAGTTGGTATTCTGCAAGATTGCTTATGTTTAATGAGAAAATAACATGACTTATCTATGAGTGGCACCCCAGTTTCTCAAGGCTAGGGACTGCTCTCTCTCTCTCTCTCTCTCTTTTTCTCCCTCTTTCTCAGAAGTAAGTAATACTATTCCATCAATAAAACCTCTGATAATAATTTAATCATAACAAATTAGTTATGTAAGGTAGGTAACTTTTATTAATAGAAGTCTACTAAAGACTATTTTAATTGATGCTAAAAGGCCACCTTATAAAATCACTTACTTAAAAAAATGATAAGATTTCAATGGCTGGAAATGTACAGGCAACACAGCAAATATATAAAATATATAAAACTTGAACATGGTGAGTCCATAGTCTTTGCTGTTCTTTAAGTCGGTTTTTCAGATGTTTCTTAATGGAACTGTATTTACAGATAAGATAGCTTTCAAGACCTATCTATTGCCTCAAAGTCATCTACTTTTATCTTAATCAGGGGAAATCTACCACATAATTTTAATGGGAAAATGCATATTTTATTACTGATTTGCCCCTAGTTGTCACTTCCTACTTTTCTCTTTCCTAGCTGCAACTTGGCATCTTGGGTCAGGAAATTTGCTATTATGTTTTTAACATACTATTTGGGGGAAAATAAGAAACATGCATTTTTAAAACACTATTGATCTTACCTGTTGAACATTAAAAAATTAAGGTTCAAAGATCATTTTAAAAGTATGTGATTCATAATTATATGTCTTATTGAAGTGAGGTTAATAGAGTCTTCTCTTATCGGTACACATGGGTATTAATATATGTGTATATATGTAGGGTATGTGTGAAAATACATTTTTTTTATTGTGGCATACTTCACTAGTCCAATTAAAATTTATGTCTGTTGAATCTGATAGATTTCCTGCCCATCACTCAATCTTGACTTAAAGTAAAATTAATCCACCAGCAACTCAATCAGTCTAAACAATTTGTAGAAGAAGACTTCTTCTGAATATTGATTTATTCTACCAACTCACTTAGTTCTACCAAATTACATGTTGTCTTATTTAGAGGGCTAAAAATATGTTATCACACTAATGATCTTTTTTGAATATCTCACATTTGGTTAACCCTTACTGAGGACATTGTTAAAACGTGAAGTGATATACACTAATTTGCATTTTTGGAGACAGAAATTATTTTAATAGAACATTCTTTTAAAAATACCATCCAGGGCACCTGGGTGGCTCAGTGGGTTAAAGCCGCTGCCTTCGGTTCAGGTCATGATCCCAGCGTCCTGGGATAGAGCCCCGCAGAGAGCCCGCTTCCTCCCTTCTCTCTCTACCTGCCTCTATGCCTACTTGTGATCTGTCTGTCAAATAAAAAAATAAAATCTTTAAAAAAAAAATACCATCCAGATTATCATTGTCTTTTATAGAGTGACTAACACTCTCCCTTGGGTATAATGGTGTTCACATAATTATCATCCCTTTCCTTTCATCACATCTTCTCATTCAAATCCCCAACTATAATTTTATGTTAGCCCCTGTTTGTTAGTTTTAGTGGCTTCCATGATCATAGGTATATAAGATGATAGATAAAATTATCCATGTCCTTAGAGAAATCAGTACCTATCTCTAACACAGGAATTCGCAATAATATTTTAAATCTACCTAGGGATGGCAACATACTCTACAATATTAAATAAGATGTCTCATTTATTTCCCCCAATGGGAGGAAGAAGTATTATGGTGAGAAGTGGAGAAAACAAACCAGAAATACAGATAAATAAGTAAATTTGTACTTGTGGAATACTTGTATCAGAATTAGTTTGCTTTCCTTATCCTCTCTTTGGCTTTCATTCTTCTCCCCATCAGCCACTATCTCTACATATGTCATGGTTCTCAACTTGCTAAACTAAGTACTTAAACCAATGCATGGAAAAAAAAAAATACAGCAAGGAAGTAACTGAAATTAATGTAAAATTGCCTTCTGTCTACTAATTTTAGTATAAAAACTTCTATAATGGGAAGATTCATAATCCATTGGCAGGATGAAAGAACAGAGAAACAGAGGAAAAGGAAAAGAGAGAAAGCATTTTAAAAAGAAAAGAAAGGAAGGAATAAAGAGAAGAGAGGGAGGGAGGGAGATATTCTTGTGCATTAACATGAGAACATTCATATACTTATCCCTCTTACAAGTCAAAAATTATTATCTTTATTAATATTTAATGACAGATGCTATATGCAATGTAGCAGAGAAATCAGCACTTGCCACATGTCTCATTAACAGAATATCAGTGAATATAAGTCAAAACATGCTATTATCCAGAAAAATTATTATAGATTCTCATGTTTTGTAGCTGTTGTAGAACTGTCAACACTACAAAAAGTGTGTTGATATTTAATTTTTACTTGCTGTTGTTGCTAAATAATCCATGGGGAAGTAATAAACTTACAAGGTACTTATTTATGAAGAATAAATTAAAAACATGTTTTAAAGAGGTGCTTAAAAAGGATAAAAATTACTTTTATATAATTCTATTTTGCATGTGTGCTTATTCTAAGATAAATATATAAAAAAAATTATGGTGAAGAAAAAATCATTAACGTTTTGAATTTTTAAAAATTTTTGTATAAAGTGAAGATCTAACTTAGTTTAAAAGATTACTAATCAGGGGCACCTGGATGGCTCAGTGGATGGATGATGGATGGATGGATCCCTCTGCCTTTGGCTCAGGTCATGATCCCAGGGTCCTGGGATCCAGCCCAGCATTGGGCCCTCTGTTCAGCAGGGAGCCTGCTTCCCCCATCTCTCTGCCTGCCTCTCTGCCTACTTGTGATCTCTTTCTCTGTCAAATAAATAAATAAAATCTTTTAAAAATACATTTAAAAATTAGTAATCAGTCCTCTAGTCATCATTTGATGTGTTTTATGCACAGATTTATGTTTTATAATATGAATTTTAATTATTAAATGACATTCAGTTTATGTACTATTAATTTAATTGTTGTTATTTTTGCAACAGAATCATACCATTATAAAAAATGACACCACATAATACTCATTGTCTGGATAGGAAAAGTTCCTTTTGTAATCTTATTTTTTCCTAAATTTTCAGTCATTTTCACATGTCCAACCATTTTTGGGCCTGGCTTGCATAGTCTAAAAATTTAGTTTAAGAATATTGTTTTACATTAATATTTGTTTTACATTAATATTTGCAGTCTCTCCATTTTTTTTACACAAATGTAATTTTCAGTCAGTTTATTTTCTTCATACAGATATTACATATTTCTTATAAAATTATTTCTGCATCTTATACTTCTACTATTTTAGGTTGTGATCTAAGTTAGACTCATTTCTACTATATTTTCTAAATGGTAGGGTGCCTGGGTGGCTCAGTGGGTTAAAGGCTCTGCCTTCGGCTCAGGTCATGATCCCAGGGTCCTGGAATTGAGCTGCACATTAGGCTCTCTGATCAGCAGGGAGCCTGCTTTCCCTCCTCTCTCTGCCTGCTGCTCTGCCTACTTGTGATCTCTGTCAAATTAATAAAAAAAATATTTTTTTAAAATTTAAGAAATGGTAATTACACGAATGATGATTACTAATTTTTAGTACCCAACATATAACATTTCACTAAGTGTTATTGATATAAATAACTTTCATGGTTTATCTGCAAAATATTTTTTCAATAATTGCCTTTTCAATACATCCAAAATTCTCAGAACAAGGAAATCATATACTTTTTGACAATTGCTATAAACTCAGATATTTTTCATGCTTCCAGTTCAATATTCATAAGTAAATAGATTTTTACCAGGAAATATCATCCCCTTTTTCAGACTATCAAATTAGCCTATTTTTCAAATTATATATATTTCATGATTTAAAATGTTTCTCATGTTTCTTCTATCGCTTGTCTCTGGTCCCTTTTTATAATTTCTAGAATATATTATTTTTTTCCTTTTTCCTTTCATTTATTTATTTATTTATTTATTTTCAAGTAGTCTCCACTCCCAGTGTGGAGCCTGATGCAGAGTCTGAACTCACAAACCTACCAAGAACTGATTTGAGATTGAGTCAGATGCTTAACTGACTAAGCCACCCAGGTGTCCCTTTCCTTTATCATTTTAAATATGATTATAATTTCATTTTCAAATTAAAGATCTTGCTTTTTATTTTTATTTTTTATTATCTTCTCCATGTTTTATTAATTTAAAAACAATATTTTTTTATGTTCAGAGATAATGCTAATTAATCTTCTGGTTTTTGAATGAAAATATTTGAGATTGCAGAATTTTTCTTTGAGGGATATCTCCATATTCAGATTACATATGTTTCAAATTCTGACTTATTTTAATTTCTTACTTGAACAAGTAATATTTTAAGACTTTTAAAAAATTATTATATTTGAAGTTTGCTAATTTTACTTGTGCTATTAATTTCTAAATATATTGTAGTGAATTTAAAATATACTACAAGTACAGTTTATGATTTTAAAGACCAATAAAAACTTCTCTGTGATCTCTGATCACTATTTTTATTTATTGTTATTATCATTTGACAAATTATCCTTGGTTATCTGAAAGATTTGTTCCCCATTTGTAGAATATGAAATTAGTTCTCTTGTATTTTAAATTTCTTGCTAACAATGAATGAGTGTGTGTGTCTGTGTGTGTGTTTAATCTCTAGATTGTAAGTGCTTTACCCAATAGCGCTCAAAGAGCCAACACTAACAAACCTTTAACATAATGGCTAAAAATCTGAACTCCTGGGCACCTGGGTGGCTCACTTGCTTAAGCGACTGCTTCTGGCTCAGGTCACGATCCCAGAGTCCAGGGATCGAGTCCCATATCAGACCCTGGCCCTATTGGGAGTCTGCTTCTCCCTCGGATCTTCTTCCCACTCATGCTCTCTCTCACTCTCTCCTCAAATAAGTAAAATTAAAAAAAAAAAATCTGAACTCCTATATATGTTACAAGACAAAGTTCAGTTTTTATTATTGAGACATTTGTTGTAGAAGTGTTAGTTTTGTTTACTGATTATTATTATTATTATTTTTTAGAGTGAGATGATCCAAAATCAAGTCAAACATTCAACTGACTAAGCCACCCAGGTGCTCCATGTTTACTGATTATTATTTCACCAAAATTTTATCTCTGTGGAAATGATGCTTTAAAGCCTTAGAAATTTCTTATATTAGAGTGGGAGAACAGTGCACTGGGAACACCAAAGATATGGATTCCAAATACCTTAGTCTTCAACTTATGGTCCCTCAACTGTAAAGCATATAAGATAGTATATATTTAAGTGTTTTGAAAGATGTAAAGACCTCTAGAGTTAAGTATATATTGTCTTATTGAAATATAAAATTAGTAGAAAGAGAGATGACTCTATCACTGCTAAAGTAGTGATATATTCAAATAGCCAAAAAAGTGCTCAAATTTAAGATAAAATTTCTTGTCTCCTTTTTTACCTGTTTAATTTTATCATGAGTAACTAAAATTGACTTTCACTCAGTGGAAAAAAAAAGAACTATAATTAATTGAAACGTTTAAGAGTTCTTACTTAATCCTCTAATTACTGAATATAAGTATCATATCTTAAGAATTTACATATAATATGTAGGATAAAATCTCACTTATGGCTGTTTTCTCTACCCATATGGTACTATGAACTGTAGTCCAAAGTGAAATAAATTGTGAGTAGGGAGATTGGCAAGTGACATTTTCCTCCATTAGTTCTGCATTCTTCATTTCACTCTAGAGTCTCATCCCCATATGAGGCTTGTCACAATCTGTACCTGTCACCTCAAGTGAATAAACAACTTTCTAATATGTTTCTGACATCAGGATTTCAACATGTGGGAGGATATAGGAACAACCCCTTCACTGGCACTTCAAGTACCCCTCATCAGCTCCATGGTGGTGGTTTCAGTCTTGCTGAAGAGCTAAGGCATTCCATGATGGGGTATCTTAACTATTTCTGGGCTGTTTTGTTGTTTGTTTGTTTTTTTTTTTAATCTTAAAAAAAATTGAGAAATGTACTATATACTACATATAGGTTTTATACTTTCTGTAAATTTATCATTCAGGCATTTGATCACTATGAAAGGTCATCAATATAAACCAATCCATCAATCCAATAAAGTAAGTGTATGTAAATATTACAAATAAAAAATTCTAATTTACATATATGACTATTCATTCACAGTAATAAAAATTAAAAGCAGACGCATGCCAAGAATTACTGTATATAATACATTTAAAATAAAGTTATTACAGAACAACTAATAATTTCAACAATGGTATACAGGTGGGAGAAGAAATGTGTGTCTTTATTGATTAATAACACAATAACATAATGGAGAACATCTGCACTTTATGTATTCCTTAGGATCAACCAAACTGATAGAACTGAAATATTTAATTTTTTTTTAAGATTTTATTTATTTATTTATTTGTCAGAGAGAGAGAACGCAAGTAGGCAGAGTGGCAGGCAGAGGCAGAGAGAGAAGCAGGCTCCCCGGTGAGGAAGGAGCCCGACGTGGGACTCAATCCCAGGACCCTGGAATCATGACCTGAGCTGAAGGCAGTGGCTTAACTGACTGAGGCACCCAGGTGTCCCTGAACTGAAATATTTAATTTAAAAACAAATTACATGTGCTGCAAATGGGACACTTAACATAAGATAAAGAACAATAAAATCTTTATTTTTCTAAAGTGTCATTCAAATGTCACATACCATCATTAAAAAAAAAGTGTCAAGGTATTGCTAATAAGCAAGGAGGTGAACAACAGGGAATCAAAAAGAAATTTTCACCTTCTTTATAACATCAAAGATGGCTTAGAAAAGATAGGATAGTATATATAGACTTTGCAATTTCATTGTGAATATAATTTGACATAAGCACCATTTTGTCCTTCCTTACTCTATAATATGTTTAAATTTGACCCTCAGGAAAATGTTAGCGGGGACCAACAGACCTCTGAAGCTGCCTTCCAGTCAATTGATTCTATTGAAGACCTATTAAAGGCCAGACCTTGATTACTATAATAAAATTACTATTGAACATTGATATAAGGAGGTGCTTTCATACCTCCCACCCTTTATTCTCCTTCTCCCCACATAATGGCAAGAATTGGCCTTCATAAGCTATGTCCTTCCTATTATAGTCCAAACTTGTTTTGAAGTACATTTTTCAAGATATTAGTATGAAAGTTTTTGTCTTATGCTTTGAGATTCATCTCCTTAGATTTATATATAAACATCTATTTTTTAAATCCACTTAGGAAACCATTGTTCCTAACAATAAATATATACACATAATTCTAACCTGTTATTGTTTTGATATTTATATAAGGTTATTTAACAGAATAATATTTGTAGGAAAAGAAATATTTTTCAATAGGCTAATTTGCATTAAGCATTAGAAATGGAAGGTGGCCGCTCTTTTCATAATAAAACTGGGTGGCTTGTGTTAATAGGTCAGTATGGAAGCATATCTAAACAATTTAAAAACAAAACACATTCTGAGAGGCCTCACATATTTAATAACATAATTATTTAAAGGATTACGGAACAGAAAAATAGATTTAGCAAATGCTTACCACTTTTGTACTATTTCAAACTTGGTAAATAGAAAAAAAAATTTGAGAAATTGTTCATAAATGAGCCTGTAGTGCGAACATAACACAGAATATTTGTTTTCCTTTTTAAACCACTCGGGGAATTTTTTCTCTCTCGTTTTTTGACATCATTTCCTAGGCCAACCTAGCGTTCTAGTTTCAAAAAGTTAAAAGTTGGTGGGTGCTACATTTTGAATTAAAGAATTAAGGCTAATATCAGACACAGATGAACATTTTAAAGGACTGTGCTGGTTTCATGAAAGTCTTCAAAAAACTGGGGTTGCACCTTCTATTGTGACTCATTCCAACAGTGCCTTCCTCACGTAATTAATAAGGATGTTTCCGGAGTCCTGACAATAGCTTTTAGGGGAATTCAAGTTTGCATGAGAAGTTTCCTGCATACAAGAAGTAACAGGTAATTGGGCACGTGGTAGACTGTGGCTGCTGACGAGAAGGAAGAGTGCTGGTGGCTTCAAACACATGAGCTGATTTTAGTGACAAACAAAAGAAAAGGATGTCCTTTTGGGACTTGAAGGATGCCAAAATAGCCTACACACATCAACGGAAAGCACAGTACAGTATTTTCTTCCTTTAAGAGAGTGAAATAAAATAAAAATGGACTGGATATTTCAATCTTCTAGTCTCTCACTGTATTTTCATTTGGAAAGACTTCAAATGATATCATAAAAGCAGGAACGAACAATAAAAATGTGGAGAGCACTTTCTCTATTGACCATATTTGCTTCATTATGATCTGAGTCATAGGCTCCTTCCTCTGTATAAATTTGGAATAATATCTTATTTAAACAGCTCATAATGCTGATGGCTGACCTGATTTACATTTTTGTCATAGTGTGTCTTTCTTGTATGGGTCGATGGTAAATAACTTTAAAAAATGAGAAAACTGTTAGCCTACATTTTCAAAATAAAAGACAAAGAGAGAGGGAGAGAGAGGCTGGAAAGGAGGGAGGAAGGAAAATAATTTAGTTTTTGAAGGCAAAAGAAACATATCTCACATATATTTTTGGCACATTATATTTGAGATCAGAAGTGTGAATGTAAACAACTAAGGAAAAGTATAAACTGAAACTTTATATAAACAATGAGAACAATTAAAGAATTAGCCTTCTTTCTAATGAACTTTCTGTTAGTCTTACAAAATGTTTGAATATATATATTTTTCCAATTGCATATATGTATTTGCTAATTATAAGGGAGACAACATGGCATATCTATGTATTATATAATCAAATTTAAGATTTTTATAGATCATTATAGATCATATATAGACTTGATATATGAAATCAGTGTTTATATATTTACATATTTCTATAATATATATTATAAAAAAGTAATTAGAAAATAAATCATCTGCTTTTGGATTCAAACTTATTTCTCTTAAAGATTTAATTTATTTAAGAGAGAGAAAGCACACCCGAGCAAGTACATGGGCAGCGGAGGGGTAGAGGGAGAGGGAGAATCAGACTCCCTGTTGACCAAGGAGCCCAATGGGACTCAACATCAAGATGTTGGAATCATGACTGGAGCCAAAGGCAGAGGCTTAACTGACTAAGCCACCCAGGTGGCCTCAAACTTATCTCTTTAGAGATTCATGTCAAATAGCGTAACAAATGTGTCTCCTTTTATTTCAGTGTTATAATCAGGTAGACATTTGGGTCATTTCTTCTGTGCTGAGGTAGAAACAACTAAAAATCAAAGTATGTGTCAGATGAAATATGATGCAGGTAAGATTTCCGATATCATTAAAACTTTGTAGGGCAATGAAATACAGTGTTCAAAAGATGGAATTTGAAATTAATCTCTTTCAGTTGCTAGTACTCTAACTCCAGAAACATAATTTAGCATTTCTATGGCTGATTTTCAAGCCATATAATTTATAATAATTCTTTTTCTATCAGGTTATAGGGAATACATGTAACAAAATGTTTAATTATTTTAGAATTAGGAGGTGTTCAGTCAAACCTAATGAGTAGCAGTTACCCAAATTAAGAAAATTGTAAACTACTGGCTTCCGGGAAGATGGAACAGAAAGCTGATTAATATTTCTAGAGTCTTGGGACTCCTGGGTGGCTCACTTGGTTAAGTGGCTGCCTTCGGCTCAGGTCATGATCCCAGCATCCTGGGATGGAGTCCCATGTCAGGATCCTTACTCGGCGGGGAGCCTGCTTCTCCTCTGCCTCTGCCTGCCACTCTGTCTGCCTGTGCTCACTCGCTCGCTCTCCCTCTCTCTCTCTGACAAATAAATAAATAAAATCTTAAAAAAAAAATTTCTAGAGTCTTATGCAAGTATTGAATAAATGTCATTCAGCTTTAAAACATTATAATTTTATGAAATGTATATCACTGAAAGTATTATGTATTGTCTCTGTACTGTGTATATTTTTCTCTACTCCATTAAACATAAGTTGGTCTTGAAAGAAAAGAATATTGTTACTTGGGTTTGCCGTCTAGCTCCAAGCACTACCTCCTTGTGACTGAGCATAACATTTAGATTTAAAAAAAACAAAGCACAACCACCACCACCACCACCACCACATGATTCTAAAGAAGTTAGCATCCATGCTTTTACAACTGCAAAGATTTACTCCAAGCTTTACTTTTACTCCAAGAGGCAGGAACATTTAATAGTTTGATGCCATGACACCGATTGGGGTATATTTAGTAAGTTGCATCCCAGAGTACAGAAATGTTGATCTGGGCAGCCTTCTCTTCTTCTATCCATGGATGTGTATGAGCAGAGTGATGGAACAAGTTGACATATACGAGGACTCTCTTCATTTTGTGTTATATGTACTCCAGGTTGTTTATTTTCTAGGTCTCAGTAGCTCATTGTTGGCAAGACTGGCACTTACATTTAAAAAAAAAAGTGGCCCTGCTTGGGGTGCCTGGGTGGCTCAGTCATTAAGCGTCTGCCTTCGGGTCAGGTCATGATCCCAGGGTCCTGGGATTGAGCCCCGTATCAGGCTGCCTGCTCAGTTAGAAGCCTGTTTCTCCCTCTCCCACTCTCCCTGCTTGCGTTCCCTCTCTCATGTTCTCTCTCTGTCAAACAAATAAATAAAATCTTAAAAACAAACAAACAAACAAACACAAACCCAGACCCTGCTTGGATATGACGTTCAAGTTTCATACTCTCAAACCAGTTTTACCAAACAACCCTACAATGGGATATTGGCAGGGACTGATCTTAC
This sequence comes from Martes martes, assembly GCF_963455335.1. Lineage (NCBI taxonomy): Eukaryota > Metazoa > Chordata > Mammalia > Carnivora > Mustelidae > Martes > Martes martes. Next base: position 166,194,347 of record NC_137889.1, on the reverse strand, counting down.
CAGATGGCAATAAAACAATACTCAAGATTCCCATTTGTCAATGACACTTATGAATATATCTCACTCAAGAACCACAAAGAAATGAAGTATGATGGTTCAGCACAGACTTCAGGCATTAGAATACAGTTTCATCAAAACTCTACTGTCTTCCTCACATATTACATTCAACAGTAAAGCTCATCAATGCCCTTTACAGGTTTATTTTAATTGAGTTATAGAACATCTTAAAATTGTGCAACCTCTTTCAGCCTAAGTTAACCTTATTTTACAGGTGAAGAATTATTTCAGTTGCTAATCATTAACCCTACAGTTCAACCATCAGAGAAATTATACTTGTTTCTGTTACTAAAGTGTGTAGGTTACTTAATATCATTAAATACCAATTTTCAGAACTTTGAAATGGGAATTAAACTAAATCTCTGAAAGTGTAAGGATTAAATAAGGCAAGACTCATAAAGGTCTTAGCACAGTATCCTTGATACAATAAGTACTCAATTGAAAGTTGAGTCTTACTACTATTAATGGAGTATAAGAATCTAGGCTTGTTCTGTAAATCAATTATAATCACTGATATGAGGAGACTTGGAAAAAAAAAAACTATAATCCTATCATTATTATTATTAAAATTTGTAGAGTTTAGTGTATAAATTATAACTCTAGTCAGTGCGCAGACCATACTAAACACGTAAAGAACAAGTGAACGCATGAATGGGAGAAATAGCAATGTTGGTAATTATTCCTTCAACTTAGCTCTATCTAGCATACAGACTTTTTCTTTGGACCCCTCTAAACATTTACAACCTGGCTAGTCTGAAAAGTCTATCATCGATTATCAGGAAAATGAATTACCAGTTTACCGACTTGCTCAGTTACCAACGCAGTTTCAGAACAGGGGTTTAAGTCGGGCTGTCTGGCTCTGGACACCAGGTTTTATTGCATCTGTAAGTATCCTGATTAATTTGCATTTACTTAGCACAAAGAAACAAAGAGAATAACTTTAAATTATAAATAAATACAAACAGGATTAGTGGTTACTAGGCCTAAAAACAAAATAGATCATAAGTGTACAATTAAAGGAATGTAAGTCCTCTATAAAGAATGAATGACTGCTTTCAGAGTGGTATGGTCCTTATGCTTCTTCTAGTATACCGTATTAAGTGGTTACCCAGCATGTAGAAGTTAAGACTAGGTAATTTAAAATGAGATTCTTTAATAAATACATTAATTTGTCACCAAACGTTTTCTAGCTTTCTTTTATCTGCTAACTGGTTTGGAATGGTTAATGACACTGAGTGACTTGGATCCATCCCTAGGTCAATACCTCACCTTACCAGAGCAAAGACAGAATCTAAGATTGAAAGACATATGTCTAGAATTTAATCAGGTACTTAATTTGTTCAATAAATATTGATAAAGTGTCCTAGGCGCTGTGCTGTGTCCTTGCTTTTCAACAGTTCACCTCCTGAGGCAGAGAGACACATATAAAGCAACAATGATAATGCCAATTAAAAAAATACTATTAAAGTATTTTTAAATTTGCATCATAAGTGGCAACCTTAGTGGCATGGGAAAGTAGTGAAAACTTCACAGAGAGAAGTACGTTTGAGCTGTGTTTTAGTGAATGCAAATAACTTTGCTATCCAAAAAAAAAAAAAAGATGATGGAAAGCATTTCAGGCAGGAAGAACAACACACGTACAGGCACAGAGCAACTTGAGGCAGGAGGAACATTTCAGAGACTATTGCAATTAATTGAGGAAAAATGAGGTGGAAAAAAAGTATAAACATATGGTAAATAATATGACTTTACACGTATAATCCAGGAAAGAAAATATCATGTTTTAATAATATTTCACAGATGAAGTTTTGAGATAATACAAAGGAAAATGAGAGATGATAGATGACTCTTCCTTAGCATTATAAACTGAATCCATATTGATTTTCATTAAAAGAGATCTAATGAGCTAATAGTAAAAGTTGATTACATTTTGAAATAACCAGTCTTGATTCTTCATTGTATATTCCTCTGATAAATGTTGACTTTTAAAGAAGATTTCGCTAATAAATGGGAATATATGACAGGAAAGGATGAATTTTTACTTTTTCCTAGCTCATATGAAAGACACTGCTTACTTGCTAACATGGTTGAATAACTCATGTTGGAATCAATTAGTAACTTGAGACTGAGTCTCTGAGTTTGCATGGCAACCAAACAGTCATGAAAACACAAAATATAATTAAAATAATATGTTTCATATCAGTTAAATTCAATAATAGTAATCAGAGCAAATAATTATTTCAACCTGAGATCCTTTGGATATTTTTATTTTATAGTCCTGGTTGGTTACCTCAAAAACCAAAATGTTATTTGACTTGACAATGTATAAGGTCCATAATAATCATACAGAATGTATTAGAGTCTTACAGTTTTTATAACAAATTGCTACAAAAATTTGCAAGGACATAAAACAACACAATTTATTATCCTGCAGTTGTGGAGGTCAGAAGTCCAAAACGGGTCTCACTGGCTAAAATCAAGGTATTGGCGAGGCTGTATCCATTTGGAGGCTCTAAGGGAGACTCTATATCCCTGTCTTTTCCACCTTTTAGAGGCTGCTTGAATTCCTTGACTTGTGACCCCCTTCACCTTCAAAGCCAGTACTTTGTCAGTTCTTTCTCATTTCCTTTTCTGCTGCTCTCCTCCACTATTAAGAACCCTTTGATTACACTGGACACACCTGGATAATCTGCTTATTTTCAGGTCTGCTGATTAACAACCTAATTTCATCTGAAACTTTAATTCTATTTTGCCATGTAAGGTCACATTCACAATTACCAGGGATGAGGGCAAAGAATTTGGTGAGATGGGGGTGGGTATTCTGCATACTACATAGAATAAGAATATTTAAAAATAATTTAGAATATAGTTTTACAACCGTAAATTATGAAGATCAAGAAAAAAAAATATCTTCTTTATAGTAAAGTGCTTATGTTTTGGGTACTCCAATATTTTGATGGCTACATTAGGCTGCTTCAACTTTCTTTACCCTTGGGATCAGTAGTTACATTTAATTTAATTTTCCAATTAAGAAAAATTAAATTAATTACTTGCAGTTTGCCCTTGAGAATACATTCTTCAGTTTTAATGGCACATAGTTATTATGCCTCAGGAAAGGAAGGTTTACAAAATGTTTATTAACAGCCACAATTGCCAACATGCTTTCACATTCATCTCTAAAACATATAATTTAAAAATCTATGGAATACCTTTTAATAAGACATCCAGTTAGGGGAGGTAGAAATGAGAAGAGGAAAGAAAATGGAAAAAAGGAAAGCCTGCTTTTGTCTAAAGTAAGTTAGAAATTGTATATTTCCTCCACTCCATCACTGGTTAAAAAAGGAGGAAAGAATAAAAAATGAAGATTTGAAGAAGAAATAAATAAAAGGAAGGAAGGAAGAAAGGGTGTTAATATAATGTTGTCTCAGTAATCCACTATTTTCAACCCAATTTTCAGATACAGGGAATGTGATCTTTAAATGGTCAAAATTCTTGCATTCATAAGCTACAAATGCCTGTACGGTTCTTTATTCTTTAGCAGTTATCCACCACTCCCTTTTTTAAATTCCCTTATCAATTTGTTTTGCCATGTTTTTCATCTGTACTAGGAGGGCCTTGAGGCCTTGGTTATTAAGATGTATTGAATGCATTTGTACTTGTATTAATTTTCCTTGGATGAGAGTAACACCCAAGGTGTTACTCTTTCTTGTCACTTAAAAACAAAGCAAAACAAAACAAAACAAAAACCAAAATAAAACAAAGCAAAAAAAACAGAAAAAACACACACAGTATAGTTTTTCCTCTCTGCTACTGCCTGCCACTTTTGCCTGTCATGAATCTTTCCTATGTGTGTTACTCCTCCCCCTCCCCCCTACCCTCTCCCCCTCCCCCTCCCCCTCCTCCTCCTCCTCTTCTTTTTCTTCAAGACTTATTTATTTATATGAGAGAAAGAGAACATGAGTAGGGAGAGGGGCAGAGGGAGAGAATCTCAAGAAGAGTCCCCACTGAACAGGGCTCCATCCCAGGATCCTGAGGTCATGACCTGAGCTTAAACAAAGAGTTCGATATGCTCAACCCATGGTGCCACCCAGGCACCCCCACCTATTACCATTTCTGACCATTACCACTGCTAGTGCTGTTCCCTGCAGCCTGTAGCAGCCCTCCTGCCTAATTGCTTTAATCACTCCCTTCCTTCTTGTTCTTTTTTTCTTTTATTATACCGTATCTAATCCATATTGATCCATTTTATACCTGGTCAGGACTGAATAATGTGATCATACTTACCTTTGTTGACTAAACATTCTATTTATAGGCCTGGGGTAACTGGGCAATGGGAACTAAGGAGGGCACATGATGTAATGAGCACCGGGTGTTATATGCAACTGAAGAGCATCTGACCTCTACATCTGAAACTAATGATACACTACATGTTAACTAATTGAATTTAAATAAGTGTAAAAAATTCTATTTATAATATTTAAATCTGTTTATAAGTGCTGTTCACTCATCTAGTCACTAAATACTAATGGAATGCTTATACTTCGATATGAACAGCAGTGTTATTAATTTAGGGGCAATAAAACAATATATAACTGCTATCTCCAAAAAGTATAGTTTAGTTGTAGAGATGATAAACACACAAAATAACAATTTCAAAATCAGAGGTAATGAATATGAGAATAACAGAGTGTTATCGAACACCAAAGCAAACGATCATTTTATGTTAAAATATTAAAAGCTAGTTCACTGAATTAATTCTCATCTGCCCCGGCATTACAAATATTGTCACTGTTAAACAAAATTAAAAGTTCTAGCTCTTGGACAGGTAAAGTAAGTGGTAGGAGTTTTAAATTCTTAAATGACAATTTGGTACAAGAAATAAAATCTAGACTCAAAAGATTTCAGTTTGATTTTTTGTTCCATGTTCGTTTTATTTATTGTCAGCCTTATCTGTGCTCTGTCCAAATATCCTGGAAAGTGTCCCCATCTACATAACAAGGAACATTTCAATGTGCCAGACAAGTTGGTTTATCCGTTTCTTTTAGAAGGCCTTGGAAGTCTCACTTGTACAAAGTGAAATGGCTTTCTTTCCAATTGCCATTTTAGGAAAGCATCATGAGATGTCACATGGATGTTTGTCTGAAGATTTCTCGTGGAATCTTTATGCCTACATATTGCTCTTTTGAATTCATAACATGTGCTTTTTGCTTGTAGAATTCAGATACTTTGGTAGAACCTGTCAATAAAATACCCAAATGTATGCAAAAATGTAGTATGACATCTGCATGCAAGTCAGGTACATATTCTTTCCAAAACAAACTAACAAAATGGGGTCTGACTCAATGAACTAAAAGTGCATTGATATTTCCACCACTTAAAATAATTGGATTTTATCTCTCTATGGCAAGGTACATATTAAAGGAATTTTGTTGACCTTCTTCTGCCCCCACATGCTTTTTTTTTTTTTTTTCATAATACATTTCAGAGGTATTGAAAGTTTGTAACAAAATCACACATGAAAGAAGTAGAGGTTTAAATAAAAAATGCAGGCAACAAACCTAATTTGGGTAAGTAATGGTTAGGGAAACACTTCTCTATCAGATTTACTTTGTTAAGTAAATTATTGCATGAAGGACTATAACTATTACAACAAAAATCTAAACTTCCAAAGTATTCTAGAATGAATAAGAATTAAATTTAGAAGAAACTATTGTAGTTCCATAAACCACCTGTTAACTAGGGTTGCTGCCATTTTAACTATACCATATATATTCTGTTTCTTAAAAGTCTCATGGAAAATCACGTTTATTAAAACTAAAGAAATTGTTAAAGACTGAAAAAAAAAAAAACCTAAGAAGGTATTTATCTATGCCTTTCCAAAATATTTCTTTTTTTTTAAATTTTTATTTATTTATTTGATAGACAGAGATCACAAGTAGGCAGAGAGGCAGGCAGAGAAGAGAGGAAGAAGCAGGCTCCCCACTGAGCGGAAAGCCCGATGTGGGGCTCGATCCCAGGACCCTGGGATCATGACCTGAGCTGAAGGCAAAGGCTTTAACCCAATGAGCCACCCAGGCGCCCCTAAAATATCTGTCTTTTAAATGATGTATAATTCACTGTTTTCATTTTTACTTAGATAGTAATATTCAGTAGAACTTTCCAGTATTAGAAAAACTATCTGTATATTGAGAAGCAATCCATAAAACATAGAAAGAGTTTTTGGATTTTCTATAAGGTCACAAAATTTCAAGTTAGGAAGACAACATTCTCCATAAGGAAAATCACCATTTTGGATTCATAATGAAAACAGCATCTATTTAGAGTTGATCCTATTTTTAAATTAAATTAAGTAATATAAATGAGGATCAATTTATTTCTTTTATCACAGCTGAATAGTAATATTTTCCATTAAGTAGTAAGTCAGAAAATGTATTTCAATAGCTGCTGTGCTTCCATTCTAAAAGTGAATTTCTGTTAGTCACTCTTTGAAGTTGTGATAAGGAGCTTAATTGATTGATTGGTGTGCTGGACCCGTTGGGGGCCTACATGCTGCTACAGACTAGATTTTGAAACTTCTGTCTAAAGTGCTTTATGTGTGACCTCCTATATAGAATAACTAGTTCAGACTGAAATACCTGTATAGAATTTCTGAGGACAGTTGAATCAAGTCCCAAAAGAAGAATCTGGACAGAATCAGCTCCTTTCTCTGGTGGTAGGCACTTTTCCGTTAAGGGCAACGATTATGCTGCAAACACAAACTCACAGAAACAAAAGACAAATGAAAAACACTTGTTCACACAAGGTTCTCCAAGAAAGGTGTTCTGTGATCTCATGGTTAAATATGAGATAGGGCCTGAGTGATCCTGAACATCACTTTATGAATAAGAAAAATCTTTCAGCAAGCTCATCTATGATTCTTTCTGTTCATGTTTGTTCAGATGCAAGGGAAACCACTTTCACACAGAAATTATTTTGTTAGGGAAGCACTCTGCCTTTGCACCTCTGAGGGATGGCGAGTGGGAGGCAGAAGGCACCCTTGCTCTCCACATATTCTGTAAAACGCCACATTAAGAATTGATCCACTCCTACAGAAAGGAGTGAGGACAAAGAAGTACTGGTTCATTACCTTTCCTCAACTTGACCCTCATTACGCTCAAATAAATATTCATGAATCCCCCTCAAACTGGGTCATAGGCAGGATAAAGAAGGTATCTGGGATAATAAATGGCAATGCTTGAACTTAAGGGAAAAAAAAAAAAAGTCCTGCTAATTTGTCATTTGTATTTATAGCTCAATATTAATACACATTTCTTACAAGAAAAACAGAAAATGCAAGCATTTATTGAAAACCTGAATTCATTATTTTTAATGCCATTTCTCTCTCTCTCTCTTTTTATAAATAAGATACAAAGGTCAGTAATTGCCATTAGGTTCCATTTTAACATACTGAATATTTAGCAGATAAACAACATATTGGAATAGCATTTATTTGTTAACACAGAAAAATAACTGAAAATAGGTATCTTTGATCCCTTTAATGAATTCAGCTTCACAACCTCTAAGTACATAAAGCTATCACATTATTTTTCTGTATTATCAACAGCTTCTTATCAGTTGGCCACACATCAGAATGGAAATAATGTGGGTTTTTTATTTCCACATACATCTGATGCATTAACAGTATTTTTTTAACAAAAAGTAGAATAACTAAGCATTTGGATTATAAATAGAATTGTGATGTGGCAGAATAAAACTTCCTATGCCAATATGGGTAAGAGTATAATTCATATATATATATATATATATATATATATATATACACATACACATTTGAAATTTTGATGGTGGGAAAATTTCTCTGAAATGCTGAAATTATCTCATCCATAATTTTTGATATCTAAAACAGGAACATAATGTAGATAAATAATTTACACTTATTTTTTGTTTTTATTTAAGATGAAATGATTCTTCCTATCATTTTAACAATGTATTTAGTAATCTAATGAAATATATAACTTATCTATTTAGAAAACCAACACCAAGAGATGCAATCCAAGTTTGTGGAACTTTGTTTCCACAAATGGATGTTGCTAGATCTAACAGAAGAAAACAACAAGGGAGAAAATGCTAACTGTTCAAGAAAACAGGGGGAAAAAATGCCTTTATTCTTCTAAGTAACAGTATTTGCATACCTGCTATCTTTCCTTTCTTTGTTCCTTTTGATTATAATGTTGGAACTTCTTGATTTGTAAAGGCAAGAGAATCCAAAAATCTTTTTCTCACCATAAACCTCAATTCCACTATTATTTTCCTAATGCAAGACTGACAGAATAAACTAATAAATAAATCAATGAAGCGCTGAAGGAACTGAATAGTCCAGGTGATTCTGTTCTATTCAACTATGAATTATAAATTAATATTCCATTAAAATGCTTAATTTAATACTTCCTGTGATAATTTTATAGTGAGGACATTACACATATCAGAAGGGTTTAAAAAGGTCAATTAAATAAGTGAAAATAAATATCTTATCTGCCAAATGTTCATTCTGACAGAAAAAAAGTAAGTTCTGTACTTTGAGGAGTAAGTCGAAATTAGGCCATAAATAGGATTAACCTGTACTTATGAATAAAAGAAATTGGAACACAATTTAGTAATTTTGCATAAAAACTGATGAATTTGGCTAAGTAGAAAATATTCAGTTACTTATTCATTCAGTAATTATTGGTACAAAATATTTATTGAGAGATTACCTACTTACTAAAAGTGTGGGCTTCAAAATCTTGGAATCCAGACTCTGTTTTGACAGAATGTGTGCCTTGACCAAGCACTGTAACCTCTTTATTTGTAGTTCTCCCTATGCATATTTTTAAATTATTTATTTATTTGAGAGAGTGCGCATGAGCAGGGGTGGGAAGGTGGGGGAAAGGGGAGAGTGAGAGAAGAGGGAGAGAATCTCCAACAGACTCCCCATTGAGTGGGGCTTGATCTCATGACCCTGAGATCATGACCTGAGTCAAAACCAAGAATTCGATGTTCAACTGATTAAGCCACCCAGGTGCCCCTTCCTATGTATTTTTTTAAGAAGCTTAGGATACTAGAAATTTCCTCATGAGTTGTGTGATTTTAATGAAATATTTTTTTAAAAAGCTTACATGTGTGCTTTCCTATAAATGCTTAATAGATAATATCAATGATTTCAATGAAAAGTGTCTAACCATTCTGTATCCTTACCTTATTTTAACTTTCTTGCTATCAGTTCTTACTAACTAACCTGTTATAGATATATTTGTTTATGTATTGACACGGATTTATTTATTTAAGTGTTTCTTCTCCATCTCACCCAGGATAATATAAATTCCCAAAGGGAAAGAGTTTGCAGTTTAATCATTTCATATACTCATTCAACATTTATTATTCCAAATATATGAATATCTCTTGCACATTTTAAAATTGGGGGTCTTGGTGTTTATATATTAAAAAATTAAATTTTCACATTTGTAAATTTTAACTCTTTGTAGCATAATGTTGAAAATCCTCTTTCCATTTTTTCTATTTTTGTAATTATAAAAATTTAATTTAATTAATAAACTTTACTTTTAAATTATTTTAGGTTTACAGAAGAATTGAGTGGAAAGTAGAGTTGGAATGGCACTTTTTTTTTTTTTAAGATTTTATTTATTTATTTGTCAGAGAGAGAGACAGAGAGTACAAGCAGGCAGAGTGGCAGGCAGAGGCAGAGAGAGAAGCAGGCTCCCCACTGAGCAAGGAGCCCGACATGGGACTCGATCCCAGGACTCTGGGATCAAGACCTGAGCTGAAGGCAGTGGCTTAACTGACTGAGCCACCCAGGTTTCCCAGAATGGCACTGTTTTAATATACAGAAGTTTAACATCTTTGTTTAATCTGGCATTAATTTTTACCCCAGTTATTTTACTATGTATTAAAAAATTCTGTGCTCCAAATTGATTAACTCATTGTTGATAGATCACTGTTCAGAAAGGGAAAAGGCAACTGATCTTATAGAGGCTACATTCTAATGTGGGAACACAATAAATAAGTTAACAAAGAGAAAAAGGAAATGTCTGAAAGTTATGAAAGCTATAAGGAATAAGCAGATGTTGTAATAGCCCTGAACTGTGTGTGTGTTGAAGGTGGGCAATATTTAGGAGTTAATATTTTATGGACTATGGGAAGAGCCAGACAGAAGCTAAAGGTTTAGGTGAGAATCAGCCTGACAAGTGCAAGGAATTCAGTGCGAGGAGTATGACTCAATCCTTGTGAAATAGTGATGGGAGTCATGTAAATGAAATGGGATGGAGATTTTATTTTCTGTGGGAAGAGGCTGAAATTATTCTCTTCACTTCTAGATAAATTCAAAGGCTGTTTTACAAGATGGCAGTGTAGAGATTACAGTGTAGGCTCTGCCTGTAACTGGTTGGGTGTTAAGTCTTGTTTTGCCACTCTTGAACCACGTGACCTTGTTAAGTTAGTGCATGTCTAAAAAATTAATAAATTTTAGTTTCTTAATCTAAAATCAAGGGCCATAATACTACCTGTACATAGTGGTACAGTACTTTTCAGGATTAGTATGAAGATTATTATAGCCAAAGAGAAAGAATAGTGCATAGCCCATAATAAATGTTCAATAATTGTTAGAAAATATTAATGTTTTAGAGTATAACCTTGCAGCTGAGAGATCAATGGGGGTAAGTTTTTGAACAAACAGGATAATTTAGGATACTCGTGTAGTAGTCTAGTTATGAGCTTTTGGGTGGTGGCAGGGAAGATGGAGAGAAATTGATAGATAAGTAATATGTTTTGGTGAGCAAATCAATATGACTCATTAAAGAATGGAAACGTGGGGATGAAGAAACGAGACCACCTTTGTTTTCCTATATTATCTCTCCCTTTGTATTTTGGCTATTAAAGTCTTTTTCTATCCAGAATATAATGAGTAGTTTTTTTTACACTTGCTGCCTTTATGCTTCAAAATGGAATTTATTTTTAGTATACAGTATGAGATATGACTTTTGTTTTTAATTTCATTTTTAATTTTAAATGAACACTTAGTAAATATTCCATTCCCTTAGATTATTTGTTTTGTTTTCTTCATCATATATTAAATTATTCATATTCTAGATTTCCATTCTGGGATATAAATCATGCTCTCTCTCCTGGATATAAGACCATAATTGGTTAGTCATTGGAAGCTTACTAGCTTTAATTTCTGTTAAGGCAAGTCCTCGGAATGGCTTTTTTCCTCTAAAGTATCTTAGTTTGGGGGGCACCTGGGTGGCTCAGTGGGTTAAAGCCTCTGTCTTTGGCTCGGGTCATGGTCCCGGGGTTCTGGGATCGAGCCCTGCATGGGGCTCTCTTCTCAGCGGGGAGCCTGCTTCTAGCTCTCTCTCTCTGCCTGCTTCTCTGCCTACTTGTGATCTCTCTCTGTCAAATAAATAAGTAAAAATCTTAAAAAAAAAAAGCATCTTAGTTTTTCTTACATACTAACTTTTCATTAGAACTTTTAAAGACAATCAAATTTGATTGTCATTGTATTGATCACATATATTTATTTGGGGAGAAACTAATGTCTTTATATCTTTATAATATCCAACATCCAGAAAAAGTATATAATTATCTCTACATTTGCTTAGGATCTATTTTGTGTTTTTCAAGAAAATGCATATATGTATATAGATATATAATCAGAATATTTATCCCCATGTCTTTATGTCTATCTATCTATTCACATCTGAAATATCATGCCGGTAATAAGTTAAGAATATCCTCCATATTGCAAAAAAAGATATTTTATATTTTATTGTCTATAAGAATATTTCATTTATTCACTTAAAAAAATATATAATGTATACCTTCTTTGCTTTCCCCAGTAGTCTAAATTAAAACAAAACCAAAGCAAAAACAAAAACAAAAGATGTATTACCTTCAAGTAAGGGAATTACCAACATTTTTTACATTGGTGTAGCTTCATTGTTTTTGTTATTGTTTATGCATTGATCAGCTATTTTAAATGATTTCAAAGAGTAATAGCAATATTGGTCATGAGGACTTCTATTAAATTGTCATTTTAAATTGTACTGGCAAACAGCTCGAGATTGATTATCTGTAATATGCCAAGGAAGTATGTTTCTCTACCTGTTTTATAAAAGGTTATCTAAAAAATATATGCCTGATACTAATACTTCACTTTTTCTAGACATCAAGAGAGCCATACTCCTCCAAATCAGTACACACATTGCTAACAAAATGCGGATTTACAGAGACAAGTTTACAGATGTGAGGAGGAATTGACCATATGTCAAATTTGTTTCTCATTTAATGTTGAAAATTCATTTCAATATAATATCACGTTGCCATGAATGATTTTAGACATATTTGTAGTTAATTAAATAATGGTTTTTTGAGCATTATAAATGAAAACAGATACTTGTCAGTTTTCAGCAACCTTTCAGAAAATTATATTTGCAGTTATGTTAAAGTTAATTTAATTTTGCTAATTGTCAAGTTGGATTAATCGGTTAAATGTAGTTCTGGTTACTGCTTATATTAATGTAATTTTTAAGATGATGTTTCTGCTTCTTTTTATCCAGAGGAAACTAAGGCTGTTATGGACTGACTTGTTTCCCCATCAAAATTTATATGTTGAAATCTTAATTCCCAGTTACTCAGAATGAAACTGTATTTGGGAGATGGGACCATTAGAAAGGTAATTAAGTTAAAAGAAGGCCCCTAGGTTGGATCCTAATCCAATCTGACTGGTGTCCTTATAAGAAGAGTGTAAAAATGAGACTAGATACATGCACACACAGAGGAAAGCCCATGTAAGGACACAAGATGACCATCTTCAAGCCAAGGAGAGAAGCCTCAGAAGATACCAATCCTGCTGACACTTTGATCTTGGCCATCCAGCCTTCAGAATTGTGAGAAAATACATTTCTGTTCTGCGAAACAGTATTCTGTGGTGTTTGGCTATGGCAGCACAAGCTAGGGCCTAGAAAAGTGAAATAGTTTGTCTAAAATCATACAGTTAGGTGAGGGGGAGGTCTTGGATGGGAGAGATATCATTATCCAATGGCTTCAACACATTATATCACATGAGATGCTAAAATTGACTTGTATCATAACATTAGTTTCCCTTGTCTATATTTTAAAGTGTCCATTTTTTTATTCAAAGTATTGATTTAAAATGGAATATCTATGAATGCAATTTTATTTCAACTATTAGAATATGGGTTTAACTTTGGAAGAACTTAGAAATTCTTATTTTTAAGTGAAAATATAACATTTATCTCAAATGTGTTGACCTTTTTAAACCTAAACAAGTTTTTCTCAGTAACAAAAAGATTTTTCCCTGGAAAAAAAAATGCATCTTTTGATCTCATGAAATATTCAAAGTGATAATGAAGCATGTTTTGCTTTCTTGTAAATCTGTTAAAATATTATTTCTCTCTGAGGTTGACAGTGGTGAAAATTTTATCACACAGCATGAAATGTGTTATTTTGATACATTGACACCATATCAAACTTATCCTTCCACATTCAACACTGTGACAAGGAATAATTTCCTATGAATTTCAAAGGCAATGTCCATGGGACTTTAAAAAAAAAAAGTATTAATTTCAGATATTGAATGTCTTTTACACTGTTAACTGGTAAGGACAGGTCTATGAATATATTGATGATGGATTAACACCACATTTCAAGCTAAAGGCAAACCTGTAGTATAATTTCTGGCATGTGGCTATTCACGTAAACTGGTGAAAAAACATCTTTGGAAGTAAAGTAATTATCAATCTTTACACCACCATTTACAGATATCTCACTAATGTTAATATGGCACATGATTTTAATAGGGTAGGAATAGAGTTTTAGAAATCTATTCCCAGGGTTAAAGTACCAGGAATCCATTCTTACTGTCTATTCTTTTGTTCTTTAATTCTTAGTATATATATAGATAGATACATATATATATATATCTACATATCTCTCTATATATATCTATATCTATAGATATATACATATCTATATACATATACTAAGAATATATATATACACTAAGAAGAATATATACATATATATACATATATATATAAAACTTACAGTTGAATTATTATATTCCTGTTCTCTTGTTGCTATTGAAATGTCATCTCCATTCTGTCTTACTCTTAGTTGTACTTTTCCCTATTACCTGTATGTTGAGAATCACCATGGCCCTGGTGGTTTGGAATGAATGTTCACATACATCTAATTACATACGCCTGCTTTCAAATATCTTTCCATACGCATATGGTTCTTTTAATGAAGAAATAATTGTTACTGCCAAATGACATTAGTGAGATATTTTTACACATTTTTTAAGATTTGACTCAAATATTATCCCTTTAAAGAAGACTTACCTAAAAGTTTATGATTCCCCAGCAAAAATTAACTACTTGTTTATCTGCATATACTTGTTTATCTTTCATATCACCAAATTAATGTATCATATTTTGCCTGCTTTTATAAAATATGTATATGTATGTTCAAAAAATAATCAACTTAAAAGAACTGTGTCTTAATATATTTTTATAGCCTCTTAGGATTTAGCTTAGTGGTGTTTGTAGTACAACAACAAAGAAGTTTTTTTTTTAGCTTGAATTGAGTGAATATTATTTTATACAGTAATTTCACCAAGTGCATACACACTCATATACATGCATTTTTAAACCAGAATCTTCTTTGATAAATGTCAAATGCATGTGTGTGTGTGTGTGTGTGTCTGTGTGTCTGTGTGTATCAGATATGAGGTACTTGAAACTTTAGTGCTTTCTTTTTGTTTCATATTTTTAAAGTGGCTTAACAGTGTTAAGCCCAGATAAATTAGGTAGTTAATATGTGTAGTTGCAAATTAAAAATGCAAAGCCTGTTTTATAATATAGTTACTCTGCTATATCTCACAAATATGTTTTTGAGGGATTAATATCACAAAGTGTCATCAATGTAAGTCTGAATAGCATTAGACATTTCAAATATTGGATCGAAAGTTTGAAACTGTATTTGAAGAAAGGGAATTGTCTTGCAACAGGTTGTGCTTTCATTTATCTTCAATAATTGAAACCATCAAACTCTAATGTTTAAAAATAAAATCTAATAGTAAGTCTAACTTTCTCTAAACAAAGATCTGTCAGTGCAACCTAGGTTTTAGAGTCAGAAAGATAGATAACATTGGGGGACATTCTCCCTCAGGCATATGTCTTGCCTCCTTGTTCTTTCATCCTGGTAACCTACCTGAGTAATTTTGGCAAAACCCGATTAAGCAGAACTTTCCATCAGTATAATATGGTGTCTGTTAATGAAGGTTGAGAACAATTATGGAGCTGTAATTAATGCCCTTTGACCTTTAGCTGAGAAATATAGGTGTTTAAATCCATGTAGCAGACAGGCCTTTGTAAATGAAAATGGCCCTGAGGATGGCATTTTGGTGACAAGACAGAAAAATCTGAGCAGAATGAAATTTCCTTGCATTCATTTTTTTGAGGAATAGGTGAATTGAATAATATAAAGCTGTTCTTAAAATGACTGTCAGGGAAAATCCTTGAGTTAAGAACATTTAAGTACCTAAATGATTAACTTGAGTCTTATTCAAGCATAACCCCCACACCCAAACAAAATCCTTTTGCTAATGTAACCAAATCATAGGAAATTAAATAGGCTCAAGTGGAATTTTAGTGGACTGAATTTATCTATATCATTTCAAAAATGTAAAGTGTTGGAGAGATTACTTTATAACAATCATGCTCTTGATATGAATCTTGGAAATTACTTTTGGGAATCTGAGTGGTAAATTTTTATCATTCTTGGATCTTTAGCAGATAGTTTAAGTAGCTATGAATATCATCCAGACTCGTGTGTTTATGTGGAAAGTTAGTAACTCTGCTGTTGTGGGATGCTGGATAGTAATTTGAACAAGAAAAGACACCTCAAATCTAAATATTTCACTTCTTGATGGTAATATTAAATAATTCTTGATATTAAAATAAGCTAAATTTTATATAAAAATTCCCAAAGGAAACATGGCCTATTATACTTGTTTTATATAGCATAATGCATGCATACAGATTTTTGAGAAATGGAACATGCTGGTAAATTCATTATTTAAATTAACTTAAAAACTTCATTGCTATTTAAAGCAATGCTTTCTAACTTTTATGTTAGAAGTGCTTAAGTCCTAGGAAAACTTTATGCTTAAGTCCTAGGAAAACTACAGAATTTTGCTATATGTTGGCATTATAGTTTAGAGTATCCTTTAAGTTAGTCTAATTCCACAGTCTATTTTAATATTTGGTCAATGGTGACATGCAGTTACTTAGAGTTTGTTTAAAAGTAAATTTCTTGTTATCAAGCAAACTGATTATATTTATCCATTTCAGTCCTGGTGATGACTATCAATAAGTTCCAAGAAAGAATAACCACCCAAAAGTTTTGGTAGCATAGAAAGGAAAAAAAAAAAAAAAAAGCACAATTACTGGACTAAGATCTGAGGCACCTTAGATAAGATGCTAAAATATCAAGGCACTTGGGTGGCTCAGTTGGTTGAGCATCTGACTCTTGGTTTTGGTCCAGGTCATGATTCAGGGTCATCAGATCTAGCCCAGCACCAGCTCCCTGCTCAGGGTGGAGACCACTTGAGATTTTCTCTATCCCACACCCTCCCCTGCTGCACCTTCCCACAATCCTGTGCACATACTCTCTCAAATAAATATAATCTTTTTAAAACATGGGGCACCTGGATAGTAGAGTCAGCTAAGCATCCCACTTATGGTTTTGGCTCAGATCATGATCTCAGGGTCATGAGATTGAGCCCAGCATTGGGCTGCATGCTCAGCATGCAGTCTCTCTCCCTTTCCCAGCCCCCTACACTTGTGGTATTTCTTTTTCAAATAAATAAATCTTCAATAAAATAAAATAAAATGCTAAACAATACACATAACATGATTTTTTAAAAGAATTTATTTATTTATTTGAGAGAGAGAGAGAGAGTGGGTGAAAGAGACCACAGGCAAGGGAGCTGCAGGTACAGGAAGAGGGAGAAACTGACTCACCACTGAACAGGGACCCTGGGAACATGACCTGAGCCAAAAGCAGATGCTTAAACCACTGAGCCACCCAGGTGTCCACATGATGTGATTCTTTTGCAAATTAAGAATTAACTGGAAAAGGTCTTTGTGTATATGTATGTATTTTTAATAGGATTGAGTTTTCTTGTGAAATTTAATCAGAAAAAATACTCATTTGAAAATAAGAAGATATAAAAATATAAATTGCTTCTGTAAATTCCACTAATATCTATGATGCTATCAGATATTCAAAGTTCATATGTTATTTTAGAAGAAAGATGTACAACTAGGCCACGTAGTTAGATGTTCAATTTAAAGATAAGTATTCATTGATTCTGTGTATCTAATTTACATAAAGAAACAGAGAGTATATCTTAACCATGATATTTTTATTTCACAACTTAGGGAACAGTTAACTCAAAGTGATTAATGAAAAACTTCCTTCTACTCCCCAATATTTTCAGGTCTGGATTTTATCATTTTTCGGATCTCAATTCAAATGTTACCTCCTCAGAATGGCCTTCCATGACATGTCTATGTAAAATATAAAGCAGAGTCTCATCCTCCAAATTATTTCTGTTCCCTTCCCTGTTTCATTGTCTACATAGCACTCTACAAGGCAATAAAGCTTAATGATTAAGATTTTGGTCGCAAGAAACAAATTGGAAAATAAATAACCCAGTTAAAAAGTGGGCAAAAGAGCAGAACAGATCCCTCAATAGGAGGATAAAAAAGGTTTTCATCATCATATGTCATTAGAGGACTGCAAACCACTTGATAGCTCTTAGAAAAACAAGAACTTAAAAAAAAAAAAAAAAAAGCTAAAAAACAAAAAACAATGACAATACCAAATCCTGGCTAGGAGATAGAGTACCAGAAACTCCTGCTTACTACTAGTGGGAGTACAAAATGGTACAGCCACTTTGAAAATAATTTGGCAGTTTCTTAGATAACTAAACAGTCTTGGTATATAATCTAGAACTTGTACTCCTTGGTAGTTGGAAAAAAACCTGCACACAAATGTTTATAGCAGCGTATTCATAATTGACAAAAACTGGAGGCAACCAAGATGTTCTTCAGAAGGTAAGTAAACAGGGGCACCTGTGTAGCTCAGCACGTTAAGCATCTGACTCTTTTTTCAACTCAGGTCATGAACTCATCATGTTGGGATCAAGCCCCAGTTGGCCTCTGTGCTAAGTGGGGAGTTTGCTTGAGGAGTCTCTCTCCCTCTCCCTCTGCTCCTCTCCTGCTCACACAAGCACCTGCATGTGTTCTTTCTCTGAATTAAATAAATAAATCTTTAAAAAAAAGGTAAATAAGCAAACTGTGGTGCACCCATACAATTGTTATTCAGCAATAAAAAGAAAGGCACTATCAAGTCATTCAAAGATGTGCATTGAACCTTGAATGCATGTTGTTCAGTAAAAGAAGCAGTCTACTAAGGCTACCTGCTGTATGCTATAGAATGAATGTGTCCCCACAAATTTCATATATAAAAACCTAATCCAGGGCGCCTGGGTGGCTCAGCGGGTTAAGCCGCTGCCTTCGGCTCAGGTCATGATCTCAGGGTCCTGGGATCTAGCCCCACATTGGGCTCTCTGCTCGGCAGGGAGCCTGCTTCCTCCTCTCTCTCTGCCTTCCTCTCTGCCTACTTGTGATCTCTCTCTGTCAAATAAATAAATAAAATTAAAAAAAAAAAAACCCTAATCCTCATTGTTATGTTCTTTGCAGGTGGGGCCTTTGGGAGGTGATTATGTCATGGGTGTGGAGCCCTCATGAATGGGATTAGTTTCCTTATGAAAGGAAGTTCCTCTATCCCCTTCCACCATATGGGGACATAGGGAAAAGATATTCACCTACAAAGTAAGAAGGAGGCTCTCATCAGACACTGAATATTCTAGTGCCTTGATCTTAGACTTCTCAGCCACCAGAAATGTGAGAAATAAATGCTTGTTTTTTTGTTTTTTTTTAATGTGGCTGTACTCATTCTTTTTTTTTTTTAATATTTTATTTATTTATTTAACAGAGAAAGAGATCACAAGTAGGCAGAGGGAGAGGCAGAGAGAGGGGTAAGCAGGCTCCCCACTGAGCAGGGAGCCTGATGCGGGGCTCGATCCCAGGACCCTGAGACCATGACGTGAGCTGAAGGCAGAGGCTTAACCCACTGAGCCATCCAGGTGCTCTAAATGCTTGTTTTTGAAGGCACCCAGTTTATGGTATTTTTGTTATAAAAGCCTGAACAAAACACTATAAAATTCCAGTTATATAACATTCTGGAAAAGGCAAATATAGAAACAGTAAAAAGATCAGCAATTGCCAAAAAGAAGGGGAGAGGAATAAATTATGTAGTTGGACAGTGAAATTATTCTGTGATACTGTAATAGGATATATATAATATTATACACTCATTTATCAAAACTCATGCAGTACAACACAAACATTGAGTCCTAAGTCAACTATGGACTTTAGTAATAATATATTAATTGGTTAATAATAATATATCAATACTGTTTCATCAATTGTAACAAATATACCATACTAATGCAAAAATTAAAAATATGGAAAACTTGAGAGTGAATGAGAGAGGGGGTATAGAGTAACTCTCAGTATTATTTCCTCAATTTTCTACAAATCTCAAACTAAAACAATCAAGTCCATCAGTTAAAAAAAAATAAAAAAGAAACAAATTGCCTGGCTAAATCTCACCAACTATTTAATGTATATGTGCCTGAGTTTCCTAACCTGAAAAATATGAACGATTACATTTACTACCTGATAGTGTGGCTGTGAAAATTAAAAAGGCATGTAAATAAAAAGAAAAATGTCTAGCATTTTATAAGAATTCAATAAAAGTGACTGTTACTATAACATCCCCGCTGAAAATTCCTTCCCTCTTTTTTTTTATTTTTTGACTGTCCATTCTCTGCATGCTCCCAAGATAAAATGAAAATCCATTGGTACAAGATGACTTTCTATCCCCCTCCAATTAAAACAATAATATTTTGAATAGTGACTAATATAACAGTAGGAATTCAATAAATATTTGTTGAGAGAATAAAAGAGTCAAGTAGTATTATCACTAGTTTAATAATGAAATAAGGAGCTGCCATTTTGCTAGTGAAATTAATCTTGATAGTCATTTCTCCATCTGCATTAAATATAAATTTGAGGTCTTAAAATATTTAATATTTAAATATTACTCCTCACGTAATACCATAAATTCTGCTTCCCTAAATTACATTTTAAATGTGCAGATCTCCCCTTCCTCCCACCCAATTACAAAGTGTTCAACCGATCTATTATTCTGTTGCTATAGTTTTATAAACTGTCTTGTGATTAGTTGACCAGCGAGTTTCTGCTTTCATCCTTCTTAGAAACTACTGTGAAGAAAAGCCATCAACTTTTATTAGTCATGTTGTATATGAAGAATCATTAAAATGCTTTATAGATAGAAGTTCTTTAATATATAAAAACTTTCTGTGCTGCATATTGGTTTGTAGCATAACATGTGAGTACTGACACATGGATTTGAAACTTATTTTCAGTACTTTCTCACTGTGAGATCTCACACTGCTCTCAGAATCCTAATTCATAGAGTACAGATAATAATAGCATCAAATACATGAAATGGACTCAAGACAATATAAGCTAACACACACACACACACACACACATTTATATAAGAACAGAACCTAGTACATACTATAGAGTCGATGAATGAGAAATGCTATTAAAAATTAGTTGAGATAAAAAAATATGTCTTATGATGACAATGTTCTGATTCTAATAGTGGAGAAGAAAGCGTATTTGAAGTTGTCAAGTAATACCTAGGTTAACTGATGGTTAATGAAGACTTTATTTTCATTCACAAGGTTTTTAATGACAATTCTTTGTTCAGTTATCTGGCCTTCAATTGTCACAATTTTTATTGAGCAAGAAAATACATAGATGAATGACAATTTATTGCAACTGCCAAGAGAGCCAAAATGATCCTGATAAAGATCAAACCCCAGGTAAGCCAGGATTGTTTATAATAGAGTGAAGGCATGCTTGATGAATTCTCTTATAGAAAGAAAAGAATCAAAGTAGTCCTCTGACAACATTCAGAGACACCATGTTCTAGAAAACTTTTCCTGATACTAATGTAAGGATTATATCCAACAGCTTTCCACTTAAGAATCACACTTCCAAAAATGTTACTACTGCACATATTTGTGTAATTAAGATAAACTAGAGTTTATATAAAAATACTTTTGAGTTCCATCAAAAAAGAGAGCATGTATGGATTAGTCTTCAAGTCATTAAAGACAGAATCACTGAGAAAGACTTACAATTTATCCTAAAAATTTCAAACTTAGAACTGACTGTTTAGCCTGAAATTACCCAGTATTAAAACTAAACAAAACCTGGAAATATAGAAAACTAATCAGAGTAACTGAACCAGAATGAAAAAAAAAAAACATAATTTGTATTAAAAACAACAATATGATTTGTACCAAGAACTAGAATGAACAGAACAACAGAACATGATTTATATTAAGAACAAAGATTATGAAGTAATTAACTAATAATCTAATTTTTAGCAACTGTTAATCACATATAGTACTTTTCTTTATACTTACTCACTTTGAGATCATTTTAATTCTTCTCTTGTCTTTATATAGATCCAACTTCAAGTATTTTTAAGGGGACATCCTGGAAAAAGATGGACAAAACAGTATTTTAAGTAGTAAGTTACAAGTCCAATTTGTAAACTTTCATGTCTTTATTTCCACTTGAATAGCCACATGTTCAAAAGGTGCTACCCAAATTATGATATCTGAACTTTAAAAAATCATTAACTTATAAAATTCACAAGAAATAAAGTCAAACAACTAAAACTGAAAGAAACGTTTCTTCTCTAGCTTGGTTTTCTCACTGAGACAATTGAAATTGACATCAGAAATATAATTTCTGCTGCTCTCAACAAATTTTTTTTCCCTTAATATCTTTATCTTATTTCTTTTCTCCTTCTTTACTTTGTCTTGACACTATGGCACTATAGGAACTCAATTACTACCTAAAAATATTCATGGAAATGAAGCTATGTAAGTTCTGACTGCATGAGAAATGGTTATGTGTCAAAGACTGTTCTCTCTCATCTATTTTCTTCCTCCTCCTTCTCTGCAATAAACATATGGCTGCTGACCCATTTCTGGTGGAAGTGAAAACAGTGGGCCTTAGCACTTAAGAAAGTGAGGTAAGGAGATACAGAAGGAGTTCCTGCTGGAAGACTCCATGCTGAAGGCATGAGACTGCAGAAGAACTTCAAGTTAATCTGGGAATCATGAGAAAAATGAGCTTGTTTTTGTCCATTATCAGAAGCAACATACCTTCTCAAGTTTCCAAATAAACCTTCCGACTTCTATTATAATAGTGAGGACTGGGCCAGAATTTGATCTTTGAATCAGTCTTATAGTCTTAAATAAAGAAATTTTCTTGTATTAACAAAAACATGACATTCTTGGTTATTGCCTTAAGCTTATATTGAATATAGATACAGAAAAACAAAGATGATTAGAAACAGGTAACTGCTACACATATAAATATTAACTTATAGGCATTTGAAAAATAAATTTACAATTTGGGGAATGGATTTCTACATAGATAACATATCACATGCTGATATTCATTAGTATCATCTTCTACATCATGTATAAAATCTTGTTATTATGCATTTATTTGTTTCTATATTTCTCTGGTAGGGATTTACCTAGGGCACAAATGATCAAAATTACTTACTAGAAGAATAAGAAGATAAGGCATTAATAGATCTCAAAAGAGTCAACCACTGAGCTAATAGCTTAATTGGCTTAAAGCATGGATTCCACAGGTCACATGGCAATCTACCTGCATACAATGGTTTATCACTTACTCAATGGACTCCCAGCTGATGAAATTGTACTTTCTAGAACATATTCAATAATAAATACAGAAGACCCTTCATTAATATCACCCAGAATTTATTTGGTTATCATTTATTTAGTGGTTAATATATATCAATCACAGTTACAAATAATTCATTTAATCTTTGCAGGAGTCTAAAGGTATAACTATGTTATTATCATAACTATGTTATTATATAAAGATATAACTATGTTATTATCATCATAATTTATTTTACAAATAAAAAAATGGAGTCAGAAGATGTAAGAAACTTTCTTAATACCACCAAAATAAAAAGTGTTGAGACCAGAATCCAAACCCTGGAAGTCTAATTCAAATTTTTACCTTTTCAACTGCTCTGTTCTCTCTATCCTTCCATTCACTGACAGATTATCTTTTCAGTAACACTAAATAAATTAAAAGCTCCAACGGAACATTTGGTAACTTGTTATTCTTTTTAATCTCTAAAATAATCTTTTCTGCATTTGTGTTTACTGTAGTTTACAAAGAGACAGATGATCTCAAAATTCTGAGTCTAGTTAAGGGAACAAAATGCATATACAGAAATAAAACAATATGAGATTAATAGGAATTCATTCATTTATTTATTCATACTTTCAAACATCAGCACGTATCCAACAAGTATATTTGTCACTTCTGTGCAAAACCTTTACAAGACATTTGGGACACATCAGTGAATATGTGAGGTATCATACATGCTTTCGCAAAACTCACATTTTATGAGAAAGACAGAGGCAAATCTGTAGAAAAATAGTTATGTGATCATGACTACTGTTTAGTGTAAGTACAACAGGAATGCTATGGATACACTGAAAATGTTCCCAGACCCTCTATATCATAATTTAGAAAACCCGGATTAAGGGGAAAAAAGCACTGTACAGAGTTAAGTTTCCTATAAAAGTGATGACTATGTAGTGAATTATAATAAAAACAAAACTCTACTGTAGACTTCTTTTTTCTTATTCATCAATACAGGACTTATTAAAGTATTTTTGTTAGAGAACACTAGCATCAGAATCACTGGAGTAGTCATTAATATGTATGTTCATGGTTTACTCCCTAGATACACTGATTAGAAACCCTACAAGTGTAGCTATGGAATCTTTATTTTATTAGACTCCATAATTATTATTTTACAAGCTTAACTCCAAGAAGAACTGAATTAAAACTTAGCTAAGATTTATAATGTGTTTAGAACATTAATGTATTTTCATAATTTTGTGCAGTTCATGGATTTTTTTAAAATTCTACTAAAAACACAATTTTGAATTACAGTATTAATGCATATATCTTACAATAGCAAACAATTAAAAAGAATAGAAACACCTAAGAAGTTCCCTTTAACCTTCCCCATTACTCTTCAGATAATCATTGCCAAATAACTGGAGAATTCCAACTTTGTATCTTCTCACTCTCTCATTCTCTCACTCTCTCATTCTGTCACTGTGTATGTGCATGTATATGTGTGTGTGTGTTTGTGTGTGTGTGTGTGTATGACAGGATCAATATCCAAAAGGGCTATATAATGTTTATGGTCTGACTATTCACTAATTCTGGATAACTAATATGTATATTCTTTAATCAATGTGATCAATAAAGACTAATTCATCAAATAGCTTCAATTTTGCACTTTTAATTAAAATAAACTTGAACATATTTTCATGTATTGACTATAATTCTTCCTCCTTTTAGCTTTCTTAAGTTCTTTTTCTACTTCCCTAAGTAATCTATTTTATTGATGTGTCATGTGTAGTGATCAGGGTTTTATAATTATAGGGAATAAGATCATGATTATCATTCTCAGACTGTGTTGCATTTCCTAAAAATTGATCATCAATGGATTTAGACAAGAAGAGATTAATTTGAGACATAAGTAATAATGATAATGATGACAATATATATCAACCAATATCAGTTTTAAATGTGTATATGCTATTTCCCTTGGGTATACATTCAATATGTTAACTGATATTAACATATCCACAAGTAAAACACTACTTTGAATATTATTCGACACATACACCCATTGTCCAGTGTACAAAGAATATTTCTTAAAAGTTATTTCCTATGAACAGAAGAAGACAACTTAGAGGTTTGAGAAAACTTAATCTCACAAGGTAAAAAGTAAGAGTATCATGTACCTTCAACCCTGAGTTCATAACCTTAGAAAAGACAGCTGTTCGGGTATTTTTGATTGGGACTCCTGCCCTCAGCAAACACATATGATGTTCATTCATGGTGTCTTGGCTTCAAACACTGAGAACCATCTGTTAGGATGGCATGTTGCCTGGTTACAAGTTGGTGAGTCTGTTCCATTAGGAAATGGGTGCCAAGTAAATAAGTGTTCGCTTTGGTAGCCATGTAAGTCTTGCACTATAATTGCTATAAATAGACCATTCTCTGTGACAAGTATATCTTATTTGTGTGGAGGTTTTGTTTTATTGCTTTTTTTTCCCTCAGAAATCTATTTTGTATGTTACCTTTTTTTTTTTTTTTTAAGAAAACAAGATATATTTAGCTTAGCATAGCATGGAGAGATGCTTCTTTATACAGAAGCTATTTGTTTTTCTTAACATTATATGGAGGCTAGCACTGTTTTTTAAAAATAATTGTTGCCTGTACATTGGGTAATTCATCCCAATACTATTTTCCTTTTATGTGTTATTGCAGTTTTATATTAGTTTATAGAATCTTGTTCAATATCTTAGAACTGTGTTTATATTCTAGCTACATTTCAGAACTATCTTTCAATGTGTATATGTACTTAAGTGTTAATTTAAAGAAAAAAATTAAAACTGTGTATTGATGTAGAATGTACTAAAAACTAAGGGAACTCAGTCCTCTCTATAGTGACATAGTAACTATATGGATGAGAAAAATTTAATAATTTTCTTTCACTTAATACATCTTTTCATCATGGCCTTTCCATTGACTTCAGAAATAGTTTTCTATAAAAAACATAATTCTGAAGTGTTTAATAAATTATAATAACTATAAAAAATCTATGAAAAATTACTTCTTAAAGTGTAGTTGTACTTCTTTTTATTTCCTTTCAATATAAATTCAACAAAAGGACATTATTTAAAAACATCCCATCTAGGGGCACCTGGGTGGTTCAGTGGGTTAAAGCCTCTGCCTTCCGCTCAGGTCATGATCCCAGGGTCCTGGGATCGAGCCCCGCATCAGGCTCCCTGCTCTCTGCTCTGCAGGGAGCCTGCTTCCTCCTCTCTCTGCCTGCCTCTCTGCCTACTTGTGATCTTTGTCTGTCAAATAAATAAAATCTTAAAAAAACAAACAAACAAACAAACAAAAAACATCCCATCTAACTAGTCTATGTTCCTGTTATAATCATAAATGCACTTCCTCATTTGCAAACCTGATAAAAATGGAAGGAAATCAATACCAACACTGATTGGTGTACAGTTCATGAGCTAGAGTTTATAAAATAAACTAAGCAGGATCTATCAGAGGGAGTAAAAGAATACAGTGAACCCATAGTAAGTTTTAAAGCAATGTTCTTTTTATGGAAAATAAATGAAATTACCATAACCCCCACAGTCTATACACTGTATCAGATACACTTTATCAGACAGTTTCCTATATTTGCTGAGGACTACAAGTTAGCAACTGCTTTGGCAGCATTCCACACACAAGGCCATAAGAAGCCAGATAAGATCAGACATACCCAAGACAAAGAATGTTGGAGATCCTGATCAAGTAAGGAAGAAAAGGTACAAAACCCTGCTCCCAAAGAAATCCCCTGCCCCCCAACTAATAAATATCCCACCCCTTAGTTAACAACTATCATGAAAGATAGAGACCAAAACTCTGGGCACAGCTCTCCTTTGACCATGCCTGCTCTCACATCTGGAGAGTGTATTCTTTTTCACTTTAATATTACTTAATCGCTTCAACATTGTCTGTCTGTTCTTGAATTCTTTTCTTTCCAGGAGACTGAAACCTTCTGACAATGTCCCTGGGGGATGGGCTGGGTAGAAGTCTCAGGATCCACAGGTCTCCCCAGTCCACCCAGAAACCTAACTGCTTCTCAAGCAAAGGCAAATCCAATGTAAGAGCAGTATGAGGAAAGCCTGCTTGGTATTTTGGAGAAACAGCAAAACAAAACAAAACAAAACAAAGCAATCTTATAGCTGAAGTAAATTGATTGACAGCAGTTAAATTCAGAGAGGGTAAGGAGCAGGAGGCAGACTATATACAGCCTTAGGGTTGGGAAAGCTTAAATTTGAGGGAAAAGGGGATGTATTAAGCAGAGAAGTCATCTTATCTGAATATCCATATACCCACCTACCTATCATCTGTCCATCTAAAATATTTTAACTAGGATCATTCTTGCAGTTTTGTGAGAATAGATTTTATGTTGGATTCAGATGGAAGTTGAATGACTAAATTGAAGGCTGTTGAAATCATCCAAGTAATGGAGGCATGATCAAGGGCATTAGCAGGAGCAATAGTAACAAGATTCCATATTCTACATTTTGCTGGGAATATTTTGAGGTTAGATTTAAGTATTTAAGGTTGAATTGAATATCTGATGTGAAAAAAAAAAAAAAAAAAGCCAGAGAAAACAAATGTGATTTCTTGACATGGGAAAGATTGAGTGTGATCATGTTGTTATTTTTGGGGTGGGGGCAGAGGTCGTGTGGCAGAAACTTGGGGACAATGAAGAGTTAGAGAAAGCTTATATGCAACAAAATAAGAAAGGCAACATATATGGAGAAAATCAATTAGATAGACAAAAATGCAAATTCTCTTTTGATTGTTTCCATCTACTCAATAAAATGGGAGGCAAAGCCAGG
Organism: Martes martes; assembly: GCF_963455335.1. Lineage (NCBI taxonomy): Eukaryota > Metazoa > Chordata > Mammalia > Carnivora > Mustelidae > Martes > Martes martes. The sequence continues at coordinate 166,166,410 of NC_137889.1, read as the reverse complement.
AGCTAAATGTAAGAATGAGTAAACAGGTACTACAAAGGTGAGTTAGGAAAAGAAGTACTTAAATAATCATCCAGGAAAAATAGTGAAGATAATGGACTAAGGGCTGCAGAGCACTGACAGAACTCTTGACACCAATTTTAATGGATTTAAAGTGAGACCTGTCAGCAGATCCATGTATATTTTGACAACTGTTTCCAGCTATGCTGGGACATGTAAAGAATTATGGAAAATTAGATATAACTAAGATTATCAGGCAAGTATGTTGAAGATTAGGGCAAAGGATTCTGGGATACATTCAATGGAGTTAACTTAATATTAGACCATCAAGTCTAAGCTGAGACAGAAGAGAAAAGAACATGAGGTAGATAAAAGGTGGCAAAAATCTTTCGATCAACGCGTTGGTTTTGTGAAGTGTTAACATTGTGACAGAAAATAAACTGAAAAGAATGAAGCTGTTGTCAGAGAATGGGATACATGAAATTGTTATAAAGGAGGAACAATTATTAAAAATGATATAAATTACAAATGGTACATTCTACATCAGGCTGTGTTGTTTAATATGTAGCCACTAACCACAAGTAGTTATGGAAATGAAAATTAACTAAAACTAAATAAAATTAAAATTTAAGTTTCTCAAACACATCCAATTTGAAATTCCCAATGTCTGTATGTGACTAACGTCCATAGAGTAGACAGTGAAGAAATAGAACAAATCTATTATCACAGAAATTTTTATCACAGTGTCAGTATGGAAAGATCATGGGAAAAATTGGCTAGGATAAAGGGAAGAGAAGTTGTCATGCCATAGAAATGCCAGAGTGTTTTAAAAAAGAAGAAATGATAAAAATTTTGAAATGTCTATGAAGAGAAAGTACCTTTATCATCCTCTGACCCATAGGAAAAACGTGATGCAACACAGAGGGCTGCAAGGGAGACATTTGTTTTCTCACAAAGTTTTGGTTAGAGCAAAAGGTGAAATGATCATCCATACATGAGTTTGAGGATATAGAAATTTTGCTGATAATGACTGTGATTTTTAGAAGACAAAGTACAGAGGTTTAGGGAGCTGAAAGAAGGTTGGGAGCAGGGGTCAGGAATTAGAATATTAAAGCCCTGGGAGACTCAGAGATTAGGAAAGATTAACGGAAATCAGAATCTGGGGATAAGAAATGGCTAAAATGTCTCATACTTTTTATAGTAACTAACATAAATATAACTAAAGGGCATGCTTGGCTTTGTCTTTGTGGTGTGTTAGATCCATCTTATACTGGCTTGTGAAAGCTGACTGTGCACATCTTACCATTTCTGTATTCAATGTTGTCATGTTAATAGCCTGAAATCAACTATATTGGGAGTATTTACACTATGGAAATGAGCAAAAGTTACAAATTACAGGGTTTTTGCCCCTCTTGGCAAGCTGGTTTACCAGCACACCTCTGGTAGTTCTGCAGCTTGTCAAATTGCTGAGACTATAGTGCTTGGTGGAGGAGGAAGAAGGCACTGTTCTTTTTTTTTTTTTTTTTTCAATAGAAGCACCTGCATATTCATTCTGATGGAAGTGTGGGGGCCATGGGATGTGTTGTTAAAGGGGTCTACAACTACTTTAGTTCATTTTTGTGAAAGAACATAGAAATTGTAAATGTTTATGACCGTAGAGCATAGCAAGACAAGACAGGCAGGTAGTTCTCTCTAGATCATGAAAGACTGTTTATCATTACCATTTTTTTTTTTAAGGAGATAAGTGACCAATAAAATATTTTAAAGGAGGATGTAAAATAATTAGATTTGTAAATTTAGATGTTCTTGCACTAGAGGAATAAGGGAGAAAAATATGGTTCTTTTTAGATTCCAAATAGATAAACATCAGAATGTCATCAGAATTAATAGCTGTGCCAGATTCATGGAGATTCTTATCATTTGCATTACATACAAATGCCTTGCATTATATGCAATGCACTTAGGAAGGCAATTTGTGTTCATCCCCAAGATATGCATGTTTCTTTATTGTCCTGGCGTAACTTTGTAAAAGGAAACTGATGGGGCTCAATCTAGTCACTGGAATTTATTAGCCACATGATATTCACTGCTCTTTAGAAATTAGAATTCCAATCCAAATTTTACCCAAAGGGACATATTTTCCCAAAGATTAAATAAACTCTAATATCATCCTCTACTCTCTCCCCATTCTTGACCCCCCATACCCACAACCAAGGAACAAAATAAAATAAAACAGTGATAAGATCTATTGTTTTTTTATGTTTATTACATCTAAGGGCTATACTTCCTTCTACATTCATGGACAGACTAATTGCTGGCATCAAGGCATACACTGTTCTACACAGAGTAAGTTTTACTGGGTTCTTAACTGAGCAAGGGGAGAAACAGTATTTTGTAAAATAAACACTTACAGCAGAAGAAAAAGGAAAAAAGAAATCCTTAAAGGGTTAACTGGCTATAAACAGTGGCAGAACTTGCACCATCAAAAGTATTCTTCATGCCAGAATTTCCTCCAATTCTAATTATTAGACCTTTTGATTTGCGTTATGATCCAGTAGCATTAACCTTCTGCAAGCATATCACATTTAATATTCTCCAAAACAAACCCATTTGGAATTCATTTCCACTTAATGAATCTCTTCATTTTTAATTATTTCTTTTCTATTCTTGCCATCTTGAATTATAGGGTTTTCTCTGATACTTGGTTATCCTCTAGTAAATACTCGCTATTACAGATTTTTAATCTTTTGTTTTCTTTTATTTTCTTTGCAGTTACAATTTTAATTATCATATCTTTTCAAAATCTCTCATACAAAATCTCCTCCATTACCAAAAGCAAAACAACATAAATAAAAGTAAAATAACAAATCACCGTAGGTGGAACAAAAATATATAATAGAGAAAGGGGAATAATAGATAAGAAAACAAGATCCATAAGAATGCTGACCATTAGTAAAGGTGGTACTAAGAAAGTGATTTAATTTTATTATTTTGAATATTTTATTTATTTATTTGAGAGAGAGAGAGAGAGAGATCACAAGTAGGCAGAGAGGCAGGCAGAGAGAGAGTAGGAAGCAGGCTCCCCGCCAAGCAGAGAGCCAGATGTAGGGCTCAATCCTAGGACTCTGGGATCATGACCTGAGCTGAAGGCAGAGGCTTTAACCCACTGAGCCACCCAGGCACCCTACGAAAGTGATTTTAAGTACAAACCCAAAAAACTACTACCAGGAGGTAGAAAAAATGGAGTTGGTGCAGACTAGCAAGTATGTACAATGATATGGGAGCAAGAAATAGCCCTGCAAGGTTTACAAATAGAGAAAAATACAAGAAGTGATTAAGGCTTAAAGGGTAAACAGAACACACATCATGAAGAAGATATGTGTAGCAGAATGTACCATTTGCTCAGAGGTTTGTTTTTTTTTTGTTTTTTTTTTTTTTTCCTCTGCCATGATACAATGTGAGTAGAGTGAAATTATCCTATCCTATCGCTAAGCTTGATTTAATCTTGATTTAATCATGGCTTGATTTAATCCATATGATGTACACGGGAGTAAGAAAGAGAAGAAGTTCTAAGTCAAGGTCTTAAGAGACCCTCTGAGCTTCTGATGTGAAACTATACCTTAAGTAGCTATGGCTTTTTCATCCTAGGACTAGAATTAAGATAACCTGGATCTGATCCTTGGCTAACTGTTAAGGCCAGCCAAGGGCAACCAAACCATAACCAATCAATACATCCATGAATATAAAATAAATGATTATTGTTGGAAGCCACTAAGATTTGGGGGATGTTTGCAATGCAACAGAGCACTTTCTGATCATTTGTCTTTTTTTCTAAATCTTATTAACTTAAAAATCTCAGGATTTTTGAATCATGTTATATTTATATTTAAATTTAAATAAAGTTGCCATCTTTATTATATTGAGTCCTTCAAGCCAAGCATATGGTTGTTCTTTCCATTTGTTCATGTTTCCTTTTGAGTGCATTGGTAGTAATGAATTCTTTGCATATTGTTATTGTAAATGTTTAAGAATATAGTCCTAGGTATTCAACCTGTAAAAATGCTTGTTGTTATCGCATTCAATATTTATATGAAACTGTAGTGAAACTTGGTTCAAAAAGAGAAGAAAGTTGACTCAAACAGATCTGAGTGTATATGAGTGTTTTTCCTCCTTTGCTTTTAATTTTATATATTTTTGATTGATTGAAAAAGCATGTTTAAATAATTTGGGGAAATATTTATATAGATATCAATCAGTTGAGAATCCAGATGAATAAACATGAATGATTTTAAACTGCTCTAGTAATAAAAATGCAAATTTAATTAAACAATGCTCTTTAAGAAAGTTTTTGTTTGATTTAGAAAAATGGATTAATAAAAATACTGAATACATATATTTATTGCTTATGTATATGCAGAAGAGTACACATTTAAAAAAATAATAGGTCAGTTTGTATTAAGAGCTACGTAAATTTTCATGGCTTTTATCAGATATATTGGTGTATCAGGACCAATGTACGTCACTCCTTACATTTGTTAAGCATCACTTCCCACAGAGGCTGTTAGTCATCCTGGCTCCCACTTCATTTCATAACACATTTGGTTACACTGACTATGTTTAAAGTGAGCGCTGGGTCCTTTGCTTGGCTTCTATGCTGCTCACCAGAGTGCAAGCTAAGCACTGTCAAAGCTCAGTTCCTATTCAAGTATCAGAAATGAGTTGGCCTGCACCATTTCTAGATTCAAATGAAACATGGATGAGACTGGAGAAGATTATGCTAAGTGAAATAAGTCAAGCAGAGAAAGTCAATAATCACATGGTTTCACTACTTGTCGAGCATAAGGAATAACACAGAGGACATTGGGAGAAGGAGAGGAGAAGTGAGTTGGGGGAAAACGGAGGAGGAGACAAACCATGAGAGACTGTGAACTCTGAGAAACAAACAGGGTTTTGGAGGGGAGGGGGGTGGAGAGTTGGGTGAGCCTGGCGGTGGGTATTTAGAAGGGCATGTATTGCATGGAGCACTGCATGTGGTGCATAAACAATTAATTTTGGAACACACACACACAAAATAAATTAAATTTAATTTAAAAAAAAATGTAACAGTACACTAGAGGGCATGAGACCTAGGTTCCTAAGATTCTCTCTGAAAATAGTTGCTATATCCTAGAAGTATGTAGGAAATTAACACTTCTTGTGACAAACATTAGCCAAAGGGAGAGAGAAGAAAGAAAGAATTGGCAGAAAAATTTGTCTTTCTTTCTCATTCTGATGGATTATTTCAAGGCCCACATGTTCCATGTGTTCTATTTAGAATATTCTACATACTCAAGACACTAGCTATGTTTTCATGTGAAGTAACATTTCACCCTGAATTCACCAACATTTTTTCTCAGCATCATTTCCAATTTCCCTCATTTGCTGCCCAGGAATTACCTTTCAATTAAAGCATTAGCACATAAATTATGCAGCAGGTTGCTTTTGTTTTTTGTTTTTTGTTTTTTTTTTTTTTCCTCAGAGAACCAAGATTAAGACAACTATGAATTCTGAAAATACTTTCTATTGGTATAAAAACGGTTTATTTATAAAATATGTTTTTTTGTTTTGCCTTAAGTACAGGGCGGGTATGGAGCCCAATGTAGTGCTCAAAATCAAGATCTTGAGATTAAGACCTGAGCCAAGATGAAGAGTCAGACGCTTAGCCAATTGTGCCATACAGGTGCCCCCACAGAATGTGTTTTTTGGGACGCCTGGGTGGCTCAGTGGGTTAAGCCTCTGCCTTGGGCTTAGGTCATGATCCCAGGGTCCTGGGATCGAGCCCCGCATCAGGCTCTCTGCTCAGCAGGGAGCCTGCTTCCCTTCCTCTCTCTCTGGCTGCCTCTCTGCCTACCTGTGATCTCTGTCTGTCAAATAAATAAATAAAATCTTTAAAAAAAAAAAAAAAAGAATGTGTTTTTTAACACAATTTGAAAAACAATTTAAAAGTCAAAGGCATATTAAATGCTTAATAACAGGTGATATTTTCACTATTTTTCTCCATGTATTAAGATTTTTATCATCATAATATAATGAGGATATTCAATAATGTTAAGTGAAGCAAGCAGAAAATAGTTATTTACACAGTATTTCAAAATTAAATAAATTAAAAATTTAAATAAAGTGGGCATTTGGGTGGTTCAGTCAGTTAAGTATCTGCCTTTGACTCAGGTCATGATCTCAGGGTCCATTGATCTGGCTGCTCAGAAGGGAATCTGGCCTACCCCCTCACCCCCCACCCCTGCATATGCTCTCTCTCTAATAAATAAGTAAATATAATCTTTAAAAAAAATTCAGTAAGGAGGAGGGGAAAGATGGCAGAGACTTAGCAGACCCTGTTTCAACCAGTCTTCTATAGTGAACTAATTATCTACCAGAACACTCTGAACACCCATGAAATCAGCCTGAGATGTAGGATTATACACTTCTGGATCTCTACGAGGGCAGAAGACACCAGTGGAGAGGTAAAGCAGAGTGGGAAAGATTGGACTGATACCAGAGGATAAACAGAAGCAGGAGAGAGTCACCACAACAAACACATTGGGAAGTTCTACCCCAAATATGAGAGTGCCCTGTGATTGCGGACCAGCATTAATTTGGAATCTGGTTAAAAGCACTCAAAATGAGCAAAAGATCTTAAGGGCCAACTGGTGGAATTGGGCAGTCATGGGCATGGACCTAAGTCCACAGACCAATGATGGCCACCGCTGGTGACCAGCAGTACCAGAGAGAGTGTGGCGGAGCCTCCAGTTGCTGGCCCATGAGCCCCCGAGGTTGTGCAGCTTGCACCACCACTTGGCTGGGCACACTCCCATCCCCGCATGAAGGAGTCTGGTGTGGATGCCAGCCAGTCAAGAAAACAAAGAGGCAACCCACAGAGATGTTTGCAAATGACACTACAGAAAAAATTCTGATATCCAAGATCTATAAAGAATCCCTCAAACTCAACACACACAAAACAGATAGTTATGTCAAAAGATGGGCAGAAGACATGAACAGACACTTCTCCAAAGAAGACATACAAATGGCTAACACACATGAAAAGATGTTCATCATCACTAGCCATCAGCAAAATTCAAGTCAAAACCACATTGAGATACCACCTTACACCAGTTAGAATGGCCAAAATTAACAAGACAGTAAACAAGTGTTGGAGAGGATGTGGGAAAAGGGGAACCCTCTTACACTGTTGGTGGGAACACAAGTTGGTGCAGCCACTTTGGAAAACAGTGTGGAGATTTCTTAAGAAATTAAAGATAGAGCTACCCTATGACCCTGTGATTGTATCACTGGGTATTTACCCCAAAGATACAGTGAAAAGAAGGGCCACCTGTACCCCAATGTTCATAGCAGCAATGGCTAAAGTCACCAAATTGTGAAAAGAACCAAGAAGCCCTCCAATGCACAAATGAATAAAGAAGATATGGTCCATATATACAAATTAGTACTATGCCTCCATCAGAAAGGATGGATACTCAACTTTTGTATTAATATGGACGGTATTGGAAGAGATTATGCTGAGTGAAATAAGTCAAGCAGAGAGAGTCAATTATCATATGGTTTCACTTACTTATGGAGCATAAGAAGTAACATGGAGGACATTGGAGATGGGGAGAAGTGTGTTGGGGAGAATCAGAGGTGGAGACAAACCATGAGAGACTGTGAACTCTGAGAAACAAATGCAGGTTTTGGAGGGGAGGTAGGTCAGGGGTTGGGTGAGCCTGGTAGTAGGTATTGTGGAGGGCATGTATTGCTTGGAGCACTGGGTGAGGTGCATAAACAATGAATTTTGGAACACACACACACACACACACACAATAAATTAAATTAAATTAAATTAAATTTTAAAAAAATGAAAGAAAAAGAAAAAGAAAACCAAAGCTGGTGGCATCACAATTCTGAACTTCAAATTATATTACAACGCTGAAATCATAAAGAAGATATTTTCTAGTGTATCATTTTAGTTCCTTGTTTGATTTTTTTTTTTACTCTTTTATTTTCTTTGTTTTTTTTTTTTCAGAGATTTCAATATGCATCTTTCAGAATATACTCAGGGTTAATACTAACTGAATTACAATAAAGTATAGCAAATTTGCTCTAATGTAAAAAAAATCAATAAAGTTGGTGGAAATACACAAAAATACTAACTTATTTCTCATGTGAAAAAACTTTTTTTGTCTTTTTATATTTTCTTTGCTCTTCTAAACAACACAAGGTATTATTTTTGATATGTTTAGTAGCAGTTCTCTAATTTTGGAAGCCCAAATCCAAACTTGTATTTGGCTAGTTATGTTATATGAGGAATAATAACCATGTGGTGAAACACTTTGAATCATCCTCTGAAAGTTTTGGGTAAAATTCTAAACATTGCATAAAAATGCAAAGTAATACAATGCTCTAGAGGCATGAAAACAGCTTTGTTCTATAAACTGGAACAAGCCTTCAAGGCTCAGAAACCAGGCATCTTTACTATGATTTAGAATACGAACCAATTCATAAAATGCAACAAACTATAAACTCATAAACATTAATCTTCAGAATGAAAGCCCAGAGTACACCAAAGTAAGAATAAATATGTAATAGAATAAAGAATAAAAGTTTAAAAATACAAAGTATAAAGATAGTTGCTTATATATATATTACCTTACATAATTTGTTTCATGGAAATAGTAGTATTCCCTTAATTTTAACTTTATATAATAAATGTAATATATTCCTTACAACATAAATTATAAAATTCACTAAATACAAAAATATGAATCTCCTCAAACAGTATTCTATAGTAAGGGTCTCTGAGCTACTTTTTTCCTTAATTATTCTCTCTCTCTATATATGTTATTGCAGATATTCTACAGACTGTGTGATATGAATTATATAAAGGGAATTTTGACAAGATGATTGCTTTCAAGTCTAAAATATGAAGATTACTAGGCCGCAATTTGCTCTTCCTAGACACGCTAAATTCTTTTTTATCTGCCCATGCCTATATTTTTACTGCTCTATTTCTCAGTAGAAGATAAATATGGTCATGATTGGTATATTCAGTTGTTACTGAAAAGATTATGTGTGATCAAAAATCTTCACACTGTGAGATTTACTGGAAATAATATTTTCTTTCATAATGGCAGCTGTTACTTTCAAGATTTGTTAGGTTTTATCCTGTGGAAGAGTTTTACTCTTTGCCTTTGTAACAATCAGATTCATTTTTCTTTCCTTAACTTGTACAATGATCACTTAGTATAAGAATTGCTATTCAAAACAGTGATGGTCACATCAAAAAATGCAGTGATACTCAACAATAAAATATAAGATTTTCAGGGTACTAAATATCACCTGTACCTCCTCTCTCTCCCTCTTTCATAGGCATAATGATTAAAACGCCCCACTTACTCACTTCTTTGTGTTGAGGCACTTGTTAAAGAACAAGTATTGAGAAAAAAAAATAATAATACTTCTTTTTTCCTTCCAAGAATTCTACTTCAATCTTAGGGCTGAGCCTAAAGCAGAAATAAAGGGATTTGTATGTGTTGCATCTCTGAAGAGTGATGATATTGGTGGGAGGATTTTCTTTTAAGTGAAGAAGGAAATAAGAAAAATGAGTCATCTTAATTGTACTTATTTGTTTTATATCACAGTTTTGACAACCTGACCTAATAGGCTTGTGCACTAAAACTTTGTAGATGATTAATTATTTCATTACCACTTTACATTGCAAAGGCCTTGATATTTCAAAATGCAACCTCTTTCATATTCCTCTGAATCATATCATGGTCATCAGTAAAAAATGAATCTCAACAGATTGCTTTGTGATCTACTACATTTGACCTTAAGTAACAAACTACTTCAAACATAACTATATTAAAATTTCTTACTGACTTTGCTTGCCTCCCTAAACTATACTTTCCTTGAGAGAAAAAAAAAAACAACAAAAAAAACATTATTTATATTAGAATCATTGTTCCATTCTTTATAAATAACCAAAACATTACTGGAGAATTAAATGAATTTACCACTTGAAAGACCATGAATATATGGGTCTAAAATCACATAAGTCAGTTAAAGCGGCTAGAATCATATATCTAGATCATGGGAGATTCCCTCTGGAAGTAAGAAAACCCAGTAGTGGTGAACAGAAAGATTAAGAAACATAAAGTTACCCTTGAATATTTTATGCTTTTGAAAGATTTTATTTATTTATTAAAGAGAGAACACAATTGGCAGGGAGGGGCAGAGGGAGAAAGAGACTCCCACACTCCCCCCTACTCTCCCACACCACCCCACCCCCAACCCTGGCAGAGCAGGGACTCTCACACTGGGCTGGATCCCAGGACCTCAGATCACGACTGAGCAAAGGCAGACATTTAACCTTTTGAGCCATCCAGGTGCCCAAGCATTGAATATTTTAGAATTTTTTTTAAATATAAGGAATATAAATCAGAGCATGGACAACCAACAAGCAAGTGCAATCCTTGCAAATTAGTCTAAAAATCAATCCTGCTTAAGATGGATTGAGGATAGAAGTATTTGGGTGCAATAATGGTAAACACCTTACATATTTATTAACTTTATAATTCAAAACATATTCTCTTTATCAAGTCTCTAATTGAGTATGTTCATATTCTTATCCAAAAATGTATCTGTGGCTATTGGCTGAGATGAAAAGAGAGGCCAAGTTGGTGGTGCTCTTCCCCACATTCCAAAAGCAAATAAAACAACTCCTATTTTATTTTAATTAAATATTAAGGTAGAAATTCTATTTTAGAAAGGACACTGTGCAACAAAAAATGTTATAAAACCTTCGAGTCTGAAGTTTGTTTGTTTTTTTTTTAAATCTATTCTAACATTCAAATCAAAGTTAATTTTTAAAATATTTTTTGTAGGAAACTTGTGCCTTTTATATCATTGCAATAGGACAGAACTAAAAATGTTTTGAGAAGAAAATAAAGAGTTTTGATTTCCTTAGGCTAGAGTAATATTTCAAACTCACAGATTTTTTTTTTCACCTGTAAAAAAACAGACTCTTCTTATTTCTATTCAAAACCACAATTATTATTTCACACCCTGACTCTGAGAGATAGAAAACCAATACCTTTCCCTGTTGACTTCACTTCAGACAGTGACTCCTAGTGAGGTTAGATGACTTACTAAGGATCATACCAAAAGTCAAAATTTCAGCAGGAATTTCTGGTCACCTATCTTTTGTTTCCTCTGTCAGCCTGACCCTCACCCACAAATAAAGCACAAGCGCTAACATCTCCATCTGCCTCAGAAATTCACTTTTTAGCTGCAGGAGCTATGTGATAAGTTTATTGTTGCATCCTTAAGGAGATTAAAAAGCCTGTAGGAGGAAGCAAAATTCAGTAACTGAAAAGCAAACCAACTAAATTAAACATTTTAAACAAAATACCAACACATCTACTTATGTTGAATGTGTATAGAAGTCTCCAGGATCCCTTACAAGAAGTAATTAACTATAAAAATATTTGATCAGTGTGTACCAAGAGAGATTAATCCCTTTAGTTATAATTTAATGCAGGATTAGATAGGCACCATGTCTTTTCAGATTAGAAATACCTGCACTTGTTTAATGAGGTTTATTCTGCATCAGATGGTATACTGAATGACGTTCAGAATGGGCTCATTTTAGTCTACTCTCCTACATTTATGTTACCTTACCCTAGTAAGAAAGTATGGTTATTCTTTTGTACTTTACAGTTAACATCAGATATGATAACAGAACATGAATATAGAAAAAAGTCAAAGGCTTCACAACCACACTGTCTCCCTTCTTTGTTTTTTTTTGTCTCCCTTCTTTAGATTGTAAGCTGAATACAGAGCAGCCAATTGTTATCTCGAATTTCAGTTTTCAAAATCTTACTCATATGCACCAGATTGAATATGATGTCTGCTGCTGATGAAGAGGACCCTCAATTAGTTGTACTTGTGAGAGGGCTGCTTTTGCCCATTACAATAAGGTCCATTGAGAGGAAATAAACTGCGGTCTGTGATTGTGGATGGAGGAATGCAGAAACAACCATGCTTTTGGGCCATCCTGTTTATGCCACTTCAAGGAGAATTGTATCACCATTGCTCAGTAATTCTATAGATTACATCACTTTTATTGCATTACTAATAACACTAAAAGGGTTAACGTGAAACTTCTCAGTCCAAAATAGTATGGGGGCTGAGTTATTAAGGTCATTGAGTCACCAAAAACTGTATCTTGCCAAATGAAAGGACAAATTTTCCCTTCTTTATTTTTTTTTTTAAGATTTTATTTATTTATTTGACACACAGAGAGAGAAGGAGAGAGATCACACATAGGCAGAGAAGGAAGCAGAGAGAGAGGGGGAAGCAGGCTCCCTGCTGAGCAGAGAGCCTCATGCGGGGTACCATCCCAGGACCCTGAGATCAAATGCAGAGGCTTAACCCACTGAGCCACCGAGATACCCCCAAATTTTCCCTTCCTCAAATTATCAGCTACATATCAGTAACTGACCACTCCACCTTTCCTTCAACACTACGTTCTCTAGTTCTCGGCGACAGCACAGTAGCACAGGTTCTTACTCATTCTCTATTTCATTTGTTTCTTTACTGTCCCTTACTCCACTCACACGTATCTAAACATTGGAGTGTCTTTTGCTCTTTGACGACTTTCAGATGACCAAGTTTGGACTGTCCCCCAACTTCCAGAGTAGTATAGATAATAATCAATTTATACCTACAGAGGTGTCTAACAAGCATCTTAACTTTTCCTTTGTTTATTCTTCCCCTTCCCCCGCCCCCAACCACACTTTACCTTCAGATTGGCACTGCCTAGTTATTTAGGTCAAGGATCTAGGAGTCACGCTGCTTTATTCTTTACATTCCCCTTCCAATATTTAAGTCCTGTGGCTCAGTGTATAAAATCTATCCTGAATCAGATATCTTACTCTCATTTAAATATTTTAGCCATATCCAAGCTATCATCAACTCTCACCTGAACTACTTAGTGCAAAAGCCTCTGGACTTCACATTTGCCTTCACACAACTCAACTTCCACTAAACCATATAAATCATATTTCACTGTTTAAAAATTAAAAAAAAAAACAAAAACAACTCAGTCGTTCTCTTAGAACATTAATAAAACTGAAATCATCCATCAGGTTTTGGAAGGCCTTCCATTAACGACACTTAACTCTCTAAACTATGGCTCAGGTGGCCTTCTTTCTGTCTCTAAAAGTGACTGAACACATTTGTGTCCTGGGCTTTTACACTTCATCTATCTAGTTCCTAGAAGCCTCCCATACTTCTCTTCCACATCTTTGCATAGCTGCTTTCTTCTCATCATTCTGTTCTCAACTCAAATATCAATAAATCTTTCATTGATAACCCACATAATGCAGACCTCAGATGTGCTCTGTCACCATCACCCTATTTTATACCTTTCAGAGCATTTACTACTAATTTTTTGTTTTTATGTTTCTTTAATATTTACCCCTACGATGATGGCATGCTTTGCCAATGTAATCCTAGGTCATGGAAGAGTTCATATAAATATATGTTGAGTGAATGAATAGAATAAAGATACTACAAACACATTTTGAAAATTATATTCCGAGACCACTCCCACAATTACCAACTGACCTAGCATGCTTCAATCCCGCACTGCTCATTACACTAGAGTAAGTAAAACATTCTAAACATCTGTTCTACAATGTATTCTGCTCTCAGGCTAGCAGGTGACCAATAAAAAAGAACAGCTGGAGGTGACACTTTAAGCAGTCCCAAGGCAGATCCGTCTCTATTACATTAACCTCAGGAGGTTTAAGTCTGCCCAAGGACATCTCTGAACAGGTCAGTTTCAACAAATACCTGCTTCAAGATGTCAAGTTCTAAAAGAAGAACTATAGTCATTCAACATACTGGTATAAGAGTATGATCTATATTTGGATTGATCTTTCCTTTTTTCTTTTTTTTTTTTTTTTTCCCCTGAAGTGCTTTGACTCCTAGACACAAAGCAGGTTCTGGCATAAAAACATATGTAATGCTAAAGCCAATGATTGTGCCTTATCTCAAACTACATATAATTCCTGCATATGAAAGATTATGAGTTTTTTTCGGGGGGCCAGTATACACATCTTCTTGCTAAGCATTGCTTAATGAAAACTTGCCTTATAACTTTGATGAATATGAAAGGTTAAGAGATAAAAGACAAAATTCAGATAGTTAAAAGACCTGGGTCCAAATCACTTGAGTAATGTTGAGCATATAATTTCACATAAAGCTCTATACTCTTAAATGTCACCGTATTTTTTTTAAGTTTTTTTTTTGTTTTTTTTTTTTTTTTTTTTTCATTTGACAGAGAGATTCAGTGGGAGAGAAAACACAGCAAGGGGAGGGGAAGAGGGAAAAACAGGCTTCCTAAGGAGCAGGGAGCCAGTCTCCAGGTTAGATCCCAGGACCCTGAGATCATGACCGGAACAGAACAGAATTACTGCTAAGGAAAATAATAAATTTCAAAATATATGTTTTAACCAAAAATATCTAGGAAAAAATCTCTTGGATACTGAGGTCATAGGATATCCTGAAGTACTGAATTTAAAGGAGATAAATTTATAATCTAAAGCACAGTAACGTAATTTAAGCAGAACTGGCTACGGCATTTTCTCTGACTTAAAAAAATTAAGATAAAACATAATAAAAAATGAGATACAGTTAATTTATCTTATCATCAAGTCTAGTTAGGCATTTCACTTAATTTTATTCTAGTCCTTTTGATAGTGAAAGTAATGAAATACTTTGAAAATATTTAATTCTAAACACACAGAAACTTTTTCCATTTGTTCTCTGCCTGCCTGACTTCCACATTTAAATCCCCAGGCCTCATCCCTCTTCCATAATCCTTCCTACTTCAAGTGTAGGTGAAGGCCTTTGCTTAGACAGACGTTTTGAAATTTTTACCTCAGTGTTCACATTTGTTAGGGAGTAGTCATTATGTGTTGTCAATACGTCCTTGGAAAAGTTTTATTTTCTGTTTCCTCAACAACTGTCCTAGAGAAAGGCATTATCCTCTCACATCTAAGATACAAGACTTTGACCTTCTAGTTCCCTTCACTGGGAATGCCCTCACTTAATCTCTTGGTTCTTTATCTACCTGATCCCTTTTCTCCAGGGGTTCTTTTAATTCCCGCACCTCTGCCTCTCTTACTTTTTTACTATTTTTTAAAGACTGATTAATCGTGAATTTCTAGGGAATAAGGTTCTTTTTTTTTTTTTTTTTTTTAAGATTTTATTTATTTACTTGACAGAGGTTACAAGTAGATGGAGAGGGAGGCAGAGGGAGGACGAAGCAGGCTCCCTGCCAAGCAGAGAGCCTGACACCAGGCCTGATCCCAGGACCCTGGGACCATGACCCTAGCCAATGGCAGAGGCTTTAACCCACTGAGCCACCCAGATGCTCTGGGGATAAGGTTCTTGTTCTTTGCCTCCCAGAGGCACAGTGGATCATGTCTTCTCTCTGCCTCTTCCGCTTCTTCTTCTTCTTCTTTTTTTTTTTTTTTTTTTTCCTTTTTCCAAGTAATCTCCATGTTCAATGTCAGGTTTGAACTCATGACCATGAGATCAAGAGTCGCATGCTCTACCAACTGATCCATTCAGATGCCTCCTCTTTTGCTTCTGTACATATGTCTGCCCTTTTTTTTTAGACCACTCAATGGACACTATGGAATTTCATGCCTCTGGTAAGAAGCATCATGTCTTATTAATCATGGCTCCTTATCATGAACTATATCTGTGGTACATTATAGGCACCCAAAAAGATTTTGTTAGTAAATTCATAAATGAACCAGTGAATGAAATAAATGAATAAATAGATAACCGACTAGGTTCTTTATTTTCCTTATTTCAGCCTCCTGCCCAAACTGCAGGCACTCCTTGGGACTAGTTAGGTCAAGTTCTTCTGGAACAACTTTTTCATGGGTCTCCCAATAATGCTAAGCAGCCAAAGATCTTTACCTAAGCCTTCCACTGCTATGAATTTCATCTGGTTCACATGACTCCAGTAATCTCTATAAGCTTCTACTCCTCCTATGTTGGTCTTGCTAGATATATCCTCCTAAAGAAAAGCTTCTTATGTGTCCTTCTGTTACTGGAACTTTTCAGTGGTTTCACACTATCTACTACACAAATTCCAAACTGCAGTGCACAGTAACCAGCACCCTGCAAAGTCTAGCTACTACCAACATTTGCAGTTGAATTTCCCACCACTTTCCATAAAAGACTCTTAGTCTCAGGAAAGAAACTGAGAGTTGCTGGAAGGGAGAGTGGTGGGAGGGATGGGATGGCTGGGTGATGGATATTGGGGGTGGCATGTTGTATGGTGAGTGCTGTGAATTGTGTAAGACTGATGAACCACAGACCTGTACCCCTGAAAAAAATAATACATTATATATTAATTTAAAAATAAATTAAAAAAATAAATAAAAAGATTTTGGGGAAAAAAAAAAAAAAAAACCTCTTTTGCACTAGTATTCATTACCAGTCTCCTAAACTTTCAGATTCATTTGTAACTAAGTATTTTGCTGTGACATTTTTCTATGATAAATACTCCCTAAATACACTAATCTGATCTATTTTGTATTTGGTTTATTTATTATTATATTTATTCTTTCTTAAACTCAGACTATAAGGGTTCATGAGGACCAGACTTTCCTTTTATTTTATTTACTTCTGTAGCCTTACTGCATAACAAATTTTCTAGTATACAGGTTTTGGTTACATAAATGAACAAATATATCAAGGTGTATCTTAAGGCGAGTCTCCAAAAATACCTTATGGGGTAACTTAAAATGTTAATAAATTATCCCTGCATCAAAATATTAATACCCCTTTTTGTAGTTCATATTAAATAACTATATTTTAATTAATGTCTTTTGAATTTTCTTTTTTATTGTGTTTATTGATGTTTCACTTTGCATGTTATTTTTGTCATGATATTTTGCTTTTTCCTAAATAATCTGTAAACTGATAAGAATAAGAGTTATGCCCAACATTTCACGTCATCCTTAACAAATTTAAATAAAATGTCTTAGAGAAATTTAAAGTTGAACAAACACTTAGAGATCATCTAATCTGACCAGAGTACACAGGTTCTTGTAAATACCTAAATTATACTGGAGAGACCTACAACCTAGATTCAGATAACCAGTGCCCCATTTCTTGCTAATAAACCATGTGTGAATTTTAAAAAGGCAGTTTCTGCCTCCTCTTTCCTATTCTTTTCCTTCTTAATTGGAGGAAAGTGGCAGAGATTTATATCGTGATCTATGACTTAGCCAATATTGATTCCCTTCATGCACCTTCCATCTTAGCCGCAGCAGACATGACTCATGCCTCAGACAGAGCCCAATCATGCTCTCTGCATGATTTTGCTCCAAGTTAGTCTCTACTGACTCAAAGCTAGGAGTATCTTCTCAGCGCTCCATGCATTCATGTTGGGCATTTTATCCCCTACCTTTGCAAGGTCATATTCTTTGACAAAACGGGCCCCATAAAAGGTAACTGCTTGGCAAGTCAGCATCCATGGCTCATGAAAACTGAGGATAATGTGGGGAAATTAACCTCAGGTCCAGAGAATTTTACCAGTCATTTTTGCTACATTTCAGCTTCTTTCAGGGATGACCCAAGAGTTAATTGTTCCAGTGCCTTAAAAAAAGAGAGAGATTATGACCTCCTGTCCTTCCTGTACCTCCAATATGTAATATATGTATATCTGCTGCTTATAAAACCAGATCCTTGAGAGAAAAGATGGATAATTATTTTTGATTGCTTCACTCTTCTCGCTTTTATCTTTCTACCATTTCTCAAGGGAAGGAAAAGATATGGGTTAGTGTTTTGTTTTGTTTTGTTTTTTATTTCTCATTCTAAAGCATTCCACTCTATACAGTACCACACACTTAAGGCATGAATGTCATGATGTAAAGGGTATCATCTCTGGGCAAGAGTCTTCCAGTTTGGAGAATATAAGAGTGTTAAATTAACAAGGAAATTTTTAATTCCTTCAGCATTGCATAAATCATATATATATGTATATGTGTGTGTGTGTGTGTGTATAGTCTTATTGCATGAATTATATACATCAAAACTGAATGTTACACTTTTATTTTAATTCATTCTGTAATAAATCCTAGTCTGTCACACTTTCAGGAAGATGAATGCCTCTTGCCAAATGGGTTGAAGGACTTATGCTCAAAAAGATAAAAGTGGATTAAAATATTAACCATTTAACATTACTAATTGCTTACTATGTAACAGTCAGTTGACCAAGACTGTGTCTTACATCTAGATGAGACTCAAGTCTTGATTTGGTACATGACTTTTCCAAGGAGATTCATTTGATTATGGGTAAAGGCAGGATTTATACCTAGGACTCAATATTCTTATTCCCATTTGGCTTTTGGCTACTTGTTATCAGGCAGAGAAATGGGAAAAAGAAAGTCATTTAGGATGCTCACAATAAAAACCAGAACCTCACAGAAGCAGACAATACAGAATAATTTGGTGTTATGACATTTCCATTCTCACAGATCTTTCCTAGGTTCCTTTTTTCCTAATAACAAATATCCTACTCATTAGGAATCAGAAGAGAAATGTTAAGACAGACTCAGTTGAAAATATGTAGAATCAAGTAGCTTTCCTCAGAGCATTAAAATGTATTATATATTACCATTTGATCAATTGAAACTTTAGTAACTGATGTAATTCTCTAGGCAATGAAGTACTATTTTTATGGCAGCAAAATCTCAATGTGTGATATTATTTTAAAAACATGAGAATGTAATATTTTTCAAGCCAAATGAAGGTCCTTGAAAAGACTCAAATGAAAATATTTTTTAAATTACTTAATTTTTGCTTCTTTGAAACAAAATTTGCAAAATGCCTTCTAGATTAATCTGTTGCTCCCTTAGGGATTTATATTCACTTAGAATTTAGTATTATGCATTTTTTTTCCTATAAGTTAGTATATTATATTCCATGTGACATACAATAAGGGTATTTGGGCTCAAATCAGAATTAGCTTTAAATACTAGTTTCTTTCTGGGTTGAAAAGGTCAGTATAATTTACTTCTTAATATCTTTTTCTCATGATCTTAAAAAGGCAACACTGGCAGATATTGAAGTTTCTTTTCTCATTTTAATATTGTTATTTTTGTTCTACTGCTTTGTTAGCTGTTCACAAGCTTGTTGAAGGATAGCTTTTGGACCTTTGGGGAAGTTAACCCCCATCTAAAAACACATACACATGATACAGCTAATGATAGTAGGCATACTCACATACTTATCTCTGAAGAACTCTGAGCTAGGTCGTTTTTGTTGTTTTGGTGTTACTGTGGGTACTCCATTTCTTTGTGTATTCATTTTTAAACTATAAAGTTAGAGTTAAAAGCTAGATTCCAAATATAGTAAAGGACAAACAGTTATATAAATTAGATAGTCTTTCACAAGTGTAAAAAGGCTTAACATCATATTCTAAATAATAGGGAAATCACTCTTCCTAGTCCAATTATCAAGGAGTTTTTCAACTCAGACCTAAGTTTATTAATCTCTAGGGCAATCAGTTTCAAGTGAAATATTTAATAGAATGGAATAGACTTCTTTCATATATGAGTGTGTGTGTGTGTGTGTGCATGCGTGCACACTTTTACAGTGACAGAGGAGGATTGATAACAAGAAAAGAAGGTTGAGAAAAAGGTAGAAACAGCTTTACTCAACCAGATTTCTTCCCTGACCAGGTTCACATAAAACTAGCTTAAGCTTAGCATTTAACCTGAAACACGATAGCTTACCTTTTTTTAATTACGGTAACATGTTATAACAAATATAAAAACCACAGAATTCTTATGTGAGATAGTATTTATGAAGAAATACGTATTGCCATGCGCTGTTGATGGAGCTGTAATTGTACAGAATGTTAAAGGAGCTAAAACTTGAATTCTGTGAGTGTTTAATCCAGTCATCCTCTATGAGTAACTTAAGGAGTAAAAATTGTGAGGATTTACATAAAGCTTTATGTGTAATAATAACTCATAATAATAACCAATATTGAAAAAAACATGGTTTTGTACAATATTCAAAATCACACCTGAATTATATATAGTAAATTGTTTGTTATTTTATTAAAATTGTTCATTATTTATGTGAGAAACACAAAACTATCTAAGGTAATGACTATATGATTATGGAAAAACATATTTTATGGAAAAATAATATCAATAAATGCACTAACATTTTATTTTATCCCTTAGTAATGGAAATTTGAGATTTTTTTTCAAATTTCTTACAAATGTAAACTTTTCATCATTGGTACACACACACACATATATATAAATTAAATATAAAACTAGAGGTGATTACTCCAATATAATTACAAATTATGAGTCAAATAATACTAACACCTACAAAGATAAGGGAATAAATATTTGAAGAAGACATAATTTGGAAATCTTATTAGTAGCATGATGAAGATAAGTATACACAGGGGCATCCTTAGATTCATGAAACTTTAATATCAGACCTAGCCCCCCTCAACCCCTTTTTTTTTTAGCCTTGCAAGAGTATTTTCTTAGCTCTGGGGACAGATCACTTTATTTATTTATTTATTTATTTATTTATTGGAAAAATTCTAAATAAGGTCATTACTTTCACAAAAGTAAACATTCCCTTCTTGTTTTAAAGTGATCAGTGGAGATTTAGAGGAAGCACCTCAATTACAGTTTGAGCACATTGTTAATTTTTTACTTGAGTAGTAGCTGCACCTCTGAGTCTGTGGAACGAAATAGTGGAAAAGGGAAGATGTCTTTTCTCCCTATGCATTTGGCCTTTCCTATGGCTGTAAACAATTCTCTATATGTTTGTGGATGCATGTGTGTTCTTTTCTTTTTTTTTTTTTTTGCCTCTTCCATTCTTTAATTAACATATAATATATTGTTTGCCCCAGGGGTACAGGTCTGTGAATAATCAGTCTTACACAATTCACAGCACTCACCATAGCACATATCCTCCACAGTGTCCATAACCCAGCCACCCTATCCCTCCCCCAACTCCAGCAACACTCAGTTTGTTTCCTGAGATTAAGAGTTTCTTAAGGTTTGTCTCCCTCCCTGGTCCCATCTTGTTTCATTTTACCCTTGCTTCTCCCCACAACTCCCCACCCTGCCTCTCGAATTCCTCATATCAGTGAGATCATATGATAATTGTCTTTCTTGATTGACTTATTTCTCTTATCATAATACCCTCTAGTTCCATCCACATAGCTGCAAATGGCAAGATTTAGGTTTTTTGATGGCATGCATGCATTTTCTTATGTGAATAGCTGTTCACAGAGGTGAGCTGAAATAGAAGACCATAGGATGAACCTGCAGATACCATAACAATATCAGATTGAAAGGGTCTCCACTCTACATGGAGAGATTAGATGTACATTCAACTTGGACTGGCTTCTTACTGACCAATAAGTGGCATAATTTAGAGTACTATTGATCTACATATTGGGATATACTTGCTTGTTTAAAACCATGAGAAAATATTTTAAACTGCCATTAGAAGACTCAATTTTTCGTGAATTAATTTTTCGTGAATTATTATCTTCGAAGAAATCCATTTTGAGGAAGGAAATAGGAATGGAAGTAAAGATTCAATGTAGGGTAAATAATACTCTCTTTACAACTTTGGAACCTATACATCCTGGATAAAGATGTGCTTGGGGCACTTTGTTGGAGGTGAATAGGTTGGCCCTGACCATGAAGGTCAATTTGAGGAAGTCAAAAAAGGATCCTGAAAAGCAAAGCATGAAAATAGAGAAATATAGATGCTTTTATTGTATTTAACATCTGCTTTAACTGAACTTTTTATAACTTCTTGTTAATAATTGGAAGCCAGTCTTTGCTATTCAGTGGTTGGGGTCAGGACATTTTGGTAGTCTGATAAAAAGTTAAGAAGATTCTATTAAAAAAAAAAACAAAAAACAAAACAAAACAAAAAAACAACAACAAAAAAAACAACCCCCCCCCCCGAAACTATGGAGGTTCTGGGTGGCTCAGTCAGTTCAGTGGCTACTTTTGGCTCAGGTCATGACCCCAGGGTCCTGGGATGGAGCCCCACATCAAGGTCCCTGTTCATTGGGGTGTCTGCTTTCACCCCTCCCCCCTGTTCATGCACACGCACTCTCTCTCTCTCTCTCTTAAATAAATAAATAAAATCTTAAAAAAAAATAACAATCTAAATATGCAAGGCATTCAAAGAAATATCTCAGGAAAATGGTGTGTGTAATTAGACATACATACATTGTTGTAAGTATAATAAAAACACCAACATTTTTATTCAAAACTAAATAACTTATATATTGATTTTAGTGTCACAAAATGGAGCACATCTATGTAAATTTTCATGCTAAATAAAGTAGGGAGCACTCACAATAAAAACATGAATTTAAATAATTAAATAAATTTAAAATATCCTGGACAGTACTTTTTCTTTAGTCATTTAGCAAATTATAATGTTCCCTGAGCTACTTAAATATTTTTAGCCTCCCCTTTTATCTATGGGTTCAACTTCAGGTATACTTACAATTCAAAACACAGATCTTTTACAAAATCTTTGTCCTGTCTCACTGTAGATACCTCTTCCTCCAACTCAAATTGCTACACACACACACACACACACACACACACACACACTCCCCCAAATGCTCTGTTTAATTGACATTTATAGACCTTTTATTCACAAATATTGGAGATATTAAGAAATGAATAAAGTTACATTTCTTTTTATGAGTCCTAAACTATATTTAAAGGCTATGTAATTTTTCCCAGCATTTCTGAGTTTGACCATTAAGTTTAGTTTAATTTTTTAATCCTTTACCTCCTCCATTAGACTCAGTAGTACTTGTGGTTTTATAAATTTATCATACTTCTTTTTTCCACCAAAAAAATAATATCAGAAAGTAGACTTTTACTTGCCAAAGCTTTATTAATTTTGTGTAGATCTTTGTTTCTAGCACACTGTATAGCATATTTTAGGGAAAAATAACCTATGTGTCCAACTTAGGTTAGACCATGTTTCTAATTTTAATTTTAACATTTTAAATAACAATGTCTACCATTACACTACTTATTTTATTTATTTACTTTCTACCATCTCCAAGGGCCAATCTGCAATAACAAAAATTCATTTTCTGATATCCTAGCTTCATTTTTATAGCTGTCACTTAAATAATTTATATGTAAACGCATTTATGCCCTAAATAAGTTTGTCAAGGGAATTATTACAACCTTCATATATGAATAACTATTTTAAATTAAGGAGAAGAGCTTATCCAAATGCTGAGTGAGATTTTCTATTTAAAGACATCACATCTGGGGGGTCTGGGTAGCTCAGTCAGTTAAGCACCTGCCTTCAGCTCAGGTCATGATCCCAGAGTCCTGGGATCAAGCCCTGTATTGGCCTCACTGCTCTCCAGGGACCCTGCTTCTGAACCTAACTCCTCCCAGCTCCTGCTCTCTCTCTCTCTCTCAAATAAATAAATAAAATCTTTAAAAAATAAAAATAAATTCCTAATATAAAAAAAATAAAAATAAAAACATTGCATCCAATTTATGGAGAAAGATTTTTGCTCATGTCAATTTAAGTAGCATTTTACTGATATGCATATGCATTTTGTAAACACATTATGTATACCCAACTAACTTCCTAATGTTAAACTCTATTTAAATTGAATTTATCGATAATGTATTTTTACATAGTCTAATATACCCTCTATGTACTTTTTCTATGCCATACTCAAATTGCCATTGTATCTTTTTTATCATTTGATATTCCTTTCTCAAATTCATTCAATGTTCAAACAGCTAACTTGTCAACTTTCTTCACTATGTGTGTATGATGCATTAAAAATAAGATAATAGAAATAATCATTACACTAATTAACTACTTAAGTCATCACCTTCATCTTACTTTACTCCAGCTTGTATATTATGGGCATAACACATGAACTGAGGAAAAAAGAGAACAGATAGCAGGAACTGTAAGTTTAAAGAAGGACGCCTGTCTAAGTAGTCTTCAGAGAAAATGTAGTACTTAATGAAAAGCTTAGGAGAAGTATAGAAACACAGTGTAAAAACAGAGGTGTCAGTAGCTAGGTGGGGAATAGTGGATGGACATGAGGTTTTTATTTTATTTTATTTTATTTATTTTATTTTATTTAAGTAGTTAAGTAGGCTCCACACCTACAGTAGAGCCCAACACTGGGACTGAACTCACGACCCTGGGATCAGCTTTAGATGCTGAGGGGCACCTGGGTGGCTCAGTTGGTTAAGCATCTGTTTTAGGCTCAGGTCATGATCTCAGGGTCCTGGGATTAAACCCCACATCAGGCTCCTTGCTTGAAGGGAATTGCTTCTCCCTCTTCTTCTGTTCCTCCCCCAAACTTCTGTTTTGTCTTTTTTTTTTTCTCTCTCTCTCTCTCTCTCTTTCTCTCTTTCTCTGTCTCAAATAAATAAATAAAATCTGTTAAAACAAATAAATAAGAAGAAGTTTGATGCTTAACTGACAGAGATACCCAAGCACCCCAATGGAGATGAGATTTGACATGTAAATAGGGAAAGATCACAAAGGGTCCTGAAAGCTATTTTAAGAGCATTTAATTTTATTCTGAGTGAAATGGGGAAACTTTGAAGTGCCGTGAGCAAAACAGTCATTTGACGTAACTTCAGGTTTTCCAAATTATCCTAGTCTCTTCCTAACATAACCAAGGCTTGGAAAATATAAATGATTTATAGGTCCCAGTCACGAGAAGAACCAGTGTCATAGAACACCACACAATCTGTTCGTTCCGACAGTCAGTAATATGGCATAAGTCAGTTGGTGACAAAACCACAATGGTCATGTCCTTTATATACAATATTTTAGAGGAATCTAGGGCTTACAAAGAATTTGTAGAGTCAGTTCTAATTCCTCCTCTATCAGTTATTTAAGAGGAAAAATAAGTCATTTAAGGCAATGGTCTGTGTTCTTCAAAGGATCATCAAAGTTCTTTAATATTATCTAAAGCATGTTCAAGATAGATTGGCCCATGTTTGACAAAACTAAATCTTCAAATATGTTCATATGAGGAATGTCAATGTGTAAACTATTTGATTCAATTTTAAAATATTGGAAATATAATTAATTCAATGAGATAACCTACATAAACACAGAAAAAGTATTTAACAAAAAAGAAAACCTCTTTGAATCTTCCACTGTGTAGCTAACTTCTGATTTCTATATAACTACCATTTCCACTGGTTCTTAATAAGATTAGCTGCAGGACTTACTAGTAAAGGGCAAAGCCTGTTCAATAATATCCAACTGTTCACAGTGAATGTGAAATGGGCCCAGATTGAAATGTCTATTGTCACTTCTAACAGACACTTCTTCAATACAACAATGTTTATTCTTGTAGCTTTTAAAAAGATGCTACTGAGTTAAAATAGCATAAGTTCTTTGGATAGTCTCTGTTATATATTTCTTCTACATTGATTTCTTTTAGAAAGTTCCATGGTATTGAAAAGAAAAAATTTAAAAAGTGATATTTTTTTCATATTGTATGTTTTTCTGGCAGGTTTTTTTTTTTTTTTTTTTTTTCCATTCTCTTTAAGGCCCTACGGGTAAACATAGATTCATGAAAAAGGTAATTAAAGGAGAAAATTAAAGACTGGAAAATTTTCTAATCTGTTCTTCAGAACTATGTAAATGTTCAGCACAGAGGGTCCTGTTTGTTGAAATCATATTTTAATATCAATGTGCTGTACCAGTAGTAATGACTTTTTAAAAGCCTAAATTTAAAATATTCATACTCTTATAGAATAAATAAAGACATATGTAAATTCTGCCCTTAGGGCACTCATTAATTTGGTAGTTTCTGTACTACAGAATCTACAATAGTTCAAAAGTTTTAAGTAAGTCATATTTTTAAAAGTAAAAGTAAGGTTTAAGTCACCACTGTTTCAAAAACAAAGTAAAATGATTATTATGCTAAATAATAATAATTATAATAAGTATAGATTGCCAATATAAAAGAATCTATGATACTTGACTGGATCATGGATTAAACAAAAAAGGGAGGATTATAGGAACTGGGGAAAATCTGAAAATGGATCTAGGAAAGAAAACAGTATTTTAACACTGTTAAACTCCTTGTGGAGATCATTGTGCTGTGATTTGGTAGAATGATGTTCTTGTTCCCTGATGATATGTGCTTAAATTACATATGAAAAGAAAAAATGGGGAGAGATAAAGAAAACAAATGTAGCAAAATGTTAATAATTGGTGAATATAGGAAAAGGATACTTTAAACTTTAAATTTCTATATTCTCAAATAGTTCACAAAGAGAGTATTAGCCATGTGCCTAAACCAATTCTCCATTTAGTCAATCAATATCATTGAATCAGACATTCACTGGACACTGGGGATAGGGAGGTAAATGAAAATGGCCCCTTTCTTCTGATAGCATATACTCTAGAAGGCAAGACAAATATTAAACAAACACAGAGAAGTAATTATGGAGATCACAGTGAGTAGAGAGTGCTTTGAAAATGTATACCATGAGACATTAACCCAGTCACCAGAAAACAGAAAGGCTTCCTTTAGAAAATGGCATGAAAGGGGCACCTGGGTAGCTCAGTGGGTTAAAGCCTCTGCCTTCCACTCAGGTAATGATCAAGCCCCACATCGGGCTCTCTGCTTGGCGAGGAGCCTGCTTCCTTTCCTCTCTCTCTGCCTGCCTCTCTGCCTACCTGTGATCTCTGTCTATCAAATAAATAAATAAAATCTTAAAAGAAAATGGCATGAAAGATGTAATATGTAGAAATGGCAGGATTTGAGGTCAGCAAAGTGGGCTTGGGTAAAAGTGTATCAGAATGAAAGGAGGAATCATTCAAAGAAGTCAGTGTTTGCTTTTATTTACATACAATGGCTGACTGTCAGTGTAGGAACCTGACAAGAAACCTTTGGCCAAAATAATTTTCCTGAACATAGAAAATTCCTTCAGGACAAAAGGCATAAATCTGTCTTGCTGAGTTAAACATCCCCAGTAATGCCTAGTGCGGTCCCAGAGTAAACAATCAATAAATAATGTTGAATTGAATAAAATAGCCAATTTTTTTTCATTTTATTCATAAAGAATATTATAATAAAATTTTTCAACACCTGAAGTACCTACTGAACGTACTATATCAAATACCATTTCAATGCATAATCTTGTATTGAGCACCAGCAATGTAAAATGTATCTACATTTTACCAGATACCAGGAAATTGATCATTTTGACTTAAATTAAACTGAGGTAGGTATACTTATAACTGAGAGAGAGAATAGAAAGAAAAAATTCATTTTATAATTATTTTAATTCTGTTACATATTACCTGTGAAACAATAGCTGAGTCTTAGTTGAACCAGAGTAAGAAAAAAGGATACATTCTGACAATTTTTTTTAAGATGTTTTAATTCATTTATTTGAGAGAGAGAGGGAGAAGCAGACTCTCCACTGAGCAGGGAGCCCAACATGGGACTTGATCCCAAGACTCTGAGATCATGACCTGAGGTTGAAGGCAGAAGCTTAACCAACTGAGCCACCCAGGCACTCCTGACAATTAAAGTTTTAAAAATACATCTGGAGTAAAAAAAATAAACAATATCAAACAAAAAGTTTTCATAATTGCCCAAGACATATTAATTATACCTCTACTTCAAACAAAAACAAATACAACATTTTTAAAAATTTTTAAAAATACCTACTCCAGTTGATCCTGTTAAATATACTGAGAAGTATGAGTCAACATCCTTGTCACTCCAGATCCTCAAATCTAGTGTTAAATTATCAAGAATAAAAGTAACATAAATTATAAGCACAGAAAAGTATCAATTTTCATAAAACAAATATTCTAAGGCCAGAAAATATTAAAATTAATTTTTGTTGCATTTTTTTTTTAATTTTTAGAATTCCTTTCATGTACTTTTTGCTTAGGAATTTTCTTCCTTTAGTTCTGTTGGTCTGGCGAATGAGTTTCCGTTTTTACTCTTCTTTGAGGGACACCAAAATCTCTATCCCCAAACCTTTTGTGTCTCCTTCCTTCCTTCCTTCCTCCCTCCCTCCCTTTCTTTCTCTTTCTTTCTTTCTTTCTTTCTTTCTTTCTTTCTTTCTTTCTTCCTTTCTTTCTTTCTTTCTTTCTTTCTTCCTTTCTTTCTTTCTTTCTTTCTTTCTTTCTTTCTTTCTTTCTTTCTTTCTTTCTTTCTTTCTTTCCCGATAAGAAGGGAAAGGAGTTGTCAACAAAATTAGAGTTTTATCTCTACCAAATGAAACATTTCTATCTTCCCTCCAATAACACCAGAAAAATGAGTAACTCTTATTTGACAAACAGCAATCTTTGAACTGAAACTAAAAAGCAGAAACTGGAGGTAAGTGGCTGCCTCAGTCCCAGGAGCAAGCAACTCAATCTCAGGGTTGTGAGTTCAAGCCCCATGTTGGGCATAGAGCTTAAAAGAAAGAAGGAAAGGAAGAATGAAAGAAAGAAAGAAAGAAAGAATGAAAGAAAGAAAGAAAGAAAGAAAGAAAGAAAGAAAGAAAGAAAGAAAGGAAGGAAGAAAAGAAGAAAGGAAGAATGGAAGGAAGGAAGGGAGAGAGGAAGGAAGGAAGGAAGGAAAGAAAGAAAGAAAAGAGAAAGGAGGGAAGGAAAGGAGAGAAATGGAGAGAAAGAAGGAGGGAGGGAGGAAGGAAGGGAAAGTGAACTGGAAAAATAGAGAAAAAATAATTTAAAAAAAGACAGATAATCATCTTAGCTTGTCTACCTATCATTGAAAAATTTTTACAGTGTAATTATAGAACACTTATCAAAGTTTTTTTGAAATATAGAAGAGAAATAATAATGTGTGGAAAATATTATTAGAATCCAATTTATGTTTTCTAAGAATAAGTCTAAACTAACTTCATTTTAATTTGTGGTAGTGTTATTAATCCTCTTAAGTGTATTAAGACTTGCTTTGTGGCCTAAAATATGAATTGTTTTGAATATGTTCTATGTGCACTTGAGAAGAATATGTATTTTGTTGCTTTTGGATGGAATGTTCTGTAATTATCTGTTAAAGTCTACTGGCCTAATGTGTTAAGGCTGATGTTTCCTTATTGATTTTCTGTTTGTATGACCTATCCATTGATCTAAGTGCAGTATTAAGATCCCCCACTATTATTATATTGCTCTCTAATTCTCTCTTTAGGTCTGTTAATATTTACTTTGTATTTTTAGGTGCTCCTATGTTAGATGCATAAATATTTATAAATGTTAGGTCTTCTTTTTGGAGAAATCCCTTTATCATTATATGATGCACCTGTCTCTTATTATAGCCTTTGTTTTAAAGTCTATTTTGTCTAGGTATAGTAACTCCAGCTTTCTCCTGGTGTCCATTTGCATGGGCTATCTTTATGCATCCCTTCATTTTCAGTCTGTGTGTGTTCCTTCATCTAAAGTGAGTCTCTTGTATGCAGCATATAGATGGCTCTTGCTTTCTTACCATTCAGCCACTCTTGGGTCTACAAAAATTTAATCCATTTGCATTTAAATAATTATTGGTAGGTATGTGCTTATTATCGTTTTAAAAACTGTTTTCTGACTATTTTTATAGTTCCCCTCTCTTCCTTTCTTCTTTTCCTCTCTTCGTTTCTGGTTTGATGACTTTCTTTAGTGGCATGATTATATGGCTTACTCTTTAACTTTTGTGCATTTAGTATAAGTTTTGGCTTGTGGTTACCATGAGACTTACACAAAACATCTTTTATCTGTAATAGTATATTTTAAGTTGTCGACTTTAATCCCATTGTAAAGCTTAACTTTATTACTACACCCACCATACCTTTTATGTTTTGGATGTCACGTTTTACATCTTTTTGTCTTCTATATTCCCTTTGCTAATTGTTATAGTTATTTTTACTACCTTTTTTAATCTTCATAACAGATTTATAAGTTATTAATTCATTATCTTTACCAGATATTTACTTGTCCAGTGAGATTTAGTCTTTCATATGTGTTCTGTTACAATTTTGCACTTTTTTTTTTTTTTTTTTTTAGTTTAAAGATGTCCCTTTAACATTTCTTGAAAACCCAGTTTGGTGATGATGAACTCCTTCAGCTCTTGCTTGTCCAGGGAAATTTTTTTCCTGTCCTGAAAGATAACTCTATGGACTAGAGTTTTCTTGTTTGGAGTCTTTGTTCATTTGTTTTGTTTTTGTTTTTGTTTTCCTATTAGCACTTCTGACCACAAAGTTTCTGTTAAATATCTGCTGATAGTCTTACGGGGGTTTCCTTGAACAAAACAAGTTGTTTTTTCTCTCTTGCTTCTTGTAATGTTCTGTCTTTGTCTTTAACTTTTTACATTTTCATTATAATGTGTCTTAGTTTGAGTCTTTTGGGGTTCCTTATTTGGAATTTTCTGGGCTTTCTGTATCTGGAGGTCTGTTTTCTTCTCCAGTTTAGGAAAGTTTTCAGACATTGTTTCTTCAAATGAGATTTCTGCCCCTCTCTCTTCTCCTTCAGGGAGTACTATAGTCCATTTGTGAATGTTAGTCCGTTTGATGGCATCCCATAAATTCCTCAAGCTATCTTCATTTTTCTTCTTTCTCTTTGCTGACATGAGTTCCTCTTCCTCAGCTTTGAGTTGACTAGCACTTTCTTCTGCTTCATATAGACTGATATTGATTGAACATAAGTGTATTCTAGTGTATTTTTCAGTTAAGTTATGGTATTCTTCAGCTCTGTGACTTCTATGTGATACTTTCTTATATTTCCCATCTGTGTTTTGGTTTTTGTTTTAAGTTCTCACTGTGTTTATCCATTTTCTCCCCAATTTGATAAGCATCTTTATGGCCCTTAAACACTTTATCAGATAAATTACACATCTTAATTTCATTAAGTTCTTTTTTTTTTAATTTTTCTTTCTGAGGTTTTATCTTATTCTTTCATTTGAAACATAATCTTCTGTTTGTTCATTTTGCTTGAATCTGTATTGACTTCTATAGAGTACATCAGACAACCACCACTTCTAGTCTTGAAGAAGTGGCCTCCTGTAGGAGATGAATATTGTCATTCAACCCTGCTTCAGCACCTGGTTGTCTCTCAAACCTTTGTGATTGTCCAAGCAACCTATTAAAGTTTTAACAGTTCCCAGTAATTGAGAATGCACCAAGACCTGCCAGTGTCCTAGAGGGGAGTATCTTAGTAACTATATTCAGACTGACTGAAAACTAGATCCTCAAGCATCAGCTTTTAAAAGTATAAAAATAAGGATGCCTGGGTGGCTTAGATGGTTAAATTGCTGCCTTCAGCTCAGGTCATGATCCCAGAATCCTAGGATCGAGTCCCGCATTGGGTTCTTTGCTCAGCGGGGAGCCTGCTTCTCTTCCTGCCTCTGCCTGGCACTCTGCCAGCTTATGCTTTCTCCCTCTTTCTCTTTGACAAATAAATAAATAAAATATTTTTTTAAAAAAAAGCATAAAAATGTATATAGTCTTGTGGGACTACAACAACATGCCCATCTTGCTATCATAGCTAGGTAACCTGGGGGGTATCCCCTGGCAGCAATTGGAGAAACTGGGGCTTCAGAGGTGTGTATGAATTCTTTTCTCGGTGATGTTGCCAAGCTGGAACAAGGCATTATGATAGCAATCACAGCCTATATTCCCAGAGAGCAGCTCCATAGACTACTAAATGTGTGCCAAATCTGAAGCCTGCCCCTCAGGCCAAAACTCTAAGACATGCAAAGAGACCTCCTTCACAATAAGACGGTGGTGTACCTCAGTACACTGTTGCCTGAAGGGAGGGTGGTTCATGGCATGGTATGAAGGGTGGTTCATGGCATGGTATGAACTGTCTCTTCAATTGCCACAGTCTTGTGGGACCAAGGAATGCTAGCCACAACCCCAGTCACCAAAATCAGGCGATCAAGGGGTGTTCCCTGGGCAGCAACCACAAAAACTAGGATGGAAGACAAAACCCAGGGCACCAGATACATGTAAAGCTCCCCTCCAGGAGATGTTAGTGCTCTACAGCATGGCAGAGGGTGAATGTGAAGACAGAGCCTATCCTGTGAGGTCTCTGGAAAGGATTACAGTCTGCCCCAAGTTCCTGCCCCAGGAACATAAGCCCCTATGCCTCAGAGCCAGGTGATCAAGAGGTATCCCCTAGTCGGCACCTGCAAAAATTGGGACACTAGAATATGGGAGATAACTGGTTCTGTAGAGCACAGCAAAAAGAGAGCATGTCATATACCAGTCTCTGTCCCTGGAGGGTGTTCCAATACTCTCCTAGATGTGTGTGTTAAGTTAGATGTCTGTCCAATGACCAACGCTTCAATATATGTAGGTGAGCTTTCTTCACTTCCAACCTGAGCACAGTTTGGGGAAGTCCAAACAAGAGCCCTCTTAGAAGCAATTTCTCAGATTGTTATAGTCATGAGTCTCAGGATTGTAGTTCTTTTGGTTTTCAAAGTTAGGTATTTTACGGGCTCATCCTTCACATGTATGTCTCAAAAACTGGGATGCCTAATGTGGGATTTAAATCCTTCTCTCTTCAGGGTGAAGCTCTGGATTTCGAGTTCCTTTCTAGTTGTGGGATACCATACCAGGAGTTGGGTTTATGACAAGAATGTGTCCTAGCCTCTCCAACCTACTTCTTTGTGAGTTTCTTATTTGTCCCATGTATAGTCATCACTTAGTCACCCATTAGGTTTTTTTTTTTTTTTTTTTAAGAAATTATTCTGTAAGTATCTGTAGACTTGGTATGTCCATGGTAGGAGGTGAGTTCAGAATCTTCATACATTATCATCTTGGACTAGAACTCCATTGTTATGTTTAATAATTTTAATGTTTTAAGTTAAAAACAAGGATTGGACAATAAAATTTTATAGTTAAGAAAGCATACTAATAGGAAAACACTGACTTAATGATAGCATTTATAATAAAACTCATACTATAGCAAAAACTAAATATCAGTGTGATTTCTCAAGATATACAGTAAAAGAGAAATATTATTAAACAATAAGTGGGTGAGAATGAATCCATCTATTAAGACCAACTTCAAATCCTTACAAAGTCTTAGCATTTTCATCTAATTTCCTTATTGACACAGTCACCCTCAATTTGTAAGGGAAATGGGCCTGGTTTCCAGTCCAAAGAGATCCTGGGAAAATGTCTTGAAAAATACATTAAAGTACAGGCATGTGTTTCTCTGCTAAATATTCTGTGCCTTGACTGCATGAAACCATGCTCTTTATCAAGTTAGCAGGTCAATTAGTGATGTAAATGATCTGTCTGAAGTTCAGCCAAAAGCTGAACTCACTAACCTCTTTTTGCTTGCTAGAAACTCAAAGAGCACTTAGAGCATGCTTATGTAGCCCACAAAGGCTGATCCTTTTTGAGATGAGGCCTTGCCATTCAATTGAAACCATAAAATCCACCCAAATGGAAAACAAAACAAAACAAAACAAAACAAACAACAACAACAAAACATGTTAATGTTGCCAAGAGTCAGTGACTGTAAGTTTTTGTCCCCTCACCATCAGAATACCAACATCTGGACTCCTTTATTTTCTCATATGATTGACACATACTAGACCTTCAACAGATGTAGAGTTCTTGGCAAAGAGATGATGATGAAGTCACAGGAGGGTGAAACACTCTGCTAATGCGTTTCTGTTGTTTTAGTATCTCTTTTTTGAGGAGTATATCTAATGTTTAAGTGACAATTCATGGCGATTGTTATTTTTGTTTTAAACAAACCCCAATAAAAAAGAGTATTACTTTTACTAAGAAAGGTGGTAGAGAATCAAATATTTAACAGCTTTAAAAAGATACAGAGAAAAATAGTGTCCTATTTGACTATAGCAGTAGACTTAGCAAACTTTCTGGCATACAGAACTACTGTATATATTTTGTTGAATTCATTTCACTGGGTGATGAATATAAAAATGTTATCCAAAAGACTTATGTTAAAAATATTTATTTATAAAGTCTAAAGAGATATCACTGGTCTCTCTACCTCACGCCGACCCCAAATCATTTCCTGACCCAATAGCTAGAGTCATTCTATTAAAATCTAAACCAGATCTTGTTACCACTGTCCTACTCCACCATTTCCACAAGACTAAGAGCCAGACCTCCCCTATGAAGCACGTGGCTACATGTGATGTGGCTTCTTATTATATCTTTGAGCTCTTCCAGCCCTGCCACCCCACTGATACATTCATCTTCTCACTATTTCTTTTTTTTTTTTTTTTAATTAACATATAATGTATTTTTTTTCCAGGGGTACAGGTCTATGATTCATCAGTCTTACACAATTCACAGTGCTCACCATAATACACACCCTCCCCAATATCCATCCCCCAGACACCCAACCCTCCCACTCCCCCCTCACTCCAGCAACCCTCAGTTTGTTTCCTGAGATTAAGAGTCTTGTATGATTTGTCTCCCTCTCTGGTTTCATCTTGTTTAATTTTTCCCTCCCTTCCCCTATGACCCTCCATCTTGTTTCTCAGATTCCTCATATCAGTGATATATGATACTTGTCTTTCTCTGATTGACTTATTTTGCTTAGCATAATCCCCTCTAGTTCCATCCATGTCATTGCAAATGCATTTTTGCTGCTGCAGTTTTGCTGGCTGCATAATATTCTATTGCATATACATAGCACATTTTCTCTATCCACTCATCTGTTGATGGACATCTAGGTTCTTTCCATAGTTTGGCTATTGTGGACACTGTCGCTATATACACTGGAGTGCAAGTGCTCCTTCAGATCAATACATTTGTATCTTTAGGGTAAATACCCAGTAGCCCAATTGCTGAGTCATAAGGTAGCTCTATTTTCAACTTTTTGAGGAATCTCCACTCTATTTTCCAGAGTGGCTGCACCAGCTTGCATTCCCACCAACAATGTAGGAGGGTTCCCCTTTCTCTGCATCCTCGTGAAACACCTGTGATTTCCTGACTGGTTAATTTTAGCCATTCTGACTGGTGTGAGGTCGTATCTCACTGTTGTTGTTGTTGTTGTTGGTGGTGGTGGTGGTGGTTTTAATCATAATTTGTATTTTATGCTATCTACAAGTTTAATGCAATCCCTATCAAAATGCCATCATTTTTTTTTTTTCAAAGATATGGAACAAATAATCTTAAAATTTGTATGGAACCAAAAAAGACCCTGAATAGCTAGAGAAATGGTAAAAAAGAAAACCAAATCTGGTGGCCTCACAATTTTGGTCTTCTCACTATTTATGACAGATACTCACTTTCTCACTATTCCTGTTAGACCCACCATGATCCTATCTCAGACAATTTGCAAGAGCTCTTCCTTTTACTTATCCCAGTTATACATATAACTTGTATCCTCTCTTTTTTCAGGTCTTCACTCAATTGCCACTTTCATAGGTCTTACACAATCTCCTAACTCCCTATCTCCTTTCTCTGTTTTTGTTTGTGTTTGTTTGTTTGTGTTTCTTGGTTTGTTTTCCCCCATAACATGCTCTAGCACAATGTAGAGGTTCCTAGCACTTATTTGTCTAGTTTATTGTCTATCCATATTAGGAGTGAAAAAAAAAACAAAAACAAAATAAAAAAACTATGGCTCACAGATGCAATCTGGCTCTCCACGTGTTTTCATAAATATAATTTTATTGGAACAAGACATATACTCATGCATGTATGATCTCTGGATGCCTTTGGATTCTAATGGCAGAAATGAATAATTGTGACAGTGGCCACATAGCCTGCAAAATCAAAAGTATTTCTACAGAAACAATGCATTTTTTACAGAAAACCTTGCCAATCCCTAGTCTAAATAGAAAAAAATTCCATAAGAGAAGGAATTCTGTAGTTTTGACTACTATATTCCCATTGCCTATTAAACTCTAGCACATTGTAATGGATCAATATGCATTTGTTAACTAAATCAACAACTAGTTCTTCTGCCTTCACCTTCAAGAGAGGTAGTTTTAGAATGTCAAGCACTCCACTTGCTAGCCTTTTGACATTGAGTCAATTACTTCCATGTTTTTACCTTCATCTGTGAAGTGGAATGATAAAATGACCTGCCATACTTAACCAATAAGTTAAATAAGTCTATACACACAAAGTGCTTAGATTAAGTGGATCTGCATTGGTAGGGAACTTTATTGCACATATTAAGGCAGTAGAGAAGTAATACTATGTACTTGTATTACTGATTCAAAAAAGTACTATTTTGAAAATTAAGACCTCCATTTACCCTTTTTTTCCCCTTGCAGCTGGCAACCAAATAAGTCCTTCTTTGTTTTTAATGTATTTACCATGGTGTAAATAAAACAATAACATAAAACAGAACAGGAGAAAAAAAATAATGAAAAAAGCCAGAAGAGTAAATGGAATTAGTATCTAAATAAGTGCTTAAAGTAACTTTTTAGAAATAATTATAACTTACATTGATTGGGCTAGTCAGAATACTCAGATACTAGTATTAGAAATATACACACACACACACACACATACATATATACACATGTATATACATATATACTACAAATATATATACATATATGTGTATATACATATATATGTATTTATATATAAGTTTTCCTGTGGCTGCTATAACAAATTAACACAAAGTGGATGATTTAAGACAACAGAAATTATTATTTTAGAGTTCTGGAGTTTAGAAGTCCCAACTCAGCACACTGAAATGAAATCAAATTATTGGCAGGGTCACATGCCTTCTGGAGGTCCTGGAGGAGCTAGAGAATCTATTCCTGGCTCCTTTCAACTTCTGGTAGCTGTTGGCATTCCTTGGCTTTTGGCTACATCACTCTGATCTCTGCCTTTCCTTTTTTGTATATTAACCTCCCTCTGCCTCTGTCTTATAAGGACACTTGCAAATGCATTTAGAACACACCTGACTCATCCAAAATTATTTCATCTCAAGATGAAATTTATCTTAACTTTATCATGTCTTAAAAGAAACTTTATAAAATAACATTAACAGTTTCTAAGTATTAGAACTTGATATCTTTGTATCATCATTATTCAACCTATTAAGCTGGATAATGGCCAACCAAAGATACAACGATATCAAGTATTTCATTTATATATATATGCATGTGTATATATATATATATATATATATATATATATATATATATATAAACAATCTTCCCAAGTTGTTAATGTTCCCTCCTATCTATTTTTCATGTGTGTAACCTGAGAGTTAAAAAAAGAAATAACTTGCCTAAGGTAACACAGGTGATTAATAGTACATAATAGTACATAATAGTACATTAATAGGATTAAGATACATGTTCGTTTTCTCTATTCCCAAAAATCTTATGCTCGAACATTGTAGTATCATCTCTTCTAGAACAAAATTTTGTTTTAGTTACATGACTATAGAGACAGAAAAGGACTCAAGCAACATATGAGTTGCTTGTACTCTTTCAAACAAGTATAGTTAACTGCCCACAGGTTAGCTGAGTTTGAAATATTACATTTTTAACTGAACTTAATTAAAATTTTTTATGCACAATGTGCACCAAATATGATTGAAAAGAATGTGATCTTATTTCTCACTTTCCTAAAAATTGAAAAAAGATTTCTCATATCTATGGACATTTTAAAACAAATATAATGAGGAACAGCAACATCAAACCACACATGCATTCATGCATGTGCACGCACGCACACACACACACACACTTCAGAGATTTTGTATCTTACATATTATCATAGATACACCTAACCCTGCCCTCTAGATATTTGCTACTCAATGGCGTGTAATGGTTCTTTCAATTCTTTAGGAGTCACAGTGATTCCTATGGAAAGGCCATCTTCACCTGCTCTGGTAATTCAAGTTGCAATGTCATACAAATTTAACTTCCCTTAAGGGAGATGGTTAATTGTTGATAAATCCTATAATATGATATGTAAATCCCACAGGAATATAAAATGGTTTGAGGGGCACCTCAAACTTTAACCCACTGGGTGGCTCAGTGGGTTAAAGCCTCTGCCTTCTGCTCAGGTCATGATCCCAAGGTCCCGGGGTCAAGCCCCTCATCAGGCTCTCTGCTCAGCAGAGAGCCTGCTTTCCTTCCTCTCTCTCTGCCTGCCTCTCTGCCTACTTGTGATCTCTGTCTGTTAAATAAATAAATAAAATCTTTAAAAAAATTAAAAAAATTAAAAATAAAATAAAATGGTTTGAAAATATGAAAAATTTCACCTATTATTCTTATGCCAATTCAAGAAGAAAATGTATTTTAAAAGTTGTTTGCATCACAATTACAGTTTCTCAACAGTAATCTCATATTCTCTTACTGCTCTCTAATTACCACTCAGAAAGCAGATTATGTTCCATTGTGTTCTAAAGTAGCTTTAACTTGCTGGATTGCTTATCAATATAACCAGCTGTTCAATGGTAGATCCAGTGATGACGGTGTTTTTAATTGCTTTTTTCATTTGGCTAAGTAAGTTCAGATGGTCACTAATTAGTTCTGTCATGCAGAGATAGTTTTGTCATGAACAATGCAATCAGTGTTTCATTGAAAAGACAACTGTCCTAAGATCAACACTGCTTAATTATCCCTATGAATTCATCCTCAGTTTCTTTATTTGTTATAGCTGTCATGAGTAAGGTGACAGGAATTAGACAAAACTGCAGCTTAAAAGTATGCTTCCACCAGTGCATATAATGATTCCTCATTTTCGCCTGCTTAGAAGCATTCAAATGAAACGAGTCATAAAGACTTATTCTTTATTAAGGTTTATGCAGTGCTTTGGGGCACCAAAAATTATACTCAATTATATGATATTGAAGTTAAAATGTTTTGGGTTTACATCATGCTGTAAAAAGTTTTATACACACCTGTATGCAAACTTTTTGAAGTTAATCTACTTTGGAAAGTAGAGATTGTCCCTAAATTAATAAAGTAAGATTTTTTTTTTAAGTAAGATTTTTCTAAAACCTAGCCAGATAACAGAAAATAGTGAGATAATGGCAGAAAAATGAAACAAAATAAATATATTTATATTTTTATGTAATGCTTTTCAGTTCTTCACAGTTTCTTTTTAATAGAATGCACTTTCTTGCTGCATAAAGAATAGAAGAAAATTCAAAAATATAAAAGACAAATTTCAATATACTGTTTGCTTCAGGATACATTTCTACACCTTATTCTCTTTTCATTCTTCTTAGTGAGTATTCCCTCTCCCACAGGAGGAAGACAAGTTTGTGCAGGCAAATTTCACTTTGTATATTATAAACTAGAGAAGGAATTGATATATGTCTTTCTGAGAGTGAATGTAAGCCTAAGCTTCCTATCTGATGTTTTATGATATTCACCAATTTTTCCTCATGCCTTGTCACAATAGCAACTTCAAAAGTTCTTCAAAACCAATGACCCAGTTTTTATTATATGTATCCTCCTGAGAAAAGTCTTAGCTTAGAGTTAGTAATTAGTATGAAGAGATATAATTTTTAGATCAAATTGATGTAATGTTATAATAAATGTGTTGAAGACAAAATCAAAGATTGTATTTATTCCAATGTTAAAACTATAGTTTTGTATTAAAATGCATTCTTGAAATAAAATCATAATGATGCTTCCCATTAGTAATTTTTCACTTCGGACATCAGTGAATACATACTCCATTATTTTTCTTCAATTTCAGACACCTTTCTACCTCTAGAATGTTCTCAAAAACTTCCTCTTTCTTCCTCTTTTATTGCCTGAAATTCAAATTATTTTTATTATTGCAAACATTATGTTACTCCTCTTTTAATATCTTTTATAAATGGCATTAAATTTTATATGAAATGCATATAACATTAACTATAAGCTTAAATTTATCCCCCAGCATAATAGCAATATGTATATATATATATATGTGTGTACACACACACACAGTATGTGTGTATATATATATATATGTATGTACACACACACACACACTATATATATATATATATATATATATATATATATATCTTATAACCAGTAAGATATAACCAGTTATATCTTACTGGTTATAACCAGTAAGATAGATATATATAGATAGATAGATATCTTACTGGTTATATATATAACCAGTAAGATAAGATAGATAGATAGATAGATAGATAGATAGATATGTATTTATTTCTTCAAGTTCTTGGAAAACTTGGGTTTTTATGTTACACAAGTTTTTCCTCAGAGACTGGCAAATTCCTAAGCTTGGAACAAGCAGGGCAAGAATCCAGGAAATATAGCAGAGAACAGCTGCTTGAGGCCTGTCAGATGAACAGAAATTTCAGAGTTCACACAATGCTGAGATACTGAATCCTAGCCAGAAAGAAAGGAGGCTCTCAGGAAAGTGCCGTTTTTTGCTTTAATTTGACAATTCAAAAAAGTCTTGTACTTGCAGTATGAACTATGTGTAGAATTGAGGTCTATTGTAGGAATAATGGCAAAACTGAAATTGATACAGCTCAGTGAAGCCAAATTCAAGACTTGATAAGAACAAAATACTTAAATTTCATTCCAGAATAAGACAACACTTTATAGAGAAAAACAATATAATCTGGTTAACATAATGTAGTGCTACCCAAAGCATCTTTCATGATGCTCGTCAGACATCATAATTTGTTACACATATGAAGAAGCAGGCAAATGTGATCTATAATCAAGAGAATAAAAGTAGGGGCACCTTAGTGGCTCAGTCATTAAGTGTCTGCCTTCGGCTCAGGCCTGGATCCTGGGGTCCTGGGATGGAGCTCCAAATTGGGCTTCCTGCTTAGTGGAAAGCCTGCTTCTCTCTCTCCCACTCTCTTTGCTTGTGTTCCCTCTCTCACTGTCTCTCTTTCTCTGTCAAATAAATAAGTAAATCTTAAAAAAAAAAAAAAAAAAGAATAAAAGTAGCCACTAGAAGCAAATGCATAAGTAACACAGATGCTAAAGTTACCAGTCCTAGGTTTTAATAAATATAATTATTATGTAAATGTTAAAGAGTTTAGAGGAAAATCTGTCAAAAAGATGGAAGATTTTAGCATAGTAATAGCTATAAAAACAAAGTGCTGAATTTTAGTTTCTAAAATTCTAGAATTGTCTTTCTTAAGAAAAAAGAAAAAAGTTTCCTTTTTGAGTTTAACAATAAAGTGAAACTACAGAAATATTAGTAAATGTGATTGTAGACCAATAGAAATAATACAAATCAAAGCACAGCAACAAAGAAACAAATGAGTAAAGCATTATAGACATGTAGGCACATTAAACTATGGAATTTGCGTAACTAGAATGAAAGGAGAGGAGGGACAAAAAAATAAACATTATACATACGTAGATAATGGATAAAAATTGTACACAACTGATGTAAGTTTTCTAAGCACAGACTCAAAAATCACAATAAATCCTAAGAATGCTTAATATAAAAAGAAATGCACACAAAGACAGACAGACAGACAAACACACACCCCTTCTAGGCATATTAGAGTCAGACTCAGAAAACTCAGGATAAAGAGATACATTTATAATTAGATACAGAAAAATGATATTCAGGGAAATAATAGACTTTCCTTCAGAAAAAAAAAAACAAAAACAAAAACAAAAACAAAAAACAGGAGGTAATGGATTGGTATCATTAAATTTGGAGGTGGGGGGATTAAAAATAGACAACCAAAGGTCAACCTTAAATTCTGTACCCAATGACAATACCTTCAAATACAAGGTAACATGAAAGTATTTTCTTTTTTTTTTTATATTACATCCTACAATGTATTCATTTCCATATAACAAAAATAGTAACATAGTGTAAGACATCCATTTCAATCAGGAGATGTGTCAAGCCACAGATTTACCATAAAAAAAAAAAAAAATTGAATCTCGGTATGAACACCAGCTGGCTCCAGGGCCCCACCCCTACATGATGGTGCAGTAAAAAAATAGAGTCTCTCTTCACCATGCACTCAGCCTGGTCCTGAGTACAGAAGGGGTTGCACCTTGCAGTTCCTTCATGAGCCATCTTAATTACAACACCTAACATTTCTTTTTAAAGTTTTACAGCACTTAATATACACTTCCTTCTGGTAGAAGAGAGAACACTACATGGTACCATATACTAACAAAAAAAGAATTTTTTTAAATTAATTTATTTCTTTTCAGTGTAACAGAATTCATTGTTTATGCACCACACCCAGTGCTCCATGTAATACGTGCCCTCCACAATACCCACCACCTGGATCGCCCAGCCTCCCACTCC
This sequence comes from Martes martes, assembly GCF_963455335.1. NCBI lineage: Eukaryota > Metazoa > Chordata > Mammalia > Carnivora > Mustelidae > Martes > Martes martes. Next base: position 166,124,069 of record NC_137889.1, on the reverse strand, counting down.
CCACCCCTTCAAAACCCTCAGATTGTTTTTCAGAGTCCATAGTCTCTCATGGTTCACCTCCCCTTCCAATTTCCCTCAACTCCCTTCTCCTCTCCATCTCCCCATGTCCTCCATGTTATTTGTTATGCTCCACAAATAAGTGAAACCATATGATAATTGACTCTCTCTGCTTGACTTATGTCACTCAGCATAATCTCTTCTAATCCCGTCCATGTTGATACAAAAGTTGGGTATTCATCCTTTCTGATGGAGGCATAGTACTCCATAGTGTATATGGACCACATCTTCCTTATCCATTTGTCCGTTGAAGGGCATCTTGGTTCCTTCCACAGTTTGGCAACTGTGGCCATTGCTGCTATAAACATTGGGGTACAGATGGCCCTTCTTTTTACCACATCTGTATCTTTGGGGTAAATACCCAGTAGTGCAATTGCTGGGTCATAGGGAAGCTCTATTTTTAATTTCTTTAAATTTAATTTTAATTTCTTAAGGAACCTCCACACTGTTTTCCAAAGTGGCTGCACCAACTTGCATTCCCATCAACAGTGTAAAAGGGTTCCCCTTTCTCCACATCCTCTCCAGCATCACATTACCCGATTTCAAGTTTTACTACAAAGCTGTGATCACCAAGACAGCATGGTACTGGCATAAAAACAGACACATAAACCAGTGGAACAGAGTAGAGAGCACAGATAGGGACCCTCAACTCTATGGTCAAATAATCTTCGACAAAGCAGGAAAAAAATATACAGTGGAAAAAGGGCAGTCTTTTCAATAAATGGTGCTGGGAAAATTGGACAGCTATATGTAGAAGAATGAAACTCAATCTTTCTCTTACACCATACACAAAGATAAACTCGAAATGGATAAAATACCTCAACATGAGGCAGGAATCCATCAGAATCCTAGAGGAGAATATATGCAGTAACCTCTTTGACATCAGCCACAGCAACTTCTTTCAAGATATGTCTCCAAAGGCAAAGGAAACAAAAGCAAAAATGAACTTTTGGGACTTCATCAAGATCAAAAGCTTCTGCACAGCAAAGGAAACAGTCAACAAAACAAAGAGGCAACCCACAGAATGGGAGAAGATATTCACAAATGACAGTACAGACTAAAGGTTGATACCCAGGATCTATAAAGAACTTCTTAAACTCAACACACACAAAACAGATAATCATGTCAAAAAATGGGCAGAAGACATGAACAGACACTTCTCCAATGAAGACATACAAATGGCTATTAGACACATGAAAAAATGTTCATCATCACTAGCCATCAGGGAAATTCAAATTAAAACCACATTGAGATACCACCTTACACCAGTTAGAATGGCCAAAATTAGCAAGGCAGGGAAAAAAAGCATTTTCTAACAAGAGTTGAAATGACTCACTATCAAGAAACTCATACCACAAGAAATAAAAGGAAGCTCTTACTAAACTAAAACAATATTGCATGTGCATTCGGAAGGAAAGTTACCACCACAAAATTAAAAAAAAAAAAAAAAAAAGAAAGAAAGAAAGAAAGAAAGACAAAAAAACTTGTGAGAAAACTATGAACAAATGTACAAGATCACATTTATTTAAAGACTATTGACTACTTAAAGCAAATATAATTAAAATGTACTACAGGACTTAAAAAATTATAAAAGTAAAATATATAACCACAATAGCACAAAGAGTATAAGGTATATAAGTAAAATTACATTATTGCAAGATTCTTATACTCTTCATATATTAAGCTCATATATTAAGGTGAGATGTGATATGTTAAGGTGCATATTTTAATCTAAAATATCCACTAAAAAAACAATTTGACAAGTATGGCTAAAAATTCAATAGAAGTGATAAAATAAAACACAGTTATATTTAATAATGCAATAGAATGAATAAAAGAAAAAACAAATTATCGAAGAATTTAATGGAAGAACTAAAAAAATTGCCTAAACTAAAAAAAAAAAATCATTAATTTCATCTCATCTAAATAAAGTAAATGCAAAAATTAAAAAAAATAGAGATAGTCAGATTACCTAAATAAGGCAGAGATCCTATTATACATTGTTTAAAAGAGACTTAATTTAGATATAAGAAAACAAAGAAGTTAAAATAAATATTTGAGAAAAAAGGATATACTATGCAAGCAATACTACTAATAAAAAAAGTACTTATTATCAGGGTTGATTTTAAAGTGAAGAAATGAAGAAGAATAAAGATATAGATAATAAAGAGAAACATATTTCAAATAATAGAATCATTTAGTTAAAGAGATATACTTCTAAATCTCTGTGCAGTTAATATAGATACAGAATACATAAATTGGTAAAGTATACAAATCCCAATTATAGTTGAAGATGAAAACACACTTCTCTTAATAATCAATAGAAACTACAGACCAGTATAGCAGTAAGAATATAGAAGTCTGAACAGGACTACCTTTTCAAACTGGAATAAATATATAACATTAAAATCAAAATGATAGAATCCATATTTTTCAGAAGTTAATAGAATATTTACCATAATAGGTTTTATGGAGTCATAAAGCAAGTCTTAATATATTTTAATGAATTGAAATCACAAAGTATGTTTTTACCACTTCAATTAAATTAGAAGTAAGTAATAAATATAAAACCAGAAGAATATATTTGGAAGTATGTCAGAACAGCAAGAAATCTATGGGTCAAATAAGAAACAAACAAACAAAAAATTAAATTTCAATGATTGATAATGGGAAAAAAAAAGCACTATACAAGTTTGTTTGCTAAAGCAGTCCTTGGAGCAAAGAATATATTAGAAACAGGTTAGAAAATTTAAGATGCAAGTTTTAAGTTCAAGAAGATTGTAAAAGGAGAACAAATTAATTCAAAGAAAGTAGGTGAAAGGAAATGATTCATGTATAAGCAAAAATCAATGAAACAGAAAACAAAAATATGAAAAAAGTTGGGTCTTTGCAAGGATTAATAAAACTTAGAAGCTGATAGTTAAAAAAGAAGAGAGAAAAACAAAATGCCAATTAGGATTTTTTTTTTTTTTAAGATCGTTTATTTATTTATTTATTTGAGGGAGAGAGAGAATGAAAGAGTGTGAGAGGGGAGAGGTCAGAAGGAGAAGCAAACTCCCTGCCAAGCAGGGAGCCTGATATGGGACTTTGATCCCAGGACTCCAGGATCATGACCTGAGCCAAAGGCAGTTGCTTAACCAGCTGAGACACCCAGGTGTCCCAGCCTATATCAGGATTTTTAAATGGATATCACTACAGATCCTAAAAAATATTAGAGGAAAAATGGGAAGGTACTATGATTGATTGCATAATACACCTTGGTAATTTAGAAGATATTGACAAATTATTGGATGAATATAATTTTCCAAAACAAACACTTAGGAAGAAAATAGAAAATATTAAAAATACTATACCCATTACAATAAATTTGTAATTAAAAATTTATCTACCAAATTGATCCAGAACCAGATTACTTCAGTGGAGAATTATACCAAACATTTAAGAGAGAAATAATACAAACTTCTATACATACTTATGAAAATTCTTTTTGAGTAGAGAGGAAGAGAGCTATTTCTCAACTTTTTTATGAGGCTCACATAATTCTGACAACAAAAGTTGAGGTGAAAACATGAAAGAGTATTAGTACCACCACACCTCATAAAAGCATATGTGCAGTTATAGCAAATTATAACTAGAAATATATAAAGAGAATATTGCATCATGACCAAGGGGGGTTTATCCCAGTAATTCAAGGTTTACCTAACATGAGAAAATCAATCACTACAATTCACCAAGATAAAGGGAGGAAAAAAATCTCAATAGAAATAGAAAAGATGTTATGAAATCAATATTTGTGAATAATATAAACTCTGAAAATAAGAACAGAAAGTAACTTCTTTAATAAATAAAGGATATCTGCAAAAATCTAAAGCAAATATTGTTAAAAATAAATAAATGAATGTTTACCCATAAGATTAGGAAAAAACCTAAAATGTCCCTTCTATCCATTTTATTAAATACTGTGCTGGAGTTTATAGCCAGTGCAATAAGATAACAAAATAAAAGAACAATTATATAACAGAAATAAGCAAAATCATCATTTTTTGTAAGATTTTATTTATTGATTTTTTAAAGTGTTTTATTTATTTATTTGACAGAGAGAAAGATCACAAGTAGGCAGAGAGGCAGGCAGAGAGAAAGAGGGGGAAGCAGGCTCCCTGCTGAGCAGAGAGCCCAATGTGGGGCTCGATCCAAGGACCCTGAGATCGTGACCTGAGCTGAAGGCAGAGGCTTAACCCACTGAGCCACCCAGATGCCCCAAGATTTTATTTATTGATTTGACACAGAGAGAAAGAGCACAAGCAGGAGGAGTGGCAGGCAGAGGGAGAGGGAAAAGCAGGCTCCCTGAGGAGCAGGGAGCCCAATTCAGGGCTAGATCGCAGGACTCTGGGATCATGACCTGAGCCAAAGTCAGTTGCTTAACCAACTGAGCCATCAGGTGCCCCCCAAATTAATGCAAATAAAAGAAAAGGTGAAATATTAGAAAAACCTGTAAACTTTAAGGATAACCAGGAAATAGTATCTATGCATAAAAATGTCTTAATTTTTGTGAAGCTTAAGTTAAATTGTTGAGAATTTATATAGAAAAAATCCTAACAATATGTAAAACAATAGCTTAAAACAGTGGCATGGAGTCAGAGGAGTAAAAATGTGTTAAAAAAAATCATTTTTGGAAGAAATGATGAGTTTAGACTTTGATAAATTCTATAAGCTAATATAAAAATACATTTTTTAAATTTTTTAAAATATATTTATGGAGCATCTGGCTGGCTCAGCTGGTTAAGCAACTGACTCTTGATTTTGGCTCAAGTCATGATTTCAAGGCTGTGAGATCAAGCTCTGAATTGGACTCCATGTTTGGCATGGAGCCTGCTTAAGGTTATCTCTCTGTCTCTCCTTGCCACAAGTAGTTAAATAAATAAATAAATAATAAAGCTACATCATTAGCAAATTAAGAGAAACTATGGAAAGAAACAGAATATGTAACTTCTGATCATCTGGGGGAGCAAGGAGGATGTCTGATAAAGAAACCAAAATTAATCCTCCTCAAGACAAATGAAAAATGGGAAAACCTTAACAAATATTAAAGACAAAACAAAAATACTGACACAAGGAATATTTAAGTTGTCAATGTGAGATGAGTGGGCTGGCTAAATGTCCTAATGTAAAGAGATATATGCCTAGGTATTTTGAGGGAGAGGTCCAGGGTTTCAAACTACATAGTGTTTATAAGAAACCCACCTAAAAGATGATTATCTCAAAGTAAGGGCTGGACAAAATATAAAAGGTGACTGGCCAAAAAGATATTAAATATATATCTAGTCTAATCAAACAAAATGTAACATGATATTCAATTAAGCAGGAGTCCTATATTTGTATTAATTTATATAATTATTGCCAATAATTTATAGTTAGCAAGACTCTTCATCCTTAATATGGTATCTTAGTACATAAGAAAATCATAGGAATATACAATAAATTTAAAAATTCAAAGTAGTAGAAGACATTTACACATTTTTTTTCAAACTCATAGAAAATTACAAAATATAATTAAGGATAGAAACTGCATGGTCAGTGATTAACAAAGTTGTCCATATATTTTTAAATATAATAACCCAGGGGCGCCTGGGTGGCTCAGTGGGTTGGGCCTCTGCCTTCAGCTCAGATCATGATCTTGGGGTCTTGGGATCGAGCCCTACATCGGGCTCTCTGCTCAGCAGGGAGCCTGCTCCCTCCTCTCTCTCTGCCTGCCCCTCTGCCTACTTGTGATCTCTGTCAAATAAATAAATAAAATCTTAAAAAAAAAAACCAATTTGAATAGTTTAACACATATGACCAATTTTCTCAATGCTCACTGGAACATTTATGCAATTATATACTATACTATCTATATTTATATGAGTGTATATACACATATACTTGTATATGTATGTTGTATTTGTATGTATATATCTGACTTAGAAGATAGGTTTTAAATGTCCATGTACTCTGGCTCTGGAACAGGATTGTCTAAATTTGAAATTGAAATATTGGGAGTGGTTATCCAATGGAAGATAGAAGATCGAGGACAGGAGTTGAACTGTGTCCCCCCAAAATCTGTATGTACCTCAGAATGTGACTAATATACCAGTGATCATGATTTCTAACTCAATGTAATTCACTTTTTTTGTAAGTTTTACAAAGAATCATCATTATTCATTAGTTGTGTAACTGTTAAAAACAATGAAAAGAAACTAGATTCGGTACCAATTTCTCAAGACCTTGAAGTTCTCTGCACACATTTCAGACAACTGTCTCTTGTGCTCCACTGGCCAATGAATACCTTGGTTTATGAAGTTGATAATTATTGTAGAAGTGGGTGTGTCTATAAAAACAAATTAAATTATTACCCCCTAAGTTATAATTTGTATATAATTTGTGGCAGCTGAACCCATTAAGGTCTAATTCTAATTAACCTCCATTTTCAATGGAATGGCCCTCAATTTAAGTTGACAAAATACATAGACACATAAGCAAGACAGTTTAGCACAACATGGGGTTAGTTAGACCTGGCTTTGAATTTCTGTTCTATAACTTACAAGTATTTGGTAAATTGGTTGCTTCAACCTCTTGTGACCAGATCTCCTTATCTGTGAAATCATAGCAATGATATATTCTCAATATAATTTGAGAAGGCAGAAAACTCACTTATGGAGACTGAGGACTCTGAAACCTGACTACTTGGGTTCTAAATCATACAATAAACTAAATAAAAATGTATAGTAGATGTTTGATAGATAACTACATTTTAGGAAGATATGATGAGGTGAACTGACACTAAAACTATAACCACAGCCACAATGACAACAAAATTTTAGTTCATTCTCAAGAGGGTAAATATTTCTTTCAATATCCTAGCCAACAATTTAAGTATACATATCAGATACATTTAATTCATTTAAAAAGTGCTTATTGGTGTCCATCAGACATCATGAAAAGAAAAAAGAAAAGTAATTCAGGAAAAATAATCTATTTGAATAGCATGTTAAGTACCAAAAGATGGGTATATAATTATGTGGTTGTGTCACTTTGGGTGAAACAAAAGCATTCAGAGAAAGCTGTTACAATGAAGATGGAGGTGGAAATAAATCTGAAAGATTTGTAAAAATTCTCTGAAGTTTACATGAAATTGAAGGGATAGGTGGGTATTAGTACAACTTAGAGCCTACTAAATGATTACTAATTGAGAAAAAAATGAATGCAAGTGAATGAGAAAGTGTTCAATTTAACTGATAACTAAAGGCAATGACAATTTAAAATATGCAATTTTTTGCCTAGCAAGTAGGAATATCTTAAAGAAATGTTAATGATTAATGAGGGTATCAGGCATGCTCAAGCGCCATTAAAGAAAGCAAAAATAGTTATAAATTTTATGCAGAGAAATTTGGAACTATTTAGCAATATTTTCTTTTTACTTTATTTTTTTTTTAACTGCCATCCTGTTTCTGAAATTCTACGTTAGCAAAATACTCTTGGAAGTATATAGATATTTTGCTATGTAGTCTTATTTCAACACTGATGTTTTTAATTGCAATAATAACAAAGAGAAACAATCTAATTATTTTTCTATACAGGCATATGTTAGAGATATTGCAAGTTTGGTTCCAGACCACCACAATAAAGCAAATTTCACAATAAAGCAAGTCCAATGAAATTTTTAGTTTCCCAGTGAATATAAAAGTTATGTTTATACTATACTGTAGTCTGTTAAATGTACAATAGAATTATGTCTAAAAAATATACATGTCTTTGTTGCTAAAAAATGCTAACCATCATCTGAGCTCTTAGCAAGTCATAATCACTGATCACAGATTACCATAACAAATATAATTATGAAAAAGCTTGAAATATTGTGACAATTTACCAAAATATGGCACAGAGACACAAAGTGAGCAATTGCTATTGAAAAAATGGCATTGACAGACATGCTCGACACAAGGTTCCCACCAAACATCAATTTATAAAAAATGCAATGTCTGTGAAATGCAATAAAACAAGGTATGCCTGTAATATGGCAGAATGAGAATTAATTATCCTTCAACAGAGTGAATGCCTTTTGGCCTCTCACAACCCTGAGAGGGTTTCCTGGAACTTATTTTGACATCAGAGAGGTAAAATACAGAGGGACTCCAATACTGGTATGGACTCATTGAGGAAAAATCGAAGGAAACACTGAAGATTTTTAGGTTTTGGAAATCACTTAAACCATTTCTGTGCATTCTCTGCGTGGGCCATTGAATATGACTACCTGAATTAGACACTTGCATTTATTACCTATTAGCAAAATGATCTTGTCCAAGTCAACAATTCTGTCTACGCTCAGTTTCTGTATCTGTAGAATCACGACAGTAACACTTCATGAAGTTGCTGTAAAGATTAAATGAGATGCAAAAGGCCTAAGCACAGTGTCTAGAATACAACCCTCAATAAATATTGTTCTCCCTACAATTAATTGAATTAATTTTCCACCTTCTTCACATTCTGTTACCAGAGGATTACAATGGAGTTTGAGGTTTAAGTACATGCTAACAATAACAGTCTCATTTCATTAAGTGGATTATCTACATATTAATTTCTCCCACTATCTAAAGAGATGTCAGGAGACTGAATGAGGATAAGATTTGTGTTTGTGAGTCCTGGGAATGAACTAATTGTCAAAAAACAACAATGCTTTTGGTGGTATGATATACATTACTCAACCATCTACACAGAATGAAATACAGCCTCATTTTTCTTAATCCACATACACAGGCTTTGTGACAGATCTGCAAGTTGAGTTACTGGAGCCTAAATTTTTGTTGCAATATGATTAGAAGCCTGGATTGCATGATACCAGTATGTAAGTATTAAAAGACTTAGCTTAATACTAGAACACTGGGAGAGTATACGTGTATGACTTATGATATATATGCTAAAATTTTATTATTTTGTTAGAAAATATATTTATACTATCTAAAATAAAAAATAAATTTTGAAATGAGAATGTGCTTTCTAAGAATACTAGCTATTATATTTCCCTTAAGTAATAAAATAAAATAATCAGTGCCAATGCCCCATCTCGAGAGCCACTGCATGGATGAGATAATGCAACCATGTTAAATTGTGGAAGAAAGCAATAGAGATTTTCAGCAGACAAAGGTTTATTATGGTGAAACTATCAGGAATTTGCAATAATGTAAAAACTTCCCTTCAACTTTCTGCTGATCTGTTGGAATGGAAAGGTAAATGTCTCTATGATTTATAACACTAGACATAGAAATTGAATAACATCTCAAGACAATGGAGCCAAATAAAACCTCCAGGTTTCATTTGGTGACATTTTTTTTCCTCCTTTGAGAGAAGGAAAACTTTTTTCTTTTTCTTTTTCTTTCTTTCTTCTTTTTTTTTTTTACTTCAAACTATGAATTTCTTGATCAAAATAGCATAAATTAAGAACTTGCAGAGAGCTTGGCTGTGAGGTTATTTTTCAGAGGGTAAGGATGACATAGACACAAGCCAATTCCCATATTTTTCTGAGTGAAAGAAATACCAACCTACCAATAAATATAGTGAAAGAACAATGCCAAAACATGAAAACAAAGAGCCAAAATCCAAGCAATTTGGACTGTGAGACTAAGTCTTTAATACACCCAGTAGAGAGAGAAAAAAACAAAACAAAAACAAACAAACAAACACATAGTGAATATAGACAACAATATGGTATTATAAAATTCAAAGCTGTTGAGAGACTACATCTTAATTGTTCCTATCATAAAAAAAGAAATGATAGTTATGTGAGGTTGATAGATTTATTATGTAATGCTGTGGTGATAATCTTATTGCAGCATATAAACAAATCAAATCAACACTTTTTATACTTTATAATTACATAATGCTGTATGTCAATATTATCTCAGTAAAAATAAATTTTATGAGAAAGTATGCAGCATTGAATATGGAAGAATATAGGGCTTACCACAATGCAGGCACCTTCCTAAAGTCCTATCCAGAAATCTAGAATACTTGAAAAATAACCCCAAAATGGTTTGGGATTGTTGGTCATAACTACATGGGGTCAGTTTTCTGTAACTTAAATTCATTCAGATATATCAACCAAATACTTTTATAAACATCACTAAGAAGCACCGACTTTTAAGGGAATACATCGTTAACACATGCACAAATAAATGAGTACTTACTACATGTGAGTCCTGTGACCAAAGTGAAATAGTATTTTTAGGGTATTTATAAGTTTCTCAAGAAAGCAATTATTGTTATATGAAGGTAAAACAGAAAACTGATTCAGGACAGTACATTGACAGCTATACTCGTAGTAAAAACTAAAATTGAAAAATTTTATTCTTTGCCTTAAGCTGGGCTCTTTTTTGTAAGTCAGTAAGGCAGTTGATAGTTGACCTGCCTGACCACCAGCTGGTAATAGTTTCATAAGTACTTTGACACCAATGGACAACATTTCAGTATAACCCTGATTCAGAATCCCAGTATTACAGAGTGAACTTCCTGCTATCACCAAGATAACTATATCATCATGGGATTTTTAATGTTTCTTACCCCCTAGTGAAATTATTGAGTGATTGGAAAATGTTCTGACAAGATTATGTCCTTCATTTCTCAGCATACATTATCTGCTCTTTTTGCTGAAGCCATTTATTTCTTCAACTTTTACACTCTTATTATTTCTACTTCAAAATATTTCTCTCTCGAAGAGTATAGAATTCAAAATGTAAACAAAGGAGGAATTCTCTGATTCAGTACTGTTTGTCTCAAATTCCAAGAATGCCTGCTATGTGAGTATTTCAGAAGGAAAATTTACAATGTATGAACTACTTGGTATAACTTACTTCTGGAGTAATGAATATTGTACATGGTGATGAAGAGTGTGGATCAGGCTGTATGGGTTTGAAATCTCGTACAACAATTTTATAGCTTGTGCACAGACTTGACTTAAGCCAAATGTTTTCTGAAACCAGGAATTCTATTATTACTCTTTAGTGATGCTGTTCAAAATATGAATAATTTGTTATCCTTTTACTTTCAATAAATATATTGGCCTAGAAACATTTGTTCAAGAATGATACTACCAAATCATTTTTTTATAGTATTAAAGCTAGTGTTCTTATTAGGTTCTGAAAAAAATAATCTCCATATCCTGCACTAAGAAATTTGACCTACTCGAGGATTAAAACCTTTCATCATGACTAATTAGAATATAAAAACTTGAATACTAGCATCTTGAGGGGCTCATAATTTGATCTGCTCACATGATGCTATAGTCGGTTTGTGAAAGGAGATGAAATTTCTCTTAATTGCCTGATTAATTTTATCATTGCCACACTGCTAAGTTTTTTCTTTTAGAACAATTGCTTAGAGATTGAAAAACACAGCTTTTATGCAGGATGTATGATATCCATGGAGGAATTTCTGTTCACTAGGTTGTCATGTTCTCATTTTAGAAGTTATAATAGAAATGCAGTGTCTTTGAACCTACTGCCAAGTGGGGGTTATTCGTCCTAAAATTATACCTCAGAAGTGGTACTATTTTCATACTGTTTATTTACATGTTTGCTTTAAATAGATTTTTTTGATTTTAGAGGCAAAAACCAGAAAAAAGGACTGATGATATCTAATCATGGTGAAGAAGATAAAGAACCTTCTGCAAAGATTTCTATGCATGGAATGAACTACCCATATTTAATATGAATATTAAAGTCATATATTTTTGGAATGAATATATTTATATATTTGAAGTATTTTATTTGTATATAATTTTAAATTATTAAAATGAGCATTTTATCACTCAGCATAAGCTAAAAATAGATATGATTGCTTTTAAGCTACAACAATGAAGTTGAATCGTTGTGACAAGGAAAATATGGCTCACAAATGTTATTTTTTATCTAACTTAAAAAAAAATTGCCAACTCCTGGTCTATAGTATTAGCAACCAGTTATTTGTGTCTCCATCTACTAGTAGAGTTTATGCCTTCTTATTTTTATATTCAAACGCACAGTATAGAAAACATTGTCAGGGACACACTAGTCCTAACAGAATATGCACCAAATTAAAGCAAATCAAGGCAATCTGGAAAGGTGAATTTTAAAGCTGACCTACAGAAATTATTCTAGGGTTAGCAAATCCCTGCTTCAAAACTGGAGAAAAGCATGTATATTAAATGTGACTGTACACATTTTCAGCTTTAAGATTAATAAGGTCTGAGGATCAAATATACAACATGGTGAACATAGTTGATAACAATGCATTGTATAATTAAAATTTGCTCATTTGGAACACTGAAAAAAATAAAATTTTTAAAAATTTACTCAGAGAATAGAACTTAAATGTTCTTAACAAAAAATAAGAGGTAAATATGTGAGTTGATGGGTATGCTGATTAATTAGATGGAACGACGGAAGGAATCCCTTCACAAGGTATACATATACCAAATCATCACTATGTATACCTTAAAAATCCTATAATTTTGTCAATTACCTTAATAAAACTGAAAAAAAAATCCTTTCTCCATATTGAAATATTTTAGGAAAAAATACATGTTTTTTCTTGGCTTGTCAACAAAAGCAACATTATAGGTTGAACTGAATATAAACTTCCTTTTAAAATCTCACATTTTCAATTAAATTAACATTGTTATTTCTCTGGATATTTTCCTTTAGAAAGGAATTCATGTGCTCCTTCTAATTTCTCCAAGATTTTTGCTCCAGTGAACTCAAGGAACATTTTTGCTATTATTATTCATAAGGGAACAATTTATAAAGTAGGAGAAGCCCAAATGACTTTTTTTCTTAACTTAGACAAGAATGCATTGTTTTGGAAGAAATGTTGCTGATCTGTCTCTGAAATGATTGCCTCTTTGTTATAGACACCTAAGATACTGTCTTCTCTCATATGTTTCTGTTAGAGTTATAAAGAATGTGTCAGTTAGTAGGAACTGTATGTTTTTGAAACACGGATGTCAATATCTGTCAGATTTGAATGATGATGATCACAATCAGATGACACTCTGGAGACTGCCAAAAACTCCACACTTTCATCAAACAAGATGAGTAATGTTTTACCATAAATAGTGTTAATATGATTAATAGCATTTCTCTAGTAGTTAGGCTTTAAGTAGTAAAAATATTTGCTAAACTTTAACAACTTTTTTACAACAAGGGTTCTGACTAGGTAAATAGATTATTCTCTTTGCATATATAATTGCATTTATGAATTTATATAACTACATCTAGAGTTTTCTCCACTGTTTAAAATTCTAACTTGAATGTCAACATATTTTTAAAGTAAAATGTATGTACTTTAATTTTACCAAACTCCTAACAAAATAACAAAATTTTCATGGAGTGCTACAATGTATAAAATAGTATGGGATCCAGACAGAACAGCATATAATGCTGTGTGATCATCATACTCAAGGTATTCAGGGTTTAGTCTATTAAGAAAGGTTCTTATTTAAGTTCACAACAAGGGTAGAAATTGGAAAGGAATTTTTATAATTACCAGAAAACAATAAGAGACATTTTTAAATTCTGGCAATTAAGGTCAGTAAAATGTTGGATTAAAATTTACTTATGGTTTCATGAAATTATTATATTGACTTCACTTACCCCAAAAAAACACCTGAGGTATCTAATTGCAAAAGTGGAGTATAGTGAAGAGCTGGTTTATAGTTCATGCAAAAAGGTCTGGGAAATTTAATAATATTCAAATCAATGACTTAAAATTGTTGGGATCTCTACAAGATGTCTTTCTCTGGTCACAGAGAATGGATTCTTTGAAACAATTGAACAGTGAAATCTGTAACTATTAAGAAAGGAAGGCAGAACCCCTCAATATAATATCAAATTGTGGAATGTTAAAAAGAAAGCCTAGGGGTGCCTGGGTGGCTCAGAGATTAAAGCTTCTGCCTTCAGCTCAGGTCATGATCCCAGGGTCCTTGGATCAAGCCCTGCATTGGGCTCTCTGCTCAGCAGGGACCCTCTTCCTCCTCTCTCTCTGCCTGCCTCTGTGTCTACTTGTGATCTCTGTCTGTCAAATAAATAAATAAAATCTTAAAATAAATAAATAAATAAATAAAAATAAAAAGAAAGCCTAATAGTTGTGAAGTGTATATGGTATGATATTTGTATATTAACTGTTCATAGCTTTGACTGGGGGATGGTTGAGGTCAATAGCAGTTATTCCAAATCTAGATTTGCCTTAGCAAATATCCCTGAGATGGCAGAAAGTGATTATGGAACATGAAGCATATAATATATGCCATATTATATATGCAGATTTATATATTATATAAAATAAAATAAAATAAAATATATTACTACATATAATTCATAGTACATGGTATGTACACCTATAATACATAGAATATTATATCTTACATATTATGTTACCTATAATACAAATCTATATAATATATATAACAGATTATATTAATTTATATTAATAATAATATATCATTGCTATATATAATTATAATTAATTATAATAACATTATGATGATTAATAAATAATAATATATAACAATGTATAATAATAATAATCAGAAGATGGCAGAGAAGTAGCAGGGTGAGATGACATCAGGTAGCAGGAGATCAGCTAGATAGTTTATTAAAGGATTCTGAACACCTACAAATCCAACAGGAGATCGAAGAGAAGAAGAGCAGTAATTCTAGAAACAGAAAATCAACCATTTTCTTAAAGGTAGAACCTGCAAAGAAATGAATCCAAAGTGACAGGAAGATAGACCGTGGGGGGAGGGGCTTGCTCCCAGCAAGCGGCAGAGCAACAGAACACAAAATCAGAACTTTTAAAAGTCTGCTCCAATGAGGGACATCACTCCAGAAGCTAAGCTGGGGTAGAGCCCACATGGGGACAGCGTAGTCTCAGGTCCTGTGGGGTCACAGAAGTATCAGGGGTGTCTGAGTGTCACAGAGTTCACAGGTATTAGAACAGGGAAGCTGGCTACAGAGACAGAGCTTAGGAGTGAGCTCTCAACTTGGGGTTAACTTAAACCATGATCTGTGGAACCATCAGACCACTGCTCTCTGAGCAGGGACCCCACAAGATCTGGGCAGACGCCCCTGGAAGAGCACAGGATCTGCTGGGTTTGGAGACTCCAGGCAGGGCTGTGTGCTAGAGACACTTGGTCACAGACTGGGTGAGCTTGGAGCGCAGCCAGAGGCCAGGGTTACAGGAGTAATTGAGCGCTTTTCTCCAAGGGTGCACTGAGGAGTGGGGTCCTCAGCTCTCAGCTTCTCCAGGCCAGAGATTGGGAGGCCGCCATTTTCACTACATCCTCCAGAACTCTATGGAAAGCATTCAGGGAACAAAAGCTCCAGAAAGCGAACCCGAGTGGATTACTTAACCTGTCCCCTGGTAAGGGCAGTGCAATTCCGCTTCGGTCAAAGACCCTTGAGTATCACTACAACAGGCCCCTATCCCATTACCAAGGAGAACAGTGGAATTCCAGAGGAGGAGAAAGCAAAGCATGGAATTCATGGCTTTCTCCCCATGATTATTTAGTCTTGCAAAGTTAATTATTTTTTTTTTAATTTTATTTTTTTCTTAAGCTATTTTTTTAACTTTTACTCTTTCCTCTTCTAACATTTTTAACTAGTTTATCTTAACAATACCTTTCATTAAAAAAAAAAATCTTTTTTGAGCATTCATTATTATAGTCATATTTTATCCTTCATTGTATCTAACTTTACTTTTTGTATACACATAGGGTTTTTTCTTCTAGAAAAATTTGGGATACAACATCTTCTAATAGATCAAAATATACTCTAAATCCAGCATAGGTCTTTGTTCTAGTCTCCAGCCTGAGCAAATTCTCTCCAGGGACCTAATCAATATGTACATTGGTAATATGTCAGATCTAGAGTTCAGAATGATGATTCTCAAGGTGCTAGCCAGGCTCAAAAAAAACATGGAAGATATTAGAGAAACCCTCTCCGGAGAGATAAAAGCCCTTTCTGGAGAAATAAAAGAACTAAAATCTAACCAAGTTGAAATTAAAAAAAAAAAAAAAAAAAGCTATTAATGGTGTGCAATAAAAAATGGAGGCTCTTACTGCTAGGATAAATGAGGCAAAAGAGAGAATTAGTGATATAGAAGACCAAATGACAGAGAATAAAGAAGCTGAGCAAAAGAGAAACAACACTACTGGACTATGAGGGGAGAATTCGAGAGATAAGTGATAGCATAAGACAAAACAACTTTAGAATAATAGGGATTCCAGAAGAAGAAGAGAGAGAGAGGGGAACAGAAGGTATATTGGAATGAATTTTTGTAGAGAATTTCCCTAGTATGGCAAAGGGAATGAGCATCAAAATCCAGGAGGCACAGAGAACCCCCCTCAAATTCAGTAAGAACAGGTCCACACCCCATCATCTAATAGTAACATTTACAAGTCTTAGCGACAATGGGAAAATCCAGAAAGCAGCCTGGGACAAGAAATCTATAACATCCAATGGTAAAAATATTAGATTGGCAGCAGACTTATCCACAGAGACCTGGCAAGGCAGAAAGAACTGGTATGATATATTCAGAGCACATGAGAAAAACATGCATCCAAGAATACTATATCCAGCTAGGCTATCATTGAAAATAGAAGGAGAGACAAAAAGCTTCCAGGAAAAACAAAAAATAAAAGAATTTGTAAACAACAAACCAGCTCTCCAGGAAATATTGAAAGGGGTCCTCTAAGCAAATAGAGAGCATAAAAGTAGTAGATCAGAAAGGAACAGAGACAATATGCAGTAATGTCATCTTACAGGCAATACAATGGCACTAAATTCATATCTCTCAATAGTTACCCTGAATGTAAATGGGCTAAATGCCCCAATCAAAAGACACAGGGTATCAGAATGGATTAAAAAACAAAACAAAACAAAACAAAAAACAAACAAACAAACAAACAAACAGCATCAATATGCTGTCTACAAGAAACTCATTTTAGACCAAAGACACCTCCAGATTGAAAGTGAGGGGGTGGAAAACAATGTACCATGCTAATGGACATCAAAAGAAAGCTGGGGTGGCAATCCGTAGATCAGATCAATTAGATTTTACACCAAAGCCTATATTAAGAGATGAGGAAGGACACTATATCATACTCAAAGGTCTGTCCAACAAGAAGATCTAACAATTTTAAATATCTATGCCCCTAACATGGGAGCAGCCAACTATATAATCCAATTAATAACAAAATCAAAGAAGCACATTGGCAATAACACAATAATAGTAGTGGACTTTAACAACCCCCTCACTGAAATGGACAGATCACCCAAGCAAAAAGATCAACAAGGAAATAAAGGTCTTAAATGACACACTGGACCAGATGGACATCACTGATATATTCAGAACATTCCATCCCAAGGCAAGATAATATGCATTCTTCTCTAGTGCACATGGAACATTCTCCAGAATAGATCACATCCTGGGTCATAAATCAGGTCTCAACCAATATCAAAAGATTGGGATTATTCCCTGCATGTTTTCAGACCACAATGCTCTGAAGCTAGAACTCAATCATAAGAGGAAATTTGGAAAGAACCCAAATACATGGAGACTAAACAGCATCCTTCTAAAGAATGAATGGGTCAACCAGGAAATTAAAGAAGAATTGAAAAAAAAAAAAATCATGGAAACAAATGATAATGAAAACACAATGGTTCAAAATCTGTGGCACACAGCAAAGGCAATCCTGAAAGGAAACTATATAGCAATACAAGCCTTTCTCAAGAAACAAGAAAGGTCTCAAATACACAACCTAATGCTACATCTAAAGGAGCTGGAGAAAGAACGACAAAGAAAGCCTAAACCCAGCAGGAGAAGAGAAATAATAAAGGTCAGAGCTGAAATCAATGAAATAGAAACCAAAAAAAAAAAAAAAATAGAACAAATTAATGAAGCTAGCAGCTGGTTCTTTGAAAGAATTAATAAGATTGGTAAACTCCTGGTCAGACATATGAAAAAGAAAGGAGAAAGGACCCAAATAAATAAAATCATGAATGAAAGAGGAGAGATCACAACTAACACCAAAGAAATACATACAATTATAGGAATATACTATGAGCAACTCTATGCCAACAAATTTGACAATCTGGAAGAAATGGATGCATTCCTGGAGACATGTAAATTGCCACAACTGAACCAGGAAGAAATAGAAAACCTGAACAGACCCATAACCAGTAAGGAGATTGAAGCAGTCATCAAAAATCTCCCAACAAACAAGAGCCCAGGGCCAGATGACTTCCCACGGGAATTCTACCAACATTTAAAGAAGAATTAATACCTATTCTCCTGAAACTGTTCCAAAAAGTAGAAATGGAAGGAAAACTTCCAAACTCATTTTATGAGGCCAGCATCACCTTGATCCCAAAACCAGACAAGGATCCCATCAAAAAAGGGAATTACAGACCAATATCCTTGATGAACACAGATGCAAAAATTCTCACCAAAATACTAGCCAATAGGATCCAACAGTACATTAAAAGTATTATTACCATGACCAAGTAGGATTTATTCCAGGGCTGCAAGGTTGTTTCAACATCTGCAAATCAATCAATGTGATACAATACATTAATAAAAGAACAAGAATCATATAATACTTTCAACAGATGCTGAAAAAGCATTTGACAAAGTACAGCATCCTTTCTTGATCAAAACTCTTCAAAGTGTAGGGATAGAGGATACATACCACAATATCATTAAAGCCATCTATGAAAAACTCACCGCAAATATAATTCTCAATGGAGAAATACTGAGAGCTTTTCCGCTAAGGTCAGGAACACGGCAGGGATATCCATTAGCACCACTGCTATTCAACATAGTACTAGAAGCCCTAGCCTCAACAATCAGACAACAAAAAGAAATTCAAGACATCTAAATCAGCAAAGAAGAAGTCAAACTCTCACTCTTTGCAGATTATATGATACTTTATGTGGAAAACCCAAAAATCTCCACTCCAAATCTGCTAAAACTTGTACAGGAATTCAGTAAAGTGTCATGACATAAAATCAATGGACAGAAGTCAGTTGCATTTCTCTACACCAACAAGACAGAAGAAAGAAATTAAGGAGTCAATCCCATTTACAACTGAACCGAAAACCTTAAGATACCTAGGAATAAACCTAACTAAAGAGGCAAAGAATTTGTACTCAGAAAACTATGGAATACTCATGAAAGAAATTGAGGAAGACACAAAGAAATGGAAAAATGCTCCATGCTCATGGATTGGAAGAAAAAATATTGTGAAAACGTCTATGCTCCCTAAAGCAATCTATACATTCAATGCAAATCCTATCAAAATCCCAACCATTTTTTTTTTTTCAAAGAAATGGAACAAATCATCCTAAAATTCATATGGAACCAGAAGAGTCCTCGAGTATCCAGAGGAATATTGAAAAAGAAAACGAAAGTTGGTGGCATCACAATTCCAGACTTCAAGCTCTATCACAAAGCTGTCATCAAGACAGTATGGTACTGGTACAAAAACAGACAGAGAGATTAGTGGAACAGAATAGAGAGCCCAGAAATAGATCCTCAACTCTATGGTCAACTAATCTTTGACAAAGCAGGAAAGAATGTCCAATGGAAAAAAGGCAGCCTCTTCAAAAAATAGTGTTGGGAAAATTGGACAGCCACATGCAGAAAAATGAAACTGAGCCATTTCCTTATACCACACATGAAAATAGATTCAAAATGAATGAAGGACCTCAGTGATGAAAGGAATCCATCAAAATCCTTGAGGAGAACACAGGCAGCAACCTCTTCGACCTCAGCTGCAGCAACTTCTTCCTAGGAAAATAGCCAAAGACAAGGGAAGCAAGGGCAAAAATGAACTATTGGGACTTCATCAAAATCAAAAGCTTTTGCACAGCAAAGAAAACAGTTAACAAAACCAAAAGACAACTGACAGAATGGGAGAAGATATTGCAAGTGACATATCAGATAAAGGGCTAGTATCCAAAATCTATGAAGAATTTTTCGAACTCAGCAAACTCAGCACCCATAGAACATATAATTCAATCAAGAAATGGGCAGAGGACATGAACAGGCATTTCTGCAAAAAAGACATCCAGATGGCCACCAGACACATGAAAAAGTGCTCCACATCACTCGGCATCAGGGAAATACAAATCAAAACCACAATGAGATACCACCTCACACCAGTCAGAATGGCTAAAATTAACAAGTCAGGAAATGACAGATGCTGGCGAGGATGCGGAGAAAGGGGAACCCTCCTACATTGTTAGTGGGAATGCAAGCTGGTGCAACCACTCTGGAAAACAGCATGGATGTTCCTCAAAAAGTTGAAGGTAGAGCTACCCTATGACCCAGCAATTGCACTACTGGGTATTTACCATAAAGATACAAATGTAATGATCTGAAGGGGCACAAGCACCCAAATGTTTATAGCAGCAGTGTCCACAATAGCCAAACTATGGAAAGAACTCCATCAATAGATGAATGGGTAATGAAGTTGTATATATATACAATGGAATACTACGCAGCAATCAAAAGAAACGAAATCTTGGCATTTGTGATGACATGGATGGAACTAGAGGGTATTATGCTTAGCGACTTAAGTCAATCAGAGAAAGACAATTATCATATGATCTCCTTTATTTAAGGAAGTTGAGAGGCAACATGGGGGGTTTGGGGGTAGGAAAAGAATAAATGAAACAAGATGGGATCAAGAGGGAGACAAACCATAAGAGACTCTTAATCTCACAAAACAAACTGAGGGTTGCTGAGGGGAGGGGGATAGGGAGAGGGAGTTGGGGTTATGGACATTGGGGAGGGAATGTGCCATGGTAAGTGCTGTGAAGTGTGTAAACCTGGCAATTCACAGACCTGTACCCCTTGGGCTAATAATACATTATATGTTAATTAAAAGAAGAATAAGAAGAAAGAAGAAGAAGGAGGAGGAGGAGGAGGAGGAGGAGGAGGAGGAGGAGGAGGAGGAGGAGGAGAAAATGATCAGTTCATTTCTACCATGTAAGTCCAGAGAACCATAGTCAATAGCTATAAAACAGACTAAGTGAGAGATCCATTCTTATGTTCTATGGATACAGCAAACTGGACATGAAACTATGCTTTCCACAGTTCTTACATACCAGTGAAATCTTGAGTTTACCCAGAACTTGTTCGTCCTCCTTTTCTTTAAAATATTTTTCAATTCATCAGTTTTAGTGCTTATACACCAAATCAATGAGATCAACATAGATGTGTGTGTGTGTGTGTGTGTGTATGTGTGTGTGTGTTAATAATACTAATTCTCTGCAATAATTAAAACACTAATTTCTAAAGGGCAGAAAGTAACTTCATTTCACTTTTTTAATTGTCTGAGATGTCCCACATATACAGTTACCTCTACTGTTAACATCTTACAGTAGTGTAAGAAAATTATTACAATTAAAGAGGCAATGTTAGTAAATTATTATTAACTAAACTCCATAGTTAACCTTAGACCTCAGTCTTTGTGTTATACAATCATTAGATTTTTATAAATATACAATGGCTTGTATCTACCATTACAATGCCATACAGAAGAGTTTTACCACCCTAAAAATCTCCTGAGCTCTACCTATCCTTCCTCACCCAACTCCCCACCTGTCACTGAGCCCCTAGAAAGTACAGGTCCTTTTTCCCTATCTTTACAGTTTTTCCTTTTTTAAAATATTTCAGAGTTGGAATTATACAGTATGTTATCTTTTCAGATTAGCTTCTTTCAGTTAGCAACATGGATTTAAATTTCCTTCTCCTTGCTTGATAGTTTCTTCCTTCCTTCCTTCCTTCCTTCCTTCCTTCCTTCCTTCTTTTCTTGCTCTCTCTTTCCCTTTCTCTCCTTCCTTCCTTACTTCCTTTTCTTTTTCTTTTCTTTTCTTTTCTTTTTTCTTTTCTTTTCTTTCTTTTTCTTCTCCTTTCCTTCATTCCTCCCTCTCTCTCCCTCCCTCCCTTCCTACCTTCCTCTCCTTCTCTCTCTCTCTCTCTTTTTCCTGACTAGCCCTCCAGTATATGTACACACCAAAATTTAAGCATTCACTTTTTAAGGACATCTTTCACTTCCAACTTTTAGCAATAATTAATAATGCTTCAATAAACCTTTGTGTGCAGACTTTCCTGTTTACACCAGCAATAAATGAGAGTTTCTATTGCTCCACATTCTTGCTAACATTTAGTGCTGCCAGTGTTTGGAATTTTAGCTACTCTAATAGGTACATAGGTATCTCCTTTTTTTTAATGTGCAGTTCCTTAATGACCTATGATGTGGAACACGTTTTCATATGCTTATTTGCCATCTTTACATCTTCTTTGGTGAAGTTGTTTTTTGCTCATTATTTAAGTGGGCTGTTTTCTTTTTGTTGAGTTTTAAGAAATATTTCATTAACTTTGGATAGTCATAAATCCTATTACTTTATTGAAAGCTTAAATGATTCATTTAACAATTAAAATTTAAAAAAATAATTAAAATAATACTAGGAGAACTTCAGAAGCAATATATTCATGTAATTTCTTAAAAAAATTGGCTAACCTGCTGGGCAAAAATCTTCCTACCTATTAATTGCTTTCAAGTTAGAGTACCAAGTTACAGGTTGTAACAAAATTAAAATGTATCTTTTTTATGCACCCAGAAATCTACCTGTTATTATTTTGTTAATTCAGTTATGAATTAATTGCTTGGGAAATCTTATTCTGACTCAGCATGTATCTGCTTCTGTAACTCAGTAATAGAGCCATATTCTGGGTTAGAGGCTGAGCGTGAGAATCAAGACGGCTATAATCTTTGAATTCATTCAACAAATGATAATTAATGACCTAGGTGTTTGCTATTGTGTTATATACAAAGGACCCAACATTGTATAAACAATGGAGACTCTCTAAGTAGAAAGATAAAACACATAAGCAACTTGAGAGAGATTTTAAAATAATAAATTGATGAATTTTTAAGTACTATACTTAAATTTGAACTGCCCCATGTAATCAGCATAGCAGTTATTTACATCTCTTTAATCACTTGTTTTCAATTGGTCACAGGAATTTAAAAAAGACCTTGTTACTATTGTCCTGTTCTAAAAATCATTGAATTATCCAAGAAACCCAGATTCATGTTTACACCAAATGTATGGAGGCAAGGAAAGTCTGTCATCTAGAGGAGAGATATTTCCCAGCAGGGGGGAGTCCTCTTCCATAGACTATGCATCTGTTCTGCTCTTACACAGTGTTAGGGGTACTCAGCAGCCATGCCAAATCCAGTTCTGTGTATTGCCACCCTGAGAAGTATGACACACTCAGGCTCCAAAGTTATTAGACCAGTAGACCCTATCATATCACACTGTAAAATGATGTCTAGGTCCTAAGGGCATTCCACAGGTTAGCAGTAAACTCTGATGGTATCAGCCCTTAAGAAGAACCTTCATGCCTCACTTACCTGAAGACATTTCATCACCACACAACTCTTCTCCTCTTAGAGTCATTTTATTTTCTCTTCCTGCCATGATATTTAGGATAGAGCAACATCTAACCATTCCATCCTGCCTCCTTGACTTG
The DNA here is from genome assembly GCF_963455335.1 of Martes martes. NCBI lineage: Eukaryota > Metazoa > Chordata > Mammalia > Carnivora > Mustelidae > Martes > Martes martes. The sequence goes on along the minus strand of NC_137889.1, from coordinate 166,100,402 downwards.
AAACTCAGGTAGCACTTAGGGTTATCATGTCCCTTTCTTTCCAGAAGAATCTTAGGCTCCTTACACAAAGGTTCTCATGCCCACTGGGTCTGTATCCTTAGGACATAGGAGATTTTGACTGAAGAATTCAATGAAATCCTGATCCCAGGTCAATATATGCTTCTTTACTTTACCCTTTCATAGAAGAAGGAAAGGGGAGGGGAGGACTAGGAGAAGGGTAAGAAAGAAAAGAAGAGAGAGGGGAGGGAAGGGTAGAGTGGAGAGAAAGGGAAGGGAAGCAATGCACTGACTATTCTGTAAAAAAAAAAAAAAAAAAAAAAAAGAATTCCATACATAGAAGAAGGAGATAGTTTATTTTTTATTTTTATTTTTTTTAAGATTTTATTTATTTATTTGTCAGAGAGAGTGAGCGAGCACAAGCAGGCAGAGAGGCAGGCAGAGGCAGAGAGAGAAGCAGGCTCCCCACCGAGCAAGGAGCCCGATGCGAGGCTCGATCCCAGGATCCTGAGATCATGACCTGAGCCGAAGGCAGTGGCTCAACCCACTGAGCCACCCAGGCGCCCCAGAAGGAGATAGTTTAAATTATGCACTAATACTAACCCCATGATCAATGGCTGTCTGTGATGTCTCCCTGGAGAGCTACATTTTTACACTTAGGAGAAGTAAAATGAAATCTTTGCAAACTAAAAAAAAAAAAAAAAACAAAAAAAAAAAAAAACAATTCTGATTGCCATATTTCAGGAAATATTTAATTTCAAAGAGCCTAAGCCTTAGTCAAGATGTGAGTTTGGACTCTGGGACTAAAGGTCATACCTCCCCCTTAAGCCTTCTTCCCTCATTATCAGTGATGAAGTGGGGGACTTGCAGTATAACACACTGACCCCAGAAGTCTCAACTCTCCCAAAAGTCAGAGTCTACTAGCCCACTTGACCTAAAAAATATGCCTTCTAAACCTTGTATCTGATTATCAAGGATGAAGAGAAAGAATTAAAAAAAAAAACCTGCTGCTCCTTGTCATTCAGTACACCCTTACCATCACTACTTATCTTGAATTCATACAACTAATCTCATTAAGTCCTTTATTCCTCTTTTTTTTTTAATTTTTATTTATTTTTAAATTTCTTTTCAGTGTTTCAGAATTCATTGTTTATGCACCACACCCAGTGCTCCATGCAATACATACCCTCCACAATACCCACCACCAGCAGGCTGATACTGGTCCACAGAAGAACCCTCCAGATCAATTGCCAAATCCCCCACTCTTAGACACATGTCTCTATAATTCTTCCATTGTAATTCCTCAAAATTTTGCTTGAGACCCTTGAAATTTAAGAGACATTATCAGAACAATCTCTAATATCCTGCTCTTTTCCTCTCAACTTCCACTTCACATTAATGCTGTGAAAAAATTTGATTTACTTCCACAAAGTTCCACTTCCCATGTAGTCTTCTCAATGAGGGTGTGTGTGTATATATATATATATATATATATTTTTTTTTTTTCTCCCATAGTTCTACCACAGAACCTGGAGACAGGATACATGGATGCCTTGCTCCTGTTGCCACTTTTAGACCATTTTCCTTTTCTTATCTCCAACACTCCTGGGTTTGTACCAAATTTCACCTAAGTATATGACATACTATTCCTCAGTGTTATTATCTGACAACTGACTCGTCACACCCTATCATTTCTAGCTGTTTTTAGCTTGTGGCTCATGGCTACTTTCTCTAGTCTGTCTCAATTTTTCATTATTTCAATTTACACATACAGAATACTTAGAGGATATTTCTAATACTTTGGATTCTTGATTATTTATACTTATTTTCTCTTATTCACTTACTTCAACTTAGTTCAAGACTTGTGGGGAGCCTGGGTGGCTCAGTCATTAAGTATCTGCCTTCACCTCAGGTCATGATCCCAGGGTTCTGAGACTGAGCCCCACATCAGACTCCCTGCTCAAGGGGAAACCTGCTTCTCCCTCTCCTACTCTTCCTGTTGTATTCCCTCTCTCGCTGTCTCTCTCTCTGTGTGTCAAATAAATAAATAAAATCTTTAAAACAAAACACACATTCTAAAAGTTATACCCTAGACATTACAGTGATAAATATATGAATATATGTGAAATGTCAGTAAACCAACTCTGAGGGATAAAAATGTTCGGTTTGTAAGAGCTTTTATATTTCCATGTAAATTATCCAACCATGGCTGATTTTAAGGACTGGTAATTTTGTATTCAGCTTATAGAATCACCGAAAATTTAACAACTGGCTATTGCCAGCAAGTCTTAGATTACATAACACACACCTGTAGCCACCTTCAATGTTAAATTCATCTATCCTATTTCCTAATCACTCCTCCTAACTCTCTTCCTCACTCCTTTTGCTTCTCCAAACTCAACAATTTCTTAGGGTCTTCAATATATTGGGGTCACCATTATTTCACTGCTCTCTACCTTATAACATACATCTATTTAAGGTGTCAATTATTGGTCTTTATGTCATTTACCTAGTCAGCATTTGACATTGTCATTTGATTACTCCCACTCTTGCTTTATGAACTCCCTTCTATAGGCTTCCAAGACAATACAATCTTATGGTATTTCTTTTTCCTTTCTATTATTCTGGTTCTTCTTCTCCTTAGCTAACTTTATGTGTATATCCTCTTCTGAATTTTGGAATGCCACAGGGATTAGTCCTTGGTTCTTCTCTCTATAATTTCACTTCGTTGTTGATATCAACTATTTTTAATGATTTAAATATGCTGTATAGATCAAACTTTCATAAGTGTCTCTGTATAGACTACTTACTTCTTCCCAAATCTAACCTTTTAAATTAGAGTTCAATGCCTACTCAAAATAGTGTACAAGATATGAAAATAAATCTCAAACTTAACATTTCAAAAACCAAATTTCTGACTTCAGTTGAAGACTACTCTATCTTTCTTGTGTAGGTCAAAACCCTTGCATCCATGACTCCATTCATTTTTATCCCATATCCAATGCATCAGCAAAGAATATCTGTTCTATCTTCAATATATATTTATACTCATTCCTCTTTTCAGCACTGACACAGCTTCCTCCCAGGTCTGAGGTACCATAATCACTTACTTGCCTATGGATATATACATCTTTTTATCTTCATGTTTTGTACAGTGCCTAATATAAATAGTACATGTTCACTGAATGAAGAAACAATGAATAGAAATGTGAGTATATAGTTATTTCTGCCCACTTGACTAAAACAACTGCTAACATTTTATTGTTTGACAGAAAAATCCTCTGACAATTTGTAAACCTAATATATTCAACTTTCTCCAGAAAACTGACAACTATTTTCTTGTCATCATTTTCTTCTTGCCTTTTTTTTTTTTCTTCCCCCTCAAATAAACCAAAGGGCAGCATTTGAATCCTTCTGGTGAAAAGGAAAATAAATTCTGGACTTCCCATAAACTTTTCAAAACCTTACAGCACTTACCTGGGAATTTTTTAAATTCCCAATTCATTTTAAAACTCGAATTACTTTACAAAATATGTCTTATTTTTCCTGCTCCTGTCCCCACCTTATTAAGTTTTTCATTATTTTGTCTCTCTCTCTCTCTCTCTTTTTTTTTCCAGTTAATACCTCTGAATGTTCTATTCTCTACTGCCCATATAAAATTTCATCATGCAATCCTGCCATTTATTATTTACCTCTCTTTTCTATATTTACTTTCCTCCCTTTTGTAACATCACATTGTCATTTTCCTCATCCCAGAATTGAGATAAACTTTAAACTTTTAATAGTTAATGATACTATATGGTATTTTGGCAGTTGTTCAGAACATGAAATTATAAAAAGTCAAATACCAATGTATGAGAGAAGGACAATGCAGAATGCAAGAAAAGGGCAATGGAGAAAAAACAGGAATAGAGAGCAGAAACAAAAATTATCTTGACCTGACATAGAAAACAACAAAAGCACTTGCATAAAATCCACTACCACCATATAATCCTCATCTCTAAGGACTAAGAAGTGACAAGAAGTAATTTAACAACTCTGTTCAGCATAATAAAATAAGTTAAATAGTACTTTATATCAGCAAAGATTTATGAAGACCATGAGTTTTCAGCAGGACCAAATGGTTTGAATGACACTCTCAGGGATCAGATACCTACTGACTGAACATAAGTCATTTTCATAGAATTTTTCCTCTATAATATAACCACATCTTCTCCTCTATTTCCCTCTATACTTTAATGGGTATTTGTCAGAATAAGACAAACTCTTCCACAGAAAATACAAGCCTTACTTATAACAAAAATGTGTAACAGTGCAAACAAAATTCGTTTCCATCCTAGAAAGAAAAATGATTCAGTCATTCTTCGAATTATTCACCAAGAGCTCAGTTGTCCTATTTTTGCCCTCAGCATTATTCCTCTGTGTCAGTGTTTTAGTGCAAAACACACTACACAGTATGCACTAGAGAGTCTATTAAATGCTACTGTAGCACCCAGAGGTGTGTGGAAAATGAATTATTGACTGAGTCCTACTGGAGAGATACTTTATCTATCATTTGTTTTGGAATATTTTTGAAGATTGTATGACAGGTGTTTTTCTTCTTTATTCATTGACATAGAGGAAGAAGAACATTTAGATTAATATTAATTTCCACAATATGAACCATATTTCAGGAGAAGAACAAATACAACCATTTAAAATCCCATAGACACTGTAACATTAGTACAAACACTAACATTCATCAATGTTGTAAGAATGTGTGTAAACTATTTTATAGTGAGTTATGTTTGGTATTTTTTTAAGAGTGCCTTCCAGTACAACTTTGGTATCTGTTTCCCTGACACTCTATTTTTCTCTTGCCATAATGTGTCCTTTGTGTTCTTCTTTGCCTCATTATCTTTAATCCTTTTAAAACTCTGCCTCTTCATTCATATATAGCACCTTAAGTGCTTATTAGCTGACTTATGAAAATCTTTTTAAAATGACACCATCATTGTTCCTGTCTCATTTTCCCTAGATTTTCTATCAAACACAGAGTTAGAAACCACCTATTGTCTTATTTTCTCATATCTTTTCACAAAATTATACCTCCATTTTAAAGTCTCCTTTATATATTCTGTTACATTTGACTATAATTTTCCCTATTAGTGATATTATGTACAATTTTATTTTTAATACCTCACTAAAATGCCTATATTAACAATGAAAACTCTGATTGGCATTTGGCAATTATTCAGTAAATCTTTATTGGATGTCTAATATATCGGACAAGCAATTTGCAGATTCTTGTGATACAAAGTGAACAAGATAGATTAAATTCTTGCCTTTATATTCTAGGGGTGGTTATCAGTGGTGGATATGATAAACAAGCACAAAATCAAATGCATAGGTTAAATATTTCCAGTTACTTTAGGAAGAAAACAGAGGACTGCAACAGCATAGAAACTGACTGTGGAGGAAATTGTGACCTCTTAGAACAGAGTCCAAAAAAAAAAAAAAAAGAAGAAGAAGAAGAAGAAGAAGAAGAAGAAACATGTTATATAAAGTTATTCAAATTTTGAGGGGAATTGGTTAAAAAAAAAAATCCCCAGGTAAGTGTCATGAGAGTATGGTAAGTTTATAGAAAATGCAAACATATTTTAATCCTCTGCCTAATGAAGTGAGGTCTTGAACCTGGTTGAAGCTATAGCCACTGGAACCAGCAAGCATAAACTTTGAAAAAGCTACAGTGTGCTTGACATTTAAAGGTTAGTAAGGAAGCCAACTATCTGGACAACAGTGAACAAGTGGATAGCGGTAACACATGAGATGGAAGACATTGTTAGAAATCATATCATATAACTCTTCAGGCCTTAGGAAGAAGTTTAGGTGTTTATTTAAGTGTGATCAAAAGACACTGGAGTGTTTAGAATATGGGAACCATATAATATAATTCGTGATTTTGTTTTTTTTTTTTTTTAACTTGTTGATTCCTATGGCAATGGGCAATGGGTAATTGAGAGAGAGGATGGGATATGTTAGTTGCCTGGACAGAGTTTTGGTAGTAAAGGTGAAAGTCAGATATAGAATGTATATGAAGAGTACAATGATTAAGATTTACAGGTAGACCTGTTGCTGAATGTGAAGGAAAATATCATCTTTAATGACTCCACAGTAAGTTTGGACAATTATGCTAACATTGGTGCCATTTAGAGATAAAGGAAATATTTAGAATTAATAGATTTAGGAGGATATATCAAATATTATGTTTTTTTCATGACAAGTTTAGTTATGAAATGCCTATTAAATACAAAAGGTCAAATAGGAAATTGAACATAAGAGTCTTGAGCTCTGGGATATGCTAACAATTAGAACTTAAAATTTAGGAGGACTTATCACATAGTTTTTAAAGTTACAGAACCAGTAAAATCTGATAAGACAGAATTAATATATAAAAAGTTGTCATGGAAATGTCTCAAAATTTATAGATCTGTGAGAAAGGGTCACAAAAAGGCAACTGGATGGGAAGAAACAAGGGTAACGTGGTTGAAACCAGGAACATAAAATAGTTCAAGAAGGCTGTGCTATACACATAGTGTAAAATAAAATTAATTGTATGTCATTGGTGATTTTGATCAAAACTTCTATGTGCATGTTTTAAATAGTTTTAAATAAATATCATTTTGAATGTATTATAAGAAAACAAGAAGATGAAAAGAAAACAAGGAGAATGGATGGATACTGCCACTGTGTTTAAAATGAAGATAATTATGGCAAGGTAATGATTCAACAGATCAGATTTGGAAAACTGTGACCCATGGGCCAAATTAAGATCACTACAGGTATTTTGCAAATAAAATGTATTAGAGCATAGTCATGTCCTTTAATTTATGTATTATATACAGCTGTTTTTCTGCTGCAGTAGCAAAATTGAATAGTCACAACAGAGACCACAGGGACTGCAAAGTCCAAAATATTTATTATTTGGTTCTTTAGAGGAAAACAACAACAACAAAGTTTTACTCATCTTTTCAGCAGGACAAAATTAACAATATAAAAGAGAGAGAAGATAGTTACAGAGGGTGGGTTAAAAAGAATTAGATTAAATGAAAGGGTTGATTTCATATGTTTTCTATTCATATATATTTGCCTCCACTGCATGTAAAGAAACAAAGTGTGTAGGTATAGATTAAGAAAGTACGGTGTATTTGGTGGTAGAAAGATGAAAGAGGACAATCTGGAGACTTTTACTTCTGGCCAAGATGCAATGGCAAGACTTAGATTGACTCCTCAGCCTGAAACAACCAAAAACCATGCAAACAGAAGAAAAATGTTTTCAAGATAGTGAGCTAGAGAGCGCATGGGCAGCTCAGTTGGTTAAACAACTGCCTTCCACTCAGGTCATGATCTTGGAGTACTCTGATGGAGTCCAGCATCAGGCTTCCAGCTCCAAGGGGAAGTCTGCTTCTCCCTCTGACCTTCTCCCCTCTCATGCTCTCTCTCCCTCTCTCAAATAAATAAATAAATAACCTTTAAGACAGTGAGCTAGAAGATATCAGACAACAAAGGACTGTGATCCTCGTGAGATGAAAAAATAAATCAAGTGAGCTTTGAGATCGCCACAATTCTCTTCTTTGAGAAAGTTTCCAGGGCATGACTTAAGAAGGGGAAATCCTGGTAGACCAAAGAGGATATGAACCCGAGTCTAGGAAGACCAGGAGTTCACAGGACAGAGTACGGCAAAGAAAAGAGATACATGAAGAGTAAACTCAGGTGACCTTTATTTTTAATTTTTTTAAAGATTTCATTTATTTATTTGACAGAGATCACAAGTAGACAGAGAGACAGGCAGAGAGAGAGGGGGAAGCAGGCTCCCCGCTGAGCAGAGAGCCCAGTGCAGGGTTTGATTCCAGGACCCTGAGATCATGACCAGAGCTGAAGGTAGAGACTTAACCCACTGAGCCACCCAGGTGCCCTTGGGAGACTTTTAATAACTATCTTTCAAGTATTCAGGTGAACAATGACCAATCTGTACATGTTAACAAACCACTCAAGACAGACAAAAATCATCAAAAGGGATACTGGTACCAGTGCTCAGTACTCACACAGAAGTAGTAATTGCAGCTGTTCCTACCAGCCAGACTGGAAAAACTCCTGATTCATAAAGCAGTGTGTAGAAAGTTCATGAATATCCTTGCATTAATAGTGGGGCAAGACTAGACCAAAAAAACTAGACTAAATTTGTTATGTATAACATATCTTAAAATCAAGACCTGAAAGGGTGAAACTATTGCTAAGTAACTTAACTATATTCTGAAACAAAGTTCAAAACTATTTATAAGAATATAAAAGTATCCATCACTCAACAAAGTAAAATTTACAATGTCTAGCATTCAATAACAAATTATCAACCCAGAAAAGCAGCAAGATAATAATATACATAATGAAGAGATAAATCAATCAAAATCAACTGAGAATGGATATAGATGTTAGAATTAGCATACAGGGACACAGAAACAAACAAAAACACTTATAACTGTATTCCACAGAGAAAGACAAAAATTTATTCAAATTAGTCTTTTAGAGATGAAAATTGCAATGTCTGAGATTAAAGAAAGAGAACAAAAAACATCCACTAGATAGGATTAACTGATTAGATACATCAGAACACGAAGTTACCATCCAAAACAAAATCACTGGAGAAGACACAGACAAAAGACAATTGCAAAAAATACAGAGCATTTGTGTACCATGGGGCAACTTCAAGGAGTCTAACCTGTATAATTAGAGTACTCAAAGGATAGGAGAAAGAGAGGAAAAACAAACAAACAAACAAACAAACAAAAAAAAAACCAGTGAAGAAACGGTGATAAAATACTTTCCCAGCTGTTTTAATATTTGAAAGTAATTCAATATTATTTTACTAACAGAACAAACAGGAAAAAATGTGAGATAATCCGAGTAGATAGAGAAAAAAATTGATAAAATCAATATCCATTACTGATTAAAAAATAAAAATTATCAGCTAGAATTCAAAGAAAACATCCTAGACATAAGACAGTGCTTCTGCGAAAAATCTAGTTATCATCATAGACCATTTTGAAAGAATAAATGTTTAACTTATATTAGAAAGAAACAAATCTGTTTATTCCCTCTACTTCTATTTAACATCATCCTAGATGTCTAAGTTTATAAACACTACAGTGTTTGGCAAAATGATGAAATAATGTTTTATGAAATTGGAGGGAAAGAAGTAAATATGTCATTACTTAAAGACAACAAGATTATCTACTTAGATAATTTGATCCAATCTATCTTAAAAGTTACTAGAACTGTACTCTGAAAACTATAAAACATTGGTGAAATAAATTGAAGATTACACACGCAAAAAATGGAAAGACATTCCATACTCATGAAATGAAAAAGGAATATTGTTAAAATGTCTATACTACCCAAAACAATCTACACATTCAAAGCGATCCCTATCAAAATACCACTAGAAATTTTCAGAGGTAAAACAATCCTGTAACTTGTATGAAACCACAAAAGACCCCAAATAGCCTTAGCAATCTTGAAAAAGTAAAGTAAAGCAAAGCTGGAGGTACCACAATTCCAAGTTATATCATATCAAGTTATATTACAGTATACAAGTTATATTACAATGCTATAGTGATCAAGACAGTATGATACTAGCACAGAAACAGACACGTAGATCAATGGAATGGAATAGAAAACTGATAAATAAACTCACAACAATATGGTCAACTAATCTTCGACAAAGCAGGCTAGAATATTCAATGGAAAAAAAAAAAAGTCTCTTCAATGACTGGCACTGGAAGGGGAACCTGGATGGCTCAGTCAGTTAAGGCTCTGCCTTTGGCTCAGGTCATGATCCCAGTGTCCTGGGATCAAGCCCTGCCTTGGGCTCCTTGCTCAGTGGGGAACCTGCTTCTTTTTCTCCCCACTCATGCTCTCTCTTGCTATCTTTCTCTGTGTGTGTCTCTCTCACCCAAGCAAATAAATAAAATCCTTAAAATAGATAAATAAATGGTGCTTGGAAAACTGGATGGCAACATGCAGAATGAAACATGACCACTTTCTCACATCATGCACAAAAATAAATTCAAAATGGATGAAAAACCTAAGTGTGAGATAGGAAATCATTAAAATCCTAGAGAAGAACACAGACTATAACCTCTTTGATATCGGCCATAGCAACTTTTTACTGGATATGTCTCCTGAGGCAAGGGAAACAAAAGCAAAAAGATACTACTGGGGTTAGATCAAAATAAAAAGCTTCTGCACAGTAAAGGAAACAATCAGTGAAACTAAAAGGGAACCTATGGAATGGGAGAAGACAACTGCAAATGACATCTGATAAAGAGTTAGTATCCAAAATATATACAGAACTTATAAAACTCAACACTTTAAAAAAAATCCAGTTAAAAAATGGACAGAAGACATGAGCAGAATTTTCTCCAAAGAAGCTATACAAATGGCTAACAGACACATGAAAAGATACTCAACATCACTCATCATCAGGAAAATACAAATCAAAACTACAATGAGATATCACCTCACACCTGTCACAAAGGCTAAAATTAACAATACAGGAAACAACAGGCATTGCCTAAAGTGCAGAGAAAGGGGAACCCTCTTGCATTGTTGGAATGTGAAGTGGTGTAGCCACTGTGGAAAAACTTTATGGAGGTGCTTCAAAAAGTTAAAAATAGTACTACCCTATGATCCAACAATGGCACTACAAGGTTTTTTAGCAATGGATACAAAAATACTAATTCTAAGGGACATATACACCCCTTTTTATAACAGCATTATCAACAGTAGCCAAATTATGGAAAGAGCCCAAATGTTCATTGACTGAGGAATGGATAAAGAAGTGGTATGTGTATATGTATGTATGTATGTGTGTGTGTGTGTGTGTGTGTATATATATATGTATATATATGTATATGAATATTACTCAGTCACCAAAAAGAATGAAATTTTGACATTTGCAATAATATGGATGCAGCTAAAGAGTGTTATGTTAAGCAAAATAAGTCAGTCAGAGAAAGACAATTACCATACGATTTCATTCATATGTGGAATTTATGAAACAAAGCAAATGATCATGGGTTGGGGGAGAAAGAAAGTAAAATCAAGAAACAAACTCTTAACTACACAGAGCAAACTGACGGTTGGTTACCAGAGGGGATGTGGGTAGGGGGATGGGTTAAATAGGTGATGGAGATTAAGGAGTGCCCTTGTTGTGATGAGTACTGGGTGCTGTATGGATGTGTTGAATCAGTAAATTCTACACCTGAAACTAATATTATGCTGTATGTTAACTAACTAGAATTTAAATAAAAACTTGGAAAAAAATAAAAATAAAAAATAAAAAAGTTACTAGAACTAAAAAAAAAGATAACAAAGCAGTAGAATGCAAAGAATGCAAAATCATTATACTAAAATCAATTGCATTTCTATATACTAGCAATAAACAATAGAAATTAATATAACAATGCCACCTAAAATATCATCAAACATATTAAATGCTTAGAGATAAAACTGATAAAATATGTGAAAGAACCATACACTGAAAACTAAAAAAGTAGTGCTAAGAAAAATTAAAGACCAAAATCAGGAGAGACATATACTGTGTGGATGGGTGCTGCTGAATAAGGTAAGAACTCAATTTATAGAAGATCAAAATCAGAGAGTGGAAGCATTACCTATAAACTGGGAGCTAGAACATGTATTAGTGATAACAGAATATCGATTATAAGTCTATATAAGTCTATATAGAGTGGAGAGGAAGAAATTGTCTCCAAATGTGGCATGGTCAAGGATGTAAGAAGACAGTGTTGAAGGGATTATCTACTATATCCTGACTTTGACAAGAATGATAATAAGAAGAGTGAAGATGACAGTGATCCAATTCTCTAAATGATCAAAGAATGAAGGAGCACAATTGGAACTTTAGATGACATTAAGAGGAAGGTAAAAGAGTATGAAACCTGACTATATATAGTCCAAAATGCTGGAGATTTTAAGAGAGAGGAAAGAAGACATTTGATGGAAAGGGCAGTGGGAACCAAAAAGATCACTTGATTCATTACACATGCTAGAGATATATGAGGTGTGGAAAAGAGAATGGCCTCCATTTGCTAAAGCTGCCTAAGACCCTGGTTGTATTTACAGCAAGAAGATGGGAAGATCGATAGAAAAGTAAATAATACTCAGTGAAGTTTATGATTTGGATTCTCTTTATATTTTATGTCTATAAATTTCAATCTAACATTGTTCATTGAATGAAATGAAAAGATATAAAAAGGCAAGTACTGTCTAAGACAAAGTAAGTGCTTACTAAATTTCCTTCTCTACTCCCAACTTTGTGTTTTATTATTTATTTAGTAATTTTAATAATTATTTATCAATTATCAGTTATTTATTTATTTAATAATTATTTGTCTAATAATTATTTAATAATTTCTTCTCTTCCCAGTTAATTTGTCTGGGAAAAATGATATTAATGTCTTGTGAGATATTAATTATCTCTCTTCCCAAAATTATAGCCTTGGTTATTTAGTCAAATACTTACTATCCTATAACAATCTTGATACTACATTCATTATAAATGGCATAGCAAAGTGATCTCTTTTGTTTTCCTTTATAATTTTATAAAATAGAAAATTATAATAAAACAAAACCACCTGTAAATTTAAAGTCTAATTCAAATTCCAGCCAAATTACACTGAATAAATTGCTTTTTAAAATATTAATATGGGGGTACCTGGGTCGCTCAATTAGTTAAGCATATGCTTTCAACTCAGCTCATTTTAGGTGCTTCATAGTCTCAAGAATACTCATAGCCTTTACCCAAGCCATACTCTAAAAGCATATTTCACAAGTAAAAATAAAAAAGAACCTTGACACTTGCTGTAATGTTATAAATGAAGTGTGGAGAAAAGCATGGAAGAAATAATAGAATGAGCAAAATTTAGAAGAAAAAAAAAAAAAACCCAGAGTGATGAAAAAAATATTTTTGAAGAGGTGGTATTAGAAAGGATAATAAAAAAGTTTAATATTTTATGAAAAGGCGTCATTGTATGGGGAAGAAGAGCATGATATGATAATTAATTCAACAATAGATAATGAGGCAAGGTGCTAGAGGAGGCAGACAGGATCAGGCAGAGGGAGAGGTTATAGCCTTTCAGAAAGAATGAGAAAAGGAACCGAAGGAAAAAAAAAAAGATACCAATGTTTAAACAGATAAATTCATGGGTGTTGTTGAAGAAATACGAAAAAAGTTTTTGACTGGTAGCTGCTTGTTTTCTTCATGCAAGAGGAGATGTAGCTGTTATTTTTCTTACTAAATCAACATTTCTGTACTCTCTTAGAATTGTGATTTTTGTAAGGCTGGATTTATATTAGACTCCAACTTTATATAACAATACAATACAATATTGTGTTTTCAGACTTTTTTAAAACAGGATTTAGAAGTCTTATAGAAATACTAGCATCACAATGATTTGAGCAGTTTGATTTTTTAAGTACTTAAACATCAATGAAATTGGAAAGTTTGTCAGTCCCATTTATATTTCATCGACTCCTGGACAATTTGTCAATGTCAGAATTTGTGCACTGTATTCACAGTTGTCTCTGTGCCATTATGCTTTTAAAGATTACATTATGTCACAGTGTATTCAATTCCCTCAAGCAAGAAATAGAATGACTTCCTGTAGGTAAAAATATTTATTTTTACATTCAAACTGATCATTTCTGTCTTCTATCCTTGCCTTTTACTGGTTTTCAATTATGTATGTGCTGTTAAGGAATGAATCACAATTTGAAGCCTCTATATAAAATAGAATGTGGGTGCAAATAGAGTTTTCTGAAACTTCATTGTTAATTGAGTGCTGATATTTGATAGAATTTTACTACTTTTACACTGATTGCCAATGGCCATGAGAGTGAGTGGCTTATCCTCAAAAAAATAGTAGAGCAATGCTCGGGGCAGGGCGAGGGGGACCGAGAATAAGAAAATAATCATTATTTCAGGTACATCTGGATGATATAGGTACCATAAAGCAGGGAATGAGACAAATACAAGGATCTTTATAATAGGAAACAGAATCTGAGACAGAAAAAACTGATTCATGGAGCCAGTGCCACATAATCTCTTTATTCTCTAGTCTTTTGCACTGCTATGCTGTTTGGTAAGTGTTTAGCTCAGAAGAAGTAATTCAGGAATGAAATTGTTCCGTGTGAATAATATTCTGGAGTTTAGAAACCTTGATTTTGAGAGGGAAAAAAAAAAAAAAAAAGTAATGGTTTCCTATCCACTTATTCATTCATCTATTTCCTTCTCAATGAGTAACCAGAATGGGATCCTTAAAACTCTTTCAGACTTCTTAGACAATGGGCTCCTTAGACAATGATGAGTACATTAGATGTGTACATTAAAAAAGCATGTTTAAAATTATAATCAATATCCCTGACAAACCTACTACTGGAGTCTTATCCCAAGAGCATTGGACTATAAAATAAAAACCGTGAAAAATGCATCAAGTTAAGTTCTGTGAATAAATGTTATGTAAGAGCCTATTTAGCCAGAGAGATTCCATCTCGGTTAAACAGTGATTTTGTTGTTTATGCAGTAAAGCTTAAACTGACCCTACTCCCCCTCCTCCCCCCGCCCGGGGAAGTGACTTAAAAGCAAGTCCAGGAAACCAGTAAAATATGGCCGACCAGTCCCTGATAACAGAGCCCAAATACAAGGACGGGTCAGGTCAGGTGGAGATAACAGAGCCCAGAATACAGAGACAAATCAGGCCAGGTGGAGACATCCAATCAGTAAAGCACACATACTATCTCTCTAACTACCAAAGAATGTGGGCCCTGCCTTTTGGGCACCAATTCTGACCAAGGTGATAGGCTAGTTCGAATAGCTACTATAGAGTGAATTATAATTCAATTGGCCACCCGTGTGTGACCTAGCATGACTATGCAACTTTCTCTGTGTGTTACAATCTCATTGGCCACCTCTGTGTGGCCAGGCTCAACCACATAGCCTTTGCCCTATAAAAGTTAGTCTGTGAGGCTGGGAGAGGTTGCTCTCTCTGTAAGAGGCAGCCCCGACCAGTCAGTTTGATTCTCTATGCTTGGTGCGAAATAAAGCTTTGTTTGACCATCGTTTTGTATCAGTCTCGCTCCTTTGATCATGGACCCTAACAGTTAAAATAGACAGACCTACTAAAGCAGACAGACCTACTAAAGCAGAAGTTAAATAAATAAATTAACATAAAAATTGTTCAGAAATGACCTAAAGGATTCCAGGGATTTGATGGAAAACTCCGGTGAGACAAATTGGTAATCATAGTTTCTTTATTTCTCCTTTAGGCACAGGAAAGCACTAAAGGTTAAAAAAAAAAAGAAAAAAGAAAGTTGCATATTGCCTTCATGGACATTCTCTGAACAGACCTATCCACCTAGGTTATCAAGTAGACGTAAGCAATATTCTTTCTATTTTACATTCTTTCTTATTTTGTTGTCCAGAAAAATAGCTATTAATTAGAACTTCACAGTTCCAGAGCCCTATAGGGAGGGCCATTCCTAGCTCTTTTGTTCTCTCACAATCTATGGTTCCCCTGCGTTCTTCATATGCTCCTTTTCTTTTTTTTTTTAAAGATTTTATTTATTTATTTGACAGAGAGAGAGATCACAAGTGGGCAGAGAGGCAGGCAGAGAGAGAGGGAGAAACAGGCTTCCTCGGAGCAGAGAGCCTGGTGCAGGGCCTGATCCCAGGACCCTGAGATCATGACCTGAGCCGAAGGCAGAGGCTTAACCCACTGAGCCACCCAGGCACCCCACATGCTCCTTTTCTTATTCCCCAAATATGGTGTGGACATTTTCATCTCCATATCCTGGGGTGCCTTCTTGTCTTCTCTCTTCTCCTCATAGCTCCAATGATTTGTAGCATTCAGACCCTACATGGTCCATTTCATCTCCATGCTCTCTTCTTCCCTTCTCTTTACTCAGGAAACTATTCTCTCCTTTCCTTTTTCTGTTCTGTCTTCTTCATTTTCTCTTTTCTTCATTACCTTCTTTCTCCTTTCTTCTCTATTTCCTTACTTATTAGGCACAAGACCTAGCAAAGGAAGACCTAGACCCCTCAACTGAATGCCCATATAAGAGACCATGGTCTCTGTGGCCCTAAAGGCAGTTTAAAATAATAATAATAATTTAACTGTTACAACATTTCTGTCTGACCAGGTCATAAAATGATTATCAAACCACTGGGTTAAATAACAATCTATGGCCCATTATTCAATGGCCTGGGCATGGAGCACCATTATGAATATACAATCATGATATAAGCAAGGAGTGCAGGAGCCTGCTTAGATAAGGCTAAAGTTGAGGCCAACAACCATGCAGGCATACATAGGGCTATTGGTACATGTTTGCATTAGCCATGTACAATGTTTTATTGGCAATATATATCTTAAGTATATTTTCAGAATTTCCCCTTTGTCTTTAATTCTACAAAGCTTGAATTAAACTAATTCAAGCATGTCAGTTTGTCAAATCAATTTATTTATTGCTTTGATCCAAAACTGGTATAGTATCACCACTACATATATTTCCCTTGAGAGTTGCACATTTGTTATGCATGAGAAATGTTTCCCTTTTCTGAAATCAGAAAAAATATTTAACTACATTTTCCACTAATTTTGTCATTTTGTCTCTTTTACTTAAATTATTAATCAATCTATAATGTATTTTTGAATATACCATGTAATTAGCTACTTTTTTTTACATATCAGAAAGTACATAGAAATTCTAATGCCATTTTTTCAATAAATGTTCTTTCTGATCTAGCTAATAATGTACATTGCTTATAAATAAAATTTGAATATGTAAAATTTTGCCTGTTTCTGAGATATCTAATAATAGCCATCGATCCATGAATTGAGTCTTGTACAATAGAAAAATTATTGAACATTTATGGTATGTTTAATACCCATTTGGGCAAGTTCCTTCTTTTATTAGTTTTCTATTCCTATGTCCCAGTTACCACAAACATAGCAGCTTAATTTATATCTCAGGATTCTGTGGGACATATTTCTGGGCATGGCTAAACTTGGTCCTCTGCTGAGGGTTCCACAATGCTGAAACCAAGTTTTTGCTTAGGTTTCATTCCCATCTGGAAGCTGGACTAGGGAAAAATTAACTTCCAACCATGTTTATATTATTGGCAAGAATTCAGTTCCATGTGCTTATGGGACCAACATCCCTATTTTTTGGGTGGCTGTAGGTCAGGTGGCTCACAGGTCTTAGAGTGTACTCTCAGGCAGGTCCTAACCACATAGCCCACATGGCCCACTTTACAATGTGACAGTTTATTTTTTTTACAAGTTAGCAGGAGAATCTCTGTCTTCAGAACTCTTTCAAGGAAGGGCCCAGAAGTCCCTTTTTTTTTTTTTTTTAAAGGTTTTATTTTTTTATTTGACAGACAGAGACCACAGGTAGGCAGAGGCAGGCAGAGAGAGAGTGGGTGAAGCAGGCTCCCTGCTGAGCAGAGAGCCTGATGCAGGGCTCGATCCCAGGATGCCCGGATCATGACCTGAGCCGAAGACAGAGGCCTAAACCACTGAGCCACCCAGGCGCCCCCAGAAGTCCCTTTTTTTAAGGACACACCTAATTAGTTCAGGCCCATCCAAGATAATCTCCCTTTCAAATAACTTAGAGTTAGTTTTCAGTTGACTTTATCATAGGAGTGAAATCATATCATATTCATTATCCACATACACTCAAGAAGGAATTTTATAGGATGTGTATAGCAGGGGCTAGAAGTCCCGAGTGTCATCTTGGAATTCTGCCTATCCCATTTCTCATTTTTTTTAGTCACTCAAAAACGTGTATTTATAGATATTATGTGGAAGATATTGTGGTACGACACAATCCCTAACCTTACAGCAATTTTATAATATAATCTTATCCAAGATATTTTGAGTTTATTTTTCCATTTTGACTCCCAAATTAATCTTAATGTCCTTTTTAAGTTCTTGATGATATTTTGATTTTCATTTCAATTATACCTAGTCATTTAGATAAAGTTTATGGTTTGCAGTCTTGTCACACAGAAATACAGTTGTTTTACTATTGTAAAGCTGTTCTCATTTTTTTTCTATACCTATTTAATCATAACTTTGAAGAGGGACAAATCCGAAGTCTAACTATATGGAGTATTTTCTTCTGTACTGTTTTTACAAATAACCACAAATTTGTTGGTAAAGAAGAGGAATTTATTCTCTCCACAGTTCCTGAGACCAGAAGTCCAAAATCAGTTTCACCAGGCTAAAATCAAGGGTGGCTTGGTCAGTTAAGCATCAGCATTTGGCTCAGTTCATGGTTCCAGGGTCCTGGGGTCAAGCTACACATTGGCCTCCCTGCTCAGCAGGGATTCGGTTTCTCTCTTTCCCTCTGCTCCTCTCCTTGCTCAGTGCTCACTCTCTCACTCTCTATCTCACTCTTTCTCTCTCTTTCAGATAAATGATCTTTAAAAATAGAAAAGAAATAAAGAAATAAATAAAATCAAGGTGTTGGGAGATTCCACTCTTTGCCTTTTGTGGCCTAGTAGCTGCTGGCATTCCTTGGCACATCACTCCAATTCTGCTCCGTGTGTATATCTTCTCCATGTGTATATCTTCTCCTTTTTTGTCTATATAAAACCTCCCTTTGCCTCTCTTATGTTACTATGTAACATTTAGGAAATACCCAATTATCCAGGATAATCTTCCTCATTTCAAGATACTTAATTACATCTGGAAAAATAATTTTTTCTTATAAGGTAATACATACTAGTTCCATGGATAAGTACCTAATATCTTGGAGTGACCATTATTTAGCTTATTACATGAAGTCTACTCATGCTAACACAAAAGCAAAGACTCAGTATAATTTGATTGATGGTAATATACAATTTTTCTAAGTACTGCCTCAGTGCCAATTAATTATGGTTAATCAAACATATCAATTTACCTTGATGTCCACCAGAAATCCAACCACAATTGTACTAAAGTCATCTTTCATGAACACAGAAAATAGGAAAGGACACTTACAACTATTTAAAAAGATGGAAAACAAGTAAATTTAAACTGGCTTAGTAGACCACAGAAAACTAAGACAAAAAATACAAACTTCAAGCTGGTGATAAGAGGAAACTGTTTGCAACTGACACTGAAAAATATAGTAAAACTAAAAAGCTGATGACAATAAGGGTGGATACATGTGTGGCTAAAAACAAGAATTAAGATTGAAAACCTAAGTGAGGAAATTTCACACTCCCTCATCCACCCAGATCTATGACTAAGGTTTTATTCCCTAGAAAGTTTCAATTATAATTTCAACTAAAATCTGGACTGGGGTTTTCAAGCACAGCTGAGGTCAGAGACCGTAGAGAAAACACAAAATTAAGTACAAGTTGAAAACAATAACTTCCGTAAAGACAGCAGGAAGGCTTATGACCTTAGACCTCAGATTTGAAGATTTATTTATGGAGAAAGTACCTACAGGAGTAAAAACAAAATTTAATACAAAGATTCGCAAGTATACACAGGTCACCAGAAAAAGCCACTAACATACAAGATGAAGATCAATACAAAGAGAAAAGGATTTAAACGAAACAGTGTAAGGAGAGAGTGACAAAAGACCCCAAACAACAGCCCTAATTAATGTACGTAAGACCTAGAAAAAGATACTACAATCATGAAATAAGAGAAAAATATCATAAAAACATTCATACAACTTACAACTCTTAATAAATTAATAACTCAAAAGAAGAAATGGAAGTTAAAGTTGAGGTAGCCATCTAAAGGGTAAACATTAAAAATGACAGAGAGAGGGGGACACCTGGGTGGCTCTGTCAGTCAACCATCTGCCTTAGGCTCAGGTCATGATCCCAGTGTCTGGGAATCTAGCCCCACATCAGGTTTCTTGCTCAGGAGGGAGCCTGTTTCTCCCTCTCCTTCTGGTTGCCGCTCCCTCTGCTTATGTGCTCACTCTCTCTGTCTCTCTGACAAATAAAATCTTAAAAAATTTAAAAATTAAACACAAAACAAAAATGGCAGGAAATAACAGAAGAAACTATTGTCATAGTCCAGACACTGCAACATCTAAGAGGAATTCTTAAAAGTTGGCGACAACATAAATGCCAGCATGTATATTAAAGACACACCCAGACACAAATTTTCAAGAACTGATGGGCAGTGTATGTACCACAATGTAAGGGAAAAAATCCATTAAGTCATGTTATTTAGGGAAATCATAAAATTCAAGACTAATATGAGCTAAAAGTATCCATGGATTTTTTTTTTTTTTTAAGTCACATTCTGTACAGAATGGCACTAGAGTGTCAAATGGTAAAACTGAAACCTAGAGGAAAATTTAACAAGGTTTTCAAAATTCTGAGAAAAATAAAGTCCAATCAAGAATACTATAGAAAAACAAAATGAAGATAAATGGATTACTTTCACATATGCAAAACAACTTATTTTCTACATAGTGTTCTTCAAGAAACTACTGGAATAGTTTTTCCATCAAAATAAGTCTGAAAAGCCATGAAGTTTTAATTATTAGAATCTAGGAAAAAGAAAGAAACAAAGGGAATCACCAGGACAAAACAGAAGAGAGATTCAAGATGATATTTCATAAGGTCTGAAGCTACCTTTTCAGAGATAAGCAGGAAACAGAAGAGAGATTTCTGATGTCTTTAAGAACAGAATATTAATAGTCTATTTGGTCTGATAGACTATACTGAGATTTTAACTCTTAGCAAAAAGTTTGAATGTTAATAAGATGTTAATAGACTTATAGAAATTAAATAGATGGCACTACAGAGAAAACAAGTATTTATATTAAAAAAGGGTAATTATAGTACTCTACATGATTCAACTCTGAATAATAATGTTTATATAATTCTGGTAACATAAAGAGTAAATATTGAAACATCTAACATTTAAAATATAATTAAATATTGATAGTTGGGAGAAGAGCATATACCTGAGTGTATATATGAGTGTATGTGAGAGAAGAAAAAAGAAAATAAGAGCTATAGCTATAAGAGATCAAAATATTAATCATTTATTTTGACAAGTCATGTGATAATACCTAAAATTTTAAAAAAATAACAGGATTAGCTATTTATAAACATGGAGGTGATTACCAAAATAAATTATTTTATAATTTGAAAGTAGTTAACAATGAGAAATAAAAAGCAGGTTTTTAGGGAGAAAAGGTAGATGTGCAATATCACTAGTTTTTAAGATATTTTAATGGAAATATTGACTTCTTAAAAACTATATATATACACATATATATGTATACATATATATATACATACATACATACATATATATGTGTATATATACATATATATTTTTAAGAAGTCAATATTTATACATATATATTATGTATATATATGCTTTATATATATATATTAAGCATATATATATATATATGCATAATTTTAAAGTGATCCTTTATTGCACCCATTCATTTTATCTTTCAGTGGCTCCATCATGGATGTTTTTCCCTTAACCCTACAGTACACTGGAACTGTGGTTTCTGTGGTTTTGCTCATCAGTTCCCTTCTACATATAATTACTTTCTGCTTTCTCTGCATTAACCTAAACTACATATTTGTCAAAATTAAACTAATGTCCCATCATGAATGTTTTACCAAGTGTGTGTATGCGAGTGTATGTATATGTGCAGCCACTCATTCACACATTCATTCACTCATTTATTCATTAAAACAGACATTTACTAATTGCCTATCGTGAATTGAATACTGTGCCAAATAGTCTAGCCTTGAAAGACAGTAACGCAGTTACATTAACTTACATTGCTTTCTTTTGTTTTGTTTTTGTTTTTTTCTTTGAATTTCTGAAATGCTTTTAGTATGCTCACCTTAACATAGTACTGGATGTTCTAATGTTTTCCTTTACTTTTTTTTTTTAAAGGCATGCATTTCAATTACTCAACATTCTCAATTTCTCCAGAGATTTAAACATTATTTCTCAAGTAATCTCAAAGTACTTTGTATAGCATATGATAGGTTAATCGAAAATGCTTGTTAATTTATTATGAAAACAAAGCATGTTAGGCATACATTAAAAAAAAACACTACAATTATGACAATGATTATTAAAAGCCTGTGTTCTGGGTGCCTAGGTGGTTCATTTGGTTGAGCAACTGCCTGCAGCTCAAGTCATGATCCTGGAGTTCTAGAATTCAGTCCAGTATCAGGCTATCTGCTCAGCAGGCAGTGTGCTTCTCCCTCTGACATACCCCCTCTCAAGCTTACTCTCTCTCACCCTCTCTCTCTCTCAAATAAATAAATAAAATCTTTGAAATTAAAAAAAAAAAAAAAAAAGCCTGTGCTGTTTAATAACAATCCCAAAGAGAGCAAGTAGTAAAATCTGAGGGTGAGATATGGATATTTGGATATAGGACTTCCAAAGACTTAATACCTATTTGCTATTTTTTCCATATATGTGTTCACATATGTGATGTTTACATATTATCATTTCTTTTTTTTTAAATATTTTTATTTATTTATTTATTTGACAGAGAGAGAGATCACAAGTAGGCAGAGAGGCAGGCAGAGAGAGGAGGAAGCAGGCTCCCTGCTGAGCAGAGAGCCAGATGCAGGGCTTGATCCCAGGACTCTGGGATCATGACCTGACCGAAGGCAGAGGCTTTAACCCACTGAGCCACTCAGGCGCCCCTACATATTATCATTTCTAAACAAACACAAGTCATATATTTGACCTACTGAATCCAAAACTCAAATTAACACAGTTAGATTAAAAACAGAAATATATAATAAGTTTGGATTACTATATCTACATATCCAAATTACATTCTAGGTCGATCCTATACAGAGGCACAGAAAATGCCTGCCTGAGGGTTTGATTTCAGGAACAAATTTAAGAATTTTAACTTATAACTTTGAGAATCTCCATTGAGAAGTATATTATCTGCATCTGATAATCCATATATGTGTTTTCCATAGATTATAGTTCTGATAATGTCTAAAATCAAATAACTATAACAGAGACAAAATTTTAGACTGTAACATTTATTTATACCTTATTATGAATGAAATTATCAAGTACATTTCTTCACAAATTGATAGGGTAAAACATAGTTGGTAATGAGAAGGGAAGAATACTAACACCTACTTTCTACTAGGAACTTTATACAATAAAAAAATATTTCTGTGAAATCTGTTTTATTCCCATTTTTACAGTTGAGTAAGACTTAGTGATTTGTTCAAAGTCATAATAAAGAGTTGAGGAACAAGATTGAAGGCCTCAAATGCCAAGACCCATACTTTTCTATAGTTGATCCATACATATGAATAAAAATGAGCACAAAGTCTATATAGAATAGAATCTTCATTTTCTTCTTACTATGTCTTTTCATATTGATTCACAGAGTATTTGTGAATAAAGGAGTGACAACACAAAGACCAAAACAGGCACTGTGAATATCAGAGATAAAAGTCCAGTATGGTGCAACTATTTATAACTACACATATATTTATAGATACACATAGACAACACCAGACAATTACAGACATTATTTTTTTCAATAATTTTTATAGCAATATAGAGAACATTTATTAATGAAGCATGTCTCAAAGAAAAGGAAGAGGACCTTGGATTCTTTACAGGCAGGTAAACAAGGAAATCATTGGCCATTCTTAAGGGAGTTGAGAGGAGTAATGGAGAGGAATAATGATGAGAGCAGGGTTGTCCTTTCCCGTTAGCTTTTTCCTTGAAAAACAATGGGGATATATTGAAGAACAAAAAACTTCTTCCTAGAACATAGGATGCTTAGCTAAATTCAACACTTCATACAGAAACACAGACACACAGAGGTCTAATATGTAATCTCTTTAACATTTAACATATTTAACAAAAAAAGATAATCTGTTTTTTTCCCTATTCTTCAGAATCTTATTCATTTGTTGTTTTAACATGATAACTTTTATGAACATACTTCTTTTATGAGAGCTCTAGAGAAAACTGAAGAGTAGAAATGTGGCAGTGGCAGCTGTGTTGATAATATGGTACAAGTTGTGTCAACGACAGTACATTTTCAAGAGATCTATTTGCATAAAATACAAGTGTTTTCAGGAGGCCCTTGATGCTGAGAATTTCTGGGTTTTTTTGTTTTGTTGTCAAGTGCTCTGTGCTTCTTATCTCAACTGTTTTTCTAATATTCTGATGAGCTTTTCATTTGACTAAGGAAGTGATTTCTCATCTTTGTTTCCATCGCCTGTTCTATCTCTAACTACAATAATCTATGACAGGTGATATGTACTCTGCTTCATATGGTAATCTTGCACAGAGATTGAATGGCAACAGTACTTAAAAGTTAAAAAAATATATATAAAGTTACAGAATGACTTGATTTTTTTTTTCTTTTCTTTTATTTTTTTTCTTTTAAATTAGAATGTTAGTTTTCTGAACCAAAAGCAGTTTCTCTCATACTCAGTCTGGACATTGAGAACTGAAACCACACCTTTCTTTCTACATTAACATGAATTGTCCATTCCTCTGACATCAATATTATGACTTCATTTTTATGGGTTTTGATGTCTAGAAAAATTATTTGATTGCTCATTGCAGGAACTACCCAAAAGATCCATCAATTTTTTAATAGAAATGTCAATAGTTTGTGTCCTAATGTTCTTGAAATCCCTCAACTCAAAATCTTTGCCTTGTTGTTTCCACAAATCCTAAACCAATGCATTGTAATTTTTACCCAATCTTACTCAAGTTCTTGCACTGAAAAGCTTGCCATAAACCAAACTTCCAATTCCCAATGAATTCTGACCTTAATTTCTTCCCCTTAAGACACTTCCAAAGCTGTGCTCATCAGAAAGATGAGCAAGTAGAGTTGATAAACCACCAAAATAATTATAAAAAACTGAGAAGGGGATGAAAGAAGATAAATTTCAAATTATAGAAGTATGAAATCAGAAGAAATACTTATGGTATCTTTTTTTTTTTTTTTTTTTTTTTTTAATACTTATGGTATCTTAAACCTTAAATTTAAAATAAAGCAAGATCATAACATTCATGCAGCTATAAAATGAACAGAAGTTAAAGATTTTTTTTACTCGTTAGTAAGGAAACCGGTAAGATGTTATATCCAGTTCAAAGGAGAATCTAAATATCACAAGTTTATAGATCAAGAATATTTAAATGAGTGTGCAAATAGAAGCAAAACTGGCTTTTCCCACAACACTAAGGGAAATCAACTGAACTTCTGTCAGACAGAATTATTTGTATGTCTATAAACTCTAGAAATTTGCATGTCTATATTTTATCTGCCATATAAGTGTTGTAAAACTGCTCAGGATTAATGAAAGACTAGAATCAAAGAAGCATGAATGGAGTGTTCTAGATATGCATAGCTTTCTTGAAGCACAAACTGTTCCTATAGATCCTCCTCCTTAGTTCAAAAAAAATCTCAAAGTAAGATTATAGACCACAAAACTGGTCTATAAAATCTCATTAGATTTGCCCTTCTTATTTATGTAAGTGCAACAACAGTCTTAATTTATCACTTAGATCTTCTTAAATCTGCTTTGTTGGATGTTTTCAGAGGAATCTTGGATTAGATTTTTAGGAGTCTCAATTATTTGCGATCCTGAGCCCAGAAAGCAAATCCTGAAAAACTTTCTTCATGAGATTTGACCTACAGGACCTATAACTTTGATGATTTTCTCCAAGTTTCCCCAAATATTCTAGGGTGTTTGACCTGCTACAGATAACTTTCCTTACTATTACCCATGTACCAGGTCAATTTTCCTGGGTAGAATTTAAAAGTATTGACTCCATAAAATCACACTTAGTTTCTTTAAAGTAGCTGATCAGAAATGATTAAATGTGCATTATTTTCAAATACCACATTCAGGGTAAGGCCTGGTTACAAACAAATGTTCCCAGCTATTTCATGGTAAACAATCATATGTTGGTAAACAGAAGGACAGATTCTAAATAGGCTTATGCAAATAACTTAACAGCCATATAAAAGAAGAAAACTCAATACAGTTCTCTGAATTCTTGGGAGAAAATAGGGGATGTCAAGGGATCAGATGTTATTTGCAAATGTTTCATTGGTTTACAAAGTAGAGTCTACTAAACTGTTATGGGTATAGGGAAAAAAAAATAATTTTCCCTCTACCTTTCTGAGTTCTTAGCTGAGACCTCTTTAATAAAAAAATAGATCAATAAAAGAAAAACAACAGAAGTTTGTTAACATGTATCTCTCATGTATACATGGGTGATAACAAGGAAAAATGATTAACTCTCTGAGGCTGCTTAAAATTCAGACTTAAACACCATCTTATACAGAAAGTGGAGAATGGAAATGTGGGCCACTTGGAGAAGAATAAATGATTTTGGGAAAGATGAATGAGGCTTAAACAAATAGATGAGAGTTATGATAAAGTAATTAAACAAGGAGACAATTAGACCCTGGTGGCTTGAACAGCCTTGGCAGGCTACATAAGCAAATCAAAACTTAAGATAGAGTATATTACCATAAATGTTTCAAGGTTAAAAAATTGAAATCTGGGGCGCCTGGGTGGCTCAGTGGGTTAAAGCCTCTGCCTTCAGCTCAGGTCATGATCCCAGGGTCCTAGAATCGAGCCCCACATCAGGCTCTCTGCTCAGTGGGGAGCCTGCTTTCCTTCCTCTCTCTCTGCCTGCCTCTCTGCCTACTTGTGATCTCTGTCAAATAAATAAATAAAATCTTAAAAAAAAAAAAATTGAAATCTAAGAATGACCAATCACAAATAGCCAGCTAGGCTTTTCCAAATAAGGCAGCTGCTTAAACTCTAATTCAACATGTATTTTCCTTGTTTTGCTCTAAATCTGGTTTATAAATATCTTTCCTCTAGTTCTTCTTGGTGGAGTATTCCTAACCACTTTCAGTTTGGGGGTGGCTGATTCAAACTGATATTTGCTCACATAAACTCTTAAAAATTTTAATGTGGGGACACCTGGGTGGCAGAGTCAGTTAAGCTACAAACTCTTCATTTTAGTTCACGTCACAATCTCAGGGTTATCAGATAGAGCCCCACATCAGGCTCCTTGCCCAGCAGAGTCTGCTGAAGACTTTCTCTCTCCTCTTCCTCTGTTCTGTCCCCCACCCCACTCATGTGCTCTCTGTCTCTGTCTCTCTCTTTCTCTAAATAAACCTTTTAAAAATTAATGTGCCTTAGTTTATCTTTTAACAATAATTTGTGACAAGAGTTCTCTGCATGTGGTGTCACTTCTAGTCTCCTCTCCAGGGATGAGCATCAATCTTCCCTGGTGATGGAAGTCCAGGGGATTTATGATAACTGAGCTCCTTTTAAAGGCTCTGTCTTTAGGCAGATAAGAGGTATTCAAAGAAAGCCTCCCTATGCATTTGTTTTTCAAGTGCATAATACAGATCAAAAATAACATACCAAAGAAGCATATTTTGGGATGGTGAGGGGAAACAAAACACTTGACTCCAAAATATGCCACTTACGTATGTGGATTATTTTGAGCTAAGGGTAATTAAGACCCAACAGACTCAAGAAACTCTTACCTCTTCCTGAACTACTTAAAAGAATTCAGATAAGGAGCCTGGCAAAAAAAAAAAAAAAAAAAGTATAAATTTTTATATGAAAGACCTACCTGTAAGGCAGGGCAAATATCTAATTACCAAACATCTGCTCTTCCTAGTCTCCTGTGAATTGTTTTCTTCCTCTCTGAAGCCCTAGGTTCTATCCCAACCCATAGCTCAGGATGGCATATAAGCCTCAACTGAAAATTTGTCCTTGGGTCTCATATATTTTTAAAGGGGTTTCTGAGCAGAAGTAATTTTTCCCCCCAGTTATCCATCTTAGATCAATTTTATTAATATACCAGCCAAAAGAACCTAAAAGAGTAGAGTAAAATTTGTTCTCCCCTACAGTGGCATATTCTGCTGTCTCTTATGAACAACAGTTACATTAAGAAGAAAGGTTTCCTGGAGTACCTGGGTGGCTGAGTGGGTCAAAGCCTCTGCCTTCGGCTGAGGTCATGATCCCAGGGTCCTGGGATCGAGCCCTGCATCGGGCTCTCTGCTCAGCAGGGAGCCTGTTTCCTCCTCTCTCTCTGCCTGCCTCTCTGCCTACTTGTGATCTCTGTCTGTCAAATAAATAAATAAATAAATAAATAAATAAATAAATCTTTGGGGGGGGGAAAACAAAGAAGAAAGGTTTCCTAATACACAGAAAGTATAATATTAAAATGTCAATGATATTTCAAACAAGTAACATTTCCATTGTCAGTACATTCAGTCCTATATATTTCATTATTTTCTTAAGTTTTTAATTATTTATTTTTTAGTTAACATCCATCTCCTTATATAGTTATAAATGTTTTTCCTCGTGATGAGACCTCTTAGCATTTACTCTCTTAGCAACTTAGAAATGTACTATATAGCAGTTTAAATATAGTTATCATTTGTGCATTACATCCCCAGTACATATAATTCATTCTTAAGCTGCTAGATCATGGGTTAATAGTCTAATAAAACTATCTGGAAATGGCCAGGAAAAACAAACAAACAAACAAACAAACAAAAAAAGAACAACTCTAGGAATCCTGACTGTTCTACTGGTAGCAAAATGTCATCAAAAGCCCAAAACTAAGAGTAAATCCTAGCTTAGTCTACTGGTATCAAAATCCCATCAAAAGCCTAAAGCTAAGAGTCTATTCTTTTAAGTATAAATATTTTTAATTACCTGGTACACTCCTTTTCCATGGGGCTCAGGGACAATACTTCTTTGTGCATTACACAATTTCTGGAGGTAACAGATAAGAGAGCCATCAGGCAGAAATGAGAATAAACTACCTGTAAATGACAAAGACTTAAAATGACTGGTGAATTTACTAAGAGTAATTTCCAAATTTGAAAAATCTGACAAAAGATTATACAGGGAAACATTATTTTGCTACTACTCTCCTATAATTCTGACTGGTGCCCTCAACTGGTATGATGAAAAACAGAAAA
This sequence comes from Martes martes, assembly GCF_963455335.1. Lineage (NCBI taxonomy): Eukaryota > Metazoa > Chordata > Mammalia > Carnivora > Mustelidae > Martes > Martes martes. The sequence continues at coordinate 166,071,311 of NC_137889.1, read as the reverse complement.
ACAAAGAAAAAACAGAAACAAAGCAAAAAGTTTATTGACATAAGTATCATGCTTACATACTAAAGTACCAGAGATTAATAACTCAGACTTGGGTTTATGTAACATTTGAGGCTAAAACAAAGGAAAAGGAATTTGACGCTTCTGGGCAAGAGGAGGCAAGTTTTAAGACGATGACCAGGTAAAATATTGTGAAGATCATTTAGTTATGTTTGTTAGTTAGGTTTATAAAGCAGATTTAAGTTAGTGACTTCTCCACTGATGTGAGTAGAGTCCTCTTCTCCCTGGTGTGGAATCTGGAAACATCTCTTACAAATGGAAATTTCCTTTACAAACAGACAATTTATGCCTTGTTTTCAGAGCTTTTCCTCTGTCAGCTGGTTCAATGGCCTTTAGCTAAAAATAATCCACATTCCAAAGTGGCTTATTTTGGGGTGGAATATTCTGGTACTCTTCAAAATCATAACAAGAATGATGTAAGATCACTAACGAAAATAGTTGGTAGTTTCTGTGTCATGCTAACAAAATGGTAAGATCAATGTAAAAAAAAAAAAAAAACAAGTTTTAGACAAAATGAGTGTAAGCATAAGATTAAGACTATTGCCAAATAAAACAGTGAGTGCTACATTGGATTTTTAAACTGGACAAACATAATTTTTAGATAAAACAATAATGGAATTAGACATAAAAATGTACTATACCATGAATAGAGCAATCATGCATTTTTAAAATATATTAAGAATATTGTCTAACAAAATTAACCTATCTTTATTGTATAAAACCCTTTGGGCAAGTATGAGTTGAAAACCACTTGACGGGGCGCCTGGGTGGCTCAATGGGTTAAAGCCTCTGCCTTCAGCTCAGGTCATGGTCTCAGGGTCCTGGGATCAAGCCCCCGCATCGGGCTCTCTGCTCAGCAGGGAGCCTGCTTCCTCCTCTCTCTCTGCCTGCCTCTCTGACTACTTGTGATCTGTCTGTCAAATAAATTAAAAAAAAAAAAAAGAAAGAAAGAAAAGAAAACCACTTGACAAGAAGATAATGGTTTCAATTTGTAAGTAAAGTTGTAGCCAAGTTAACATTTAACATATTGAAGAGATTCAAGACATGCAACCTCAAATTATGGCACTTTGGCCCACTAAATATCTTGAACTGCAGGAGTTGGAGAAAAACTGAAGAAGCAGGATGCTCACTCTGTCCTCCCCACAACCTGAACTTCTTTCCTGAAGGCAGGAGATAAATCTCCCTTGTGAAATGTACCCACCCTGTACCAGGAGAAAGGAAGACATTACTATCACAGAAACAGGAAATCTGGGGCTGAAAAATCTGTATAAATAAACCTTGTTAATCTGACCTGAATCTTTCTAGTTACTTCTTCACCATGTACCACTGCTAGCCCAAATTCTTCTATCTTGTCAATTCTTGACAAATTTATAATTTCTTTGTCTAAAAGGTATAAAAGCTTCCTGACCTGGTCACTTCCTTCAGTCTTAATTCTCTTGTGAAGTCTCCCTTGTACAGGTAAAACTACAAAATTTGTATGCTTTTCTCTTGTTAATCTGTCTTCATCAGTTTATTTTTCAGACCAGCCAGGGATCCTAAGAGGGTTGAGGAAAACTTTTTCAATTCCTATAATATCCATGATGGATAACACTAGACTGTTGTCCAAAATCATCAGACCAAACATCACCAGGAATCTGATAAATATAGAAAAACTCTATAAAACACTATTTCAGCATTTTTCATGAGTTTAGTACATATTATAAAAACCGAGGGAATTGACAAATCACTACAAACTTCATAAAATCATATAATTTCTGAAATATTTATTTTAATTATATATTATCTGTATAAATTTAACCTAAATTAATTAATTAATTAATTAAACCTAAAAAAGGGCTAACATTTCTTCAAAGTTGTCAACTCTTTTCAAGCAACTCATTGGTATAAACATATCAAATAAGCCTAATTGTATTTAGTACCTTTCTTTCTTAAGATTAAAGAATAAGGGGCACCTGGATGGCTCAATGGGTTAAAGCCTCTGCCTTCAGCTCAGGTCATGATCCCACAGTCCTGGGATTGAGCCCCACATCAGGCTCATCAGGAGCCTGCTTTCTCCTCTCTCTCTCTGCCTGCCTCTCTGACTACTTGTGATCTCTGTCTCTCAAATAAATAAATGAAGTCTTAAAAAAATAAAAATATTAAAGAATAAATCTTTGCAAATTTGCAGAGATCATCTGAAATATCTCAAAGAGAGTATTAAGTGCAAGAGACATCCTTAAATTTTAATTGATTTATTGTATGTTAAATAATTAGAATTCAAGTTGGAGAAGCAGAAACCAACAAGTTGTCAGAAGAGTGGAATATTTATTAATACAGCCTGAGAAATAATTCTGGGTTAACATTTCAATGTAATGTCTACAGAATATTTAAAAATAAGCACTGAATTAAACATGATTATAAAGACATTAATTCTTTTGTAAGGAATCTTTGTTTTCTTAAATAATTAAGACCATAAATTAAAGTCATGAAGATACCAAATCTTTTCTATTTAGACATATTACACAGAAAAAGCTTCTTAGTGCTTATACTGTAGGAAAAGTAAATAAACAGTAAAAAAAAAAGAAATCTGTCACTTTTTGCTGTATCAGTTAGTCACTGGCCAACCTACACATTTCAGAATATCATTTCTGGTCTTAGAACCTGCGAGGTTGCAAATGAGTATGGCCAAGGGAATCATGAAGTATACTCAGTCTTGACATTAAAAAGAAAAGATATGAGCAGTCTATCTTCAACATTCTTTCAAGAGACTTTTACTGACCTAAAATCTAAAGGCTTGGACTTCTGGAAGAGAAATTATAGAAAGCCAGCCATTGAATCCCAATAGAAATAAACTTATAAGGTATTGTAAGGAACTATCTCAGCAGTAAAATTCTAAGAGGTGGATCCTAATATTCATTTTTCTAAATTACAGAGACACAAATCAAATAAAAATGATTAGAAGAGTATATGAACTAAATACCTCCAGTTGAAGATACTAAATACATACATTTGGAATCAGAACACTGTCAGAAACCATGACCTTTGTATAAAGCCAAGGAGAGCACAAATTAAACAGCTTCCACTTTAGATCTTTGCAACAAGACTATCTATATGCCAAGATCTACAGATTAGCATATTCTCTTTCTTCTGGCACTTTAACCTTTTAACCTATTTCTTTCCATTTAGCTGAAAATGGAATTACAGTATTACATTGCTGATTTAGATTAGAATAGATTTTACGGTATTAGATTTCTGATAACTTAATTCTCATTCCTTAAACTTATTGAGGAGAGATCCTTTAAATATTCTAATATTATTCTTAATTCTTCCCAAAATGTACACCAAGAGATTATCACACATTTTAGCTATAGCTTTATATCTTGTGACTGTTATTTTTAATATCTAGTACTTGGTTTCTCTGTATAAAAATCTAATCTCTATTCCTCTAAACACTTTAGAGAATCATTTACCTTCTACTGGACACTTCTGGTAAATGAAACAGACCCACATATTAATGCCAACATTCAGTCATTTTTAAAATTGGACAAGAAATAGCAAAATGTATCTACAAGAAATAATTAGAGAGATATTCACAGGTGCTGAAGAGAGAGCAGTGTTGGGAATACATATTGGGCTCTCCTTTTTGTATTAGTGTATTTATTTTTCTTAGATAGTCTCCATCTCTACTCAGGGAATTTTTCTTTCCCAAGGAATAAATTGATGGAATGAATACTCCTGTCACATTAAATGACTTCTATATTTAACAGTTTTATCCCATGAGACTATTATGTCTTATGCACACATCAAGACTACATTTATTTACCACACACAAACCTGACTTGTGCCTAGAGAGTAAATTATTTAAGTTTCTCAGACAATAAAGAATCCTTGCCAGCAACCTTCTCCCCTCCACCTCCCAATTGGATGTTGTTAGACTGCGCCCTAGAACCACACACACATACACACACTGGCTCTGGCTAATTACTCAGAATACTAAATTATTAACTCTAAATTCTTAAATCACTTAACATGGTAATTCTTACAGTTGGAATTATTCAGTTTTGTAAAAAGGGGTCACAAATTTATCAGTAACTAAGCTGGTATAATAAATTATTACATGTCCTAAAGTTCAAGGCTGATCAAGTCTACACAACCACAGCCTTGGGGCCAGATTTGGTTATCCCACCTGGCCATGCTCTCTGGGCAAGGAGCTGACTTACTGTAACTCTGAGAAGATGAGGGTGGGGGTACAGGAGGCATAGACAATGATTCTGATATGTCTGATAGGTGCCAAAAGCCACACTACTTACAGACAAGTGTGAAGCTAGCAGCCTCCAACACCTGGGGCATCCTGGTGTTCTTCATTGCAACAACTTCTGAGGCACACTGGCCAAGGGAGATAAAACTTGGGAGATCCCCCAAGATCAGGCTTTCCTCTGGGAAAAGTGGTTCTAGCTTCAGCGCCTAGGTTTGATTCAAGTAGTCCCTTGAGCTGCTTCTGATGTCCTGAGTGAGTGTCCCAATCCATTCTTGCCTTCTTTTTTTTTTTTTTTTTTTTACTTATTTATTTCTATTTTAAGTAGGCTCCATGCCCAAGGACGAGTTCCAAGGTTAAGAGTCCTATAGCTCCACCGACTGACCAGCTTATCCCATCACTCCCCCTTTTCATGGACTGTGCACCCACTCCTCCACACACCCCAGCTCACATAGTGCCTGCTGGGAGCTCTCTTACTTCACGTTCACCTTTTTGGGAAACTGACTTTCAACCCAACAGGGGCAGTCTGGGCATTTCCTGTGATCACGAAAAGAAAAAACAAAACAAAACAAGACACAAATTGGCCATATAGTTTGGACACTATTTGTTAGCCAGAATGTTATCTTTGCCATTACTAACATTTTGTACTGTACTCAGTTAACTCACTGAGCAAGTAGAAAAATCCATCTCTAAATTGGCTTTCCAAGGGAGAGCATATGGACTCTGGAAAATGTTTACTTTGTCTGGCTTCACCAATTTAGTATCATAGCTTTGTAGTGTTCAAGCAAATCCAATCATTGTTCTGGTTTGCGTGAATTGCCTCCACTAAGTGTGTATTCCTTGTCCCGAGAGAATTAGATTTCACACTGAAAATTTTCCAGCAATCCTTAGGATAGCAACCAATCCTGAAACTGTCTATCCTTCTGATACTCCATGCTAAGAACTTCTAACACTAAATTTCTGACACTAAGCATAGCAATAAGCCCTATGAACGTACTTTCACTAACATAATCTTTTTTCAGAATTGGTCTGTTGTCATCTTCCTTCCTTGACAAAGTAAATTAAGTTCGGTTCACTTATATCATAACAGATTTCTTTATTTGAGATATGGGGGGCTTTCCAGTGACTTCAGTGACCAACATGAATAAATTGAGCAACTTCATTGTACATCAAAATAGCATCTTCCATAAAAAAATTAGTTTTTTTTCCTATTTTTGTGAAAAATTTGGAATTTTCATAAGGATTGCACTAACAGTAGATCAATTGGCTAGTATGGACATTTTTACAATATTGATTTTTCCAATCCAAGAATATGGGAGATCTTTCCTATTATTTGTGCCTTCAATTTTTTCATCAATGTCTTCCACTTTGTTCAATTTTTGGTTAAATTTATTCTTACGTGTTTTATTCTTTTTTAATGCTATTGTCAGTGAGATTGTTGCTACAGTATTTTTGTATGCTAATTTTTATATCTTGGAGATTCACTGAATTTGGATTTGGATAAATAAATTCCAAGGATTTAAGGCACAGTGTGGTAACTATAATAACAATGTATTAAAATACTTGCAATCACCTGAGAACAGAGTTTACAAATTCTCATTATACACACAGAAGAAGTTAACTATGTGAGGCAAAAAAAAAAAAAAAAAAAAAGTATTGATTACCTTGATTATGGTAATCATTTCACAATGTATTCATATATCAAACCATCATGTTGTATATTTTAAATATACACAATTTTATTTTCAGTTATTCCCCAAAGATGCTGGAGGGGTGCCTGGGTGGCTCAGTTGGCTGAGTGTCGGATTCCAGGTTTTGGCTCAGTTCATGACCCCCTGGGTTGTGGGATAGAAGTCATGTTAAGTTCCAGGATCAATGTGGAGTCTGCTTGAGATTCTCTCTCTCTCTCTCTCTCCCTCTGCCCCTTCCCTTCCCCCTCATGTGTTCTCACTCATGCATGCTCCCTCTCTCTCAAATAAAATAATAAATCTTTTTTTAAGGCCAGGGGGAAAAAAGCATCTTCTCCTTAAACTATGAAGTTTCATTCACATTATAAGAAAAGGGTAGTTTAAAATTTCCAATTTACTGTTCTTTGACAGATGTTTTCCAGTATATATAAATTAGAACATTCCTGTAATAATAGCTTTTGAATCAGATTTGTTAAAGATTTCTAGGAATTGATACTATCTGTTCAAGTTCACAAAAATGTGTCTATCACTTTAAATTATCTTGCTTTAGTTATCAAATTTAATAGCACAGAGTAAAATGCACAAATCTCAGATTTTGACTTCCTACTAAAAGAAAAATTAAAAAAAAAATCACTGACAAACATACAGTTTCTTTACTAGTTGAAAACCAGATATATATTGCCATTTATTAAATTTGCATGGTAGGTGATTATTCTTCTTTGCTTTAGTGTTTGAGCTGTTTACAGACAATAATAGAGATAAACTATTAGTAATTGCTATTATAATCAGCTACTTACTTTAATGAGGAAGTGATGAAATAATAGGAGTTGAGGAACTATTTTGAGGACTTCTCATGTTGGACAAGTAGGAGTAAAACAAACAAACAAACAACAACAACAACAACAACAACAACAACAAAAAACTAATGAAACTGTGTGTTTAGATGACCAAATCTAGTGCTGAATAAAGACATATTCATGAAATTGTATTGACCTTGCTTTAGGAAAATTTTGCTGTTCTAATTAATTGAAGATTGGATACGAGCTTTAATAAAAGGGTTTTTTTTTTCAAATAAAACTTTACCTCACTTAATGATCATTTTGTGAAAAAAAAACTTTATTTCAGATGAAAATTCAATAGACTCCTTAGTAGCAATTGAAATATACATTTCAATAAATGGCTCTTACATTAAAAGTCCCTAAACAGCCTGATTGGATATGCCCTTATAAATGTTGCCTGTTTTTCTTCTTTTTCTGAATAGAATATCACCTGCTAATTTCTCATTTCTTCTCCTCAAGGAATTTTTAATTAAAAAAAATAAATAAAACAATGTTGCCTAATAAAAGACACAGTTGATTTTAAATGAGTAACTGGAAGGAGTTCCCAGATTTTAAAGCATGACATAGCACATGGATTTCAGGATTTATATTCTCTCTCCTTCTTTTTTTTTAAGATTTTATTTATTTATCAAAAAGAGAGAGAGAGCAGGCACACACACAAGCTGGGGGAGTGTCAGGCAGAGGGAGAAGCAGGCTCCCTGCCAGGCAAGGATCCCAATGTCAGACTCAGTCCCTGGACCCTGGATCATGACCTGAGCCAAAGTCAGACACTTAACAGGGACTGACCACCCAGGCATCCTGGGACTTATATTTTCACTTTTCTCTGCCATTTTAAGTATTTATGAGTTTATGAGCTTAGCTCTCTTTCTAAGAACTGAAAAGAACACCTTAATGTAAATTAGTATGATTGTTCTTCTATGATTTTACAAGATAATATGAATCTACCACGTCTCCCCAATTGCTCCACCTCCTCACGTTTACTCTTGTGTGATCACCTCTCCTTGAGTGTGAGCTGGGACTAGTGACTCACTCCTAATGAACAGATCAGGGCAAGGTGTGCCACTTGCAAGGTTATGTTATAATAAATAATGTAGTTTCTGCCTTCTTTCACCCACTCTCCTCTTCCTTTTCCTCCTTTCTTCCAGCAAAATGCTGTATGTGAGCTGCCCTGTGGAGAGGTCCACATAGCCAACAAATGAAGGGGGCCTCTCATCTCATCCTCAGCCCTTGAAGAACTGAGGCCTTCAGTCCAATAGCCCACAAGGAACCGAATCCTGCCAAAAACCATTTGAGTGAACTTGCCAGCTGATTCTCCTTCACTGGAGCATTCAGGTATGACCACGGCCCCACCTGATACCTTGATTGCAACCTTGGGAGCTTAAGGTTAAACTATGGTTGTATTCCTGAACCACACAAGCAGTGACATAATAAATCCTTATTGTTTTCAGGTGATGAATAATAGCTGTCACAGCTATTTTATAGTTGATTACCTAATCATAGGTCCTTTGTGACTTGAAGGTCACATTTTCCTACTTTACCTGTTTTACAATTTTTGATTGCATGCCAGATATTTAGTTTTAAAAAGTGATAAGACACTGAAGTAAATAATATTTATTATCAGCAAAGACATACCCTTTCCTTTGTCAGCCCTCTCAAGTGGGACCTAAATCAATCTAATATGTTGTTGAGCTGGGTTTAGGATTGTTGAAGCTTAGGCAAATTAAGATCACCACTGTCTTCCTAAGTTGTGAGTGTAGACTCCCTTCAGGAGAGCTTGAAATCTGAGCACAGCTAAGACTCCAAATCAGTCTCATTTTTTCTCTCCGTCTCTTTCTCCCTTCTCTCTCTCTCTTTCTTTCTGCTTTCTAGCCCAGTTGCCAGCTCCATATATGCCACTAAAGATGCTTCTGCAGTTTCCAACCCTACCCCCAATTTTCTGTATTGAAGAGATCTCATTCTACTGTCCTGGGCTCACCCTTCTTCATATTCTGGCATAGCATCACAAAGACCCATGTGACTCAGGGGAATCTTTCTCATGCCCTGCTCTACCCCCAGTTTCTGGTGCAATACCCTTGGCAAATTCCTATGGGAAGGAACTGGTGAGTAGATATGTGTCTACCTTGCATTTGGGGCACTTTAGGATTCTAATCCCTCTCACCAATCCATGTGGGTGTGTGAAAGGATGCTAAAATTTTAACTGGATACAGCTTCTGTCTAGGCAGGCTTATTTCTTTTCCCACCATGCACTCAGAGAAGAAAGTGGCTGTGAGCTACTTTTTTCCCAGTCAGAGATTGTCCCTTTCTATAATTTAGTTTATTTGATCTATTTACATTCCACATCTCTGATGTATTTTCTAAAAATGCATTATTTTCTAGCTTGTTTCCAGGCCCTTTTCTCTGTGTTACAGTGGTGCCATGGTCTCTTATTACTTTCTACAGTTCAACTGGAATCTCAGTTTTCATGGATTTTAAGTTTAAATGTTTATCTCTAGCTTGAACGGAGTTCATCTCTTCTCCAATTGTCCATTGTCTCTTAGACATCTTTGCATGGATGCTTACTAGACATCTCAAAATTAAAATGTCCAATATTAAGTTCACGTTCAGAGTCCCAAAACCCACCTCCCATACAGTGTTCCCAAGTTACTTAATGGCAAATCTATTATTTTAGCTGCTCAGAAGAAATCTTTGACCAACTTTTTTTCACATCAAATATATTCTCTCAAGAAATACCTCCATTTTTTCTTCAGAATTTTTTCTGCCTCAGACATCTTCTTACCACCTACACTGTTGTCATCTTGGCCCATCATCTTTGTAGATTACAACTCTAGTGTTCTTCCTTCTACAGGTGACTAACTAACCCTCCTAGAGTCTATGACCTAGTGAGCAGATGGAATGGTTCTTTCACAGCATAGATCAGATCAAGACACCATTCTATTCAAAACCCTACAACAGTCCTACACTCAGTCAAACCAAAGTCCTTAAAATGTCCTATAAGGCACTAGGTAATATGCCCACACATGCACCCCTGCCTAAATTGCCATGTTCACCTCATCTTTCCCTTCACGTCACTCATTCTATTATAGCCACACTGGCCTTCTTTCCCCCAAAATGCGAATGCACTCCCATCTCTGGACTTCTACACTGTATCCTCTGCCTGGAATGTTAGTTTTTCCTCAGATATCTTAATATATGTGCTTTTAAATCCTTCAATTCTTTCTAAATATCACATTCTCAGTGAAACTCATGTAAAAATCCACCTTATTTCCAACTTCCCTTACTTTGCTATTTATTTTCCCCAAGGAATTTATCACATTCCAGAATTTTATAAATGCATCTATCTACCTACATATGCGTGAACTTGTAGTTCTTGACGTTATGTGTCAACTTGGTTGGGCTACAGGGTACCCAGATATTTGGTCAAACATCATTCTGGATGTTTCTGTGAGGGTGATTCTGGATGACATTAACATTTGAATTAGTTCCATGAATAAAACATATTGCTCTTTCTAGTGACAGTGGGTCTCATTCAATCCACTGAAAGCTTGAATACATCAGAAAGGCCAACCATTCCCCAAATAAAGGGAAACTCCTCCTGCCTAACTGCCTTTAATCTGAGACATTTGGTTTTTTGTGCCTTTAGACTCAAACTAACATATTGGCTTTTTTCAGGTCTTGAAATTGCTGGCCTTGGAATTGGAACTATACTGTTTTCATGTTTCTCAGGCTTTCAGACTCAGACTGGAACTATATCGTTGGTTCTCCTTCATCTCCAACTTGCTGATTCACTCTGTAGATCTCAGGATTTGTCAGCCTCCATAATTGTGAGCCAATTCTTTATAGTCACTCTATCCCTCTCTCTCTCTCTGTTATACTGGTTATGTTTCACTGGAGATTCCTTATGAATATCTATCATCTATATATTTTTTGTATTTATATTTATATTTTATGTCTCCCTCTACTGGAATGCAAGAGTCTCAAGAGCAAGAATTTTCATGTCTTGTTTATTGCTGCATTCAATTTTTAACAGAATTGAAAAAAAATACTTGAGACATTTTGGCTTTCAAAATATAATTCATGTGCATTTCTCTTGAAGCTTATTCTAATTTATCTTTTGCTTGCTACTGTGAGTGATCCAATTTATGCCAATTTTTTAAAATTTATTACTCTTAGCATATAAAATGTACAAGTGTTTAGAAGTATATTGAATCACATGGAAAGCTAATAAGACCAGCAAATACATATTACCAACATGATGCCCAAACATTCTTCTGAATGTTTGACATATACGACCTTATATAATTCTCACAACATACCCATTTTACAGATGAGGAAACTGAAGTAACTTTTCCCAGATTATACAATGACTAAGAGATAGAGCAAAGACTGGAAGCCAGACAATCTGGTTCTGAAATCCATGGTTTTACACCAGTTTACATCAGGCTATCGCCAAATGCCTTGTATCTACCTCCTCCATGAAGTTGAATTCCATTAACAAGTAAAGTCCAACTCCAAGTTGTGTTTTTGTCTATTATTACCCAAAAGTTATAGAAATTAAGTTTTGTTATTATTTTATTCATGTCTGAAAAATTGCTTGCTTTGCCCACAGGTGGCAGAGAAATCTTCTATTTTAGCTTGACACTTACAAGAAAATACTATACTTATGTTTTAAAATGTAAACCAACTTTCCAAGACACAATGGTTAATATAAAATTTGAGAAATGGACCTCAGGTCTTTGGATGTCAGTGCCAATCCAACAGTATAGTTTATCACAGAAAGGGTATGCACAATTCAACCTGTATCTCCTTTGGAAAATTCTTCCTATCTCAGTAAAATAAGTTTAAGATATGTCCATATTACACTTTCTTTTTTATGTATGCTTATTTTGTATTTTCTCTGAAGGACAAAAATATCTCTTTCCTTGAATTCAATGTTTTTTGCATTTTCTTTGGTTTTAGTTTTTTGTTTATCTTTGTTTTATTTTTTTGTTTTTTTTGTTTTTGGTTTTGTTTTTTTTTTTACTTCCTATGTGTTTGATATGCTGTCATATGTAAATTATGCTTTGCTTGTGTACCAAGTCAATGTGCAAACGTTTGCAGGCACTTGGTTAAAGTAATGGTCAGTCATGATCATATTCAACTCTTTAAATTATAAGACCATTTCACAAATAAAGGAAAGCTTGGCCAAACTTTAGAAAATGGAATTGCAGGAACAAACAAGTTTAATTAATTAGCTACAGCTTTGTTACGGAAGACAAAAGAATGAGTTTATTCCTCCCTTGAAATAGTCTAGAAATATACTACACTTTATATATGCCAAAAAAAAAAAAATACCAAGAGAAAATGTATACCTCTTACTGGCTTAGATATATACAAAGACAATATCATATATAAAGTACTGGGGTTGAATTAAATAATGAAATTGGAGTCCTGAGTAGAATGAAATTTAAATTATATCAGTTTTAGCTTACTAAAGTTCCTATTTTCCTAAAATTGATTCCTGTCAATTCTTGGAACTTCATATTTTGTTGGACATACGGATTTATATGTTTTCCTCTTCTGCCAGACTATAGATTTCTTAAAGGCCAGGATCCTGTCTTACTAATATTTGTATACATTGCATTTCTACATACCTGACACCTGGGAGGATTTGAATGAGTTTTAAGAAAAAAATGAATCAATGTAGACTAGATCTAGTTGAAACTTAATAATTGATGTTAGGAATGTCAATACAAAATTGTGAGATTATTGATTATTTTACATTTGTAAGGATTTTTTTCTGCTTTTTATCCCTTCAGATACACAGACTAAAGTCATTATCCTGTATTTCCCAAATTATTCACCTTAGAAAATTAGAATTTATTATAAAAACAGCATATCACTTATATAGTTTTAGGAAGTATGTCTCTTTTGATAACCTTCATTTGATATCTTTCATGTTAATGCAGGAAGTATGATTTGTATAATTATAAAATTTTGCAATTTGGCCTTCTAATTTAAGATCACACTCTATATGATGCTAAGGAAGAGGAAGTGTGCTGTAATTCAATATGGACAGCCTTCAAAATCACAATGTCATAAAACCTAAGTTTCTGATGACACAAAATGAGCAAAATCACACTTTCATTGTTTTATTTATTTTGTATTTTTAAATTTTTTGCATTTGTTGTAAGTCCCTAGAAAAGCATTAAGATAGAGTAGGCAGACAAGAATTTGTTTCAATATTTACTCAACAAGTGTTGATTTCTTTATGTGTGCAGGACTGAGCTAGCATGCATACTAAAGTGCAATCTTAGAATTTCGTTAGATGACTTTGATGACCTATTTTAGGATAGAAGAATATTGGCATACAGTATTAGTTTAAAAAGACATTATTGTGGGGCGCTTGGGTGGCTCAGTGGGTTAAGCCTCTGCCCAAGGCTCAGGTCATGATCCCATGTCTTGGGGTCAAAACCCACTTTGGGCTCTTTGCTCAGTGGGGAACCTACTTCCCCACCCCCCACCCTCCACCCCGGCCTGTCTCTCTGCCTACTTGTGATCTCTCTTTCTCTGTGTCAAATAAATAAATAAAATCTTAAAAAAAAAAGAAAACATTATTACTTAGAAACTAATTTACTGAAGAACAGTGGCAATTGGATCACACAACCTAATGAGAAGAGAAGGGAAAAAATTGCGTTAGTTGTTATTACTGTCAGGAGGACTAACTAGTGTCTGAGAATGCAACCAAATGACTTCACAGTGAAGACAAAAATAGAGGCAAGGAAGTAAAGAAGCTAAGACAACAGAGAAAAAGGGTAGGAAGGCATGGAAAGAGAAAGAGAGAGAGGCTGAATATGTAAGGAAAGGGGATTTAATATCACCACTATGATTTCGGAAATTCTTAAGGGCACCAGGTCAGAAATTAAATTCCCTTCTACCTCTATAACCACTACTATCGCCTCCATGGCTATGAGTAATAAAACTCTTTAAATCTCTGACTATAAATCAGGATAGGTTTTACTGTCACGATGAGATTTCAGGTTTGTTTTGCTTTTGTTTTTGGTGTGTGTGTGTGTGTGTGTGTCTGTGTGTTTTGTTTTCATGAGAAATTCTAGAAGCCAGCAAATGTCAACCCCCCTAAAGTCCTAAAGACTATCTCTAAGTGATCATGACTCTTTCCTACTGAGCCCATATGGCCTATCTAACTATTGCATAAAACTTAGATAACCACAGCCAACACATAATAGATGACCTTTGGGATTGGGCTTATTTTCCATCCCTGCAGTTAACAATCTCAAGGAATTATTTATACTTTTTATTCATGAAATATATTAATCAAGTCAGTCATTGCCTGATTCTGAAAGTGCTTACATTCTAATGAGGTAAAGAGAAAATAAAAAAGAGTAAATAAATATAATGTCAGTTTATATAGAAGAAAATTAAGCTAAAGAAAGACTACAAGGAGTTCTGAAAGTAGGAGAAGAGGCTGTTTAAATTTGTTGGAAGATTTATTGATCGGTGCCAAATTAAGAAATAATGAGGAAAATATATCAGGTAGAGGGATTGGCAAATGAAAATATCTGAGGAGAGAGCACACTTGGCACATGTTAAAGGAACAACAAAAAGGCTAGTATACCAGAGACAAGGTCACTGAAATAGGAGGGCTAGGCATTGTCCATTTTATTGAAATTTTACTGTCTCTTGATTGAGATAGGAAGTTATTGGAGGTTTTTGACCAGTGAGTGATTATAAAAATCCAAGGAGTGGTGCCTGGGTGGCTCAGCTGGTTAAGCAGCCAGCTCTTGATTTTGGCTCAAGTCATGAATGCAGGGTCCTGGGATCAAGTCCCACTCCATGGTTAGTGGGGAACCTGCTTGAGGATTGCTCTCTCTCTCTACTTCTGCTCCTCCCTGTCCTGCCTGTCTAAAATAGATAAGTAAATCTTTTTAAAATTTATTTATGGCTATGACACATGTCCAGAGAAAATTTTCAAAAAGGCTCTGTTTGTCACAGCCCCTCAGGGGCCCCGGCTGACTAAGGCTCCATGTTGTTGTGTAATTTAACAATCACTATGACACAGGTTAGCAAACATATTGACTCATGCACTAAATCTTAAAGTTTCTTTCCAGAAATTAAATTCAATTTACACTTAATATTTTATTTACCAAAAGAGGTCATGTATCCACATTTATATTCAAAGAGGAGGTAGAGAAAAATTTTACCATGTGCTTGAAAGGTGTAGGCTGGGTGTGTTTGGTCAATAGCACTGAGTATTCTCTAGAAGACATTTAGTTTGAACATGGTAAATTGATCATTCTGATTAGACATCTAAATAGTGATGCCAAAAACAGAGTTGCCTATAGGGTTATAAAACTCAGGAGAGTAATCTGGTTTAGAATTGAATGTTTGAAGCCATAATATTAGCTATATATGAATGTCTATGTACAAAAGTATACAAGGAGAAAAATCACGAAGACTACATACACCATGGAATACACAAAATTGGGTGGTCAGGAAAGTGAAGGAAAACAAATAGAGAAAGTGTACTCACTGAGCAAGATAGGAGGAAAACTGAAGGAAAATGGTGTCCCAAAAGCCAAAGAAATAAAATAATTTGGGAATGACTGAGCAATCATATATACTTAATGCTAATAATGATGACATTGGACTCAACCACTGGACTAGTAATGTGGAGATTATTGATAACTGAAATGACAATTTTTCTGTAAAATGATAATAAAAAATCCTGACTACAGCACATTAAAAGAGAAGAAATGGAGTTGTGACAATGATTTTAAGAGTTTTGATATAAATGAGAAAATACCTGGAGAGAGGATGGGGTCAAATAAGGTTTTTTTTCTCTTTTTTTAAGATGAGTTCTATTAAAATATGTTTTTATGCTGATGAAAATGATATAGCGGAGAGGGAAAAATGATGATGGCAGAAAATTATTTCAAGTTTCTTTAAGAGTAAGGTGGAAACTGTGCTTTTGACTGAATAAATTTTGAAGTTTTAATACCTTAGGCATTATCACACTGTTTTTCTCTCTTGATTTCTTTTTGTGTCATGTAGAAAGAAGAGAATAAGTATCATTAGGTCAAGAGGAATCTGAAATCTGTTGGATACTGTTGCAACAGCAGATTGAAAAGTAGACTCTCAGAAAATTCCTTAAAATAAAATAGCTATTGTAAGATATATTTGAACAAGTAAAAGGACTTGGCATACCAATCAACAAGATATCCTTGTCATGTTCCAGAGCCAGAAGTAAGTGGACTGACTATAAAATAGAATTAAGGTGACTTAGAAAAGAAAATTCTAATCAAATCCTAGAAATAGACTAAACTGTAATGTCCAGCTAGGTGGGATTTTTGGAAAGGGATGATACTCTGCTAATGTCATTTATTTTTTCTACCTGCCATGTGGGCACAACTCATGTGGATGGATCAACTGGACACTCTTGTCAGTGGGACTAAGAGAAGGTTCCAACAGGATATAAGTGGACAGAACAAAGAGATCCCCACTCCCTGTTTTGGATACCTTCTTAACTCCTTTTTTTTTTTTTTTTTTTTTTTTTTTTTTTTTTACTCTTATTACGCCACAGTTCCAGTTCTCACTTAGTTCCCGTTACACTAGTTCCCTGCCCTCTCTCCTCCCCAATTCAGTTCTTCCTACTACTATTAATTGCTGGGAACTCAGTGTCTTTTTCTGGTTTCCTTAGACTTGTCACGCTCCCTAAATAGTTTCTTTTCTTTTTTTTTTTTTCTTAAATAGTTTCTTTATTGAAATTTTTACGTTTGAATTATCTGGGTGTGAGTCAGTGTTAATTCGGGTACAATATCTTTAAATATTTTATAGAACACATCATATACTTGACATATATACAATAGTCCATCACTGTCTTTACTGATTTTGATACTTATATGGGTCTAATTTGACCAATGAGAGCCCATTCAAGTTGGCTCCTGTGTCCTTTTGGTGTCCTCTCTCTGGTTTTTGAGCTTTGCTTTCTCTCTGGCACTATAATAAAATAATTATTATTAACTGGCCATTTCACCAAGGATCCTAGTCCAATATAGAGGGAGATGACATTTTAAAATGAATCAGAGTGCTAAATGTGCTCCTTGTTTTAGAGGTATCATGGATTTCTGAACCCTTTCTCAGCTCTTAGCCCTTAGAAAATAAATACTTTTATTGAATCATAAATCAACACCAACATTTCTAAATCTAATTCAACACAACATGGTTCTTTTTGCTTATCTCCTTTAATATTTAGATATTCTCTAAAAGAACTTATTTTAATAAAATTGATTACATGTCTGCTGAGTTTACCTGGCCAGCTAGCATAAGCTACTTTTGTTTTAAAATGACTAGAATCTAGGTGATTTCTCATATCGTAGGTAACCTCTCTTATTTGTAGAAATATACCTCATGTTAAAGAGCCTTGCATGCTTAGAATACTTCATGCAATGATCACATACTACATTTTATGATAAATTATCTGACCAAATATATATTTCTAGGGAGGGTACTGAGTCAGTCTTTATGAAAACCAATTCAAAGTTTAATGTAGTAATCTCAGCGAGGGATAACTAAGACATGGTACTTGGATCAAGGTAAAAAGCAGTAAATGGGGAGGAGTAGATACATGTTGAAGATAGAAACAAAGAAGATTAGTTATGGATTCAATGATGAATATTTGATGATGAAAGATAGCAAAGGGTCTAGGATGATGTTTGTATTTAACACCTAATAATACAGAATACAGCACCTGGGTGTCTTAGTCATTTAAGCAACTGCCTTTGGCTCAGGTCATGATCCCAGAATTCAGAATTGAGTTCCACATCAGGCTCTCTGCTCAGTGTGGAGTCTGCTTCTCCTTTAGCCCTCCCCACAGATGATGATCTCTCTCTCTCTTTCTCAAAAAATAAAATCTTTTAAAAAGTTATTATAAAAATAGAAGAATAAAGTTGCAATGAACTAAAATGAAGAAGACTAGGAAAAGAATACATTTAGTCAGTCATACCAAAGTTATGTTGTGGCAATAAACAACTTCAAAATTTCAAGGGCTAAAAGAAACACAGGTTTGTACTTAATGATGACTCTCCATCTGACTCTAGAACACTTGCTAGACAGCATCTTAAAATCCCCATTAACAAGGAAGGCATTTGTTCATCTCACTATTAAATCTAGCCCACCCACTCTGGCAAATAAAAGTAAACTCACCCGTTGCTTGACATACTCTCCTTGTACTTCTTAAAACAAGCATAATTAAAGGGGCGCCTGGGTGGCTCAGTGGGTTAAAGCCTCTTCCTTCCGCTCAGGTCATGATCCCAGAGTCCTGGGATCGAGCCCCGCATCGGGATCTCTGCTCAGCAGGGAGCCTGCTTCCTCCTGTCTCTCTGCCTGCCTCTCTGCCTACTTGTGATCTCTGTCTGTCAAATAAATAAATAAAATCTTTAAAAAAAACAAACAAACAAACAAACAAACAAAACAAGCATAATTAAGAGTTAGTGACCTCAGACTGCAACGTTTTGTTAGTCTTTTTTTTTTTTTTTTGAAATTTAAAAAAAAATATATTCATGAGCGAGAGAGCGTGAATGAGAGCACAAGTAGTAAGGAGGGTGAGCAGGGTGCCTGATGAGGGGGCTTGATCTGAGGACCCTGGGTTCAAGACCTGAGCTAAAGACAGACACTTAACTGACTGAGCCACCCAGGTGCCCCTGTTTTGCCACTCTTTAGACTGTTTTGCAGTTTTGTTTTGTTTTTCTTCCCTACAAGATTTTTATTCTTGGGGTGCCTAGGTGGCTCAGTGGGTTGAAGCCACTGCCTTCAGCTCAGGTCATGATCCCAGGGTCCTGGGATCGAGCCACACATCAGGCTCTCTGCTCAGCAAGGAGCCTGCACACCCCCCGCCCCCACTCTCTGCTTGTCTCTGCCTACTTGTGATCTCTCTCTGTCAAATAAAAAAATAAAATCTTAAAAAAAAAAAAAAAGATTTTTGTTCTTATTTTTACTGGACCCTCCTTTATAATCTCCTTTTGATTCTTATAAATTAAAAATATGAGATAAACATGTATATTAAAATAGACAATAAATATAGAAGTCTCTTCACTCTGGATGGATCCTCCTCTTATAAGGTAAATTACCTATGTAATAGCTGTTTGACTTATACACCTTAATGGATACATTTTTCTTTTAAAATAATTAAATTTCCAGATAACAAGGACGTAGACATCATTAGTTGTAGGAGGAGAGTGAGGCAAATGAATATTCAGAATAACACAAGCAAAATCAAGATGTATTAACACAAATTTCTATTACTCTATAATAATTTACCACAAATTTAACAGCTTACAACACTACCCATTTATTAATTCATAATTCTGTAGGTCAGAAATCCTACATAACATTACTGGAAATTCTGCTTATGGTATCAAAGGCTGATCAAGCTGAGTTCTTGTCTCGAGTCTCTGTATCCAAGCTCATTCTTGTCAGTAGAATTTAGTTCCTTGAAGTTAGAGGACTATATGGTCCTCATTTCTTTGCCAGCTTTCATCCAGGGGCCACTCTCAACTCATGGAGGCCACCTGCATTCCTTGCCATGTGGCACTTTCAATCTTCAAGCCAGTGATCAAATCCATCAAATCCTTCTTTTCCTTCAGATCCCTGGACTTCTCCATTTCTGACCTCTAGACGCAGATTTAAAGGGCTCAGGTGATTAGGTCAGGCTCATTCAGATAATCTCCCTACTTTTCGGTCAATCATATTGGGACATTAACTACATTTGAAAAATCCCTTTTGCCATAGTTGGTAATAATCACAGAAATGATATCATATTCATAGATTCCATCTACACTGGGGGAAATGATTACACAAAGGTGAGTGTCATTTGGGATTACCTTGGAATTCTGCCTCCAGCATAGGTGTTTGTTTTTTGTTTTTTTTTAAGTTTTATTTATTTATTTATTTGACAGAGAGAGAGAGAGAGCGCGTGCACAAATAGCAGAGAGCAGGCAGAGAGAGTGGGAGGGGGTGGGGAGAGACAGGATCCCTGCTGAGCAGAGAGTCCAATGTGGGGCTTGATCCCAGGACCCTGGGATCATGATCTGAGCCCAAGGCAGAGTCTTAACCCACTGAGACACCCAGGTGCCCCCAACATAGATGTTCTTAAAAATATTAACCAATCCTTATATTCTACACAAAATAAAAATAGAATATAAATAAAATGATTATTTAGATTTGGTTGAGTAACTTTTAGATAAGACTTTTTTTTTTTTTAAGATTTTATTTGTTTATTTGTCAGAGAAAGAGAGTACAAGCAGAGAGAGCAACAGGAAGAGCAGGCAGAGGGAGAAGCAGGCTTCCTGCTGAGCAAGAAGCCCACTTTAGACTCTAGATCCCAGGACCTGGGGATCATGACCTGAGCCTAAGGCAGACGCTTAACCAATTGAGCCACCTAGCCCCCGCCCCCCACCAAGAAATCTTATTCCTGAGAATAAAATACCATGTAAATAGCCCTAAGGTCTAAAAAAAAACAAGGCATTAAGAAAAGAAGAAGGCAGGACACTGGGGTGGCTCAGGTCATAATCTCAGGGTCCTGGGATCAAGACCCGCACTGGGCTCCACATGGTGGAGAGTCAGCTTGAGAGTCTCTTGCTCTCTCTCTGTCTGCCCCTCCTCTCACTCATGCTTTCTCTCTCTAAAATAAATAACAAAAGGTTTACAAAAAGAATAAAAGGAAAGAAAAATGCATAAAATGAAAGACTACTTTGAAATGAAGAGCAACCACTGAGATTGACATGTTTATGAGAAAAACCACTTAAAGTTGGAAGTCCATACATTGATTGTCAAAATTAATTAAAAAATTATTTGAGTCCATTAGCTTATTAATTAATCAAGGTCCATTATGTCTCAGAAGGTTAAAATTGAGCTGTGTCCTAACAAGAATTTTAAGAGTCCTGTCCTATGACAAGACATGAAGACAAAGCTTCATAGTAAAGGAAAATGTATGGAATTCTGATTAGATCAAGAGGAGGCTTCCCAAAACAGTCTCAGGGTAAATTGAATGCTCCAACCTGCATTTCTCTCCTTGTGACCATTTGGTACTTGAAAATGATAAGGTTAGCCTAGGAAAAAAACAAAAGGAAATTAAAGATATCGGTGTCACAGACTTGTGGTTTCAAGAGGCCAATCTAAGCCCTTATAAATCATCAGTGTTAGATTAAACTATTGTTCTGGGAAATATCTTAGGTCAAAACTGCATAGCACAGCTCCTATAAATATCCTCAGAATATTTATTTCTCTACTGCTTGTATACTCA
Source organism: Martes martes (assembly GCF_963455335.1). Classification (NCBI taxonomy): domain Eukaryota; kingdom Metazoa; phylum Chordata; class Mammalia; order Carnivora; family Mustelidae; genus Martes; species Martes martes. The sequence goes on along the minus strand of NC_137889.1, from coordinate 166,050,197 downwards.
TTTCTTACCCTCTAAAGGGGAAACAGCATACTCTTACATTGGATGCCTTCCTAAATGGCCGGAAGCTTCAGCTCTGTGCACAGTGACCACAAGAAGCAAGTATCCCCATTAACCACTCAATCTGATTATTAACCTCTAAAAATAAAACACATGTTGGAAAGCTTGTTTCTCTCAAAGAAAGGGAAAAAGAAATCAATAATGACTTAGATTTTATTTGTGAACTAAAATGCTCAATCTGCTTAATAAAATGTGTCACGATATGACAGTGTTAAAAAAAAAAACTTACTGGAAAGGCTTACAAATAAAACAAAAATTGTTTTTGATGGACATTGACTGTCTTGAGATGGCAATAAATATCAACAAGAACATGAAACAAAGAATAACAGAGATAAGATGAAACTGTTGGCTGAGCAATTATGGATTATAGCCATAAACTCTCTTAAATGGTTTTCACATACTCACTCATATGATAGAAACCAGAATTCTAATTCTTAATGGTGTGGAATGTGGTGCTGGTACTGATTTTCTACTCTTCATGTGACAATTTGGGCAAGCGAAATGTTTTCTGTATACATCCCCTATTTTATCTAGAAAATGAAAATAATAATTTTATAGTATTATTGTGCTAGTGAATGAGATGATGCATGTAAAAATAAACTTTACATAACACGCAATTTATAAGTATAAATTTATTATTTTTATTATTTCAATTTAGCCTCAAAAGCCCATGGTATCCAGCTTCCTGTCCAGGATGTAGAGCTAAAGCATCAATGCCCTGCTTAAAACAATGAACATCAAATTCATGACTAGTACTAAACCCAAAAGAGAGTTGATGTTGCAGAGCAAATAACTGTCTCAGCCATCATTTCCTACAGGGACAGAGAAAACATGAGCATGCTCGCTCTTTAGACTAACAGGACCAGACACCAATAAAAAGAGTGCAACTAGGAGAACAGACAACCTGATACATGCCAAGTACAGGCAGATGAGAGCGTCTGAAACTCTGGGGACTAAAGAAATTGGGAGGAACTACACATTCTTTCAGAGTCTTTGTCCACAAACTCCACCAAATATTCATTGAAAATAATTGAAAAAAGACCTGAGAAAATTTTATTGTTGTGCAGACCTGAGGGAGGGGAACAGAAGTGGCCATCTGAGAGGAGCAAAAAACTCCATCTAGATCCATTTTTTCCTATTGATTAAATAATAATAATACTGTGTGAGGTGGGAGAGCAACCATCACTGATGTCCTCAGTTGAAAATGTACTGCAGCTAGGGAAAGGAATTGGCAGAGAAAAACCCTACTTCTGTGAGAGGGGCAGGATTATGCACTGAGCTCACAACCATAAATGGAGCAGCAGAACTGGAAGGCCACATCCTTCTAACACAGATGCATGACATAAACCCAAGAACAAGGCCTCATAAGAACAAATCTTCAGCCCAGTACAGGAATCTATGAAGTTTTAGATAAGAAGTAACCTCAGAATAGGGGTGCCTGGGTGGCTGAGTGGGTTAAGCCTCTGCCTTCGGCTCAGGTCATGATCCCAGGGTCCTGGGATCGAGCCCCGCATCAGGCTCTCTGCTCAGCAGGGACCCCGCTTCCCCCTCTCTCTCTGCCTGCCTCTCTGCCTACTTGTGATCTCTGTCTGTCAAATGAATAAATAAAATCTTAAAAAAAAAAAAATAAGCAACCTCAGAATATTGCTGAGAGACCGGAGCAGAACACCGGCACACAAAGATGCACTCTGTGAAGCATATAACAAAGGAAATATCTGAAAAACTTAAACCTCAGAATAAACCTATACCCACTCCACATACAAGATAAAGTACATTCATCAGAGTAGCAAATATCACTCTCTCTCTGAACTCCTGACTAAAGGAACTTAAACCCATTTGTTAAAAAAAAAAAAGAAAGAAAGAAAGAAGGCATATATTTTCTCAGTATAAAAATTATTTACTTCCTTCTCTACTCTCATACACAATATGTTTGACTTTCAGTAAAAATTGTGGGACATTTTTAAAGGAAAGTAAAGACATGGTCCGAATAGGCAAACAATCTTCAGATCTAGACTTGGATATGGCACATATGTTGTAATTATCAGAGAGAAATTTAAAATAACCATAATTAATATGGTAAAGGCTCTAATGGAAAGGGTAGACTAGATGCAAGACCAGATGCATAATTCCAGAATGATGGGGATTATAAGAAAGGGGCAGATGAAAATACTAGGGGAAAAAATCACATTAATAGAAACAAGAATGCTCAACACTACACTTGACACAGGAAAGAATTAGTGAGCTTATAGATAGGTCAATAGAAATTACTCATCCTCATATACAAGAAGAAAAAAAAAAAAGGAACAAAAAGAACTGAATATCTTATTGAGGTAGAACTAGTTCAAATATTCCAACATATGTATAACTGAAATCTCCAAAAGAGGAGAGAAAGAGAACAATACAGAAGTATTTGGGCACATAATGACAAAGACTTCCAAAATTATTGAGAGATAATGGGATGTTCAGAGTTCATCAAGTAGAATTAGTACTCTCCCAAAATTAAAAATACAAACAAAACCTAGATATATTTAAACTGCTGTAAACAAAACAAAAAGTACTGAAGATAGACAGTGAAGGGGGAAAATATTACATAATAGAAAAACAAAGATAGAAGCTATAGCTTCAAAAATCATGCTATACAAAATACAATGGAATAAGATCTTCAAAGTGCTGAAAGCAGGGGAAAAGAAACATAAGGGAAAAAACAAACAAAAAACAAACATCCTCAAATAATCTACTCAGGAAAAATGTCTTTCGAAAATGAGGCTTTTTCAATAAAAACAAAAATTATGAATATTAAATGTTTTAGAGAACATTCTTCAGAGAGAAAGAATAGGCTAAAACATGGGATACAAAGAAATAAATAGCATTGGGAAGGATATAAAGGAAGATAAAGCTCAATTCTGTGGATTAAAAGAATTGTAAGATACTAAAAGATAACTAACAGAGAATTTACAATACACTGTGTGTTTTAGCATGTTTAAGAGTAAATTAGCACAAGATGGGTTATGGAATTGAAACATACTATGACAAGGTTCTTAAGTAAATAGAAAGTGATATAATATTACTTGAAGGTAGACTCTAAGTTAAGATATACAAGGTAAACCTTAGTACAATAATTTTTTAAAAGATACATAAATATGTTGATGAGAATGTATAGCAGCTTTATTCTCAGTAGCCAAGTATTAGAAACAAAGCTGATGTCTTTCAACCAGTGAAAGGATAAACTAAATGTAGAACATCCATATAAGGAAATGCTACATGAAATGCTATTTAGCAATGAAAAGGAATGTCTATTTGTTGTAGAAATTAAACTTTGAGAAATATTTTAAGCACTGAAATTCACTCCATTTGAAAAGGCATTAAATTTCATATATCTACTAAAAACAAGAAACTACTCCTAATCCATCTTTCTTTTACTATATTTCTCTCTGAAAAAAGCAAATCTTTGGGTTTTCTTCTATGAACATATTTTTATAGAATTTGATATGTAATTTTGTACTGAGTATGATAGTGTTTGTAAATGTTAGCATATCTAAGTTAGCATATACATATGATTCATAACTTGAGTGTAATTTCCTTAAAAAAGAACTTATTTATATTATGTATAATTCATATTATTAGCATGACTAAATATAAAAAGAATATAGAGACTGTAGAATCACAAATTTAATACTAGAGAGTAGCTTTAAAATATCAGGATTAAAAATTGTCAAGATTAAAATTTCTCTAAGAATATAAATATCTAGAAACCTTTTAGAACTTTTAAAGTTATCAAATATAGTCACTTTATTTACAGGAGGAGATACTGAGGTTATTCAGAGTGTATGAGAATAACCTCTGAAACTGTGACCTTCTGAGCTCTAAATTAATAAAATATTGTTTTAAGTACATCTTGCTTGCTCTCATAAGGTGAATAAATACACCCAAACCAGTCAACATTGATGAAAGGCTCTAAAGACAAAATTCTGAATTTATTGAAGAGGTGGTAGCAAATTCTCTTTGAAAGGTGCAATTTTTTTCCCTATTTTTATTAAGGACAATTTGTGAATCACGTATATAGATTCCCTGTCTTCCTTAGGGTGGAAATGAAATGGCTTTCCAAAGACTATGTAGTTCCCTTCCTCCCACAGTTAAATGCTCACATTTCATTAAAAAAAAAAAAAAAAAAAAGTCCAGTTTAGTGATTATGTATCAACTTGTGACCTTGATAATAGGTAGGCATTTATGGAGAGCTATAGTCTATAGAGTCAACTCTCCTCTACTTAAAAGCTGCTTGAAGGTAGTTTTCAATAGATACATTTGCTTCTGAAGACACTTGAAAGACTTCACATATGTTAATTATAGCAATCAAGACTCATATAGTCTGGAATTTTACAGCTTTTCAGAGAGCCTCTGGGAATAGAATATCTTCCAATTCACTGGGCAAGTTAAATCTAATTATGCTTCCTTCCTTCTTTTGGCAGCCTCCCCTTTGTACTCTTACAGTCTGCAAAATTAGAAAAATGCAAAAGAAAAAAAAGAAAAAAAATTTAAGCTGTATTATTATCAGGAAAAACAGTTCAATATTATTCTCCTATTATACACTCTATTATTGGCAGAAAGCTCCTTGTGTTTGTGAAAAGATTGTATTTTCTAGGTTGCAAAGAGTAAAGTGGTGGACATTACTAAGAGACATTGTAGATACAGCTACACAACCACATACACACAAAACAAAAAAACTACTTTTGATTTTCAAGTATCAGCATTTGACACCACTTACATTTTTTCTTATTTTTAATTGGAGAGAAACTAATTGGAGAAAAAGAAAAACAACTGAGATAAGAGCTAAGACATTAAATATAGAAAAAGACAATGTTAGGACAACATAAAAAGAGAACTCTGACCTTGAACCTATAGCAACCTTCCCAGGAAGCTAACCCTCTTATATGCAATAAACAACACAGGAAATCAACCTGCTGCAAGTTAGACTTGTGGGAAATCAGACTGCTATCTTTCCTAACAATCCAGGAAGCTAAAGAATAACTTCCATGAATTCTGTCTGCAAATGAGGCCCAAATGACCAGGACTTAGTTAATGACTGACAGCTTCTTTAATCTTTGCTCCCACTTCTAACTTAGTACCAATCAGAGAAGACCAAATATGCACCCCTAACCAATCACATAAAATGCCCCATCTAGTTACTGTACCTACCGCTTCCCCAGGACTACCACTTCCAATCAGGGCATCTCTGAAGCCCTCCCTTTTCTCCACTATGAAACATTCCCACTCCTCTGCCTGCCTTTGAATCCCTGCCAAAACACAAGTGACAGTGGCTGATTTCCTCACTAAAGCAAGTTCTAAATAAATAGCCTTTCCTTTTCTCATTTGGTTGGTCTTCATTTGTTTTCACAGAGCAAAAAGTCAAAACAACAACCAAAGTTCTGTTTCAGAATCTTTAAAATGTTTTAGTTTTCTTCACGGTTTGAACTGTCAACTTCTTTTGGTTAAACATATTCCATCTTTTTAACTGGTTTTCTAATATATCTTAGTGGAAATTATCTCATTTGGGGTGCACTTGTGTAATTTATTTAAGTAATAAATTGTATATCTATACATGTTCTGATTCTGCATGAATTTTTGTACATAGAATCCATAATTTTAAATGTCTCTCATTAAAATTGTAAGGTGAAATTAATACTGTTGTATATATGTGTGTGTGTATGCATATACATATATAGATATATGTATATGACACAGTGGTGTATTGAAATAAATATAATTTAACAGAATGCAATATGTATTTATTACTAAACACTGGAATTTGATCTTCTTTATGTTCATTATTTAAGTAATCATGTAACCAATAGCTGGTAACATATGCTTTCTAAAATGTGTATTTAACTCACTTTTCTTTATAAATCATTAAGAATTTACAATTAACTATGAGTTATTCAACTTTTAGAATATTAGCCAGCAAATTTTAGTCCTGGCTTTCATTTTTTCCATATATTTTAAAGGGATTAAAAAAGGTCAAATTTGGGGCACCTGGCTGGCTCAGTGGGTTAAGCCTCTGCCTTTGGCTGAGGTCATGATCTCAGGGTCCTGGTATCGAGCCCCACATCAGGCTCTCTGCTCAGCAAGGAGCCTGCTTCCCCCTCTCCCTCTGTCTTCCTCTCTGTCTACTTGTGATCCCTCCCTGTCTGTCAAATAAATAAATAAAATCTTAAAAAAAAAAAAAAGTCAAGTTTCACATACATTACTGTTTGATGAGCTATTTCTTATAGAAAAATTCTAAATAGATTTGTTTTTGTTTTTTAGTGCATGACTACTATAGAGAATTTCAATAAACTTATCCTATAATAATCAAATGGCATTAGTTAAACAAAGAACATGAAATCAGGAGCAGACAAAGACAATATAGAGCTATCCAAACTCAAATGTTGTAGATTCCTATTCTATGTGTCAGTAAGTTGTACAGGTTACTTCTCCCCACCCCTCCCCCAGCTCTTTTTTGTCTTTTTGTATCTCATTCTACTCCACCTCATGTTTATCTTCTTTTTTTTTTTTTAATTTATTTACTTTTTATTAACATATAATGTATTATTTGTTCAGGGGTACAGATCTGTGATTCATCAGTCTTACACAATTCACAGCACTCACCATAGCACATACCCTCCCCAATGCCCATCACCCAGCCACCCTATCCCTCCCACCCACCTCCCCTCCAGCAACTCTGAGTTTGTTTCCTGAGATTAAGAGTCTCTTATGGTTTGTCTTCCTCCTGGGTCCCATCTTGTTTCATTTTTCCCTCCCTTTCCCCCATGACCCCCTGCCCTGCCTCTCAAACTCTTATCAGATAAATCATATGATAATTGTCTTTCTCTGATTGACTTATTTCACATAGCCTAAGACCCTCTAATTCAACTCATCCACATCATTGCAAATGGCAAGATTCCAGGTTTTTTAATGGCTGCATAGTATTCCATTGTGTATATATATATATATATATATATATATATATATATATATGTGTGTGTGTGTGTGTGTGTGTGTGTGTGTATACACACACCACATCTGTTTTATCCATTCATCTATTGATGACATCTAGGCTCTTTCCATAGTTTGGCTATTGTGAGCAATGCTTCTATAAACATTCAGGTGCATGTGCCCCTTCAGATAACTACATTTGCATCTCTACAGTAAATATCCAATAGTGCAATTGCTGGATCATAGGGTAGCTCTATTTTCAACTTTTTGAGGAACCTCCATACTGTTTTCCAGAATGGCTGCACCAGCTTGCATTCCCGTCAACAATGTAGGAGGTTTCCCCTTTCTCTGCATCCTCATCAACACCTGTCATTTCTTGACTGATTAATTTTAGCAATTCTGACTGATGTGAGGTGGTACCTCGGTATAGTTTTGATTTATATTTCCCCGATGCCCAGTGATGTTGAGCACTTTTTCATGTGTCTCTTGGCCATTTGGATGTCTTCTTTGCAGAAGTGTCTGTCCATGTCTTCTGCCCACTTTTTGATTGGATTATTTGTTCTTTGGGTGTTGGGTTTGATAAGCTCTTTATAGATTTGGGATACTAGCCCTTTATCTGGTATGTCATTTGCAAAATTCTTCTCCTGTTCTGTGGGTTGTCTTTTGGTTTTGTTGACAATTTCCTTTGCTGTGCAAGAGCTTTCTATCTTGGTGAAGTCCCGATAGTTCATTTTTGCCCCTGCTTCCCTTGCCTTTGGCAATGTTTCTAGGAAGAGGCTGCTGTGGCTGATGTTGAAGAGGTTGCTGCCTGTGTTCTCCTCAAAGATTTTGGTGGATTCCTGTCTCACATTGAGGTCTTTCATGCGTTTTGACTCTATTTTCATGTGTGGTATAAGGAAATGGCCCAGTTTCATTTTTTTTCATGTGGCTGCCCAATTTTCCCAACACCATTCGTTGAAGAGACTGTCTTTCTTCCATTGGACATTCTTTCCTGCTTTGTCAAAGATCAGTTGACCATAGAGGTGAGGGTCCATTTCTGGGCTCTCTTTTCTGTTCCATTGGTCTATGCGTCTGTTTTTGTGCCAGTACCATACTGTCTTGATGATTGTAGCTTTGTAATAGAGCTTGAAGTTAGGAATCATGTTTATGTTTTAGTTCAACTATTTGTAACATTATTTGCATACCAGGAATCTTGTCTTATTTGTTTTTGTTTGTACCCACCTGTGATTTTGCAAAGTATACTACATAACGGTGCAGATAATAATTTCAAACTGTATAAGATTTCAACCTTATCACTATAGCTTATAATGATTCATGTAAAACTAGACAAGAAGTCTAGACTTCTGTTTTCTCATCTATAAACAAGGGACAATTATAAGATAGGCCAGAGATTTATTTTTATTTTTTTAAGATTTTATTTATTTGGCAGAGAGAAAGAGATAGAAGGAGAAAGCACATAAGCAGGGGATTGGCAGAAGGAGAGGGAGAAGCAGGCAGCGAGCCAGATACGGGGCTGGATCACAGAGACTTAGGATCATGACCTGAGCAGAAGGTAGACACTTAACCAACTGAGCCACCCAGGCTTCCCTATATTAGAGATTTAAAGGGAACAGTCTTATAACATGTTTAGATTAGCATGTGGCATAAAGCAGCTACATGATAAACAATAGCAAATATCTAACAACAATTTGTTAAATGAATGTCTTTTCACAATCATTGAACAAAGAGAATGGACTTGGAAAGAGTTAAGAGGCTTACCTTCTGTCTCTCTTATGCTTTTTTTACTAGATGAGTTCCACAGGGACATAGCATGTTTTCTTTCCTAAAGAGAACACTAGAGGCCACCGAACAGTATGTCCCTAGTGGAATCTAGCAACCTTCAGCTGGAATTCTTATAATTCTTATCTAAGGGGTAAAATCATTTATCCCTATTCTTCATAAACATGTTTAACTGACATCCCTGAGTCTTCAACATACTAACCTTATGATTCTGTAGACTCAAAGTCTAAAGATATTTGAGATCTTTATACATGTCATTTCTTCTTTCTGAACACTTACTTCTCCCTCTTGATGTGACTTTTTTTTTCCAATCTTAACGTTTTAGATTAAATGATCTTCTCTGTGACTGCTTTGTCTGAAGTATTATCCACTTGCATGCCGATCCTTCTCTGTTACTTCTATGGTACCAAGCAGTTTTCTTTACTGGACCCAGTATCACATGTTGGCTTGATTTTGCTGATTCATTACTCTTCTTTTCCACTGTTTTGCTGTTGTTGTTTTGTTTTGTTTGGGTGATTCCTTCAATAGGCTGTATGATTTATGAAGGATGAGATTTTATCTGTGCTGTTTCCATATCTGATCATGTTTAGGGCATAATAAGTACTCAAAATGTCTAAAAACCAACCTCTCTTCTGGAGCTGAAATATTTAACACAAAGACAGAGTTTGGGTGTAAGGAGGAACAATATAGCTTTACTGCTTTGCAGGAAAAAGGAGGCTGCAACAGGCTAAGGCCCTTAAAACTGCAAGACCACCTGGAAGGAGGGGCTGGTGAAGTTTTATAAGGAAATACAGGATCTAGCTGGTTTTGACAGGAATTATGTAGGTGCTCTCAGCCTCAGGTGTCCTGTCTTCTTAGTGGTACCAGGTTCCTGAAATAAAAGGCTGAGAAGGGAGGAGTGGAGGTTTGTGGAAGAGAGGAAAAAGGTTACTCTAAAATCAAGCTTGGTGGCATGGCTGGGTGGCATGCCTAAGTGACTCAGTCCATTGAACATCAAGTGGCTCAGTCCATTGAACATCTGCCTTTGGCTCAGGTCATGATCCCTGAGTCCTGGGATCAAATCCATGTTGGGGCTTCTTACTCAGCAGGGAGCCTACTTCTGCTACTTCTACTACCTGCATGCAGGTCTCCCTGTTTGTGGACTCGTTCTGTCTCTGACAAATAAATAATAAAAAAATAAAATACGCTCTTTAAAATAAAGTTTTGCTGAAGCATTAGTGCAGCCATTTTTATTTTTGTTCTTTATGCTTTTCAGATCCTGCAAAATAATATGCTGAATAAACCATACACAGGAAATCTAGAACTTGTTTGTATAATTCTATTCCCAAAATTAGAAAAGTAAAGAGGAAAGTAAAGGGTTAAGGTTAGGGAGCAGTGAAGGTTCAGGAACATAAATTTTCCTTTCTTTTATCTATACAAAAGTGTCAATTTAACTGCTTTCAGCAAGGATATGAATTTTAGGGGTGCCTGGGTGGCTCAGTGGGTTAAGCTTCTGCCTTCAGCTCAGGTCACCATATCAGGGTCCTGGAATCAAGCCCCACATCAGGCTCTCTGTTCCCCAGGGAGCCTGCTTCCCCTTCTCTCTCTGCCTGCCTCTCTGCCTACTTATGATCTCTCTCTCTCTCTTTCTCTGTTAAATAAATAAATAAATAAAATATTTTTAAAAAAAGAATATGAATTTTATATACAGATGCAGAGAGTGATACATGATATCCTGTGTAAATAAATAGGCTATTTCAGTTTCCTTTCACATTATAAGGCATTTATAATATAATACTAATCTGAAGCAACGATTGAAATGATGTTAAGTATTTAGATATGGTCTGTCTAATAGTTAAAGCTACTGAAGAATCTTTGTTGCTCAGGAATTTAAACATTTTGTCTTCAACAATTAAAACCTATTTTCTTGAATGGAAACCCTATTGGTCTAACTAAACTAGAACAGTTAGTACATAGATTTGGTATAATTAGTATGACACTTTGTTAGTTTTTTCTCTGCTTTTCAGATCCTGCTTTTTTGCTGTGAGAATGCAAAATCTTTCATGGAATAAAATGTTGTACTTATTTGGTATCCCCTACAATGCTGTGTGTAGTGCTTTTCTTACAGCAAACGCTGACTAAATGAAATCTATGTATAATTGAATCCATGGTGTGTCTTTACACTGTTTACCATACACTGTTACCATACACCAGATACTATTTTATCTCACTTTAAAATCCTAATTAATTTATTGAGTTTCATATTTATAGTTATCATAGTAAGTACAAAATAAAATTATGTTGAAAGATATGACCTAATTTAAAATTCACTAGGATTCTTTATCCAGAGAAACTGTAAAACAATAAATGAATATTATTCTAACCTGATAAATTTGGGAGTAATTTGTTATGCAGCAATATATATCTAATACAGGCATATAGAAAAATTATTTATCTACTCACGCAAATATATGTTAGTTGTATAAGTTCCTGTGTCAGTCTATTAAAAAATAGGCAACAGGTAACAAAATGTAAGATGTGATAGCTATTAGCCATTCTGACGTCTCATACTCTAATAGGCAGGCTATCCATTTGAACATGTGGACAGATACGGAGTAATAAGGTAGACAGTGATATGTTTTAAAAGATTTTAAGATTCAGGCTTTGACAGTATTAAGGAGAGAATTTAGGAGTTGAATTGTCCAAAAAGATGTGCTGCAATCCTAACCCTCATTACTTCAGAATGTGATTTTATTTGGACCTTGGATTATTACAGATGTAAGTAGTTAACTTGAGATAAGGTCATACTGGAGTGAGGCGGGCACCTAATCCAAGATGACTGGCATCCTTATACAGAAGATAGCCATGTGATAACAGATGTACCCAGAAAGAATACCGCATAATGATGAAGGCAGAGATTGGAGCTGTGCAGCTGCAAGCTAAGGATTGTCAAAGATTGATGGAAAACTACCAGAAGCTAGGAAAAGGCAAGTAACAATTCCTTGACAGGTTTCAGAGGGACATTGCTCTGTTGACATTTCAATTTGAGACTTCTAGCTTTCAAAACTATGAGGTAATAAAATGCTTATTATTCTAAGCCTCCCAGTTTGTGGCCATTTGTTACCGCAGTGATGGGAAACTAATGCACAAGGATTTGGCATCAGACCACCGAGGTTTTGATCCTGGCTTCACACACAGATGCTCCACTATTGGGCAAGTTATTGAACCTCACCTAGTTTGTGGTGGTTTGTTCTGGCAGCCCTTGGAAACTACAGAGAGGGAAATTTTCCCTACCCTTCATTAGGACTTTTGCATCCCCGTTTCAGGAGTATTGGACTCAAAGCACTGATATATTTCATGTTGTTGTCATCCCCTAGAGGCAACTCTAGCCCAAGTACTCAGACTGTAGAGTCAGCCCTGCATTCATGGGAATCTCAGTTCCAAAATGACATGTTGTATGTTTTGGGGCATGTGACTAGAATTCTCTGTCTCAGTTTTCAAATCTCTAGAATGGACATATTAAAATTTTTATAATACACAGTTTTATCATAGGATTAAATAAGCCATGCAGGTGAAGTTGGAGATGAGAGTTGACTGAGTTTGATTCCTATGAAATGTTGGGGTTTTTTCCCTAGGTTTCTTTACTACTCTTTTACAGTAGCAGTTACATCTTCCAAAACACCTACCACACAATGAAGAAGGTCGCATCATCTATTCTCATCCTTCCCCAGGACTCCACTCTGTTCCCACAGCATATCTCAGTGCATCTCAATTGATACACCAGTCCTGCCTCTGAAGGATGAAAATAGCTCAAAATAATGTTATCACTCTTCAGGATGCCAAATGTGACATTCCACCAGCTGTGTGGCGAGGGCAAATAGGAGAAGGCCAAAGAGAGAGGGCAGACACAAATCCTGTACTTCCCAGACACGATGAGTTATAGCTTCAAAAGAAGGAGAGAAGTTGTTAGGTGCTAGGAAAAACAGCTATGGCTGTCAGACCCACCTTGCTTGAGGCATTCTGAAAGCAGGAGGTTTTTAGATCAAAGACAGCAAGGATGAAGTGAACCTGAAGAGAGAACCACAAACCATACTAGTTTGGGCAAAGACTTGCCGCCTCTGAAAACTAAATAAATTTTGTGTGAATACCATGTGGAAAGGATTACAGCGAAAAGGACTGCCTTAGAGTCCACAGCTGCACTCTCCAATTATAGTCACCACAGGGAATGTGCCATGAGGCAAATATTACCTCAACTTTTTTGCCTATGACCTGGATAAAGAATTTAGGCTAAACCCATGCCATCTATAAATGAAACAACGTAAGCATGGATTACTTCACGAGATCAAATTTAGTTAAGAGTAAACTTGATATCAGTGTTTTTATTTTTCATAAAAAAAGGGGAAAAGAGCAAAACAATACCCTAATGGAAAGTTTAAAGGCAGGAATATAGAATACTGAAATGCTATTTAGGTACACACACCTAGTTTGGCACCTTCAGTAGATTAAAAAAGTGGATAAGTCTGCACTGTAATTAGATTTTATTAAGTGAGACATTAAAAAATTTTCTTTAATTGAATCAAACTGATAATATTGTGTTTTAATTCTTTTTTTGTATTTTATTGGAAGCTATTTCATTTTTTGCTGTGGTTATTGTCTTCATTGATTTGGATTTTTGCTATTCTACCACTATCAGTCCATTTATTTTTTCATGTATAGAAATTTGTAGAGACTGAAAGAATTTGAGCTACATACATACTAACCATAAATCAGAGTTTGGAAATATTTTTTTGAAGTACATTTCTTTATTTTCATATAACATCCATAAGTAAATGTGTACATTTGAATACATTTTCACAATGTGACTATATGTAACTAACAATCACTGAGACCAAGCAGTAGAACATTGCCACTCCCCATGAAGTCTCCTCATCCTGCTCCTAGACCCTGTTCCTCCCTAGACAGACACTGTCCATACCTCTAAGAACTTAGTCAGGTTTCTCTTCTTTCTATTTTATATAAATGGAATCATACTGCATGCATCCTTCTGTAACTGTCTTTGCCAGTTCAATAGTATGTTTGTGAAATTAATCTATTCTATTAAAGAGAGAAGTTGTTCACTCTCATTGCTCATTGACTCCATGTTTGAATGTACTACAATTTACTTGTTCTACTACTATGAACATTTAGATTCCTTTTTCTTTTTCTTTGTTTTATTTAAACTCAAGTTAGTTAATATATAATGTATTGTTAATTTTAGGATAGAGTTAAGTGATTCATTGTTGCATATAACACCCAAGGCTCACTTTACTAAGTGCACTCCGTAATGCCCATCACCCAATTACTTCATCCCCCCCACTTCCCTTCTAGGAACCCTCATTTTGTTCTCTATAGTTAAAAGTCTTTGATGGTTTGTCTCCCGTTCTGTTTTTGTCCTATTTTATTATTACTTCCCTTCCCCTGTATTCATCTGTTTTGTTTCTTAAATTCCACGTATGAGTGAAATTACATGGTATTTGTCTTTCTCTGACTGACTTGTTTCACTAAGCATGATACATTCTAGTTTCAAAAAAAAAAAAAAAATACATTCTAGTTCCATCCACGTTGTTGCAAACAGAGAGGTTTCATTCTTTTTGATGGCTGAGGAATATTCATATATATATATAATTCTTTATTCATTCATCTGTTGATGGACTTCTAGGCTTTTTCCATATTTTAGCTATTGTGGACATTGCTCCTATAAACATCGGGGTGGATGTGTCCCTTTGAATCACTACATTTGTATCCTCTGGATAATTATCTAGTAGTGCAATTCCTGGGTCATACGGTATTTCTGTTTTTAACTTTTTGAGGAAACTCCATACTGTTCTCCAGAGTGGTTGTACTGTTTTACATTCCCACAATAGTGCAAGAGGATTTCCCTTTCTCTGTATCGTCACCAACATCTGTTGTTTCCTGAGTTGTTAATTTTAGCCATGCTGACAGGTATGAGGTGGTAGCTCACTGTGTGTTTGATTTATATTTCCATGATGATGAGTGATGTGGAACATTTTTTTCATGTGTCTGTTAGTCATTTGTATGTCTTCTTTGGAGAAATGTCTGTTCATGCCTTCTGCCCATTTCTTGACTGTTTTGCTTTGTTTGTATTGTATTTTAGGTATTGAGTTTGATGAGTTCTTTATAGATTGTGGATACTAGCCCTTTATCTGATAAGTCATTTGCAAATATCTTCTCCCATTCTGAAAGTTGCCTTTTAGTCTTGTTGGTTGTTTCCTTTGCCGTGAAAAAGCTTTTTATCCTGGTTAAGTCCCAATAGTACAGGTTTGCTTTTCTTTGCCTTGCATCTGGAGACATGTCTAGCAAGAAGTTGCTGCAGCCCAGGTCAAAAAGGTTGCTGCCTGTGTTCTCTAGGATTCTGATGGATTCCTGTCTCACATTTAGATCTTTCATCCAGTTTATTTTTGTGTATGGTGTAAGAAAGTGGTCCAGCTTCATTCTTCTGCATGTGGCTGTCCAAATTTCCCGGCACCATTTATTGAAGAGACTGTTTTGTTGTTGTTGTTGTTTGTTTGTTTCAATTCTATATTCTTTCCTGCTTTGTCAAAGATTAGTTGACCATAGAGTTGAAGGTCCATTTCTGGGTTCTCTATTCTGTTCTGTTACTCTATGTGTCTGGTTTAGTGCCAGTACCATATTCTCTTGATGATTACAACTTTATAATACTGCTTGAAGTCTGGAATCATGATGCCTCCAGGTTTGCTTTTCTTTTTCAACATTACTTAAGCTATTTGCAGTCTTTTCTGGTTCCATACAAATTGTAGAATTGTTTGTTCCAGCTCTGTAAAAAATGCTGGTGGTATTTTGATAGGGATTGCATTGAATGTGTAGATTTTAACATTTGTTCTTCCAGTAATGAGTATGGAATGTTTTCACATTTCTCTGTGTTTTCCTCAATTTCTTTCATATGTGTTCTATAGTTTTCCAAGTACAGATCTTTTACCTCTTTGGTTAGGTCTATCCCTAGGTATCTAATGGTTTTTGGTGCAATTGTAAACAGGATTAATTTCCTTGATTTCTCTTTCTGCTACTTCATTGTTAGTGTATAAAAATGGAACAGAATTCAGTACATTGATTTTACATCTGGTGACTTTGCTGAATTCCTTTATCAGCTCTAGCAATTTTTTGGTAGAGTCATTCAGGACTTTTCTTTTTCTACATAGAGTATCATCTTGTCCACGAAGAGTGAAAGTTTAACTTCTTCTTTGCCAATTCAGATGACTTATTTCTTTTTGTTGTCTGATTGTGAGGCCAGGATTTCCAATGCTATGTTAAACAATATGATGAGAGTAGTCATCCCTGTCACATTCCTGAGCTTAGGGGAAAAGCTCTCATTTTTTCCCCATTGGGGATATTAGCTGCGTATCTTTTGTATATGGCCGTCATGATGTTGATATATGTTCCCTCTATCCCTACATGGTGGAGGGTTTTTTTCCCAAGAAAGAATACTGTATTTTGTTAAATGATTTTTTCTGAATCTATTGGAAGGATCATATGATTCTTTCTTTTAAATATTTTATTTATTTATTTGAGAAAAAGAGAGCATGAGTGAGGTGGGTAGAAGAAGAGGGAGAAGCAGAGTCCCTGTAGAGAAGGGACCCTGGTAGGGGGCTTAATCCCAGGACCCTAGAATCACAAGCTGAGCCAAAGGAAGACACTTAACCAGCTGAGCCACCCAGGCACCCTGATCATAGGGTTCTTATCTTTACTTTTATTAATGTGGTATATCACATTGATTGGTTTGTAGATGTTGAACCACTCCTGCAGCCCAGGAATAAATCCCACTTGGTCTTGGTGAATAATCCTTTTAATATTCTGCTGGAGCTTATTACTATTTTTGATAATTTTTATATTTATGTTGATTAGGGATATTGGCTGTAATTCTCCTTTTCAGTAGGGTCTTTGATCTGGGGATCAAGGTAATATTGGCCTTAAAGAATGATTTTGGAGGTTTTCCTTCCATTTATATTTTTTGGAAAAGTTTCGGAAGAATAAGTATTAGTTCTTCTTTAAATGATTGGTAGAACACCCTGGGAAGCCAACCGGCCCTGGACTTTTGTTTGTTGGAAGATTTTTTATTATAATTTCCATTTCTTTGCTGGTTCTGGGTCTGATCAGGTTTTCTATTCCTTCCTATTTCAGTTTTAGTCATTTATATGCTTCTAGAAATTTACCCATTTTTTCAAGATTGCCTAATTTGTTGGCATAAATTGCTTATAATATTCTCTTATAATTGTTTGTTTCTTTGTTGTTGGTTGTGGTCTTTCCTCTTTTGTTCATGACTTTATTTATCTGGGTCCTTTCTCTTTTCTTTTTGATAAGTCTGGCTAGGGATATATTAATCTTATTAATTCTTTCAAAGAACCAGCTCCTATTTTCATTGATCTGTTCTACTGTTTGGGTGTTTTGTTTGTTGGTTTGTTTGTTTGTTTGTTTTTTTCTGTATTATTGATTTCTGCTCTAATTTTTATTATTTCTCTTTCCTGCTATTTAGGCTTTATTTGATGTTCTTTTTCCAGCTCCTTTAGGTGTAAGGTTAGGTTATGTATTTGAGACTTTTTTTGCTCCTTGAAGAAGGCATATATTACGATGTAATTCCCTCTTAGGATTGCCTTTGCTGCATCCTAAAAATTTTGAACAGTTGTGTTTTCATTTGCTTCCATGTATTTTTAAAATTCTTTAATTTCTTGGTTGACCCATTTTTTCTTTAGTAGGATGTTCTTTATCTTCCATGTATTTGTGGTCCTTCCAATTTTTTTTTTTCTTATAGTTAACTTCAAGTTACATAGCATTGTAGTCTGAAAATATGAATGGCATGATCTCAATCATTTTGTACCAGTTGAGTCCTGAATTGTGACCTCGTATATGATCTATACTGGAGAATGTCCCATGTGCACTTGACGTGAATGTGTTTTCTATTTCTTTAAGATGAAATGCTCTGAATATATCTGTCAAGTTCATGTAGTCCAGTGTGTCATTCAAAGCCTTTGTTTCCTTGATGATCTGCTTAGATGATCTGTCCATTGTTATGAGTGGGGTGTTAAAGTCCCCTACTTTTATTGTATCATTATCAATGAGTTTCTTTAAGTTTGTCATAAATTGAGTCATATATTTGGCTGCTCCCAAGTTAGGGACATAAATATTTACAATTGTTTGATCTTCTTATTGGTTAGACCCTTTTATTGTGATATAGTGTCCTTCATCATATCTTAGGATAGTCTTCACTTTAAAATATATTTTCTCTAATATAAGGATGGTGATTCCAGCCTTCTTTTGATGTCCATTAGCATGATACATCGTTTTCCACCCCCTCACTTTCAATATGGATGTGTCTTTGGGTCTAAATGAATCCCTTGTAGGCAGCGTATCTGCAGGGATTTTTTTTTTTTTTTTGATCCATTCTGATACCCTATGCCTTTTGATCAAAGAATCTAATCCATTTACATTCAGAGTAATTATTGAAATATATGAATTTTGTGCCATTTGTTCTTCTCGTAGATTGTCTCTGTTCCTTTCTGGTCTTTGTTACTTTTGTTCTCTCTGCTCAAAGATTCCCCTTTAATATTTCTTGCAGGGCTGGTTTAGATTAATTTAATTTTGACTATCATGCCTAATACTGTTTTCATCAGTTTGCATACAATCGATAAAACTATGTAGATATTTGGTAAGACTATGTAGACATTTATTTGATATATATTAAAAGGTTGGAAATTACTATAACCTAGTTTTATGTATATATTCAGTTTTAGTGGTAAAAATTACTTATTTTTACTTAATTATCTAATATAAACAAATATTCTTATGATATATTGTTTGCTTCAGGAGAGTAAGAGGAGAGAATGTTCTGGTTACCTGGGTCTAAGCTAATTAAATTTTGTTTTACTTGGCTTAAAATATTACTATGTTTTAAATTAGAAACATAGGAACACATTTTATATTAATTTTAATTAAATTTTTAATTTTGAGATATAGAGTCATATGCATTTTCAGCAATAATACAGAAAGAACCTATGTACCACATAGCCAGTTATCTTAATGTTAATGTTTTGCAGAACCATAGCACAATATCAAAACCAAGATATTGGAACCCCTGGATGGCTCAGTCAGTTAAGCATCTGCCTTCAGTTCAGGTCACCATCCCAGGATCCTGGGATCAAGTCCTGAATTCGTTTCCCTGCTCTGGGGAGACAGCTTCTCCATCTCCCTCTGTTGCTCCCCTTGCTTGTGCTCTCTCACCCTCTCTGTCAAGTAAATAAAAATCTAAAAAAAAAAAAAAAAAAAAAAAAAAAGCAAGATACTGACATTGGCATTAAGACATTCAAGGTGAAAAACATTTCCATCACCACAAAGATCCTTTGTGTTCCCTGTTTATAGTCATACTTCTCTCTCTCTCCTTTTCTCTTCCTTATTCCAGGTAATCACTAATCTGTTCCTCATTTTTCTAATTTTCTTATTTTAAGAGTGTGGTATAAATGGAATTGAGATTGGATTTTTTTTTTAATTTAGCATAATCCCTGAAGATTTATTCAAGCTGTTTGAGGTATTAATAATATTTTTCTTTATATTGTTGTCTAGTAGTATATGGTATGGAAGTATCACAGATTGTCCATTCATCAGTTGAAGTATATCTGGGCTGTTTCCAGTCTTTTGGTTATTGCTAAAGGGATATAAATGTTATGAACATTTATATACAGGTTTTTGTGCAGGTAAAAAATTTCATTTCTCTAAGATGAAGTTTCAAGAATGCAGTATGGTTGATGCATATTTAGTTTTATAAGAAACTGCCAAATATATTTAGAGTGGTTATACCGTTTATCTTCCTGCTAGCAACATATGAGTGATCCAGTTTGCATTGATCTTGTATCTTAAAACATTGCTGAATTTACTTATTAGTCATAGGAATTTTGTTTTGTTTTTATTTATAGATTTTTTTAAGGGTTTTCCATGTAGAAAATCATGCCATCTGCAAAATAGGGACAGTTTTGTCTCTGCCTTTTCAGTCCGTTTACTTTTTATTTTTCTTCCTTATTGCAGTATCTACAACTTCCTGTACTCTGCCAAATATGGTAGATACATTTTCTATGTTAGCCTTATAGTAAGCATAATCAGTCTTCAATCATTAAATATTATATTCACTATAGTTTTTATGTGGATGTTCTTTATTAAGTTTAGGACATTGTCTTCTATTTCTAGTTTGTTTAGGTTTTATATGAAACAGTTTTTCTGCATCAGTTATTATGAACTTAGGGTTTTGCTTTTTTAGCCTATTAATGTGATAGGTTATGTTGACTGATCCTTGAATATTGAACAAGCTTTGTATATCTGAAATAAATCCCCTTGGTCATGTATCATTATCTTTATACATTGCTAGATTCTATTTGCTAATATTTTGTAGTTTTACATGTAGGTTCATGAAAGATAATTGGTCTTTTTGTTTTTTGGTTTTTTCTTGGTTGTTGTTCCTCCCACACTCCAACCCCAGTTTTGGTATCAGAATAATGCCAGCCTCATGAAAGGAGTTAACAAGTATTTCCCCTTCTTTTATTTTCTGAATTATATAGTTTCCTTTTATACTGAGGTTTGCTTACAACAATTGTATTCTGTACTTCAAAGGCTACATTTTTCTTCCATTGTTTTCTGGTATCGTATCAATTAGTTTTCCACATTTTAAAAGAACATAGGAAAATACAAGAAATATTGTCAAGGAGAAAGGAATAAAATAAAGGACTCATAATTAAGGAATAATTTCTTTTTCAAGAAGAGTTAATCATTATTTTCTAAGTCTTGAAAAAATAACCTGCATTGTCAATAAAATATAGTTTCCTATCTTTTCATTGTTTCATTGTAAAAAATATATATAACATAAAAGTTACATTTTATCTGTTTTTAAGTATACAATTCAGTCATATTAAATATATTCTTATTATTGTGGGACTATTATACTTATTTAGAGAACAGTCAATCTTTGGAAGCCAAGACTGCACCTAACCCCAAACAAGATTTCCAATAAATTGTGTTTTGTAAATTAGAAATTTAATCATGCTTGAGGCTGCAGATGGTTATTGACTACACAAGGCATTTTGAATAGAATGGATAAAAGCATCATTTCATTTTTTAAAGCATCTTTATAAAAAATGAGGTCTTTGGTTAGATTGTTTTAACTTAAAAAAGAATTATATAACAATGTAAATTCTTCTGTCATTTTTAATTATGTCACAGATATGATCTTTCCTATTATTTTGGAACATCTTAACCATTTTCTGTGATTATCTTTATCTATTTTGAAAGAATAATTTGGCATATAACCTTGCTTCACACAATTATTATTGGCAGTAAAATTATCAAGAAAAGATAGGAGTCCACCATTGCCATCGTTTTGATTTCAATTGCTGATTTGTCTTGTCAGTATTATAGGTAAAATTAGCACTATTACTGAACCTTACTCTTAATTTTTGTTCTAACTATCTCTTCAATTCTATTGTTGCTAGAAACTAGTTTTTAATATTTCCTGAAGGCAAATGAAGCGTCATCATTTATACTTTTTCTTCATTTTATTAGGTCTCATTTTATTTCTCCCAAATACTTAAAACCTTACCTAAACCTGAAATCTGAAAGAAGATTTGAGACAATTACATGAATAATTTAAAAAAATATACACACACATAAAGACAAAATAATGGATGAAATTAATATATCATTTTGGTTGTTGGGGTTGAGGAGAATGGTGAGGATCTTAAGTATTTCCAACAGCCAAGGTTTATAATCATTCAAAAATCTTCATAATGATCCTTGGAACTGCATGCTATCATCTACGTTTTGTAGGTTCAGATGCAAAAATACAAAGAAAAAAGTTGCCAAAAGCACTTTCCTTTTGAGGCAGCTGGTATTTCAAATTATTTTTATCATATTTAATCAATTCACTTTGTTAAGAAAAAATAAATCTATAAAATAGAACAAAGTATGTGAAAAATATAATCTTATTCAGTTGTATAAATTCATTGTGTATGTAGGAAAGTAGGTTAGTGGCTATGTGTGCCAACATATGTATCTCTTTATTTTTAACAACATGCTTTATTAGCATTTTATTGTAGAGAATTAGTGTGTTCTTCAATCTGATTTGTTTTTTTTTCTTCTTCATATAAGTACATCCATCAATTGTAAATGGATGAAAATAAGTTTCTTGTCCCTTTTCAGTCATTGTAAATTTTTAAGATAAGAACTCTCTTTAATTACAGGGTCAAAGAACAGATGTTATGTTATTCTATCAGTGTGGAATAGGCCCACTCTGAGCAAAAACTCTATATAGGCTTTTTATTTAAAAGCTGTTTTTCTTTTCTTTTCTTTCTTTTTTCTTTTTTTTTTTTTTTAGATTTTATTTGTTTACTTGACAGGACCCTGAGATCATGACCTGAGCCGAAGGCAGAGGTTAACCCACTGAATCACCCAGGTGACCCTATTTAAAAGTTTTTTTTCAGGTACTTAGAGAGATAAAACAAAAGTGGAAGAAATATGGGACATTAT
This sequence comes from Martes martes, assembly GCF_963455335.1. Taxonomy (NCBI): domain Eukaryota; kingdom Metazoa; phylum Chordata; class Mammalia; order Carnivora; family Mustelidae; genus Martes; species Martes martes. Next base: position 166,027,838 of record NC_137889.1, on the reverse strand, counting down.
TTGAAGACTGGAGGTCAGAGGTTGGAAAAGAAAACAAAATAGGATGACTTGAGGTATGGAAGCATGAACTATGTTTGAGTATAGTATTCAAGAGACACAAAAATGTCTCATATAATTATCTCTTATAAAAGTTTTGACTCTAGAAAAACTTTTAAGTCCCTATTTCTGAGTTTGACCTCCAAATTTGAAAGGCCCACATGGAATGAAACTTTGTAGGAAGATCATTGACTTTCTAAATCATGGTGGCCTTTCTCAGTGTTCTTCACTATGTTAGGCCCAAGACTCTGGTACAGCAGAAATGAGCAATAACTCTAATGAACTCACCAATCTTACTAAGTAGAATTCTCTAATAGAATTTAATTTGCTATTTTTATGAAAACATAAATATCACATGTATTACATTATTTATAAATTTCTTTAACTAAGAAGCTTAAACATAAAACAGTAAACAATTTATTGAATATTTTCATATAAAAACATGTAGAATGGCAAAATTAACAGAGCAACTACTGTGATAAAAATTGTAATCAAGTCATTATTCAAAATGGAAACTCAAAGTACAAAAATTTCAATGACTTTAAAAACAAGTTAACTCTTCTAGTGATGGTAGCTCCATGAGCCAGAGAAATGTGTTATAGGTTTTATATCATCTACTCAGTTCCATTATGTGAAAGACAAAAAGTGATGTTTCTTTAATGAAATGTGAGAACCCATTTGCTAAAACCCTTTTGTACATGACAGTGTTGTCAGTTTCATGTAAGATCATTTTCTAAAATAAATTTGCATCCCCCCAAGGTAAATGTGCCCGTTCCCACTTCACGAAAAGGCAATGACACTATTGAAGGAAGCTCCCACCTTTCCATTGCTATTATTAATTCAAATGTCTACTGTTATTAATCCAAATACCCCATCCTACTTTAAACATTATTGTGAATGCTTATTGTATATGTCCCATTACATTAATCATCTTTCATTTGCCAATGTTATGTTTGAGTTCTTTTTCTATATTTTCACTCGTTAGTGAAAGAATAGCTCCAGTTTTGTCTCTACTCCCCTGGGGAGTAATTTTAGCATTTACTGTAGCAGATCCAATCTGGCTAGCAATAAGTATAACTTTCTATAAAGTTAATTCTTGTCCAAATGGTAATGGCTTATATAAACACCACAAAGTTCTTCATGAGCTCATAGTCTCATCAAATTTTATTTCCATGTTAGCATGTAATTGAGGTAGAACTATATTTACTTATAGATTTTACTTTTTGATTGATTCTGAGTATTTCATTTATGTTTGGCATTTTGTATTTTTTTTTAATTAAGGTGTAATAGATATACAACACGTTTGTTTCAGGTATATATGTATATACACTGTGCATATGTGCATATACTATGAAATGATCATAAGTTTAGTCATCACCATTCACCACAAAAAAGTTAAATTTTCGGGGTTGCCTGCATGACTCTGTTGGTTCAGGATCCGACTGGTCGTTTTGGCTTAGGTTGTGATCTCAGGGTCCTGGGATTAAGCCCCAAATTGAACTCCACACTGTGTGGAACTGCTTGAGATTATCTTCTCTCTCCCTCTTCCCATCTTCCCCCCACACACTCACTCTTTCTCTCTCTCAAATAAACAAATAATTCTTTTACAATGTTACATTTAAATAATTTTTTATTTGATGAAAACTTTCAAGACCCACTCTCCTGGCAACCTGCAAATGTGTACTACAGAATGTACTAAATAAATGATATTATAGTCCATGAAAATGGACTGTTGTCATCATGCAACACTATACATCCCCTTGACCCATTCATTTCACAACTGGAGGTCTGTACTTCCTGGCCACTTTCACCCATTTCACCCCACTGCCAAACCTCCTTTCTCCGGACAACCACCACTCTGTCCTCTCTATTCATGAGTTTTGTTTATTTACTTTTTGTTTTTTAGGGTTTTTTTGGTGCTTTGGTTTTGTTTTTTGTTTTGTTTTGTTTTAGATTTCATATATAAGTGAGATTATATGGTATTTATCTTTCTCTGCCTGATTTTATTTAACATAATGCTCTCAAAGTCCACTCATATTGTTGCAAATGTCAAGATGTCCTTCTTTTTTATGGCTGAATAATATTTCAGTGTGTGTGTGTGTGTGTGTGTGTGTGTGTGTATCACATTTTCTTTATTCATTCATTTGTTCACTGATGGACACTTAGGTTGTTTCCATATTTTGGCTACTGAAAACATGGCTGCAATGAATGTAGGGGTTCATATAGTTTTTCAAATCTGTGTTCTCATTTTCTTTGAATAAGTGCCCAGAAATAAAATTACTGGGTCATATGATAACTCTATTTTTTTTTTAAATTTTTGAGGAACCTACATATTGTTTTCCATAGTGCCTGCAACAGTTCACATTCCTACTAACAGTGCACAGGGTTCCCTTTGATCTGCATTCTTGGCAACAGTTGTTTGTATTTTTGATAATAGAAATTCTGACTGGTGTAAGTTAATATCTCATTGTGGTTTTGATTTGCATTTCTCTGATTAAATTAGTGATGTTGAGCATCTTTTCATGTGCCTCTTGGACATCTGTATGTCTTCTTTGGAAAAATTGAGACCCTCTGCTTATTTTTTAGTTGAATTTTTCTTTCTTTTTTTTTTTTTTTTTCTGAGTTCTATGAGTTCACTATATACTTTGGATATTAACCCCTTATTGAACATATTATTTGCAAATTATTTTTTTTCCATTCAGTAGTTTGCTTTTTCATTTTGTTGATAGTATTTTTTTTGCTGTGCAAAAAGTCTTTCATCTGAGGGACTCCTACTTGTTTCTTTTTACTTTGTTGCCTTTGCTTTTGGAGTCAGATCCAAAAATAAAAATAAAAATAAATCACCAAAATTGCTGTCAGGGAAATTACTATTGATGTTTTCTTGTAGGATTTTTAGGGTTTCAGGTCTTCACCTCAAGTTTTTAACGTATTTTGATTCGTATCTGTATATAATATAAGACAATAGACTAGTTCTATTCTTTTGCATGTGGTTGTCTAATTTTCCCAACACCAGTTATTAAAGAGACTATCCTTTCCCCATTTCATATTTGTACTTGCTTTGTTGTAAGTTAATTCACCACAAATGTGTGGGTTTGCTTCTAAGTTCTCTGTTCTGTTCTATTGATCTGTTTGTCCATTTTTATGTCAAACCATATTATTTTGATTATTATAGATCTATAATATAGTTTGAAATCAGGTAATGGGATGTCTTCAGCTTTATTCTTATTTGTCAATATTGTTTTGGCTATTCAGGGTCTTTTGTGGTTCCATACAAATGCTAGGATGGTATTTTCTATTTCTGTGAAAAATGTCACTGTTATCCTGATAGGAATTACATTCTTCTAATCCATGAGCATGGGATATCTTTCCATTTATTTGTGTCTTCTTTAATTTCTTTCATCACTGTTTCATAGTTTTTAGTGTATAGGTCTTTCGCCTTCTTGTTTAAATTTATTTTTAGGTATATTATTATGTCTGATGCAATTTTAAATGGAATTGTTTTCTTAATTTCTCTTTCTGATAGTTTGTTGTTAGTGTATAGATTGAAACAGATTTTTGTATGTTGATTTTTGTGCCTGTGACTTTACCAAATTTATTAGTTTTAAGATTTGTGTGTGTGTGTGTGGAGTTTTTCAAGGTTTTCTATATACATTATCATATCATCTGCAAAGAGTGAATTTTATTTCTTCTTACCTAATTACTCTGGCTAGGACTTCCCAAACTATGTTGAATAAAGGTGATAAGAGTGGGTATCCTTGTCTTGATCTTGATCTTAGAGGAAAAGCTCTCAGTATGACTTTAGCTGATGTTACCACCTAGGGTTGGTAGCCTGCCAATAACTGTCTTTCCAATTTTTACAGTTCTGTGGGATGCAGAAACACAAGCCCCATGGCTACCAGAGCTGGGTGATCAATGAACATCTCCTGTGTGGACTATGCATGTAGTCTGGCTTTGGCAAGACAGGTTAAGAGGTCAGGACCAGGGCACACCCACTCACTTTCTCTGGGTTGCAGGAGGATTCAGGGAAGTGGCATACCTTCCAACACTATCAAGATAGAGTGAGAGCACAAAAATGGTGCTTACCAGCACTTCTGTCCCCAGGAGGGCCCCAAAAGTTCCCTGTCCCTTCAGCAGATGCTTTAAGGTTAGCAAATAAATCTTCACATATAGGTTAGGCACATTTTAAACTACTGCTTTTGCACTAGTCCCCAGTGCAAATGAGTCGACAAGCAAACCCTTTAAGAGAACTATCTCAGTACCTTACCAGCACTTTGGGTCTCCTGGATGTGAGACTGTTGGTTTTCAAAGCCAGACATTTTGGAAACTTGTCTCTATTGGAGCTCCTAGATTTTAGGGTGCCTAATGTGGGACATAAACCCTTCAATCCTTAGGAAGAAGCTCTGGACTTGTGAGCTCTAAGATGCCTTCCAATTGTGGGTCCCAGTGCCTAGCACGGGGGGTTTGGGCAGTTTGCACTTCTGCCTCTCTTAACCATCTCAAGGTGATACTTTTACTATTTATTGTGAAGAATCTGTTCAGCTAGTTTTCAGGTATTTTCTTTTTCTTTCTTTCTTTCTTTTTTTTTTTACTTATTTTATTTAGATTCAATTAGGTAAAATATTGTGTATCATTAGTTTCAGAAGTAGAGTTCGGTTATTCATCTGTTACATGCCCATTGCATCATGCGCCCTCCTTAATGTCCATCAACCAGTTACTCCAAACCCCCACCCACTTCCCCTCTAGCAACCTTCAGTTTTTTCCTATAGTTGAGTCTCTTATAGTTTGTCTCCCTCTCTGATTTCATCTTATTTTATTTTTCCCTCCCTTCCCCTATGATCCTCTGTTTTTTTTCTTAAATTCCACATGTGAGTGAAATGATTTGATAATTGTTTTTCTTTGAATGACTTGTTTTGCTTAGCATAATACCCTCTAGTTTCATCCATATCATTGTAAATGGTAAGAGTTCATCCTTTTGATGGCTGAGTAATATTTCATTTTATATATGTACCACATCTTCTTTATTCATTCTTCTGTTGATGGACATCTGAGTTCTTTTCATAGTTTGGCTCTTGTGGACTTTGCCGCTATAAACATTGAGGTGCAGGAACCCCTTTGGATCACAACACTTGTATCCTTTGGTATTAGACCATTGCTGGATCATGGGGTAGCTCCACTTTTAACTTCTTGAGGAACCTCCATACTGTTTTCCAAAGTGGCTCTACCAGCTTGCATTCTCACCAAGAGTGTAAGAGGGTTCTTTCAGATTTTTTCTAAAGGATATTGTTCCATATGTAGATTTGGTATGTCAAAGGGAGGAGGTTGTTTCAGGATCTAACTATGCTGCCATCCTAGACTATCTCCTTTGTATGGTTTTACATGATTTATTATTTAATGGAACAACCTTGTAAGGAAAATGCTTTAGAAGTAACACTAATACTTGTAAAGAAAAATATTCTTCCATCTCCTGAATGAGAATTTAAATACAAAGTTGTACAAAGACAATGATCAATGATGCCTGGAGTGCTACTATGTACTACCCATTTGTGTTAATAGACAAATGCATGTCAAGATTACATGGTGAAATAAAGATGTGATACATTCAGCCAAAATGATGGAGGTTGAGGTTTATAATTGTGATGAATGAGGAGTTTCATGTAATCTGTATCTTTTCAACATAAAAAACTGGTCTCTTTCTATAAAAGATAGAAAGAGGAATATTCATCAGTTCTGTACATTGCCCTTCTTACACAACTCAGAGTTCTCAGATGGATAAAGAACAGAAAAACACAGAGGAATGCCATTAGAGGAGAACATGTGCCATATGTTCTGCTTAGGGTGTCAGAAGCAAAAGGATTTTTTTTTTTAAGTTATGTGAATTTAAGGGCATAAATAAGCATATCATGGAAATATAATGGATTAAAATAAGCCTTTAAAATAGCATTGAGTAATTGCAGGCATAGATACTAAGAATACTGTGCAATTAGTGTAATTGCTCTGATAGAACACAACAACATGGAATGAAAGTAGCAGAAGAAACTGAAGAAATCAGTGAACCAAACAGAGAATAAATGGAGGTGGCATATTATATCTGGGCTGTACTGAGGTGGATCGATAGCCTTAGTACCCCAACTCCAGTTTTCCTCATTTTTAGAGATGAAAGATACTATGAATAGATATAATTCATTACATCTTCTAGGAAATTTTCACCTTTACTCCAACCTCCTTCCTTCATTGAGTGCATCAATGTATATCTTAAAGTTCATTTTTAGACAGAATATGTTAATATAATCATTATTACATCTTCCTAAATGAGAGAGCATAAGGGGCACCAGGCATAAATTAATTTAAGTTAATCTCTAGTGTGTTCACCATTACAGAAAAATGTAAAGCTTGGTTTTGTTGTTCATTCATTCGTTTGTTCATTCCTTCCTTCCTTTTCTCTTCTCTTGTCTTCTCTTTCTCTCTCTCTTTTAATATTCTTCTTAACTAGGATAAAAAGCTAAGAGAGATTTATTGCCCACTTATCCTTGGAAAGAGTCCAAGGATAGTTTTTATTCCCTGTCTTGGAGAAAGGAGCATAACTGTAATTTTCTTAATTATGTGAGGTGCCACAAGTAAAAAGGTAGCAGCACTAGCTCAGTTCCCTGTGGGAGCATCAGCATCTGTGAGAGTTTGCACAATTCTTGAATTAGTAAGCTTCTCAACAGGGGGGAACTAAGCTTGTTATTCTATTTTGGATCTGAGAAAATGTTTCGAATTTACCAGTGGCATTCTGAAAATGCCTTACCAATCACCTAAGCATTGTTGTGTAATTCTGAAATGTGCTGAAAGAATGTCGACAAGGTAGATTTTTGAAAAGAAGATTTGACAATAGAATTCAAATTAGAGGAATTCAAACCTCCTTTTTTTTTTTTTCACTGTACACAATTTTTATAAATGTTCTTAAAAGGAGATGCATAGTTAACTCCATATATGGCATTTGAAAATACATAGGAAGTTACAGGTATTTTTATTTAAATAGGTATTTTATTTTTATTAAAAACTTTTTTAATAATAAAGAAAAGGAGAAATATACTTTTTTGTTCTCTTCTTTTCTTATAAAATGATTAGTCTGTTACTCTGCAGAGTTTTAAACTGCAGGTTACAGGCATAGAAATTTGGATATGTCTATATTCAGTTCAAAAGAAGAAAAAAAGAAATGTAAAGAGGCAGTTAAGCACTTATCTTTCTATTCATTGTCAAACTGCAGCAAATGCAAAATACTGCTTAAACTTTAAGTAATACTGAGAACAAAAAAGGAAGCATGTATTTTATATCTGTTCAAAAATAAGTTTTGATTTGCTATACGTTGTTTTTTGGGGGGGCTAGAAGGAAGTGGAGCATGTTTGCAGGTCTGGGACTAGAAAGAGAATGGTTGAAAACTGTGTTGAGTTCAGTGAAAACTGGTGATCCATATCCTCTTCAGAGGTGGAGAGGATAGACACACCCATCAGAATTTTTTTGTGCTGCCCCCCAAAAGAGAAAACATGCTTACTGTGGGTTAAGCAAATAGGGGTTTATTTTTTCTTATAAAACAGGAATTCCAGAAGTAGAAGTTACAGTAATTATTTAATGGTGCAGGGGTGGAAAGACCAAAGTTTTTCCCATAGGGTAGGAAGGTGGGTGCTAGATCCTTAGGCATCCTGTTGACATTGAACTGGAATGAGGAAAATGGCCATATCTGAACCCTGCTCTCTTATTCAGGAACTGAAATAACTTTCCTAGAGACTTCTCCAGCCAAAATCAAAGTAAGTAATGTCAATGAGAACTGGTCATATATGGACATAATTTATGAGGGTGAAAAAAAAGTGGGAAATGAAATTGTAGAGATTGGTTTTGAACAAGCAGGATCATTGTCCTAGCCTTGATGCAAAATCAAGGTCATGTTAGCATGAAAGAAGAAAAGAATTGGGGTAGAAAACTGAGTCCCTAATTAGATGAAATAAGTTGGAGTAATTGTGGAAATGGTAGACCTTAACAATTAGTGGGAACGTTTTCCACTGAGATTAGAAGTAAGTAGAAATGTTGATCTGTTTTTGGTAAAAGGATAGATCTTGTGATAATCCATATCTTCTTATCCTCTATTAAAAAATGTAAAGGAATTGAAGTGATTCAAAAAATATGAAAAAGAGCAATCAGGAGAAAAGGGAGATGCATTGTGTTTAGGAGAAGTGTATGCAACTTAATTCTTCATGATAACCTGAGATTATTTAGTTAGAGACATTGGACTTTCTTCAGTAATTGCACATATATCAGAGTTGATAAATTTTTGCCTCTTCGAGCTCTACAACACCCTCTCCACCCATGTGAGAAAACATAGGATTTCTTAATTCTGCAAAGATTTCCAACATTTCCTTGAAAATAATATACCATTGATTTTCTGTAAATGTTATGATTCTAGTACAAGGTTTTTCAAACTTCGCAATACTTATCTTTTGGTTGGATAATTCTTTGTTGTAGGGATTGTCCTGTGCATTACAGCATATTTCATACCATTTTTGGGCTTCTGGCAGCAACCCTGGCTTCCATTTACAGGATACCACTAGCAACTACACTCCCTTTCTCCTCTCCTCCCACCTGCCAAGTTTGTGAATATGAAAAAGGATTTCCTGATATTGCTTAATATCCTTTAAGGGGCAAAATACTCAGGGTTGAGAACCACTATTATGGGCTATTAGCAAAGGGATCACCTAGATGCTTGATGCAAATGGAGTCTCTAGGATTCTATTCTGATTCACTGTATCAGAATATGAATTTTAACAAGATACCCCACAGAATTCGTATGCATGTTAAAGTTTGAGATACACTGATCTATAACACGCTAATAGACTTTTAAGGTCTTTTCCCCTATCCAATCTCCAACATTTATAGTCCATTTGACAGACTGCAGCCAGATTAATCCACTAGTAACTGAACATTTCCTAAAGAATAAAATTGAAATTGTTTCCTCTCCCTGGTTTTTAACACTTTCCATGATCAAAACTCTAAATAAGTTTAGAATACAATTTCCTAACTATTTCATTCAAAAATTGTACATTCCAGCCAAACTCTATTCACTAGTTAGTGCTATCCGTGTCCTGAATCTTCCTGTTGTAATAATATGCACAACCTAAGGCAACCAAACAGAAGTCCAACCACCTCCACAAAACCTTCCATTTTCTTTGTACTTAAACTCTTCTCTCTCTCTCTACTCTACATTTATTATGCGTGTGTGATTGTGTGTGTGTGTGTGTGTGTGTGTGTGTGTGTGTGTGAAGTAGAATACAAAACGTTGAATATTGATGTTAAATAAACTGGGTTAAAATGTGATCCTGCCCCTTAATATGATCTTTGGCAACGTTATCAATTAGCTTCCTTAAGTTTCAGTTCCCTTGTTTATAAGTTTGGTGTACTATAAGTCTGTCCATCAAGAATTGATTTGACAATTAAATGAGATAATGCATGAAAAGACTGACACAGAAAGTACTGAACATATAATGGTCTTTGCCATTATTAATGATAATGGTAAAAATAAAATAATTCATACACTTTATTAAATATTAAACAACACAGAAGTGTTTGAATAAAAGTAATACCTTTTAAATTATTCCACCATTTCATTCAATAGCAGAAACTACCATAAAATATTAATATTAGCTATCATTTACATATTAATTTAGAAGTATGTAATTCACATTTATGTCCCCATGTATTATTTACACTGGTATTTCCAGCAGACACAGTAAGCAATTAATAAATATTTGTTGTTGAGAGTATATGCCTTAATTTTACTATCATAATTAGAGCCTGGATGTCAGAATTTCTGTCTCATTGCTTTCTAAAGCCCAAAGGAACACAAAAAGTGCCTGAATGTAGTAGAAGCTCAAGAAATATCCGGACCATATACATGGTTGACTAAATGGTTAACTGTGCAGAAACCTTTAAATTAGTGGGTATTCAAAGCCCAAAGGAAAACTCTATCCTGGAAAAATTAGTCTATTTATGTTTACATTTCACTTTCTATTCCTTTCAATGATGAGAAAGATGTTTTTTCTACAACTAGGTGGTTTATGTTACAAACTTGACAAAATATTTTTCTGTAGCCATCTGCTTTCCCTTTTACCACAAATGGAAACTTAATATTCGAGCATAAACAGTCATCTTGAAGAGAACTATTTGCATCCCCAAATGTTCTTCTCCTGTTATGGATCCCAAGTAAATCACCTTCCTCTCAAAGATACAAACATTATAGATAATATGTCATAATTATTTTCATCACCAAGAATCACTAGCTATTTGCCAGTTGACAGAATACTATTTAACTTTTCCCAGCTGGAAATGTCAGTCAGCACTTGCTCTTGTATTATGTGCAAATGCATAATGACTTTCTATTAAAGATAGATAATTTTGAGGTCTGCTTCAAAGTGCATCATTACTTTCATTTTTTAAAAGCTAACTACATTGTTGTTCTCAAGAATCATTGATGGAACCTGCTTTTTTAGATGTGGGGAAAAAATGCTCATAATTATTCTACTTATCTTGAAAAATAAGCTCCTTCTTCGACTTGTGTTTAGCACCTGTATTCAAAGCATTGAATTCTTTCCGGACATTAAATTATGTTCATAGAGCTAAAGAGTTTAAACCTCATCAGAACAGACGGTTTTTAGGGGAAATACAGTGCAACTCTTTAGTTCATCTCCAAAACAATGACTGTTTTCTCTTCAGGGGGCAACACTTTGTACTGCTTGTGTCCAAAAAATAAGATGACAGAGAGCATTTTCTTCTTCTTTCCCCTTATCAACTCCAAACCAAATTCTGCCCATCGTAATCTTTGTTTTCAAATTTTCCTTAAACTCTGCATATTTCTGCCTATTTTTGCTATTCAGCTTCTTTATTTTGAAATACTTTCTTTGGCTTCTAGGCAACATCTACTCTCAGGCTCTGTTTTATCACTGACTGTCTCTCTTTTGTCTTTATTCCTCTCAGCTCTTTACCCTCATATTTCCCTGGGGCTTAGGCCTTAGATAGTATCTTTTTTCTATCTGCCCTCAATCCCTTTATAAACAATCATAAACATGCATGGCACTCAAGTTTATGAGCTCAGTTTCCTACCCTGAACTCCAGATACTTAAGTACAAATTGCTACTCTATATGCCTGTGTGAGTTTTTTGTTTTGTTTTGGTTTTAAAAGATTTTATTTATTTATTTGACAGACAGAGATCACAAGCAGGCAGAGAGGCAGGTAGAGAGAGATGGGGAAGCAGGGTCTCCACTGAGCAGAAAGCCCGATGCGGGGCTTGATCCCAGAACCCTGAGACCATGCCCCGGGCTAAAGGCAGAGACCCAACCCACTGAGCCACCCAGGTGCCCCATGCCTGCATGAGTTTTTAGCAGGTGACTCAAAGGAGCATGTTGGAAACTGAGCTTGTGATCTTTCTCCTTAAGCCCTCTCCTCTCATGGATTTTCCAGTCACAGTTTATGGCAAGTCCATCTTTTTAAGACCAAAATTCTAGCAATCATTTTTGACTATTTTTCTTTCTTTCACACCCCACATCCAATTCATTAGTTCATCTGAAGTCTCTATCTTCAAAATATATGTTTCCACCTCTATTCTAGCCGTGTTTTCATTAGTAATGTAACTGTCACTCTGTGTCAAATTTCCATCACTCTTGCTAATGCTATTACTGCAGTAGATTCTTTACCGGTCTCATTTCTCTTCCTCCTTCCATTTCCCTCTATTCTCAATGGGGAAGCTAGAGTAAGTCTGTTTTAACGGAGAGATCATGCCAGATCATGCCACATGTCTGCTTAAAACTCAACAATGAATTCCCATATTACACTAAGTAAATGTCTAGAGTGATCTTTCCCCACATATTCACACAGCTGGGTCCCTCCGCTCTTTAGGCTTCTCAGAGAAACTTTGCCTGAGCATCAACTTAACATGACAACCCTCTCCAAGACTCCTGACTTTTTTTTTTTATCTTTACAACACTTATTGCTATCTAATATACTGTATCAGTGGTTCTCAAAGTGTGATGGCCAGACTAACTGTAACATCCTTACCTGAGAGCTTCTTAGAAGTGAAAGTGCTCAGCCCTCAGTCCATGCCTACTGAGTCAGAAATGTGAAGAAGGGAGACCAGCAATCTAAGTTTTGACAAGCCTTTCAGGTGATTCTGATGCAGGCTAATTTGAGAGCAATCTTATACACTTTCTTCATTTATTGTGTTGTACATATTATATTAAATACTATATATATATAAGACATAATATGTCTCTTTCCCCGAAGGATAAAGATCATCAAAGTATCATGAGGGAAGAATTTATTTTTATTAACTGCTGCTTCTAACCTGCTGACCTACAGAATGTGTTTCACAAATATTGCTAAATGAATGAGTAAATGGAGGACTTCACATCTCCATTCCCCTCCCCCTGTTTTTCCCTCTGTCTATAATGTTCTTCTTTCTTACCTTGTCTAATTAAGTCAGGCTGTATTTCTACACTTAATGTAGCTACCATACTCTCCTTGAAATTCTATGACTTTCTCCCTGCAACTTAATCTTTTTAAGCTCTTCTCTATTTGCTTATAGGAGATTTTCTGTCATTTATAGTAACATGACATATAATTAAGTTACCTATTTGAATGTCTACTTTCTCCACTACAAAATAAATTCTTTGAGGGAAATTTATTTTCTACATATCTACACCATTCCACAATACAGAATACAGAGTAACTCCTTGATCAGTATTTCCTAAATTATTGAATTAAACTTGGAAGATTGTCATCAGAGTTGTAAAACAATTGAAGACAACTGAGATTAATTTAATAAAAACATTTTGAGTATTGGCAAGATACAGAGTGTCCAAGAAAATCAAGGGAAGGGAGGAAGCCAGGCTTTATGAGGGCCAGGATCAAGAACCAGAAAACCTTTCTGAAATAAGGAAACTTCTTCTTCTGTGTTGACTGATGTGGGACTGCATGCACTTTACAAACAGAAGTCCTGTCTTCCCTTTGAATGGGAAGAAACAGGAAACAAGGCCTATGTGTTTCCCATTTCAACTGCAAAATGAAGACTTACTGACATCATTCTACCTCTTTTCCAGTTTAGAATCTGATTGGTCTGCTTCAGTTAGGGACTCACCCTTGATCAAATAAACAGTATTCCTACAGTTTATTCTCTGAGAATAGATGGGGGGAATGGTAGGCAATTTAATATACCCTTTGCCTTCACACACACACATGCACACACATGCACAATTTTAAATGTATATAACCATATAAATCATTAAATAAATTTATATATGAGATAAGATTCTACACTAGTGTTATTACTATTAGATTGAAGCACTGAAGAAAAACAGGAGACTTCTTGCAATTTTAGCATGGGTGCAAGTACATAATATAAATACCAACAACTGAAGTTTAAAATCTTTACAAAATTTCATATCAAAGGAACTTGTATGGTCTGAAAATTTTCTAGGAACCAGCCAAATCTAATTTGATGCATCTTTCTCACTAAAGTAACAGTAAAAGAAAAAAAGATTGTTTCCTTTTCTTTTGCCTCTGATAAGTGACATTTTAGGAACAGCAAGCCCAACAATTCTCTCATTTATGATAAAATATTTGTTAATTTTGATTATCTCTGTTGTGTCAAACAAGGAGCAGAGATATGCCCTCAACTTGCATTCTGTGCACAGGATATGAAATAAAATGAAAATAACTATGACATGTGCTTGATACAGAAGAGTGTATTGAAAGCTGTAGAGGGTAAGATACTGTTCACACAATTACGATTTTCTTTGGGGTAAGAGAAAAATCTCCTATCACTTGCATACTTTGTAATCATTCTTATACAGAAAAAGTGGCCCCTAATCCTGCTGAATTTTGTAGGCACAAAGAAAGAACTAGAGGCCACAGAATTTCCCCAGAGCATTTTGTATTAAAATGCTATATACAGCTCAGCTTCCTGGAACTAGTATTGATACAAGCCAATCTTAATTCAATTCCTACATTAAGTGCCTATACTAGATATACAGTAGGGACCCCTCTTTATAGCACTAGAACCACAGTGCATTCAGGTATGAAGAAAGCAGGTCAGTAATTCTTTTTTTTTAAACTTTTTCTACTTATAGTCATGCCTTCTCCCTTCTGGGCAGAGTAAATTTAGAGATCAGGAGCAAGTTTTAGGAACTTCTTTTTATCTGGGTGTCCATGACAGTGTTCTTCTAGTAGTTTCCCTAGCATAAAGAATAGGATCAAGCAAAATATTTTTAAATGTATATAAATTGCCAAATTACTTTCCAGATCTCCTGTCCGGTTAAAATGGTTAAAATAATGAACACATTTGGAAGACTAAATATTTATAAACTTCTAGTTGTATAGTTTAGTCCTCCATGGTATAACCTAAGTAAATAATAGAGAATATGCACATCTGGAACTGAGCTTGTTGCTTGAATAATTATTTTCTCTTCCCAGATTATCTAGATTTACTTGTCATTGAGCTTCCTGAGATTGAGGGCCATGCTATAGTTTATCTTCCATGCAGAGCCTAGCCTAGTGCCTGTCTACCATGCGGAGCATAGCCCAGTCTTCAGTGAATGCCATTTGAATGGACTCATCAGCTGGGTTATTGATTTACACTCACAGAACTGATTGCATAAAAGATACTCTCTACACACGATAAACAGTTAGAGGAAAATGCAATTTTATAACTCTTCGGCAATGAGCTTAAAGTCAGCCATTTCTATGCTTTGTTTTCCAAGAGGGGAATAATAAAATAAAATAATGATAGACCATTCATTTACCTGTCAGTTCTTCTGACACTTTTCTGAGATCATTTAGGTCTAATGCAGTTCTTTTATTTCCTTTATAGATGCCGATGTTTTTAATAGGAAAAAAAAAAAAAAGATTCTCTTGAAGTCTATTTGGAGTTTTCTGCTTTCTCTCAGACTCTTTGATGTATTTCAAGAAATATAGCACTTAAAAAGTGCATTGTGTCCTCATGCACATTACCCCCCTGCAAACCACCATCAAATGAAAGAAAGAAAGGAAAAAAAAAAAGACAAGTGTGGGGCTGATATATTTAGTTTTTATTTCTCCCTTTTACACTCCTTTTCACAGCCTCTCTGATGTAGACTCCCAGACATCTCGCACATGCTAGGACTCTGAAAATTGTTTTCACTACCATAAAACACTGAAGAAACATGATTCACAGCCTGATGAACTCTCTTTGTGGTTGTGAATATACCTTATTCACTCAATAATTTTCAGCAAGAAACAGTGAAATATGTGACAGGGGAAGGTCCAGGCCTGACACTGCTCCATACAAACTACTTTCCTTCATGTAAAAGTAGCACATTTACCCTTGGCATGACAAGCATTGGAAGAAATCAAGAGGGTCCGCAGGGATAAAAAGGTTATACTATATCCTTTATTCTTCTGAACATTTTAAAACACTATTTTTTAAACACTACTTTAGAAATTTTTTCAGAGCTGTATTCAGCATGAGGAAACTAATTTTTTTTTTAGTTTTTCTATTTATGAAGCAATAAATGAGCATTCGTCAATGTGACAAGATGTGAAATTGTATTTTTTTATTAATTATTTTTATTAACATATAATGTATCATTTGCCCCAGAGGTACAGGTCTGTGAATCGTCAGGCTTACCCATTTCACAGCACTCACCAGATCACATACCCTCCCCAAAGTCCATAAACCAACTACCCTCTCCATACCCCCATCTCCCCCAGCAACCCTCAATTTGTTTTGTGAGATTAAGAGTCTCTTATGGTTTGTTTCCCTCCCAATCCCATCTTGTTTCATTTTTTCCTTCCCTACCCTCCAAACCACCTACCCTGCCTCTCAAATTTCTCATATCAGGGAGATCATATGATAATTGTCTTTCTCTGATTGACCTATTTCGCTCAGCATAATACCCTCTAGTTCCATCCATGTTGTTGGAAGTGGCAAGATTTCATTTCCTTAGATGGCTGCGTGGTATTCCATTGTATATATATATACACATCTTCTTTATCCATTCATCTATTGATGGACATCTAGCTTCTTTATAATCTTTGGCTATTGTGGGCATTGCTGCTATAAACATTCCAGTGCACATGCTCCTTCAGATCACTGCATTTGTATCTTTGGGGTAAATACCCAGTAGTGCAATGGCTGGGTCACAGGGTAGCTCTATTTTCAACTTTTTGAGTAAACTCCATACTGTTCTCCAGAGTGGCTGCAACAGCTTAAATTCCCACCAACAGTGTAGGAGGGTTCCCCTTTCTCCGCATCCTTGCCAGCACCTGTCATTTCCTGACTGGTTAATTTTAGCCATTCCGACTGGTGTGAGGTGGTATCTCATTGTGGTTTTGATTTGTATTTCCCTGATCCCCAGTGATGTTCAGCACTTTTTCATGTGTCTCTTGGCTATCTGGATGTGTTCTTTGGAGAAATGTCTGTCCATGTCTTCTGCCCATTTCTTGATTGGATTATTTGTTCTTTGGGTGTTGAGTTTGATAAGTTCTCTATATATTTTGGATACTACCCTTTAATCTGATATGTCAATTGCGAATATCTTCTCGCATTCTGTGGGTTGTCTTTTGATTTTGTTGACTATTTCCTTTGCTGTGCAAAAGCTTTTGATCTTGATGAAGTCCCAATAGTTCATTTTTGTCCTTGCTTTCCCTTGCCTTTGGCGATGTTTCTAGAAAGAAGTTGCTGTGGCTGATGTTGAAGAGGTTGCTGCCTGTGTTCCCTCAGGGATTTTGATGGATTCCTATCTCACATTCAGGTCTTTCATCCATATCTTATCTATTTTCATGTGTGGTGGAAGGAAATGGTCCAATTTCATTCTTCTGCATGTGGCTGTAGAATTTTCCCAACACCATTTGTTGAAGAGACTTTATTTTTTCCACTGGATATTCTTTCCTGATTTGTGGAAGATTAGTTGACCATAGAGTTGAGGGTCTATTTCTTGGCTCTCTATTCTGTTCCATTGATCTATGTGTCAATTTTTGTGCCAGTAACACACTGTCTTGATGATTACTGCTTTGTAATACAACTTGAAGTCTGGAATTGTGATGCCACCAAATTTGGCTTCCTTTTTCAACATTCCTCTGATTATTTGGGGTCTTTTCTGGTTCCATACAAATTTTAGGACTATTTGTTCAATTTCTTTGGAAAAATATGAAGATATTTTGATAGGGATTCTGTTAAATATGTATATTGCTTTAGGTAGCATGGACATTTTTACAATAATTGTTCTTCCAATCCATAGTTTTTCCATTTCTTTGTATCTTCTTCAATTTCTTTCATGAATACTTCATAATTTTCTGAGTACAGATTCTTTGCCTCTTTGGTAAGGTTTATTCCTAGGCATCTTCTGGTTTTGGGTGCAACTATAAATGGGACTGATTCCTTAATTTCTCTTTCTACTGTCTTGCTGTTGGTGTATAGAAATGCAACTGACTTCTGTGCATTGATCATATATCCTGACACTTTACTTAAATCCTGCATGAGTTCTAGCAGATTTGGAGTAAAGTCTTTTGGGTTTTCCACATAAAGTATCATATCATCTGCAAAAAGTGAGAGTTTGTCTTCTTCTTTGCTGATTCAGATGCCTTTTGTTTCTTTTTGTTGTCTGATTGCTGAGGCCGGGACTTCCAGTACTATGTTGAATAGCAGTGGTGATAATGGACATCCCTCCCCTGTTCCTGAACTTAGGGGAAAAGCTCTCAGTTTTTCCCCATTGAGAATGATATTTGCTATGGGTTTTTCATAGATGGCTTTGATGATATTGAGGTATGTACCCTCTATCCCTACACTTTGAAGAGTTTTGATCAAGAAAGGATGCTGTACTTTGTCAAATGCTTTTTCAGCATCTATTGAGAGTATCATATGGTTCTTTTTCTTTCTTTTATTAATGTATTGTATCACATTGATTGATTTGTGGATCTTGAACCAACCTTGCAGCCCTGGAATAAATCCCACTTGGTCTTGGTGAATAATCCGTTTAATGTACTGTTGGATCCTATTGGCTAGTATTTTGGTGAGAATTTTCACATCTGTGTTCATCAAGGATATTGGTCTGTAATTCTCCTTTCTGATGGGGTCCTTGTCTGGTTTCGGGATCAAGGTAATGCTGGCCTCATAAAATGAGTTTGGAAGTTTTCCTTCCATTTCTATTTTTTGGAACAGTTTCAGGAGAATAGGTATTAATTCTTCTTTAAATGTTGGTAGAATTCGCATGGGAAGCCACCTGGCCCTGGGCTCTTGTTTGTTGGGAGATTTTTTGATGACTGCTTCAGTCTCCTTACTGGCTATGGGTCTGTTCAGGTTTTCTATTTCATCCTGGTTCAGTTGTGGTAGTTTTTATGTCTCTAGGAATGCTTCCATTTCTTCCAGATTGCCAAATTTGCTGGCGTATAATTATTCATAATGTGTTCTTATAAATGTTTATATTTCCTCGGTGTTGGTTGTGATCTCTCTGCTTTCATTCTTGATTTTATTTGTTTGCATCTTTTCTCTTTTCTTTTCAATAAGCCTGGCCAGGTGTTTATCAATATTTTCAATTCTTTCAAAGAACCAGCTGCTAGTTTTGTTGATTTGTTCTATTATTATTATTATCATCATCATTATTATTTTATTTATTTATTTATTTATTTATTTATTTATTGGTTTCTATTCCATTGATTTCTGCTCTGATCTTTATTATTTCTCTTCTCCTGCTGGGTTTAAGCTTCCTTTTCTGTTCTTTATCCAGCTCCTTTAGGTGTAGGGTTAAGTTATGTACTTGAGACCTTTCTTGTTTCTTAAGAAAGGCTTGTATAGCTACACATTTTCCTCTCAGAACTGCCTTTGCTGTGCCTCACAGATTTTGAGCGGTTGTATTTTCATTTTCATTTGTTTCCATGAATTTTTTCAATTCTTCTTTAGTTTCCTGGTTGGTCCATTCATTCTTTAGTAGGATGCTCTTTAGCCTCCACGTATTTGAGTTCTTTCCAACTTTCCTCTTGCGATTGAGTTCTAACTTCAGAGAATTGTGGTCTGAAAGTAAGCAGGAGATGATTCCTATCTTTTGGTACTGGTTGAGACCTGATTTGTGACCCAGGATAATCTATTCTGGAGAATGGTCCATGTGCACTAGAGAAGAATGTGTATTCTGTTGCTTTGGGATAGAATGTTCTGAATATATCTGTGATGTCCATCTGGTCCAGTGTGTCATTTAAGACCTTTATTTCCTTGCTGATCTTTTGCTTGGATGATCTGTCCATTTCAGTGAGGGGGTTGTTAAAGTCCACTACTATTATTGTATTCTTGTTGATGTGTTTCTTTGATTTCATCATTAATTGGTTTATATAGTTGGCCGCTCCCATGTTAGGGGCATAGATATTTAAAATTGTTAAATCTTCTTGTTGGAAAGACCCTTTGAGTATGATGTGGTGTCCTTCCTCATCTCTTATTATAGGCTTTGGCTTAAAATCTAATCAATCTGATATAGGGATTGCCACCCCAGCTTTCTTTTGATGTCCATTAGCATGGTACATTGTTTTCCACCCCCTCACTTTCAATCTGGAGGTGTCTTTGGTCTAAAATGAGTTTCTTGTAGGCAGCATATTGAAGGTTTTTGTTTTTTTATCCATTCTGATACCCTGTGTCTTCTGATTGGGGCATTTAGCACATTTACATTCAGGGTAACTATTGAGAGATATGAAGTTAGTGCCATGGTATTGCCTGTAAGATGACTGTTACTGTATGTTTTCTCTGTTGCTTTCAGGTCTACTACTTTTAGGCTCTCTCTCTGCTTAGAGGACCCCTTTCAATATTTCCTGGAGAACTGGCTTGGTGTTTTCAAATTCTTTTAGTTTTTGTTTGTCCTGGAAGCTTTTTATCTCTCTATTTTCTTTTCTTTTCTTTCTTTTTTTTTTTTTTTTCTCCTTCTATTTTCAATAATAGCCTAGCTGGATATAGTATTCTTGGCTGCATGTTTTCTCGTTTAGTGCTCTGAATATATCATGGCAGTTCTTCCTGTCCTGCCAGGTCTCTGTGGATAAGACTGCTGCCAATCTAATATTTTTACCATTGCATGTCACAGACTTCTTGTCCCAAGCTGCTTTCAGGAGTTTCTCTTTGTCACTAAGACTTGTAAGTTTTACTATTAGATGACGGGGTGTGGACCTATTCTTACTGAATTAAAAAAAAAAAAAATCTATCTATATATCCCTTCATTGTGTTTAACCTTATTTTTTGTAAAAATATAGTTTTTATTTCTTTAAAATGTTGGAATACAATTTCTTCTAATAGATCAAAATACAACCTAAATCTAACACATGGCTTTGATCTAGTCTCCAGCCTGAGCACATTGTCTCCTTTTTTTTTTTCCTTTTCTTTTTCTAACCAACTTATCTTATGAAATACTTTCATGCAATTTTTTCTAAATCTTTATCTTTACAGTCATATTCCTTCCCTACATCATGTTTACCCTTATTGTTGTGTGTGTGTGTGTATATATATATATATATATATATATATATATATAATTCTTTAAAATTTTGGGAGGTACTTTCTTCTAAGGGACCAGAATTCACCCAAAATCAAGTGGGTGTCTGTATTCTATTCACCATTCTAATATCTATATATAGATAGATATAGATATAGATATATAGATAGATTTTTTTTTTTTAATTTCCTTTTCCCCCTTTCTTCTCCCCATGATTTTGGGTCTCTTCTGATTTGGTTAGCATACATTTTCCTGGGGTCTTTTCCACCCTTTTAGTATTTTATTTTCTTATCTGGATAAAATGACAAGGCTGGAAAAAGTCACCACAAAAAAAAGAACAAGAGGTTGTCCTGACAGCTAGGGACCTAATCAATACAGACATTGGTAATATGTCAGAACTAGAGTTCAGAGTGATGATTCTCAAAGTGTTGGCTGGGCTTGAAAAAGGCAAGGAATATATTAGATGGGGTGTGGACCTATTCTTACTGATTTTGAGGGGGATTCTCTGTGCCTCCCGGGTTTTGATGCTTGTTCACTTTGCCATATTAGGGTAATTCTCTATCATAATTCACTCCAATATACCTTCAGCCCCTCTCTTCTTCTGGAATCCCAATTATTCTAATATTGTTTTGTCTTATGGTATCACTTTTCTCTCAAATTCTCCCCTCATGGTCTGGTAGTTTGCTCTCTTTTGCTCTGCTTCCTTATTGTCTTGGTCTTCTACATCACTAACTTTCTCTTCTGCCTCATTAATCCTAGGAGTAAGAGTCTCCATTTTTTTTTTAATAAACATATAATGTATTATTAGCCCAAGGAGTACAGATCTGTGAATTGCCAGGCTTACACACTTCATAGAACTCACCATAGCACATACCCTCCGCAGTGTCTGTAAGTAAGCCTCCATTTTTTATTGCACCTCATTAATAACTATTTTTTTTTTATTTCAACTTGGTTAGATTTTAGTTCTTTCATTTCTCCAGAAAGTGATTTTTTTTTTTTTTAGAAAGGCTTTCTCTAATATCTTCCATGCCTTTTTCAAGCCCAGCCAGCACTTTGAGAATCATCATTCTGAACTCTAGTTCTGACATATTACCAATGTCTGTATTGATTAGGTCCCTAGCTGTCAGGACAACCTCTTGTTCTTTTTTTGTGGTGACTTTTTCCAACCTTGTCATTTTATCCAGATAAGAATATATGAACAAGAAAATAAAATACTAAAAGGGTGGAAAAGACCCCAGGAATATGTATGCTAACCAAATCAGAAGAGACCCAAAATCATGGGGAGAAGAAAGGGGGAAAAGGAAATTAAAAAAAAAAATCTATCTATATATCTATATCTATATCTATCTATATATAGATATTAGAATGGTGAATAGAATACAGACACCCACTTGATTTTGGGTGAATTCTGGTCCCTTAGAAGAAAGTACCTCCCAAAATTTTAAAGAATTATATATATATATATATATATATATATATACACACACACACACACACAACAATAAGGGTAAACATGATGTAGGGAAGGAATATGACTGTAAAGATAAAGATTTAGAAAAAATTGCATGAAAGTATTTCATAAGATAAGTTGGTTAGAAAAAGAAAAGGAAAAAAAAAAAGGAGACAATGTGCTCAGGCTGGAGACTAGATCAAAGCCATGTGTTAGATTTAGGTTGTATTTTGATCTATTAGAAGAAATTGTATTCCAACATTTTAAAGAAATAAAAACTATATTTTTACAAAAAATAAGGTTAAACACAATGAAGGGATATATAGATAGATTTTTTTTTTTTAATTCAGTAAGAATAGGTCCACACCCCGTCATCTAATAGTAAAACTTACAAGTCTTAGTGACAAAGAGAAACTCCTGAAAGCAGCTTGGGACAAGAAGTCTGTGACATGCAATGGTAAAAATATTAGATTGGCAGCAGTCTTATCCACAGAGACCTGGCAGGACAGAAAGAACTGCCATGATATATTCAGAGCACTAAACGAGAAAACATGCAGCCAAGAATACTATATCCAGCTAGGCTATTATTGAAAATAGAAGGAGAAAAAAAAAAAAAAAGAAAGAAAAGAAAAGAAAATAGAGAGATAAAAAGCTTCCAGGACAAACAAAAACTAAAAGAATTTGAAAACACCAAGCCAGCTCTCCAGGAAATATTGAAAGGGGTCCTCTAAGCAGAGAGAGAGCCTAAAAGTAGTAGACCTGAAAGCAACAGAGAAAACATACAGTAACAGTCATCTTACAGGCAATACCATGGCACTAACTTCATATCTCTCAATAGTTACCCTGAATGTAAATGTGCTAAATGCCCCAATCAGAAGACACAGGGTATCAGAATGGATAAAAAAACAAAAACCTTCAATATGCTGCCTACAAGAAACTCATTTTAGACCAAAGACACCTCCAGATTGAAAGTGAGGGGGTGGAAAACAATGTACCATGCTAATGGACATCAAAAGAAAGCTGGGGTGGCAATCCCTATATCAGATTGATTAGATTTTAAGCCAAAGCCTATAATAAGAGATGAGGAAGGACACCACATCATACTCAAAGGGTCTTTCCAACAAGAAGATTTAACAATTTTAAATATCTATGCCCCTAACATGGGAGCGGCCAACTATATAAACCAATTAATGATGAAATCAAAGAAACACATCAACAAGAATACAATAATAGTAGTGGACTTTAACAACCCCCTCACTGAAATGGACAGATCATCCAAGCAAAAGATCAGCAAGGAAATAAAGGTCTTAAATGACACACTGGACCAGATGGACATCACAGATATATTCAGAACATTCTATCCCAAAGCAACAGAATACACATTCTTCTCTAGTGCACATGGACCATTCTCCAGAATAGATTATCCTGGGTCACAAATCAGGTCTCAACCAGTACCAAAAGATAGGAATCATCTCCTGCTTACTTTCAGACCACAATTCTCTGAAGTTAGAACTCAATCGCAAGAGGAAAGTTGGAAAGAACTCAAATACGTGGAGGCTAAAGAGCATCCTACTAAAGAATGAATGGACCAACCAGGAAACTAAAGAAGAATTGAAAAAATTCATGGAAACAAATGAAAATGAAAATACAACCGCTCAAAATCTGTGAGGCACAGCAAAGGCAGTTCTGAGAGGAAAATGTGTAGCTATACAAGCCTTTCTTAAGAAACAAGAAAGGTCTCAAGTACATAACTTAACCCTACACCTAAAGGAGCTGGATAAAGAACAGAAAAGGAAGCTTAAACCCAGCAGGAGAAGAGAAATAATAAAGATCAGAGCAGAAATCAATGGAATAGAAACCAATAAATAAATAAATAAATAAATAAATAAATAAAATAATAATGATGATGATAATAATAATAATAGAACAAATCAACAAAACTAGCAGCTGGTTCTTTGAAAGAATTGAAAATATTGATAAACACCTGGCCAGGCTTATTGAAAAGAAAAGAGAAAAGATGCAAACAAATAAAATCAAGAATGAAAGCAGAGAGATCACAACCAACACCGAGGAAATATAAACATTTATAAGAACACATTATGAATAATTATACGCCAGCAAATTTGGCAATCTGGAAGAAATGGAAGCATTCCTAGAGACATAAAAACTACCACAACTGAACCAGGATGAAATAGAAAACCTGAACAGACCCATAGCCAGTAAGGAGACTGAAGCAGTCATCAAAAAATCTCCCAACAAACAAGAGCCCAGGGCCAGGTGGCTTCCCATGCGAATTCTACCAACATTTAAAGAAGAATTAATACCTATTCTCCTGAAACTGTTCCAAAAAATAGAAATGGAAGGAAAACTTCCAAACTCATTTTATGAGGCCAGCATTACCTTGATCCCGAAACCAGACAAGGACCCCATCAGAAAGGAGAATTACAGACCAATATCCTTGATGAACACAGATGTGAAAATTCTCACCAAAATACTAGCCAATAGGATCCAACAGTACATTAAACGGATTATTCACCAAGACCAAGTGGGATTTATTCCAGGGCTGCAAGGTTGGTTCAAGATCCACAAATCAATCAATGTGATACAATACATTAATAAAAGAAAGAAAAAGAACCATATGATACTCTCAATAGATGCTGAAAAAGCATTTGACAAAGTACAGCATCCTTTCTTGATCAAAACTCTTCAAAGTGTAGGGATAGAGGGTACATACCTCAATATCATCAAAGCCATCTATGAAAAACCCATAGCAAATATCATTCTCAATGGGGAAAAACTGAGAGCTTTTCCCCTAAGTTCAGGAACAGGGGAGGGATGTCCATTATCACCACTGCTATTCAACATAGTACTGGAAGTCCCGGCCTCAGCAATCAGACAACAAAAAGAAACAAAAGGCATCTGAATCAGCAAAGAAGAAGACAAACTCTCACTTTTTGCAGATGATATGATACTTTATGTGGAAAACCCAAAAGACTTTACTCCAAATCTGCTAGAACTCATGCAGGATTTAAGTAAAGTGTCAGGATATATGATCAATGCACAGAAGTCAGTTGCATTTCTATACACCAACAGCAAGACAGAAGAAAGAAATGAAATGGTACTCACAGATCATGCTAGTATAAGCTCACTTCCTTCTCTTCTGTTCTGGACTGCTTTTTTAATTGCATGCATTTACTTTCATGCTTGTGAGGACTCATGACAGCACCTCCCCTGCCCCACCACCTGATACCTTTCCTGATAATTTAACCACGTTTTATTAAATACCTACTACATTTCAAAAATTATGCTAAGTATAAGAGATGTAGTTTTGAATGCATAAGACAGAAACTCTGTCCTCTGGGTCTTATGGGAGAAAAATGGTTATTAAGTGAGTGTGATCCCTATATCCCAGATCACTCTAACTATTGACAAATACAGAATTTGTTTTTTTTCTTGGAGATTATGTTATTTTATTATATGGAATAAACATCTCCAAGTCTGAAATGATGTGAGAAATAGCTAATGAGTGTCTATTGAGATTAAATTTGTAGGATACTTTTTTCCACATTTACTGATCTAATATCAGATGTATAAATATTTGCAATATCATATTTATTATAAAATTTGAGAAAATTTAGGATTTGAAATTTCATTTGATCATATGTCTTTATTTTTTATTTTTTATTTTTTTTTAAGATTGAGTCTTTTATTTTCTTCCCTGAGGTGGCCGCAATGTGTAGCCTTATCCTTTATGCACATAATATGAAACAATTAAGGAATAAGACAAAGGGACTAACACGTAATCTCTGACAAAGGAAGGTTGGATGATTTCTCTGACTTCTGTATGCACCTGTTCTGAATGTAGAATCAGGAAGCCTTTTCAATCCACCTACAAATGATGTTCGGCCAAGGTAGGCTTCTTACCAGAAATACCAGAAATTGAATAAATGGAGAATATGTAAGCACACACTTCTGTGGCAAAAAAATAAAAAAATCTTACTTCATGTTTGATGTTTGCTGAAAGCTTTCAAGCTCTACCCATCCCTTTGCCACTCTCGCATCACGTCTGAGCAAGCTATTGTGAAAGCCCAGATGCTGCCGTCCCTCTGGCACTGGCAGAACCATACCTGCCCTGGCCTGTGCATGCACAGAGGGAATCTCACTCCAACCCCACTCCTGAACTCCGTAAAAGCTGAAGGTAGTCACACAGCCTGGCTCCCTCAAATCATTGAAGAAACTGCTTAGGAACCTTCCCTTCTATCACTAGAAAGCTTCATTGTGTGATTTTTAATACTCTGCATGTTCGTGTGTGTGTGTGTGTGTGTGTGTGAGAGAGAGGGAGAGGGAGAGAGAGAGATAGCACTAGTCTTAACATTCAAATCAAATTTTATATGGGAGGTCCATCCTGCCTCTGAAGACTGCCACATCAGGCAGCTTCTCCCCAAGAGAAAAATGAAAAGATAGAGAAGTAGGGGTCGGGTATGTAGGATTAGTTCTTCCTTTCATCTAGCATGTCAGGCAAACCATTTCTTTCCCCTAGTGGGTGGAGGCACTGAATGAGTGGTGGGAAGAAGTTAAGAAATATAAAGACTTTGGATGAAGTACTCTATATGGAAGGAAACATCAACATTGGGGAAGAACTCTCACATTTTCCAAGTACTCGGATGCTATTTCAATTCCCTGTTTTCCGACCCCCAAAATAGAGTCCCTGCTGACCTGCAGGGGATATGTTTTAAGACCCCAGTGGATATCTGAAACCACAGATAGTACCAAATTCATATATACTGGGTTCTTTTTCCTATGCATATATACCTATGATAAAATTTAATTTACAAATTAGGCACATTAGGATATTACCAATAACAACTAAGAATAGAATAATTAATATATTAAAATAAAAGTTAAATGAATGTGATCTTTCCTCTCACCCTCTCAAAATATCTTATTGTAGTGTACTCACTCTTCCTCTTGTGATATTGTGAAATGATAAAATGCCTGCATGGAGAGATGAAGCAAGGTGAATGGCATAAGTATTGTGATATAGTGTTAAGCTATTACTGACATTGACCTTCTGGCAATATGTCAGAAGGAAGATCGTCTGCTTTTGGACTGTGGTTGACAGGAGTAACTAAAACCAAGGAAAGTGAAACCCTGCATAAGGATACTATAGACTTCTCTTGGAATTCTGGACTTCTACTCTCAACTCTGCAGGTGTCCCGGGTTCTTGACTATTCATGCCTCCACTCTTCCCAAAAATCTTACTTTTTGGTTCTTTAGATGATCAAAGCTTTTAGCTAGAAAATGATATAATTCGTCCATGTAAATAAAAGTATTCTTGTTTCAGAATTAATACATTCATGTTTCTCCCGTATTTGTGCATTTCAGAACCATTTCCTCAAGATCATGTCTCTTTCCAGGCAACAGACTCTCATAGTAAGGATTTTATGCATGCTGCATAATCAGTGTAAAGATCTTTCACTATCCCTCCAATCAAATCCCACCCAAAGGGATTGTTCTGACCAGAAAAATAGATCTTCTAAGCTCTGGGCTATATTCAAAGAGATAAATCAAAAAGCAACTGGTTTCTAAAGTTCCTCATGAAATGAATATCACAGCTATTTGTTAGCAGTCTAGCAGAGCAAGAAATAAGATACCAAATAAAGTGTGAAAAATAGTTTTAAAATTTTCATATCCCAGATTTAGCAGTGTCTGTTAAATATGCTCAAAGGGAGTTTACATGAAATCTTAGTATATTATAAATAACATTTTTGAGACTATTAGGCTTGATAAAACTTAAAAATGCCCTTTTATCGTGTCACAATCAGAATTTACATATATCTTTCATAGGCAAATACATGAAATTTCTTCTAATATTACTTTTTTGTAGTAAAGATTGTGAGTCTGTCTAGGATAAGGCATGATACATACAAGTCTTTGGTTTGGTTTTTACGACACAAATGTTGATGCTGAACTGAGCTAAAACCAGTCATTTATTTCTCTTGTGCAAACAATATACTATGCATCCACTTCATAAAGAATGAGCCCTCAACTGGCTTCTCCAACTCTCCTTCAAAACATGTGTGATGCTTTTATATTTTCCTTAGTTCTTTGGCTGTGCACCTCAAAAGAAAGAGAAAAATCACCTCCACTACAAAACACTTGGAATGCTGGTCCTCAAATCAGTTACTAATTATCTTGCTTGAAAAGGTTTATCTAACAGTTGTGTAATATTTAAAGCTGAGTGAAAATGGCTAGAATTTTGTAAACTACCACTTAATTCACTATTTAGGCTTCCACACTCCCCTGACAGCATTTTGTATCATTAGATTCCAAAATCACATCTTTATACCTATAAGAAATAATCTCTTCTGCAAGTTTCTTTTCTTCTTTTGCTTGTTCTTAAAATGTTACATATTCCTTGGATATTCTATTTTAGGAAAGAAGTCCTAGTGTCTCCTGGAAAGTTCATTCTTACCCAAGGTTTCAACCACTACCAACACGCAAGTATACTGTAAATATTTACCAGGAGCTCAGACTTCTAATTTCACAACCCCATATAGAGAGCTTTTAACATGGAAGTAAAACAAAACAAAACAAGAAACCAGATAGATAGATAGATAGATAGATGATAGATAATTCTCTGTTCACTCTGCATTGCATAATTTTTCTATCTAGATTTCCCAGCCTTCCTTTTTTTACATGATCATCTTTTAAGACTCAACCCAAACGTCACCTACTTTGTCTCTTTTCCATGTGAAATTCATCTCTTCATCCTCTCTTTCTTTCAGTTAATATTTGCATTATTGTATATGTAATACTATACTGAGTTTGACTTACCTAAAAATTTCTACCTAATATTTTGGAGTCTCTTAAGAAAAAGGATGTTGTCAATGAAAGCTTTATATGTTTTTGGCATATTTAAAGTTATTTTTTAAAGTTATGGAAGTTATGGATATGATAATATTTAATAAAATGAAAATTATTTCAAAGTGTTGCTGAAATAACAGGTTTTTATTGATGATATGTATTTTTACAATCAATAGAAAATAAACTTTCTGGGGCGCCTGGGTGGCTCAGTGGATTAAGCCTCTGCCTTCAGCTCAGGTCATAATCCCAGGGTCCTGGGATCGAGCCCCACATCAGGCTCTCTGCTCAGCAGGGAGCCTGCTTCCCCCTCTCTCTCTGCCTGCCTCTCTGCCTACTTGATCTCTCTCTGTCAAATAAATAAATAAAATCTTAAAAAAAAAAAAAAGAAAAGAAACTTCTACTTCTTCATATGGTCCTTTCATATGTTTTATTTTAAAAGCCTGAGAATCAATAATGAGGGATTGTGTATTTTTATAAAAACAAAACAAAACAAAACAAACAAACAAACAAAAAAAAACATTGAGATATGCGAAACCCACTTGAAGTACATACAATAATACATGGTATGTATTATTTTTGGCTTGATTAACATGACTTTTAACTATGACAAAAGGATATAAAATTTGTCTGAAAACAATTCCTTTTCACAGGGCTGTAGTGGTTTTTATTCTGTGTTATTCCATCCCACTATTGTGTGTTATCAATGAATTGCAATTTTATACCTGTGTGTGTTTTGATGTCATTTAGTATTCATATTCTGTTTTTTAGATACTCCATAATAATTGAGCTATCATGATTTGGCCTAAAAATCCTTAAATATTTTTCTCAAAGACAGTACCCCAAATCTTTTCTTTTTTGGGACATATACCTAGAATTGACTAACCATATATAAGATATTGTTAATAGAAATTAAAAAAAAATATTTAAGCATTTCTGTCTCCTTTAATAGTTTACAAGTATAATAACACTTTGCATCTTCATTTGAACTGTTTCTTCCTCTTCTTGCCTGGAATGGAATGCCTACCCTTAGAAATCTCCAGCCCTCCTTTATCATCCAGTCCCCATTAATTTTCTTAGAGTATGACAAGATATTGAAAATAAGATTGCTGGAGTTTGGTGAAAGCTAATTTAAATAAGAGTCTTTTTTAAAAAGATATATGTGCAATGATCAGGACTTAAATATAGCAAGGGAAGGAAAAGCTATCTGATATATTCAGAGGCCTTTACATTTCGTTCTTATTTGGGATTGTGTTCTACAAGCTTGGAAGCTAAGAGAACTTATATTCAGATAAATGAGGTTATTGGTGTTGAATTTTTGCATGGAATCTGGGCGATTTGGATTAAGTTTTCCTTTGCCTATACAACAATTTGCAACAAGAGGTAAACACAAACATATATACACACATATATAATATAGATATTAATATTAAAGTGGAGAATTATATCCTTGGTATTAACAAAGAATGTGGCATTTGTAAGTTCATTACTCAATAAATTCATAATATTTATCCCCATTTTTATCCAGTTTACTAGAAGTTTCAGGCTTACTTCTGTTATTATTTCCTTTCTGTTGAGATTTTTTTTTTTAATCATTCTTTAAGGGTAGATCTGCTAACAACAAATTATCTTATTAGTTTGTCTGACAACACCTTTATGTCCTTTTCATTCTTAATTTCTTTTTCTTTTTTTTTTAAGAATTAAGAAATATTTCTACAGGGTACCTGGGTGGCTCAGTGGGTTAAAACCTCTGCCTTCGGCTCAGGTCATGATCCCAGGGTCCTGGAATCAAGCCCCACATCGGGCTCTCTGCTCAGTGGAGAGCCTGCTTCCCCCCTCTCTCTGTCAAATAAATAAATAAAATCTTAAAAAAAAAAAAAAGAAATATTTCTACAATATTGTTGTTAACAGTTCTTTTCTTTTTTTTTTTAATATTTTATTTATTTTTATTTGACAGAGATCACAAGTAGGCAGAGAGGCAGGCAGAGAGAGAGGAAGGGAAGCATGCTCCCCGCTGAGCAGAGAGCCCGATGCGGGGCTCGATCCCAGGACCCTGGGATCATGACCTGAGCTGAAGGCAGAGGCCCTAACCCACTGAGCCACCCAGGCACCCCAGTTCTTTTCTTTTAGTACATGAAAAACATTTTGCTGCTTCTTTCTGGAAGAAGGTGAAAAATCTACTGTCATTTGATTTGGTGTTCTCTTACAAGTAATGTAAAACTATTCTCTAGTTGCTTTCAAGATATTTTCATTGTCTTCAATTTTTAGAAGTTTAATATGATGTATTCTAGCTTGAATTTATTTGTATTTATCCTTTTTGGAGTTTACTTGGCTTATTAAATCTGTAAGTTTTGTTCTTCAAGTAGGGTAAGTTTTCAGCTGCTATTTCTTTGAATATTCTTTTAGTCCTATTCACTCTCTTCTCTCATTCTCGGAGTTCAATGATAGAGACTTATCTCATTTGTCATTGTCCTAGATATGGTTTTGTGGGGCTTTTTTCAGGGGAGGGCTCTATTTTCTCTCTGTTTAACAATCCGAACAAGTCCTCAAGTTCACTGATTCTGTACTCTGTTATCTCTACTATCAGGCCATTCAGCAATGGATATTATATTATGAGACTTTGGATGCTACTCAGTTTTCTCTTTTGGCAGGCATTCTTCGTGTTGAGGTGTAGCAAGCCAGGTTTGGGTGTGTGTTCAGCTTTCTTCTGGACCTTACCAATGCTACCTCAGGAAAAGTGGTGAGAGCTGACTCAGACTGCCTTGGGGTAAAAATTCTGGCGGGCATTTTCTGGTGAAAGTGGGGAACCAACAACACTGACCTGTTGTTCCTAAGGGGGGTGTGTAAACTCAGCTTCCCAATGAGCTAACACCAGGGCAGAGGGAAGCATAGGAGTGACTCACACTCCTTTTTTGCTGCAGGGTGGGGCAGAAGCTTAGGGGACTGACACTACCTTGAAAAAGAGAGAGAAGCATCATCTACTTCCAATGAATACAGGATGGAAGATAGAAATGCCTCTGCATGTTTCTGTGCAAGCTGGGTGGGGAGAGTGGAAGATCAGCTCTGCATTCAGCTCAGTTAAAACTACAGAAGCAGAGTGTGGTGATTTTTCCATTATGTTTGGCTGAAATAAGTGTTGCTAAAAAGGTTTTCTGTTATGAGGCACATTTTTCCAAATCTCTGACTAGAGGAAAAGATCTAAAAGTTTTTTTGTTTTGTTTTGTTTTGTTTTGTTTTTGTTTGTTTGTTTGTTAATTTGTTTGATTTGTCAATGCCTATTGGTAATTCCAGGTTAGGGACTTCTAGAGCCTTCTCTCTAGGATATACAAAGGGATAAGAAATTAGGGGAATTCACCAGCAGCTATGGAAAACTTTAGACAGTGTGCTGTCTTTAAAAAAAAAAGTATTTTATTTGTTAATTTTGAGA
Organism: Martes martes; assembly: GCF_963455335.1. Taxonomy (NCBI): domain Eukaryota; kingdom Metazoa; phylum Chordata; class Mammalia; order Carnivora; family Mustelidae; genus Martes; species Martes martes. The sequence continues at coordinate 165,995,541 of NC_137889.1, read as the reverse complement.
GAGATAGACAGAGAGAGAGAGAGAGAGAGTGCATGAGTTGGGGGGGGGGCAGGGGAGGAGAAAAAGAGAGAGAGAATCCCAAGCAGGCTCCATGCACAGCCCTGGAGCCTGAAGCGGGGCTCATTTTCAGGACCCTGAGATCATGACCTGAGTTAAAATCGAGAGTCAGAAGCTCAACCAACTGAGCCACCCAGGTGCCCTGGCAGTGTGCCTTCTTTCCACTTTTCAGAGTGTTCTTGTTTGTGGTGTCATTTCCAGGATTTTGTTTGTGCTTCAGAAGAAGGTGGATCATCCATCCTTATTGCAATAGCTATTTCTGTCTGTCATCACTTCACTCTGTCCACCTTCCACCGATAGACATGTAGTCCCCTGCTTATACTTCACTTCTTCCCAGAATTTTCTCAACTCTTTCTGTTAGCTTCTAGAGGCTATTTCTTAGATAGGTATTCTTAGCTATGCACAGACGTAAGCCATTTTACTTTCCTTTGTCTTCTCTCCAACAACAACATTATCCGTGAAGCCTTGTAAAAGTGCATCCTCTTGCTTGTGCAATTTTGATGATGGATTCTTAAAATCACACTGTATTAGTTCCATATTGGTCCAAATATATTGTGTTAAAGTTGGAAAAATATCTACCCTTCAAGCCCATACATGTTCAGGAGGTACCAAAGTAAGTCATGGTGATTTAAAGAGGGTCACTTTCACTTCTAATAGCTCAAAAGTTTTTTGTGTAATTATGCCGGGTTGAATAGTATCCTGCAAACATTCATATCTACTCAGAATATGTGAGTGTGACATCATGTAGAAATACTGTCCTTATGGAAGTAATCAAATGAAAAGGATGTCGTAGTGGGTTAGAATGGGCCTTAAATCCAATATGATTCCTGTTATTATACTAGAAAAATTTGGACAGAGAGATACACAAGGGATAGCTGAATGAATTGATTAAGTACATTTGCTTAGCTTCTACCTGTGCCCAGAAAAGTGAAGTCCTGAGTTCATAAATTAATTAGAGAAAACGGAAAGCTAAAGCAGAACATAGCAAGTGGATTGTGGTAAATGATTTTCCCCTAACTTTTTCTTAGACCATGGACATGTTTATTTTTATTGAGTTATTCTATGTCTTTAATTTAGGTAGTTTGAGTCAAATTCCAGAACTCTTTTTTACTTACTCCTTTGCCTTTTCACTGGTTATGCTATTATTTCCTATTGTTTATTTCTGAGAAGCCAAAAAACAAAGCACATGATAAAAGCTAGCACTGGCTATACTGAGTTCTATCAGTTATGCTCATCAAAGGAACAGTAAATGAAAACCAAAATGGTTCATGTCTGAGTCTGTAGGAAATTTTTCCTGCATTCCCATGATCCTCACATTCACTGGTTTAAGTACTAAGGTTTTGCCGTAATGCCAGCACACATTTCACAACAGGCTCGACAGCTCTCTGGTTTGGTTATTGATAGTCTTATTCTTTTCCTGCCAAGCCTGCCCTGTACTCAGGAATATGATGGGAGTGTCAGCTGTGTATCAGAATCCACTGTCCAATGCAAACTGAGGAGAGAACTAAGTTTGAGATTTAGGGTTGCATTTTTAGGAGATCTGATGCCTAACTGTAGGCAAAAGGTAACTTCTAAGTACCAGTAAGTTGAGTTGGGGTGTGGGTATGAGATGTGTTCAGGGAAGCAGCCTGGCCCAGGGAAATGAGAGATGATGATAGACTCCTAGGGGAGCATAGAGGACATCACGTAGATGATGAAGTTAATACATCTGTGATCATGCTATACAGTTGTCTCATATGGGTCTATTTATGTAAGAAAGTTTCTGTTTGTGAAGATATTTTAGGGATATAGAGACATTGTCTAGCTGGCAGCAAGGTCAGAACTCATCTATGTTGCTCCACTTAGGCTTGGGATATAGAATACAAAATCTCAGAGCACACAATAAGGGGTACTAGCTTTGGGGAATCCCTGCTGTGTTCAGAGTTCAGTGAATTGTTTTCCTTTGCTTGAATACCCATTGCATACTCTGAATTTGTTTTAACACATCAAGAGAATAAGGCTTAGAGACTGTAAAAAAATCCAGGTAGCTTTCATAGAAAATCCCATTTGTCAAACACTCAGAAATAAAGGTCTCTGTTGAATCCTTTCTAACAGAAGGTGGCTGGGTTTATCTGATCCAGATAGTGATGATCCTACAGTACCCAAAGCTTTGTCATGTCCCCTGGGGTCTTACATGTCAGACAGAAAGAGTGATAAAACTACTGATGACTCTAATCCTCAGGGTTCACAGTAGAAATGGACATGGATGCCAGAAATGTTCTGACATCTGTTCTTCCTACCCACCAAAGTATAAGTCTGGGCCTCTGCACAGTTACTAATGAAGTGAAATACAGGGTGAAAAAAGGAGAGAAAGAAAAGAAAACACAGCTTAAATATATATACATGCACATAATACCCATGCAAGTGTTGGGATTTCTTTTTTATCTCTTAAATTCACCCATTTCTTTGCTTGGGTTCTAAAGCATTTGAAAGAGAAAACCTAAGAATGGCATATGAAGACCAAAGAACTCCTCTACTATTGATAGAAGCCACACTGGAGGACAGGACTGGGTAATATTAACCAGGTGAGTCTGCCAGCCCTTAGCTACAGAATTAAGAATACTTCCTCATCTGGACTTGCAAGTGCTAGCCTTGGAGCAGGTTTGTCCCTATGGCAGGGTGGGAGCTAACCTTTGAGGAAGCAGAGGATACTTCTGACTTCCTGGAATATCTGATCCCTGAGGGACTGAGGGGGCACAGGGTTCAAAAAACATGCCCAGTTTTTCTTCCCAAATTTATCAGTTACATCATTTCTAGACATCTCTTAGGAAAGAATGACAAAATGAGCATACAAAGATTGCAACTAGCAATCTAGCAGTCTATTGAGCTCTAGAAACATGAGGAAAAATTATATGTATGTGTGTGTGTATATATATATATACACACACACACAAATATATATAATGCATTTATTAAATATCATATTTATCATATTCAGTCCTGTGTGTGTGTGTGTGTGTGTGTGTGTGTGTGTAATGCTCTTTAGTGTTCTATATTTTATTTAGGTGTGTCTCCAAGAACTGTATTCTAATTCACTGATGCAGAGTTTATAATAGTTGTTGAATTTTGCATGCCAGGGACTAAATTTTTCACTTCAAGGATTTCTAACTGACTCTTTTCCATATTCCTCTATACTAATATTGTTTCTACCTCTACTTGTTTTATCATTTCCTGTTCACCTTTGTATTATTCTCTCTCTCTCTCTTTTGTCTCTTTTCTCTATACTATCGTACTGCCATATTAAAATGTACTAGTTTCCTTTTCATCTGGAGTAAAGTAGTTCACTTAATGTTTATATAGTTCTTTCTAAACTTTATTTTTCATCATGGGGCTTGGAATTTTGATATGCAGGCTTACCCTGAGGGGAAACTTTGGCTTTGTTCTACTCTTCTTGTGTTCAGTCCTCTAATAATGGTGTTTACCTCTTGATCCCACGTGGACCTGAGTCTATAACCAACTCTCATTTTGGTGGAGGAAGCTCCTGCCTCATTGTGTTGAAGATATTGCAGAAACGGTCCCTGAACTACTGGGAAGCCTACTTCATGTTCCAGCTGAGAGATTGAGTCAATTTCCATCTACCCTCTGAGGTATACATTTATATATAAACTTTAGCCAGAGACAAGAGTAAATTTTAGCTATTTCCAGTCTCCTTTTAGGGGCAGAAGTATCCCACCATAGTTTCTAGATTAAGCGGTGAGATTGATTTGACCTCTTTTTCTCTTGAGAAAGATTTGATTCCAGTTCCAAAGAAGATGCAACCTGTTGGCCACCTCCATCTGCTCCTAGCTCAGAGCTCCTGCTGTTGACAGCTTCAGCTCTACTCACTGGTTCCGGTTTTCTTCTCCCTGACTAGTACCTCGGAAATTAAGGATCTATGCTTTGTTCCTGGGAGGTATTGTCCTCTCATCTCACTGTCTGTATTGACTGCATGGATGAGTAACAGGAAAACTGACAAGTTATCTTACATTTCTTTGTTGGTGGAGAGGCCCCATTGTTTTTGTTTGCTGAGTTGTTTTCCATTTTCTTGTGGCACCAGGGCCCCAATCCCAGAGACATTTTTCATGAAAACAGTGTATGTGGTTTTCCTGGGCAGTTTCTATCTTGGTTATATTCGTTCCTGGGAATGCTCTGATATAGTGCTGCCCATTAGCTCATACCAAGGGTCCAGTCCTCCAATGCCCTCTTAGAAAGAGCCATAAACCCACTTGGCTGGGAGCTATCTTATCAGCTTCGTGGTTTCAGGTTTTTTTTTTTTTTTCCACTTCATGATTGCTCATGGAGCAAGGTGAACCACTCTATGCTTGCTGAAGTCTGTGAGACATTTATGTAGGAAGTCATTTGATTTTCTTTCCTTGTAAGATAAACCAATGACCCTACATACTTGTCTGGACAAGACAGCAAGTCTCCTCTCCATATACATCTCTCTCTGTAGAAAATATTGAGTGCTACTCTGCATAGATATAGATATAGATATAGATGATATAGATATAGAGATAGAGATTATATAGATATAGATGATATAGATATAGATAGATATAAATATATCTTTGGAGATTTTATATTAATATTGACAACAGATGATGTAATTATAAACTTCAAATTCCTGGGCCATATTTCAAAATATCCCAATATATTTATCACCATACTTACTCTCTTTGATGACAGAAACAAGTGTGATTATTTGCTTCTCAGCAAGCATTCACATGGGTAATAAAAAGTTAGTGCCCCTTCCCTTGAGACCCTCTGATCTCTCTAAGAGGTTCTGTTAATGTTCAGGTCTTTTAAGTCATTTAGCCCTTTTGGTGAAGGTTAAGGTAAAGAGCTATTGCAGTCTTTATGAGGCCAACATACCAAGACTCTCACAGCTGAGTTTCCTTTCTATTCTCTCTCTCTCTCTTCCTCTCTCTCTCTCTCTCTATATATATATATATAGGTTTATATATATATATATATATATATATATATATATATTCAGGTTTACTGAGAAGCAGCCTAGCTACCTCTCCTATCCTTAATTATCAAAATTCCACATCAAACTTCTAGTCTCTCTCTCTCTCTCTATATATATATAGATATAGATATCTATATATCTATATCTATATAGATATAGATATCTATATATATATATAGAGAGAGAGAGAGACTAGAAGTTTGATGTGGAATTTTGATAATTAAGGATAGGAGAGGTAGCTAGGCTGCTTCTCAGTAAACCTGAAGGTGGGAGCTAGCTTCAATTTTTGGCAGAAATTTTAGAATACAGACCTTTCTAAAGAGTATTTTATTCCTACTTGAGACTCCATTCAAAAATTCCAAGGCAATAAGAAAAGTTACACTTGATACCCTGTTTCCTGCATCTGATTCCCATATATATTGCAGGAAGTTTATTTTATCTACCTTTGAAATACCTGCCCATAGTTAAGAGCTTGGCATTTACTGAACCAGCAACAACTGGTCGAGTGAACACATAAACATGTAAGAAGTGGTTTGGAACTTTTATTATGGGTTTGTCTTGAGTCATTTTACTTGAGGCTGATAATCTTCTATGTATGGATAAAGTAATTATTGATATTTGTGGATCAGGTACTAGAACACAATGGTACAGTGAGGTAGTCAGGTGGAGCCACTTGATTATATTTATACTTCAGGGTATCCTTATCCTGCCCACAGGAATGGTGGAGAAATGGCCTTTTAGTCTGTTGTAGAGACTATGAGAGTTCTTGGTTACAGTTAAAGTTACAAAGGGGTAAAGGGTGTTATGATTAAAAAAAAAAAAAAAGTCCAAAAGTATAGTAGTCAAAAGGGAAACAATTTGGACGAAACTTCAAAGCAAAAGCTGTCTAGATTTCGAAATATCAATTAGCTGGTAAAAACAAAATGACAACACTAAGTTGCTGACTTGTATTTTCAAGTTCTTGGTTCACATGTTTTAGATGCGAGGGACAGATATATTCTGATACCATGCTTTCCCACCAAGAAATAATAAGCTAGATCTATATACTCACATAAACATATTTATGTTGGTTATCTATTGTTATGTAATTAATTGCCACCAAATTGAACAGATTAAAACAATAAATACAAACGATTTCATATTTTCTGTGGATCAAGAATACAGGTGCCACTAGGATGGAGTCTGTGGCATGGCTGCCATTATGTCGTCAGGAGGAGCTTGTATTTGTCATGGTTCTCCAGAGAAACAGAACTGACAGGAGGATATCCATGGATCTATCTGAGATTTATTTTAAGGAATTGGCTCATGTGATTTCGGAGGTGGAAATCCAAAATCTCCAGGATAGGCTGGCAGGCTGGGGATGTAGGAAAGAGTTGTAGTGTGAGCCCAGTGATCATCTGTTGGCAGAATTTTTTCTTACATGGAAAGGTCAGTCATTTTTCTATTAAGGCCTTCAACTGATTAGATGAAGCCGACCTAAATTATCAAGAATAATCTGCTTTACTCAAACTCTACCAAATATAAATGTTTCTCTCATCTTAAAAGAAAAAAAACAAAAAAAACAAAAAAAACAAAAACATCCAGAATAATGTATCACCAAATATCTGGACCCCATGGTCCAGCCAAGTTGACACATAAAGTTAACCATCACAGGATTACTGTCATCTCAAGACTTGACTGGGAAAGCCTTCACTGTCAAAATCAGACTCTTGTGTCTTGGTAGACCCCAACTTCTCGATAGCTGTCAACTGAAGACACAATTCCTTACCACATGGGCCTCTCTGTATGACTATTCACAACATGGTAGCTAGTTTTTCCCAGACCAAGTGAGAAGAGAGAGAATGAGAAATGATATCCATCATGGATGCCACAACCCTTTAAGAACCTAATTTCAGAATTGACATACCATCTCTTCTGTAATATTCTATTGTTTGCAAGTGAGTTAGTAAGTTCAGTCCACATTCTAGGAGAAGGGATTACCTGCAAACTTGAATGCCAGAAAGCAGGGACCATTGAGGACTATCTTATACACACTGCCTACTCAAGTATCATTTAGGATACACTTTCAATGGCAGAACATGTAAATCCACACAGTAAATATTTTTCTTCACTGTTTTCAGTATCAAAATAACAGAAAGAAAAAAAAAAAAAAAACTTGGCTTTTTCACACATCCCACTTCCGCATTTTCAACCTCTGCATGTTCATTTTAAAGTACATTTAATATCCAACTTATGAGTCAGCAATGTATAGCCTGAGGACTACATTCAGTAGTGGCCTGTTTTTTGTATGGCCTTCTTGGTAAGAATATCTCTTATGCTTGTAAAGTTTTTTTGTTTTTTTGTTTTTTTGTTTTTTTTTAAACAAAGCAACATAAATTAAAAAAAAAAAAAGAAAATACACATGCAACAAAGTTTATATGTGGCTCTACAGAGTTTATAATATTTACTATCTGGCTTTACAGAGAAAAATTTTGCCAACTGTAGTCCAGTTTTATGTCTCACAAAGATAATGAATAATATATAAACTTTATTACAAAATATAATTAACCAATTTTCACTTTGAAATTGAAATTAACATGAAATGGTAGAAGGAAAAAACCTCAATTTTCCTCCTGTGGCTTTTTCTAAGTGATACAAATCAACAAATAATCCACAATCCTACTTTTTATATACAATAGTACACTTAATTTATTAACAATCATATACAATGGTAAACTATTTCCAGTTTGATATCTTGAGTGTATGGAATGCAAAGGACAAAAAAGCTAAACCAGAGAAATCCCAGGGTAAATAACAGCTGTTGATATTTGGACTGTACTCAGAGAAGACTGGATTTAGACATTTGTTCCTGCAGGCTGCTCAGGTTTTTGACACATCACAGTAGGTAAAACCTTCCAAAAAGAGGACGGGGCTCAAGTCAGTGGCTTTCTGAGAACTGGTTTCAATTAAACCTCTGCATCTTGTCCATGAAGAGGGGGAAAAAGAGAGGAAGTTAACAGTTTACAGATTGCTTCATATTTGCTGAGTAGTTACAAGATACTTTTGAGATACTTTTGAACAAACACTGTATTTAATGAAAAGATTTTTGAAATCCTGCATCAAACTCTGCCTTCCACTTCAAGCCCAGCCAAGCTCCATGAAGCTTGGGAAACCAGCGGTCTCTTTCGTCTTCCTCTGCCATTCCTAAAGATGAAAATCTGGGGCTTGAGAGTAAACAGCAGAGATATCTTTCTAATCTGTAGGCTATTCAGGATCTTAAAATCATAAGACCCACAAAGATAAGAACAGTAAAGTTAGCTAATATTTATTGGGTTCCTATTATGTATTAGGCATAGTGTTACCATAGGTGACAGAGCTGGTTACCAGAATCCCCACTCTTAAAAGCACCATAAAATACTTTTGTAGCAACATGGACGGGACTGGGAGAGATTATGCTGAGTGAAATAAGTCAAGCAGAGAGAGTCAATTATATGGTTTCACTTATTTGTGGAGCATAACAAATAACATGGAGGACATGGGGAGATGGAGAGGAGAAGGGAGTTGGAAATTGGAAGGGGAGGTGAACCATGAGAGACTATGGACTCTAAAAAACAACCTGAGGGTTTTGAAGGGGCGGGGAGTGGGAGGTTGGGGGAACCAGGTAGTGGGTATTAGGGAGGGCACGTGTTGCATGGAGTACTGGGTGTGGTGCAAAAACAATGAATACTGTTATGCTGAAAAGAAATAAAAAAATTTAAAAAAAATTAAAAATTAAAAAAAAAGAGAAAAAAAGATATACTGCTTCCCATGGTGTACCAGGAAATATGCATTACAGGCAGCTTTAGGGCTTTAAAGAAAGAATAAGGATTTGAAGTTTTCAGATTTTCATTACATTAGTGCTGTTTTTCTTTGTTGATATGCTCTTTCCTGTCCTTCCCTTTTTTTCTTTACCTGAAAGTTCCTTTCGGTTTCTGGTTAAACAGTACCCAGACTACACAGTTATTATACAATTCTCATATTCTTGTCCTCTTTTAAAATTGAATTCAGATTTATCTTAAAATTTTAAATGGTAGAGTAATACTATTTTGGAGCTAAAGTCAGCTTACTTTATCTTTTCTGGAGAAGGTATTCTAAATTCACACAGGAAACTAAATCATCCGCTTTCCTAATTCATTGAAAACGCTAACTGTGCTTGAATCTACCTACTTAACACTAAAAAGAAAAAAAAATTAAATGTATAACTTATTTTCTTTAAGATTTTATTTATTTATTTCACAGACAGAGATCACAAGTCAGACAGAGATCACAAGTAGGCAGAGAGGCAGGCAGAGAGAGAGGGGGAAGCAGGCTCCCTGCAGAGCAGAGAGCCCAATGCGGGGCTCGATCCCAGGACCCTGGGATCATGACCTGAGCTGAAGGCAGAGGCCCTAACCCACTGAGCCACCCAGGTGCCCCTATAACTTATTTTTTTGAAAACTTATTATCATACTGTATTTTCAGGTAATACTATTTTTAAAAAATCTACCATTTGTTGAATATATATTATATCCCAAGTTTTAAAAGATCTACATTTGTTGAATATATATTATATCCCATGATATAAATATCCCATGATATAAATTTAATTTTTCTAAAAACCCAATAAATCAGTACTTTTTAATGCCTGTTTTCAATTGAAGGGTATTGAGAGTTAAGTAACTTATACCGAAAAGATTCCAAATCTATTCTATTACACTATATCAATGTTAATAAGAACATAGCTTTATATCCATTGCCTATTTTATATTTTTAATATGCACTGATTCATGTAGCTTTTCTTGTTCCTGGTAACTAAAGTAAATGGGACAGCTGTTAATAAATCCACCTTTATGGCTAAAAAAAGGATTACCTATAAAAGCCTTACTGACTTAGTCAGAGTGACCTGCCAGACCTGGCAAGATCAGGAGAAGAACTTCAGTCCCTTGAGTCTAGTCCAGTGACCTTTCCCCTAAACTGAATTATACGGTTATGTTTATTCAATGGAAACTCTCAATTTATGAATAAAGTCAATTACTTCAGCAATGGTGCTGAAGTAAATATTTTTCACAGTGAATATGAAAAACACTGTATCTTCAAGAGGGAGAAAATTCAGTCTTCCTCAAACAGGTTTAGGTTTCTTTGGGACCCATTAGGTTCACCATAGTTTTCCTGATGATTTTTTTCTTAAGGGGATGCTGAAAGCTGTTTGCAGTTAAAAATGAAGGTTCTTGAGTTGCTTAAAGGCAATTCAGACTGAACAAGAATTTGACTATCCTCAACAATTTCTCTTATCTTTACTTAGTAATGGCATTTTTTAAAAAGAAGAATATTGCTTTGGGTATCCTAAAATTGATATAATTTAGACAACACAATTTTTATGATGCTTTCATTTTATATCTTATGATGTTATGAACTGCTTATTTACTATGATCTAGGATACATTTTTTAATTTTTTTTTTTATTTTTTATAAACATGTAATGTATTATTTGCCCCAGGGGTACAGGTTTGTGAATCACCAGGTTTACACACTTCACTGCACTCACCATAGCACATACCCTCCCCAATGTCCATAACCTCACTACCGTCTCCCTCCCCCCCTCCCCCCAGGCACCCTCAGTTTGTTTTGTGAGATTAAGAGTCTCTTATGGTTTGTCTCCCTCCTGATCCTATCTTGTTTCATTTATTCTTTTCTACCTCCCAAGCCCCCCACGTTGCATCTCCACTTCCTCATATCAGGGAGAACATATGATAGTTGTCTTTCTCCAATTAACATATTTCGCTAAGCCTAATACCCTCTAGTTCCATCCACATCACCAAAAAAGACAAGATTTCATTTCTTTTGATGGCTGCCTAGTATTCCATTGTGTATATATACCATTTCTTCTTTTTTTTTTATAAGATTTTATTTATTTATTTGACAGACAGAGCTCACAAGTAGGCAGAGAGACAGGCAGAGAAAGAGGAGGGAGCAGGCTCCCTGCTGAGCAGAGAAACCTATGTGGGGCTCGATCCCAGGACCCTGGGATGATGACCTGAGCTGAAGGCAGAGGCTTTAACCCACTGAACCACCTAAGTGCCCCCATACCACATCTTCTTTATCCATTCATCTGTTGATGGACATCTAGGTTCTTTCCATAGTTTGGCTATTGTGGACATTGCTGCTATAAACATTCAGGTGCATGTGCCCCTTTGGATCACTACATTTGTATCTTTAGGGTAAATGCCCAGTAATGCAATTGCTGGGTCATAGGGTAGCTCTATTTTCAACTTTTTGAGGAACCTCCATGCTGTTTTCAAGAGTGGTTGCACCAGCTTGCATTCCCACCAACAGTGTAGGAGGGTTCCCCTTTCTCCAAATAGGATACATTTTTTTTTTAATAATTTGATAAGGAGAAATTATGGACAGAGGTTTAAGTCAATGAATGAATAGTTAACTGGAGAGGCAAGGGGTACTTGTTTGGTAGAAAAATAAATGATTATATATCTTTTATTGTGTAATTTGGTTAATTGAGTATCTGGTTTGTTTGTGTAAAGAAACATTTAATTATATCATCTCATGTATGATAATTTTTGTGACTAAAACAATAAATAAGACACCTTAACCTCAAAAGCCAATAAACTAGAAGAGGCAAATTAGTGAAAAGACTTTCATAGCAAGAACAATTAAATGCTATCAAATCTGTACGAGGTGTGATAAAAGAGCCCAAGAGAGGCATCTAACCAAATCTTTCAAGAAAATGCATCAAAAAAGCTTGCTCTAAGAAGTGATGCATCAATTGAATATAAATCTTAAGTATCAGTTAGTCCTTAAAATAGGGCGGAAACACTACTAGTGCTCACTGAGTTATTGCTTTCCTTTTTTTCAGGAAAAAGAGTTTTGATGTTAGATAAGGCTGTGTGATTTGTTTGGCCAAATGAATATAGCCAGTGTGAATGGAGATGACAAGGCTTTATCGGTGGACAAAGCACCCAAAGATGGGGTTGGGTACAGTATCCCATGTTCTCTTGCCATGCCTCAATGAATCCTGAAGACTCAATTTGCAACGAGAACTTTTATAATGGTGGAATCTCCATCTGCCTGAGTCCCTAGTGAGGACAATGAGCAGAACATCTTTCAATGTATACTGGACATGTTACACAAGAAATAAACCTTTGGTGTCTTAAGCTACTGATATTTTAGTGGTGTTTATCAATGTGGTAAAAATTATCCTGCTTTGACTGCTTTTTCTTTTTTCTTTTTTTTTTTTTTGGTGGTAAATAATTCAGAACAAGGAGGTAGAATGACAATAGTGTTGAGATACTAGTAAGTATTTAATTGTGAGAGACTTTGTATGCTAATTTTAAGGAATTCAGATTTTATCTTGGGACTAGCCACATTACTCATATATATAAATTGATGTATTATTAGCATAGAGCAAGGTGCTACAGCCTTGGCACTACTGACATTTTGGACCAGCTCATTCTTTTTGATGAAGACTGTCTTATGCATTGAAAATATTTGGGAGCATTCCTGGCCTGTACCTACTAGATGACAGTTGTACTCTATTCCCCCACCCCTAGTCATGAAAACCAAAAATGTCTCCATATATTGCCAATGTCCCCCAGAGGGCAAAAATCACTCAGAGTTGAAATGATTGACATAGAAGGATGGGAAAGTGGATGTAAGCAAAGCAACCTAGAACAATGATCATAGCTATCAAAGACCATTTACATTTTCTAAATTGGACTATGTGTAATACTATTTAAGTTTTAGAAAAATGTGTGAGATTATAGCATTGAAAATGTGTTGAAAAGGGGCAATATTGATTGTGGAGATACCATCTTGTAAGGATATGGACATTATTTGGTTGCTGAGGAACAATGAAAGTTGAGTTTGCTCCCTAACTGCTTTGACTATTATCCCATACCTGCCTGGCAAATGGACATTAATAAAAAGTCGATTGTCCTAGGATTTCAAAACAATCTAGTGCTCTACATTAAATGGAATATTTTATATAAATATTGTACATGTACATTCTTATGATTATATCATAAGAACATTAGACTTTGATGGGTGAATGATCAGTGAAGAGATCCAGTGCATAGGACTAGCTAGAAATATAGTACATTCTAAATTAACCCTTTGCTGATGTAGCTTGGTGTAATTTCAAATGGGTTTAAGAACTATGGATCTTAGTATTAATCTTACCTTGTGTGTACTGCCTTCATGGTTTATATCAGGATTTTACCCTAAGTTTTAATTTTGTTATTTATATAATATTGCTAATAACATTCTGTCTTATGATTATTCTAAATAGTAGATAATGTTATGATTGATAAAATCATGCCAAATTGAATATAAATACAGTTGCTTATCTGTAAGTTTCCTGGAGTTTTCAAAGATAATCACATTATATTTCTTTAATACTTAAGTGAAACTAAATCTATCAGTTTTCTTATTTTGCAACCTGTTTTTTTCAGGTGTTTGCTTTTATATCATCAAAACATCCGGTTTCTAAAATTCCTTCTTTCCTCTAATCTGTCTGAGACTTTTCAGCCTCCTTTCTCCTCCTTTTGTGAAGGTGCAAGGATGCTATATGTTTTCAAGTCACTTATATATTTCTATCAGATGGTTTCAGGTAGCATAGGATGATCAGAGGGAGTCATTTCTATGGGCACATATGAGATAATCCTTTCATTTTTAGATATAGTGTTTATAGGCTTCAGGATATTAAAAAAAGTACTTTGCCAGATTTAAAGATATTTTAAGGGGAAAAAACCCACATGTGTTTAATGTACATAATCAAATATTCACTGAACATATATATTAGAGGTTTAGACCTATCATAGTGCTGGAGCTACCAATATGAACATTCAGACACACTTCCCCGACACTGATACTTAGATCCAAATGGGTGACACGGCCAAATAACACAAGAATTTTCATCAAATTGTAATAAATGTAATAGAAATCCAGAAAATATGGGAAGCGAAAGGATAAACGAGAAACGACTTCAGTCTATGTTGGGTACTAGGGGTTTGGAGGAGGTCTCCCTGCATCCAAAGATTTTATAAAGACAAAGAAAGAGTGAAAGAATGAAACCAAAAGTGTTTCAAATAAATGTAACAGCATAACAAGGCCAGGCCAAAGGAATGAATCATTCTCTGGAAAACTGAAAGTATGTTGTGTGTCTGGGCTATGGAACATAAGTACAGGAATAGCAATAGATGAGAAGGCAGATCAGGGAGAGTCTTGCAAGTCATACTAAGACATTTGGATTTTATCCCAAAGGTATTAGGAGATAGCAAGGCATTGAAACATTGCAGTGGAACAAAAAGGTTTAATTAAGAGGATGATTTGGGATGCATAGTGGAAAATGAATTGGAGAGTACTAGGACCAAGGCAGGCACCTTAGTTACTGCATTACTGTAATGTATAAAATAGTTGATGCTATTTTACTAGGTTAATGGAAAGAGCCCTGTGAAGTATAGATAGAATTATGGAAGATTCATCTTGACTTGGTGCTTGATTTGATGGATAGGATGAGGGAATGGAAGGAATTGATGATGTGTCTAAAGTTTGCTGACTGACTTAGCTGCATAGTGGTGTGTTGACATAGAGAACCCAAGAGAAGAAATAGGTATGGGAAGAGAATAATGAAGGTAAACGTTAGAGTTTTATTGGAATTTCAAGTTGGATTATCACTTAGCTATTTAGGACTGGATCTCAGGTAAGAGAAGTAGCCTATAGATACAGATCAAAAAGTCATTAGTGTATTGATAGGTTGTAATATTAATATGTGAGATTACCTGGACCAAGTATAGGAAGTGATAAGGGAGGAGAGGTGCTGATAAAAGAAATTCTGAAATTTAAGATGCAGCTGAAGAAGAATGCTGATTAGAGATGGGAAGGTAAAAAAGAAAACCAACATGCCGTTACCTTTTGGAGACCAACATTAACAACCATATTTTTAAAAAGGAAAATAAAAATCTGAATTTAGAGATCGTAATATAATAGCATTAATCATGAAATAAGTATATTTTTCCTCTCACGGAAAGAAAGTAACTTCAAGCAAAAGTCTTAATGACTTCCTATTTAGAAAGTATTGTCTCTCCTTAAATTATATTTGGAAGTCCAAGATAAAAGGCCTTAGAAAATTTCCTGCATTATACTCTTAAACCATCTCAATCTTAAAGCACTTAATATCTTTCCATGAACCAAAGGCATTGAATTAACAGTCAGGTTTTAAAACAAGGGAGGGGAGAGGTCTTAACATCCTTGTAATGGTTGCATATTCCTTGTTCTTGAAAATCCCTCACTTTCTCAGCATCTAGGAACATTGTACCATCAGCCTGTCTAATGGGAACACATTAAAGTGATCCTTTTCCCACATTCCACCCTGTCTGGGTCTTCAGAATGAAATAACAGTTGCTAAAGATCCTGCACAGGATCCTTTTAATGCTAATGGCCCAGTAAATTGTAGATAGACAATTTAAATATAAAGAGAAGCTGTATCTTCAGAAACTTTGTGAAATGGGGTAGGGGAAAGGTAGCAAAAATGTAAATATAGACTGAAAAGCTCACTAATGATGTTTACTTTGTTACTTAGCTGCTATTATATAGATTGGGTCATTCAAAAATAGAATTTCTGTTCAGCTTTAATAACAGTCTTTGTGTTCCTTATTTTATTGCAGGCATGGTACAAGAGTGGCAATTTCACAGTAAGCAGCTGGACTGATGCTATTCATTAGCAGTTGTGCAACATATCACAGGAAAAAGTAAAGTTCCATTTAAGTATGAATTTCAAAATCTTAAATCCCTAACTGAATGTCTGTTTTACCCACACAGTATATGCCTAATGCCATTATTTTTTCATTAATAAGATAAGAATGAAAACATTTAAATAAATTTTAAAAGTTAGAGATAAACTTTTAAAAAGACAGCTGTGTGAAATCCTGTATATTATGCATAACTGCTATAGGAAAGAACAATCCGTCTCGTTAGCTAGATTTCCTCCTCAGCCCAGCTGGGCTATTCCAGTGATCTAGGGAGTTGAGGTGATCATGAGCCAATGATTATTCATTTGTATGAGCCGCCAGCATAACCTGCCAGTAATAGTTACCCACATTCAGCATCTGTGCATAGACACTGATAGGGGTAATTGCGATGGCGGCCAAAATGGCAAATCCCAGCATGTCCTGTGCTTGAACACAGCTATTCAAATGGAAGAACATTTTTGAATTGCCTGAACTGGAATAAATTCCACAGTGAATTTGACCTATATAGTCAGGGGCAGAATATGGTTCCAAAATCTGGCTCAAAACCCCTCCAGATTGACTACCAATTAAATTAAGAAAAGTTGGATTAAAAAAAAAAAACTAATATAAATCTGGGGCATATAAGCAGCAGACAAAATGTATGCCATTATACCAGCAATTAGTCTTCTGGAATCACATATACTGTCCATTTACTTCGTTAGAAACTAAAAATGTCTCTCATATATATACATATGTTTATTATGTATATATATATATAAAATAAATAAATACTGTGCATCGAATGGTTAATCAATGAACTTAGAATTTTATAATTGTATACATTACAAGTTATCTAATAATACATTTTCACTTTTTCTGGTAGCCTTGATTACATTAAACTGTCCTCTATGAAGTAATGACATTCATTCATTTATTGAGTAAATCCTCTATAAAAGGTTTAGTCAAGGTAAAAAATGGCTGACTACTCTCATGGATTGTATACATTGGATGTCTGTGACGGACTTCATATGCACCATATTTTTAGGCTGCGGTTATCATGAGGTAACTTCTTAAGAAGTACCCAATTTGCATGTTCAAAAGATCTATTTCTAAGCTTTATTAGAAAAGATACTAATTCAGTTCTTCCAAAAACCAGTCTATCTGCCTCTTTAACATGTATTCTTGGATGACTGTGATGATTATTACAAAGATCATCTTTTGAGAAACACTGATCTCACTAATCAAACTATACCACCAAGGAAAAAAAAAAAAGTATGGAAAGAGAGAAAGAGAAATAAGGCTGGAGAGAAAATACTATAATGATACGACTTTGGGCATTTGAAATGACATCTATGACTTCTCTTACATCCTTATTCTTCTTAACAAGGATACCCACTCAAATGTATTTAGTATGTGTGACCCTGAATAAAAAGCTTGTTTTTTATGTGTTTCCATTTACATAATGACTCTGTTACAGGTTTCGTTTGTTTCTTACTTCTTCACTCAACAAGAAAAACAAACACATATGTTACTTGGCTCTTCAAATCATTTCTTTGTTGGCTTCTAATACATTTCATTTATTCATTTTATCAGTGTGGACTTCAACATTCTTTAGCACCAACAATGTTACAATGAGCATGTCTTCCTATAGTAACTGGGTTTGTTGGTGCAGGAGGGGAACTGCTAGTTTGTAAGGTATCATGTGAGTTATCTGCTGTATTTAGCAGCATTCTCATTCAGAGGAGATGACTGATGCAAAGTAATTGCAAATTCTTATTCATTTTGCCATCATTTATAAAAAAAGGCATTTAAAATTGTCCTTAAAAGATAAATAGAACTTTACATTGCTACAAAAGAGAGAAAAACTTTTTAGAAAAGAAAAAAATTCCATATACTAGGCGGGGAAAAGTAAAAGTCCACGGCCTAAATCTCTAACAGGTAAAAGTGCATTTATCTGAAGGCTGCAGGTGGTTGAGATTTCAAGAGATACAGTTAGAAACAGGTTGAATTTAAGTTGTAAAGAGCCTTGTAGAAAGAGGCATCCTTCTAAGAATTTCCAGCAGGAGACTGTCATAATTTTATTTTTGTTGTTACATATTATCCTGAGCAGAGGCTGGACTGGATGGAGAAAAGAACTGAAATAAAAATAATAATTACATTTATATATGACAACAAGCATAACTAAAATTTATTGATCTTCTACTGACTCAGAGCCTATGCTGGGCACGTATAGTGTATCATTAATTCTTGCTCTAACCCAGGCACTTATTATTATTCCTATTTTACAGATGAAGAAATATATTCAGAGAGGTGAAATGATTATATCCAGGTTGTTGTGGGGCTTGTACATTTTACAATGTGAGGGTTCTTTAAATTAAGAAAAAAAAAAACTGCAAATACACAATTAGGTCAAAATTAATTACTATTTCAGATGATAAAATTAAACAAAAAATTAAACAAAAAAATAAACAAAATAAATTATAAGTTTTACAAAGTTAACATATAGACTAAATACTCCCAAATCAGTCAAAAAATACTGTTTACACTGAATTTAATACTATCTTACTAAATGCAAAAATATATACTGCTACAAAGCCCTTTCTTATATTTTGGGGATACATGATCTACTTTCACTTCAAATGACAATTTAAAAATATTTCCTATATTGGGGCACCTGGGTGGCTCAGTGGGTTAAAACCTCTGCCTTCGGCTCGGGTCATGATCCTGGGGTCCTGGAATCGAGCCCCGCATTGGGCTCTCTGCTCGGTGGGAAGCCTGCCTCCTCCTCTCTCTCTCTCTGCCTACTTGTGATCTCTGTCTGTCAAATAAATAAATAAAATCTTTTAAAAATATTTCCTATAAAATTAAGAAAAATGTATTAGATTTCCCCTTTTGCATAATTGTTCAAAATATTTTTTTATTTACTAATAGATTAGAAGAATTATTGAAATTTGACATATTTCCTTACTGTCCAACTGGGAAATCCAGATAAAGTTTTTTTTTTTTTTTTCCCCTATATGATTTGTATGATCTGGAAGTGTCAAAATTCAAATTGTTATTATAATAAAACTCAGTCTCTGTGCCTTTTTATCATGATGCTGGGTAAGTCAGCAGAGGAGGAGAGGCGGTGGGATTAAGAGTATTACCATATTAGTAAGGTGCTATAGACTGGATATTTGTGCTCTCCCAAAAGTCATACATAGAAACCTAATGTGATAATATTAGAATGTGAAACTTTTGGAAGGTGTTTATGTAATGAAGGAGGAGACTTCATGAGTGGAATTTGCACCTTTATAAAAGAGACCCCACAGAGCTCCCTAGCCTCTTCTGCCATGTGAGGACACAGTGAGAGGCCACTGTCCATGAACCAGAAAGCAGTTCCTCAGCAGACACTGAATGAACGTGTTGGCACCATGATCTTGGACTTCCAAGCCTCCATAACTATGAGGAATAAAAGTTAGCTGTTTATAAACCTCAAGGTCCCAAGTTTATGGTATTTTGTTTTGGTATTATGGATGGGCTGAGACACAAAGCTAACAATAACATAATTCAACTGTAAATCACATAACTATTTATAATTAGGCTAACTAGATGTATCTCCAAGTCAACTTTTCTTCAAGCTGGATCCCCAAATTTTCTGCCATCAATTGTGACATGATTATAAAAAAGAGTGAGACAGAAGTGAAATCATGGTTGAAAGAGGCAATGGTCTTAATCAGTTCAATCAAAATACCTTATTTTGAAAAGTTTCTACACACATATGATATAGAACACATCGCTATGACCAGGACTCTGGAAATGTCTGTGCAATTCTGTGTCCTTGAAGCTTAAACTTCACTGGCTGTCTGATAAATCTATTTCTGTTTGTCATGAATTCCTTCAATACCTTTTCAGGGATTTTACGTTACCTTTTTGTTGAACCAATTAACTCTATATTTAGGGCTAATGGAAGAGAGTTAACTGTTTTTTTCATTTAAATTGCATATTCATTATATCAGTAATCATCTACTGATAATATATTTGTTTTTATCAATAAAAATTAAAGACAGAAAGGGAAACTGTCATGCCTTGCTATGATAGATTAGATGTTTAGGTTACTACATGTATATCTAAGGAGAAAGGACACTGTCTCTGAGATCTCTGTAAAATAGTTTCCAACTACTCTATGACCTTGACTCAAGAACACTTTTTGGGGTGCCTGGGTGGCTCAGTTGTGTAAGTGTCTACCTTCGGTTTGGTAATGATCCCCGGGGCCTGGGATTGAGCTCTGTGTTGGGGTCCCTGCTTGGTGGGGACCCCGCTTCTCTCTCTCCCTCTGCCCATCATTCCCCCTTGCTTGTGCCTGCATTCTCTCTCTCTCTCTTTCTCTGTCAAATAGATAAATAAAATAGTTTTTACAAAAAGAACACCTTTAAAAAAATTATGCTGCCCATTTTATCTTGCTGTAATTTTAAAACATCCAGGTGACTCATAAATGTTTTGGATTAGTTCTTGATTAATTCCTCATTTATATCTTACCCAGGTGAGATCCCGGGTACTCAAATTATGGTCCACACTTAACAGCAGCAGCAGCAGCAATTGGGGATTTGTTAGAAATGCAGAATATCAGGTCCCACTCCAATCCACTGAGTCAGATTGTGCATCTGAAAAAAATACCAAAGGGATTCTAGTAAGTATTAAAGTTTGAAAAGTACTGGCTTTGATATGCTTAATTACTTGAACTATTTTGCTCAACCCCAAGGAAAGTTTGGTCCATCTTATTTTCTCTTTCGCTTTCTACCCAAACTCTTACTTAAGTATACATCATGCTTTCTGATATGTGAAGTACTACTCTCAGAAGTGAATAACTACACAAATAGTGTAGAATAACTACACAAATAGTATAGTGCTTTTACATATATAAGTTTCTACTCTTTATTGAGTCCTCCTAATCTTGTTACAAAGGTCCTTTATTTTCAGTATGGAAAGTATGGAAAACACACAAAAAAAGGACAATTAATATAGAAATTATATAATAAGTTAATAGATAATATAAGATTATACCTCATATAATGTGAATGTTATAGACCTATAAAATCTTACTACCAACCTAGAGATATTTGAATATAAGTCCTCTGCTATTGATGCTTCAGGGACAGGTATGTTATATAGGTCTGATAGTCTTCTTTAAACTTGACATTGTGCCACAAATATTTTCTTCCATTTATTATAAAGTCTAAGAAGTTGTAGTGATTATATCATAGTCCAGTCAGGGTGTGCTATAAAATTCATCATAACTATTTCCATTTCTTTAGATATTGATATGATTTCTAATTTTTCTCAAAAAATAACTATCATATAAACACATAATCAGTTTGTTTCTATGTTTCAGATTATTTCTTTTGAATAAACTACTTCAGATAGAATTTCAGAGTGAAGAAGAAAGGAGTATTTCCAGTGTCCTGATATAGATTTGCCTATCATTTTATTTAGTTCATTTTCTCTCCTAGTCTGCTCAAAAGCCATTTTAAATATTTACCATTCACCTCAAGCCTTCATCCGTAACCTATGCCATATTTATACACAGGAGATGACACTGCAACTAATTTTCCAGGGAAAGCATTTTCTCATCAAATATAAAATCTTGAGAACTCACACTCTCTATTACCTGTATCTTCAACTATTCATATTTTTTTCCCTGTAATCTCAAAAGATCAGCCACCTCTGCTCCTGTTCAGGATATGGACCCTTGATGCCATTATTTGGTGTCACCTCTGGAGTCATGGTCCATCCATCATGTACTTTTTCTACTTATTTTTAAAATCTTAAATAAATAAACCTTTCCATCTTCTCAAATCTAACATGTACCTCTAGTGAGCATCACGTCTGTTCTTTTTTTGTTTTGTTTTGTTTTCCTCCCCCACAGGCAAATAAAAAAAAAAAAAAAAACTAGACAAAAATCTGCCTTAAATGTTTTCACTTCTTTCCTATTTGTTTCTCATTCTGCTTAAAATCAAATAATTGCCTCCAGAACCACTATGAAAGTAATCTCACCATGGATCCATGGGTATTCTAACTGCCAAAGGCACTGATTTTGCTTTCAGACTCCCACCTTGAGTATCTTATTTCTACTTATCATTGTGATTTGTTCTGATATTTTCTACTTTGGGTGTTTTCTGTATTGTTGACTGGTTCTTTCACTATACCTTCACTGACCCTGACTCTGCCTTCACTATAAGATCCTTTACTAACTTTTACAAGTTTGCATGTCTCCTAAGCTGGAAGACCCTTGGAGATGAAGACTCTCTTATTCCCGTGTCCCCAATGCTTCATCCATTTCCTGCCCAGCAAGGCTGTTCTACAAATGTTGAATTGAATTGGGCTTATTTTTGGTGATCTGCAGGCATGAGGCTCTTTGATCGCTTGAACTTAATTTGGCTCTGTTACTTCTCAGTCCTGGTTTTTCCCACACTCTGCAGAGCATTTCTCCTGTATTACTTTCTAATAGCTACAAGGTGATTGCAGGATCATAAGCAACTGATAAGGAGTGATGCTTAAGGAAAAGAAAAAAATGGAATAGACGTTATAATTATTTCAGTAGGTGTTAGCTGGATTATACTACAACGCAGGTCACTGAAAAATTAGGGTGGCTTATAACAGTTTATTTCTAAATATCCAGTGTGAGTCAACTTCTGTTTTGTTCCTTGTCGTCTATGCTCTTGGAGCCGGACTGAGAAAGTAGCCTCTGGCGGGAATGTTGTTTTCATGACAGAGGAATAAGAGAATGTGGCAAATGATGTTCCAGCTCTGAAGTTTCTACTCACAAGAAGCACATCACTTGGCCAAAGCAAATCAGTCTCCAAGACCAATGCCGGATAGGAGCGGCAAGTCTTGTTGAAAAATAAAACACCACAACAGTTGTCTCTATACTTTGCCTATAAGAATATAAACTATTGAAATGATTAAATAATTCTGACCCATGGTGTTTAAAACTACACTGCAAACTCTAGTATCATGGTACATAAGTCATGATTATCAGGCAATTAGCCTCAAAATTCAGTATAATTTTATTGTTTGAAAATGAAAAAAATCACTATTATTTTCTATTTTGGAAAAGTATATAGTTCTGAATGTTTAAAGAAGTTTGAATATAGCTTGTAATTATCATTAGTTTAAAAACTCTCCAGTCCATGTTCATTTCTACTTGATGAATTTGTAATGAGACTAACAGCAAATATTTACTTAAAAAGAACAGTGTTCTAGGTCTTATGCTAAAAGCCTTGCCTTTCTTTTATCATTTTATCTTCACAGCATCATTTTATAGTCAACATGACTGCTATCTTCATTTGATAAACGAGCAAACTGAGCACATTGATAGAAAGTAACTTGCCTGAGGTTGCCTCCATACAAAGTGGTGAAGAAATGTCCAACTTTGGGGCTGCGGACTTACGAAATCACTGCCATCCCTCCTGTTACATGGAGGGTTAATACTTTTCTTCATATAAATGAAATTTGCTTTGGTTTTGCTTATGTATGCTTTTGCTTCAAAGAAGAGCAGTAATTATGGTACAGAGTGGCTTTAATTTATTTTTCCCAGCTTTCTTCAAGTATAATTGACAAGTAAGATTGTAACATATTTGAAATATACAGAGAAATGATTTGATAAATGAAGACATGGCGAAAAGATTCCTGTTGTGAAAATCTTGAATACATCTATCACCTCACATATTTACTTTTCTGTGTGTGTGAGGACACAAGTTCTTCTGTTGTAGCATGTTTTAATTATACAACCACGGGTTTCATGTTATACATTAAATCCTCAAACTTTGTCTCATAACTGGAAGTTTGCACTCTTCCTCCAATCTCTTCCTATCCTTCCCACTCCCCAGGCTTGCTTAACAAACATGATTCTACTCTGTTTCTATGAGCGCGACTTTTTTTTTTTTTTTTTTAAGATTTCACGTATAAGTAGAATACCATAAGGTATTTGTCTTTATCTTTTACTTCACTTAGCATAATGCTTTCAAGGTCCATCCATATTGGTTGGATGGCAAGGATTTCCCTCTTTTTTGTGGTTGAATAATATTCCATTATACATGCACACTATATTTTCTTTATCCATTCATCCATTGAAGGACACTTAGGTTTATCCTATACCTTGACTATCGTGGATAATGCTGCAATAAACATGAAAGTACAAATATCTTTCTGAGATATAGTGATTTAGTTTCCTTTGGATATATACCCAGAAGTGAGGTTGCTGTACCATGTGATAGTTCTATTTTTAATTTCTTGAGGACCCTCCATACTATTTTCCATAGTGGTTGTAGCAGTATGCATTCCTACTGAAGTACGTAAGGGTTCCCTTTTCTCTACATTCTTACTAATTTTGTTATCTCGTGTTTTGCTTAATGGACATTCTAACAGGTATGTTAAATGTCTCATTGTGGTTTTGATTTGTATTTCTCTGATGGTTGGTAATGTTTGAGAATCTTTTCATGTATAGAATCTTCTTAACTTACGGTGGGGTTAAATTCTGGTAAAGCCATCACAGGTTGAAAGTATTTCAAGCCAAAAATGCATTTAATACTTACTTAAATATGGACTATTGTAGCATAGCATAGCCTACCTTAGGTATGCTCAGAACATTTACATTAGCCTATAGTTGGAAAAATAATCTAACACAAAGCCTATTTTATAATGAAGTATTGAATATCTCATGCAATTTACTGAAAACTATACTGAAAGCATAAAACAGAATGGTTATATGGGTACAAAATGATTGCATGTGTGTCAGTTGTTTATCCCTGTGATTGCATTGTGGACTGGCAGGTGTTGCTCACCCTGCATCAGGAGAGGTCATCTTACTGCACATTGCTAGCCTAGGAAAAGATTGAAATTCAGAATTTGAAGCATGGTTTCTACTGAATTTGAATCACTTTCACGAATTCATAGTCAAAAAATCATAACTCAAACCATTGTAATTCAGGGACTGTTTACATCTGCTGGCCATCTGTATGTCTTCTTTGAAAAAATATTTACGTCTTTCGTCCATTTTCTAATCAAGTGAATGATTGATTGATTGATTGAGATAGTTTAGTTAGTTACTGAGTTTTATAAATTCCTTGTATATTTTGGATGTTAAGCTCTTATTGGCTATGTCATTTGAAAATGTTTTCTGCCATTCCATATGTTGCCTTTCCATTTTTTTAATGGTTTCCTTTGCTATGCAGAAGCTTCATAGTTAATGTAGTCCCGCTTGTTTGTCTTTGCTTCTGTTGCCTTTGTGTTAATGTCAACTCCCCCCAAATTATTGTAAGACCAATGTTCCTGTTTTCTTTTAGGAATTTTATGGTTTCAGGTCCTCAAGTTTTTAATCCATTTTGAATTAATTTTTGCGTAGGAAGTAAGATAGGGGTCTAGGTTCATTCTTTTGCAAGTGGATACTGAGATTTGCTGATTATTGGACAAGAAGTGGCTTTTTAAAATTAAATATTATTTACCATTGGGTTCCGTAGGAAATTGATATTCCCATTGTGATTCCTGGGAGAAAGAGACAGACATTCAGAATTGAGCTATCCCGCTATATTTCCAAATAGCTTTCTCTTCGAAATCAAGTATTGTTTGTTATACCATGGTTTTATTTTAAAACTCAATATGGATAATTTCTCATGGTGACTGCATGATCCTTTCCTTCATCAGTGGGGTATTGGTTGACATATGGGCAAAATATAGGAAGGGCTGATATGTTTTATGAAAATATCTTATTTCAGTGCAATGTCATTCTGTAATAATGAAATTAATTGATTTATGTTATATATGTATATTTCTAATTTCATTACAATTTTTCTCATAAGGAGATGGTATGATTTTTATATTTTTTGTTACAATGAATTTCATATGCTTTAAAAAGACACACAATTCTTTAAAATGTATGCATTATTTAAATTGACCTTTTTCTTTAAAATGCTGTTCTATTTATGATTTAATTATCTAACCCTTTATAATTTCTCATTTTATTTGATTCCTCCAATTATCTCTGAGGCGGCTCCCCAATTTGCTAAAAGAGTTAAGAAATTCTTTTAACTTTATGACTTTTAAATATTTAATGAGAGCTTTAAAATTTAATATTCTCTGTATTAAGAAGGATGTTTTTACCTTTGAAAAATAGTTTACAAATTGGTCCTTTTTCTTTTATAGCAGGTTTTATATTTGAATCATTAATGTACCCATTTGAGGATAATTTATTCTGGAAGGCTTTTAGATGTTAATATCAGATCTGTTTAACTATAAATATTTTGGATAAGTGGAGATATATGTAATTATCTCTCCCTAGTAGTACAAATATGCTTTGCATGTGCTACAAAGGCAGTCTAACTTAGTGCTGAGACACATGGATTGAAAATTACCATTTACAAACTCTCTGACCTTGGACAGTGTTTTAACTCTCTAAGTCTTAGTTACATCATTTATAAAATTAGGAAGGCAATAACCACATGGCTATACAAAGATGCTATGAGACAAATCCTCAAAATACCTACCAAGATGTGCACATAGAATGTTCTCAACAGGGGCGCCTGGGTGGCTCAGTAGGTTAAAGCCTCTGTCTTCCGCTCAGGTCGTGATCCCGGGGTCCTGGGATCGAGCCCCACATCGGGCTCTCTGCTCGGCGGGGAACCTGCTTTCTCCTCTCTCTCTGCCTGCTTGTGATCTCTGTCTGTCAAATAAATAAATAAAATCTTTAAAAAAAAAAAAAAAAAGAATGTTCTCAACATAGCCCCATTGTCTTTATATGTATATATTCGATTTAAAATGTTAAAGGCAACAAAAGAATTAGCTGACAGCAATAGAAGAATGTGAGCACAGATATATTCTATCGGGAAGGGCTTTTTTGAGGGACTGACACACTGACACAGACCGGGATCATCCACAAGGGTAGGTAGATTAATCTACACAGTTGGTCCCAGCGACTGAAAAATGTTAATGATATTGAATATGAATGATCTTACCATTCTCTCTGTCTCCCAGCACTGCTTGCTTTTCTGTTACCTTTCCTCTTCAGCAGACTTGCTCCACCCGGTACTAAGATGGCCCCAGTACTTCCAGAGATATATGGTTCTTCTTGTTTACTAGTTTGGTAATTTTCCTCTCTCTTCTAGAATGTGTAAGTTTGTGTCCCTGTTGGTATACATGCACATGCATGTGTGTGTATGTATATATAAGTATAAATAATGTAACTATATGTACACACGTATACACATGCACAGGCTTGTGTGTGCATGTGCTGCTGTGGGCGTGTGCATGTTTGTGTGTTATAAATTACCTGGCTTTGTTTGAGTCTTCTGTTTATGGTGTGGATAAATAACCGATAGGGATAAAGTGGTTTGTGTGCCTCAGGGGCCAGCCCTGTATCACAGAGCCACCCTTACATCAAGGACACAAGCAGCTGATATGACTGACACCGCCATCAATACCATGTGTGTAGGGATGGGGAAGTTTAAGAATGGCATACCTTCCCTAAAAATATCCCATTTGCAATAGTACTTGCAAATCAATAAATACACCTCTTAAAAACTTGTTAGCAGAATTTTGGTTAGTGTGACTATTATTTTCTAACTCCAGGACATTCATTTTGACACTTATGGCCCTAAGGGTCACCTGAGGTCTACAATAAAAAGGCAAATTCTGATTCCTACATCAAACTCTTAGGAGGAGGTATTCGTATAATGCCAAATTCAAGTGTCAACTTCTGTAGTAGAAAATATGTGTTTTGCAAACGACCCACTTTCTTAAACTATATGCAAAAGGTGAAATTTAGAGGTATTAATTCATAATATGACCCAAAGTCACCTATTTTATAAATTGGCTCTATTTCTTGTTGCTTCATACAAAGTTGGAGTAGGACAAGTTAAAGAGGAGAATAGCTAATTTGACATGAATACAGAATCAGAATTTATCACTAGGTACCTGCTGTGTCTTGGGTATCTACTCAGGTCATTTCTTTAGGATTTGTGAAAGGCCAACTGAGATTTCTCTTGAATATGGTGTCATTCTTGAAAGAAAAAAAAAATGAATTTGTCAACCTGAAGGTGAGGATAATATCCAAATGAAAACAAAACAGCAAAGAAAGGCTAATGTGGTCTGCGGAGCTGAAAGA
This sequence comes from Martes martes, assembly GCF_963455335.1. Classification (NCBI taxonomy): domain Eukaryota; kingdom Metazoa; phylum Chordata; class Mammalia; order Carnivora; family Mustelidae; genus Martes; species Martes martes. Next base: position 165,967,623 of record NC_137889.1, on the reverse strand, counting down.
CTCAAGGTCTTTAAGGTTGCAGAAAACTAACTTTCTCATGTCTCCTAGTTTTCATCATAGATTTTCAGCATTTTTTTAAAAGATTTTATGTATTTATTTGAGAGAGAGCACACACAAGAGAGAGAAGGCACATGGGCAGGGAGAAGGAGAGGCAGACTCCCCACTGAGTGTGGAGGCAAGGCTCAATCCCAGGACGCTTATATTATGATCTGACCCCAAGTCAGATGCTTAACCAACTAAGCCACATAGGCACCTCATAGATTTTCACCATCTTAATTGATAAGGGCATGAGATTATGAGTGGGTAGTGGGATGTATGTGGGGAAAGCTTGAAATTGGGTTGTAAGGTAAAGCCATCTTGAGGAGCTTTGGACTAATGGAAAGAGATCATCAGTTGTGCAAACAGTTTTCTAGGTTGTTTTTAGGGAAAGAATGCCATGGTAAAGATAAATGTTACAAGAAAGGAACAGTTAACACATTTAAAAAATGAAAGGAAGCCAACATCGCGGGAATTAATTGATGAGGGAGAAAAGGCAAATATAAGGTCAGGTAGGTAAGCAACTGACAAATCATGTAGAATCTTATAGGCCAAGAGAACTATCATGGATTTTTTTTCTGTGATACACAGAAAACTTTACAAAACTTTAAGTAGTGAAGAATCATACACTTATTTACATTTCTTAAAGTTTCCTATCCCAGATATGTAGAAAATTGATTGGTGAGTAGGGACAGGGAGGTGAGGGTGACTTGAGTGAGTAGGGAGGATGGAAAAATTACAAACAGCTGGGCTGTGTTTTGAAGATATTGTCATCCTGCTGTTGGAGGGCTTATGAAGAGTGAGGGAGTATAAGGAATGAGGAAATCAAGATGGCATTTTCGTGTGTGTGCTATTGAGCAGGAAGTGACACCACATACTGGGAGAGAGACAGGTAAGAGGGCAGTAAAATGATTGTGTTTGAGAGACCTAACATAGATAAAGGAGAAATATCAAGAATTTGAGGAGACATTTAGGATAAAACCTGTCTGTAGAATGATTTAGATGGTATTGCACCTAATGAGAATGGATTGTTATTACTCCAGAATAGAGGCAAGTAAAGAATAGAAGTTGGCCTGGGGCCAAGCTTTCTAGTATTCCGAGTTTGTTCAAAGAAGAGAAAGCTAACAAAGTAGACTGAGAAGGAGACACATCTAGGGAGCAGGGAAAAAAAAAAGAAAAAAGAAATGCTGTTTAGAATAGCCAACACAGGACACTTCCAAGGTGATGGTAAATAAGCTATCAGATGATACAAAGGTCATTAGTGTCCTTGAGAAGTGTGCTCAGGCAGAAAAAGAATGTGGAGGAAAAGTCTACAGACAATTGTTCTGAGAATATTTTCTCTGAAATGGGAAGGAAAACTGGAGGGTAGCCATAGGGCCCAAAAAAGTACTTTTTTTTTTTTTTTTGGAGTAGGGAGCATGCTTTATGCTGATGGGAGAGAATCAAAAGAGAAGAGAGTCGATAAGGTAAAAAGAGGATTGTATAAGAAGGAAGCCTGCAAGAAATGAGAGAATATATAATTCAAGCAAAAGGGGATATGTTGAAATTATTGTAGGAAGTGTACATCCCTGAATTCCCTGCTCTACTGTAAGGGATGTAGAAATTTAAAGATTACTTTAGTGTAATCCAAAGTAACCAACTTATATTGATTTTTCCTACTCCAGAAAAATATTTTCATAGGAAATTTGAGAAATGTTTGAGTCTCTGCTTGCTTGTTCTCCTTTCTTAAAATACAAAGCTCTTAATTCAAACAGTTACATTTATTTATTTTTATTTAGATTCAACTATGGAATGTATAGTACATCATTAGTTTCAGATGTAGTATTCAACAATTCATCAGTTGCATATAACAACCCAGTGCTCATCACATCATGTGCCCATTTAAATTTACAGAATTTGGGACGCCTGGGTGGCTCAGTTGGTTAAGCAGCTGCCTTCGGCTCAGGTCATGATCCCAACGTCCTGGGATCGAGTCCCGCATCCGGCTCCTTGCTCAGCAGGGAGCCTGCTTCTCCCTCTGCCTCTGCCTGCCACTCTGCCTGCCTGTGCTCGTTCGCTCTCTCTCCCTCTCTCTCTCTCTCTGTCAAATAAATAAATAAAATCTTAAAAAAAAAAAATAAATAAAAATAAAAAAATAAAAATAAATTTACAGAATTTATAATATATAACATGACAGCTTTACAGACATAAGATTTATAAACAAAAGCAAAAAGTAAAAGTAAAGTAAAGTAAAAAGTAAAAAGTAAAAAGATGGTTTTCTTCTTTTTTGAAAAAAATATAAGAAAGGTATACGGTCCATTCTGTTTATTTTACTTAACGTGCACTGCAAACTTGTCAAACAAACATTATCTACAATATGTTAGCAATCTGTTCCCTGTGCTACTTTTTCTATTTAAGTGGGTTAGACTTAGTAATTCCTTAACTTTACAAATTTGTTTAACACATTGTAATATTCCTTATAATACACATATTTTATCCCTTACCACCAACATTTTAGATTGGTTTAAATTTCAGGGGGATATTCAGTATCACATTTAATCAGCACTTTAAATTTGAGCTAAGTTTATTGCTATAAATTAATACATGGAAATTATTTTTTAAATTGCAAAAAAATAGAAATAGGTATACAATTAAAAGTATATATTTTTGCCTCTGCAAAACTGCTAGGGACAAATTTCATCCATCACTTCACATATATCCTTCTAGGAATTTTCTATAAATATAGAAAAAATATATATAAAAGTAAACTCAAAATATCAAAACATCAAAATACCTAAATGTGAGACCTGAAACCATAAAAATCCTAGAAGAGAACATAGGAAGTAATTTCTCTGACATTGGCTATAGAAACATTTTTCTAGATATGTTTCCTAAGGCAAGGGAAACAAAAGCAGACATAATCTATTGAGACTACATCAAAATAAAAAACTTTTGCACAGCAAAAGAAACAATCAACAAAACAAAAAGCCGACACATTGAATTGGGGGAACATATTTGGAAATGATATATCTTATAAGGGGTTAATATCCAAAATACATCAAGAACTTATACAACTCAACACCAAAAAAAAACAAACAACCCAATTATAAAATCAGCAGATGACCTAAATACACATTTTTCCAAAGAAGATATCCAAATGGCTAACAGACACATGAAAAGATGCTGAACATCACTAATCATCAGGGAAACTCAAGTCAAAACTACAATGAGATATCATCTTATACTAATTAGGATGGCTGAAATCAAAATGAGAAGAAATAAGTGTTAGCGAGAATGTGGAGATAAAACAAGCCCTTGCACACTGTTGGTGGGACTATAAGTGGTATAGCCAATGTGCAAAACAGTATGGAGATTCCTCAAAAAATTTAAAAATAGAAATACCATATCACCTAATAATTCCACTATTCGGTATTTACCCAAAGAAAATGAAAATACTAATTCAAAAAGATATATGTATCCCTATGTTCATTGTAGTTATAAAATGTGACTGTTATACAATAGCCAAGATATGAATAAAACCTAAGTGTCCATTAATAGATGAATGGTTAAGGAAAAGCCATTTTTGTGCACACACACACACACGCACACACACGTATACATATACACACACACACATATATACATATAGACATACATTATATATATAATATATATGTCTATATATACATACAATGTATGTATTTATATACAAGATATGTGTGTGTGTGTATGTGTGTATACACATACAATGCAATGCAATATTATGTGGCCATAAAAATGGATGAGGTCATGCCATTTGAAACAACATAGATGTATCTAGAAAGTATTATGCTAAGTGAAATAAGTCAGACTGAGAAAGGCAAATGATGTATGATTCCATTTATAAGAGGAATTTAAAAAGCAGTGAATCAACAAATAAAAAAACAGAATCAGACCTATAAACACAGAAAACAAACTGATGGCTGCAGAGGGGAAGGGTCTGAGTGTTGGGCAAAACGGACAAAGGGAGTGGGAGATACAGGTTTCCAGTTATGGAATGAATAACCCTTGGGAATGAAAGGCACAGAATAAGGAATATAGTAAATGATATTGTAATAATGATGTAATGGAACACATGGTAGCTACACTTGTGGTGAATATAGCATAATGTATAAACTTATCAAATCACTAAGTTGCACACCTGAAATTAATGTACTATTGTATGTCAACTACACTAAAATTTAAAAAAAAAAATCTACTCCTCCTCCCAAAAATATATATTTTTTTTAAATTTTTATTTATTTATTTGACAGACAGAGATCACAAGTAGGCAGAGAGGCAGGCAGAGAGAGAAGAGGAAGCAGGCTCCCTGCCGAGCAGAGAGCCTGATGTGGGGGTTGATCCCAGGACCCTGAGATCATGACCTGAGCCGAAGGCAGAGGCTTTAACCCACTGAGCCACACAAGCGTCCCCTCCCAAAAATATTTTTTTTTTTTAAAGATTTTATTTATTCATTTGACACAGAGAGAGAGAGAGAGAGATCACAAGTAGGCAGGCGGAGGCGGGGAGAGGGAAGCAGGCTCCCTGCTGAGCAGAGAGCCTTATGTGGGGCTTGATCCCAGGACCCTGGAATCATGACCTGAGCCGAAGGCAGAGGCTTTAACCCACTGAGCCACACAAGCGTCCCCTCCCAAAAATATTTTTAAAAAATTAAAATAAATCAATAAGTAACAACAACACATCAGTTTCATTGGATTGTGCCACTATCCATAGTTTTCCCAGAGACTGCACTGTCTTCTGTTGAATGACGACAAATTACCCTTACCACCAACATTTTAGATTGTGTAAATTCACTTCTGAATTTACCTTTTGCTGTTAACCAAGGTAAAAAATATTTCCTAAGCCTTTGTCTGATATTCACCTACAACCTAAGTTTTCCTGTTTGGTGCCAATTGTGCTATTTACTATAATATCTTATTTTGCTTTACAATTAGTAAAATATTATATTTTCCTGATTCAATAACACATATATGAAATGTTATTCTGTCCACCAAATGTGTATCAAATTGTGTCTTAAGAGCTTTACATTTGTAACTTAAGAAAATAATGAGCACCCCAGCCGAGACCTAGATGGTAACTATGGCTAGAAGTTAGTAAATACTTATACTGGTCCATTTATGGAAGTAAAGGAAATCTTTAACGTAAAAATTCCTACTTGATTTTAATATAACCATGGTGCCCCCTCATAGTAGTTGGTCTTGCAGTTTGGTGATGAATTTTAATGGGCTCATTTCTTATCCATTGGTAATCTTCTGGGCATGACCTTAAGTCTAGGGAGGACGATTGACATAGCTTTGCATAAACATGGAAAGCACTATATCCACTGCATTCAGGATATATATATTTATTTAAGGTTATATTGATGTATAAAAAAAGGAAAAAAAAAGAAATGCTCATTTGTCTATCTTTTGGTCCAACGTAAGTTGTTCTTGTTTTTACATATAATTATTGATTTCAGTAGGGATTGGGAGACAAATCAGATGAGCGTTTTCAAGTTTCTTTTTATTCTCAGGAACAGTGGGGTTGCAGTTTGATAGAGACATAACACAGTACTACAATATCATATATGAGTTGTATCTGTGAATGGTGAACATTACTTTGGTGTCTTTTGGATTCAAGTGCCTAAAAATCCAAATTCAAAAGCAAAGGGAAGTTTATTGCTCACATTGATAAAAAGTCCAGAAAATTATGTCTTTAGATATTACTAAATAAATATTCAGAGCCTAGTTCTAGGATCCAGTATCTCATATTCTTATCTCTCTTCAGATTGATTCTTATGTCATTTCTCACAGTAGCTCTAGTAACTTCACATGAATTAAACACTAGTATATAGGGCTGTTTTTCCCCCTGATTATAGAGTCCTCTGATCTCTCTTTTCTTAAAGGATTACTTTAAAAAACTTGAAATTAGAGACACCTGGTTGGCTTAGTCAGTTGAGCATCTCCCTTTGGCTCAGGTCATGATCTCATGGTCCTGAGACTAAGGCCTGCATCAAGCTCCTTGTTTGGTAGGGAACCTGCTTCTGCCTCTCTCTGTGTGGGCTCTCTCTCTCTTTCTCTCTCAAATAAATAAATAAATCTTTTAAAAAATCATGCAATTATGAATACTTTCTCTTCTCCTTTGAGGTGTAAATTTTCTGCTAGGCTATTGATAGTTTTCCAACTCAAGAATGTCTTTCTCAAAAACCTGGAAGCCACCCTTTGAAATATAATCATCAAGTCTTTGTGGGAAGGTAGAAGTCTAACTTCCATAAGCACCAATTAGCAAACACAGATGGCCAAATTGCACTAACCATCTCCCACTTCCTAGTATTCTCCAGTACTTTAAGTACAAGCTCACCCAGCATTTAAAAACTCTACCGCCCTTTGTTTCAAAGGAGTTGAATTCACTCTCTCCCCTATTGCAGTAGCCTTCCCCCTTTATTGCTATAGTTCTAAGTAAAGTTTCCCTTACAATTTTAACACATCTAGTGCAATTTTTCTTTGACAAGAGAGAAAGTTGATTGTATACTGAAGACAAAAAAAAAAAAAAGGAAAAAGAAAAAGAAAAAAAAAATTTTCTTCATATTTTACCTAAAATGTTCTTAATATCCCAAGTGGGTTGAAAGAAGCAAACCAAAAAAGTACATGTATTATGCTTAGCAAAACATTTTGGCACAGTGCTGGCTGTAAGGTGGTGGCAAGAGAGCCACAGATGCAGAGGTAGGTGTAAGTCAGAGGGACTGAAATGGAATGGGAAGTGGTCTAGTCTCCTTATGATCAGTAGCTTCCAACTTCACTGTTAAACTGGGAGAAGATCCAGTTGTGTAACCAAACATCTCTTCTTTTGTCATAAGGGTAAGAAGGAGTGAGGAAAGAGGTGAGATGGAATGTTGATGGGGTTTAGGACCTGCTCATCCAAAATACAGCACTTTGACATATTGGGTATCTTAAGCTGAAGGAGTTTGAGAAAACAGCAGAAGCCTAAAGTTCATGCTGACCTCCTCCCCTCCTCCCCCTTCCCTGAAACAGATCGTGAAGTCCTCCTGTAGGAAGGCTTCTCTCCTTATACCCAGAAGAAAAGAGTATTCTTTTATTCTTTCTTTCTTTTTTTTTTTTTTGAAAAGAACATTCTTATCTCTGAAGACAAAGAAATGCCATGAAGAATCCCAACAAAAAGGACTTGCTAAGTATCCTCCCCCCTTTACTATACTTACCTCATACTCCTTAACCTATCATATTCCTTCATAACTGGCCACTCTTCATCAAACCCAGCCTAAAAATATTCAAGTCTGTTCCTCTGGATCTTTGTTCCTTATGAGAGCTTTTGTGTCACATAAAACTTACATGAAGTAAATATGTATGCTTTTCTCTTGTTAATTTGTCTTTGTCAGTTCTCTTTTCAAACCCAGCCAGGGACCCTAAGAGGGTGAAGAAAACCTTTTTCCTCCTTTACATGTTAGGTGCTCCCTTCTCTTCCCATACATAGGCTTTCAACTACTACCACTGCTCTGAAGTAGCAGCAGTTCAAGAGTGTGAACTGGAAGGAGATATAAGTGCCAAAAGAGTTATATGAATGATTCTTGTTAGGACGATCTTCTTTAAGTAGATTGGAGTGATAAAAATGGGAGTTTGCTGCACTTCTTTTTTAATAAATCAACTCTAATTATTTATAATGAAATAATATTTGTGGTCTAAGCATAAGAATAATAAAATAACAAGAACTCAAATCATCTGTTAAATATATTTTAATGTACTTAAAGTCTTTCATAATGCAGTATAATTTCCAAGTATCTAATAATAGATTTTACTTATACCATGTTAAATTAATAATATTTGTTTCAATCAGTACTATAAAAATTCAAAAGATTGACTATGTCTCCAGAGAATTTTCTACTTCTGTTTTGGCTGCAGGAACACATGTTATTATATTTGATATCCAGATCTTCTGTATTTAAGAAAAACACAACAGTTCACCTTAATCTATGGGCTGTTCTCTCAGAGAGAAATCTCAGATGCACAAGCTTGGAGAGTTAAACAGATTTCAGTACGGAGTTTTATATGAAAAAATCTTACTATGGCAACATTAATCTGTCCTAATTTGTATTTTATTGTAAAAATGATTGCCTAACAAATAGAATTCAAGATATTTTTAATATCAGTTAAGTGACCAGGCACGAGGAGTATTAACAGCATATACCATAGCGAAACTGTATTAATCTCCCTTCCTCAGGATTATTTCTTTAAAAAACAAGGGTCTTTGTCGTGGTCTGTCTGCATACACCTTCTGTTAAAGATTTTAGCTAAGTAAATTCCTCATTATTAAGAGATATTACAATTCTATAGATGACAAATTCCTTTAACTAATGATATATTTTTCAATTTTCCCAGGTAAGCATTCTCAGCTGTTGTGTTTCTTCTCCTGCTTATAATAAGTTGTCATTTTTTTTTTCATTCTATGTAAGTGAAATAGGGGAAAACCAAAGACAGCCTCATTATCAATAATTCATGCTTAATAATGTTGCATTGGCATTTGATGAAAGCATTGTGATGTATATTCTTTTAGACTTAGTATCCTGTAACACAACCAACCATTCTAATATGACTTAGGATTATTAGAAAAGAATCAACAGATCATACCCAGATGTACAGTAATTTATTCCAGTGGTACTATTAGGATTGTAAAGCTTTCAAAGACAATCACTAAAATTCTCAATCCAGGATGAAAAATAAATAGCTTGCCTGAAAGGTAGAATATTTCCAGGAGAACAAAACCATCGAATGTATTTTCTAGGTGATTATTCTTTGTTGAACCACAATTGCGATGTTGATGATTCTTGTCACTAGCATGTTGTTGGTAGAAGATTCATGGAGGTGCAGAAAAGATCTAATATTGACTAATTCCTTTTTTGCTTCTTTGTGGACATTTGATGATAGCAGATAAATTTTATACCCTTATTTTAGGGCTATTTGGGAAATTTAATTGCATGGCACTGGCCACCAATACATGTCCAAGTTTTCAGTTGTAATGCCCCCTATTAGTACATTGATTACTTCTTCCTTATTCATGTGGCTATATGGAATACAAACACTAGCTTTGATGTAAGTTATGCTAGTAAAATTAGTGAATGGTGGGCACTTTTCAAATGATAGTGATACCCACAATTTAAGTTCTTTCCTTATTTTTCTTCCTTTTTGCTCTTCTTTGATTCACTGATTTATTTCAGTGTTTATATATCATGGAAGCATCTTCATTTAGAACATGAGAATTAAACTGAATAATACTTCATTTTAATTTTCAATCCAATCCTTTTAAGTGATAGCTTCTATTATTATAGTAATATTCTTCTCACATGATACTTAAGAATTTTTTTTAGCATATATTAGCCCACTTCACAACTCCAGTGATATGGTTGGTTGAGCTATTACTCTTGAAGAGATAAAAGTTATGACACACAGTGAAATCTCAAAGAAATGTTGGTTATTTCAGCCTTTTGCTTTGGTAAAAGAGAAATGTGCACTTTTTCACCTCTAAGTGCACCTTTATTTAGTTACAAGTGCTTCTATCAATATATTTTAATATCCTCTGGATGAAAATTCTGAAGCCACTCCGAGGGACATCAAGTAGTAACACTTTGGGTACCTACTGACCCTCAGGAGCCTTCTTAAAGAGTAAATATGTGAAGTTCCTGATAGGTGAATTGGGTTAGGATGCTGAGCATGTGTGGCTCAGCCTTGCACTTTTCCTCTTTAGGAGGGGTGTCTTTCAGGAAGTGCGTGCCCCATGTCATAAGTTTTGCCAGGCATTCTGTCATATGGAGAGACCAGCCAATGTCCAGCTATAACTGAGATTGGATCAATAATTCTTCCTAATTCTGAAGTAATGATTAGTAACCTTTAACCTAGTGGTTACCAGTAGTAAAGATGATATATTTATATTCATGTGTCTTCTAGTTTATCTCTTAATTGATTCAGGACTAAGGTGAGAAATATGTGACTTTATATCCTGAGACTTTATGTCTCAATTACATTTTCGAGGCAACCGCCAAGCAATATATATGCTGCTTAGGTTCTCTTCTGATCCCATTACGGACTTGAGACAGAGTTCTAGGGAGGGATGATGGGGACATTGAAGGGAGATGATTAATTAACATGTCTTTAAAGTATTAATGATAAAAGCCTTTTTACCCATGTAACATAACACAAATGAAGAGTATAACATAAATGAAGTTTGTAACTATTTTGCCATCTCAGTGGCATAGGTTGGCATACAGAACGGTAGCTACATTAGAAGTAGCATCAAGGAAGGAGCTAAGTGAGCAGCAAGACACAAGAGGCTGTACAGGCAATATCCTGGTAAAAGACCACCCACCGTAAAGCATGTAAGACCTTGGGAAAGTATTATATGTGGGACCTGGTCTATTTTAATAAATACTATATTAAAAATTAATGGGTCCACATGAAGCATTGTGATCTGTTAATGAAAATTTAGAACAATGGATAGAGAAGAGGTATTTGTTCAATCTGATCAGTGAATATTCTCCAGCACTGACTCTTTCTGTCATGGTTCTTGAGACCTAGAACCAATTATTCCTGTCCTTCATTGTCAATTTCACCATTACTCCTACCTCAAGAAAAATAGCAACGTCGTTATTAATCACTAGTCCGTTGTTCTTTGGAACTGGCCTTGTATTGGAAAAACATAGATATTTTTACATCTGCAATATATTTTTTGCGGGTTATATCATCAATCACATGATGATACATCATGTATTATACCACAATGACCACTGATTTGCATCTCACAAGTTGTTCCTGTGCCTCTTTGGTGAAGACCACAAATACAAGTCTTACCTAGAGTATGAAGAAAAATGCAAACCATAATTTATTTTCTGGTCATGATAAATTAACTATTCAGAATTTCTTACCACAAACTTAGAACAACACTGCTTTCGATCTTGCTGTCCCTTGAACTCTTTAGGCCATAAAAACTGCATTCTGGAACGTGATCTCTTTTGAACTGACCACACCCCACCTTCTACAATACACTCTTAATTGTTCAAAGAATATCCTTTTGTCATCAGGCAATTCTTTTTTTTTTTTTTTTAAGATTTTATTTATTTATTTGACAGACGGAGATCACAAGTAGGCAGAGAAGCAGGCAGAGAAAGGAGGAAGCAGGCTCTCTGCTGAGCAGAGAGCCCTATGCAGGGCTTGATCCCAGGATCCTGGGATCAGAACCTGAGCTGAAGGCAGAGGCTTTAACCCACTGAGCCACAAAGGCACCCCCTCATCAGGCAATTCTTAAGACCAACCTAGCAGAGTATTCAATCTCCATATGGATGATAGTGAAAAGAGGACATCAATCATAAGTGTCTGTTGGTGTTAAAGAACAAAGATCCTAAGAGCCTTAAGAAGTGATAGGCATGATTCCTTCTAGAGGACTAATTGACATGTGACATAGAACCTGCAAAAATGGTAAGGTGACTGTCCTGGGTGCAACTGCTGGGGGCCCAAAGGACAAAAGATGCTGTTAGGTTCCTCTGTATAGTAAACATTGTAGACTAGAGGTAGCACCAAGGTTAGAACATGAACGGAAAAAGGGCAAGAGTCTTAAATCCAAGGTGACTGAAAGACTGTAACACAAAATTGAAATATTACTGTCATTCTGATGGTCCAGTTTTAAGGATCTTGTGAAAGAAATAACATTCTGGCTAGTGAGAACTTTCTGCTTTCCAGATTATACTTCTGGAACTAGGACTCCATTGTTGAGTCTTGGAGCTCCTTTGTTATCTGGTCAGCCTCATTTTGGTGTGGAGGAGAATGATGTGAGGTGGGGGTTTGAAATCACTCTAATGGAAGAAAAATAGGACTAGTATCCATTCATAGATGGCACTGGTGTCTCCAGCTGGCATATTCTAGGTCCCAGAGAGAGACATCTTCCAAAGAAAGCACTTCAAAACAGCAAAGAGAAGTTGGGAGACCCAGGGCCTACTTGTCTAGGTTGACATTAGAAGAATACTGACTTAGCTTAGAATCCTACATCTGTGGCTTATCAAATTTGAGAACTTAATCAATTAGTTAATATTACAAAGCCAGTTTTCTTTACCTTTGTGGTAGAAATTATAGTTACCTGGTAGATTGGCTACAAGAAAGAAATCGGAAAATGTATTAAGTGGATTTGTAATATAGTAGGTTTTCATTAAATAATAATTTGGGATTCAGCCCATCTCAGACAAAAAGTAAAGCTGAAACAAAATCACATAACATTGGTGGACTCCAGAGGAAGACTTGGGAAACTTCAAGCCAAGGGGAAGAAAGAACTATGCCATGTGGTAGATTGGTCTCATTCAGGGCTATATTTGAGGAGTTCAATTGGATATCTGAAATTTTGCGCTTATAGGGAGTCCAAGAGATGTAATGGTCTCAAAAAATACAAAGTGTACAAATTACAAGATTGTATTTATTATAATTATGTTTTTTGTTGCATATCTTCCCACTTGGACAAAGAGATTTTTGTGGGTTGTTTTGTTTGTTTTTGTTTTCCCCCAATTTTGGAGAACTACATACTTGCTTAGCTGCAGTTTTACAAATTATGGATTCACATTTTGGCCTCAGGATAGTTAACTAGTTGCTTATAGGAGATAGTACACTGGTTGCTTACAGGACAGCAAATTACATAGTCTTTAAAAGAAATACCATGGCAATGTCAATAAATCTAAAGTAAAAGGATACAAAAAGTGCATTAGAATATAATAGTAAGTGAACAATTGCATCTTTTTAACATCTACATTGTGATTCCTGAGAGGCTAATTGTTACCAGTCTTACAGGGAATGGATATAATCATTACGCATAAGACTTTATCTGCTATTCATTTTTCTTTTATGTGTACACACACACATGTATGTTTGTATGTCAGTGTGTGTGTATGCATATGTACACGTGGGTATCTATATGTACACACACACATACAAATAACTACATGGAAATAGCATTGTAAATAGTATTGTTTTTGAATAATAATAAGTGACATTTCCTTGGTTTTATTTCTCACTGCCTTAGGACTCGCAGGCTACTTTAAAATGTTTTCAGTGTATGTGGGATGAATGTGTCCCTATTGTGTCTATAAAGTATAGTATAAGGAAAACAATTTGGCAAATGTGTAGCTCATTAGTTCATGCAGCTGAGTGACTATTTTATTCATTAACTACTTCATCTTCTTTTCTTTTTGTTTGTTTTCTGTTTTTTTTATTATTATTATTATTTCATTTAGAACTGGCCTGAAAATTCATGAAGACTCATTAGTTCACCTCATTATCTATATGGACTATCCTATTCCAGGGCTCTTCTGGGGACCAAATTGCTGTCTTCTTAAAGGCGTATAATATAACACAATTTATTTCCTTTTAGAAATGTAATTCATTGTGTCTGAAAAATTTGGAAAGATGCCTTGTTCTCTAGTGTAAATAATTTCATATCAGGATCACAGGGACACAAATTAAAACAGAGAAATTCAAACACTTTTTCTTTTTTTCCATAAAGATATGCACTCTCTGATAATGAATGATTTGCCTACCTTTTCAGAGTTGTAGCCAATGATCACAGAAGATGATTTTTTTTTTTTTTGGCATATTCCAATTACATTATGAGTATTCTTAAGTCTGAATGATGTACATTCCTATATTTCCCTGGGAATTGCTGAGGTTGCTCATGATTCAACCATTCATTTTTAATGTCCAGTCTGCTAGCTCTGCGCTCTCATTAGTTAAGGGAATGTAATCATATCCAAAGAGAAGAATACTTAATTTCCATTCGTTCAACCTATCATTTATTCCCTCATTCATTCATCGAGTATCTTTTTTGTTTGTTTGTTTATTTGTTTAAAGATTTTATTTATTATTTGACAGAGAGAGACACAGTGAGAAAGGAAACACAAGCAGGGGGAGTGGAAGAGGGAGAAGCAGGCTTCCTGCTGGGCAGGGAGCCAGATGTGGGGCCAGATCCCAGGATTCTGGGGTCATGACCTGAGCTGAAGGCAGCCGCCCAATTACTGAGCCACCCAGGTGCCCACTGAGTACGTTTTAAGTGTTCACCACACACCACTGCAATAAAAACTTATAGTTCAGAGCAGCCATTCTCATCGAAGGTATTGACATACATTTAGGAGCAAGGATCATTGTGGGAGGAAGTGCAGGAGTAGCTTCATATTGGGAAAATGCTAAAAATGGGAGCATGAAGGTGGGGAATACTGCTTCTCTCATCTCTGAATAAAAGGAGATAATTGAGACTATCTTTTCGAATTCATATAAACGCTAAGTTTTTTTGTTTGTTTGTTTTGCTTTATTTCGTTTAGCACTGAGTGGTTTTATGTGGAAGGAGGCTGAAGTTTGATAAAGACAATGTATTTTTCCCCTTATTTGTTTGGTTTTATTGCTCACTCTGGCCTATCACTCATTCTGGCCTAATGATTCACAGACCTGTACCCCTGGGGCAAATAATACATTCTATGTTAAGAAAGAAATAAAAAATAAATAGAACGCTCACTCTAAATCATCCATCTGTTCAATATTACCTTGACCACATTGTTCTTACTTACACATTCAGTTTCAGAGTATGTTTCATTGTCTAAGCATCCCCCTCTGTCCCCATTATTTAACATCATTTAACACCTATTACTAACATTATTAAACATCCCATTATTTAACACCTACTCATCATTCATGTCAAAGTAATTTCACAGAGGCAGTGATTTTTATATATGCTGTTAAAGAAAATCTGGATTTAAAATCATGGTTATTCTGGAAATGGAAGCTTTACATAGGCACAGAAACAGGCCTAACAGGGAACATTTACTGATCCATCCCAGCTAAAGTGTCACAGTCGTATTAGGAAAGGTCATATTAGGAACAAATCAAGAATATGGACAATGGGTGAGCTGATGGCATGCTATACAAAATTTGAATCTGATCATTTTAAGCATAACCCATGTTAGATAGATGGAAAAAGGAGAAAGTCGATTGGTATAGCAATCCCAAGTCTGTGTCAACTCTCCTATATTCAAAATCCCTCATTTCCAAAATTTTAATTTTTAAATATGCCAAAATAAAAGTATGTTACTATTTTAACATCTTTTCTCTTTGACTTTCTCATTCACTGGTCTCTAAAATATAGTGTGCAGATTTTGCTTCTTTCCCTTACTCAATAATTGCTTTGAATAAGCAACATGATATTCAATGCCTTTACCTAATAAAGATAATGAGCAAAAGTAAAATGCAAACAACAACAGCTGATGGGATGGTGAATCATCCAAATGCCTGATTTTCTTGACTTAAACCTGCTGCTGCTATAGAAGCAACTATTAGCACACTGACAGATGGTGCCAGAACCCTTTGTCTCTTTTCGTCTCTCTCTCCTTCTCCTTTCTCTTCCCCCTCCTTTCCGCCTCTCCATTTAAGACAAAACTGTGCTTGGAAGTGTTAATTCTCCTTGAACATTACAATAACATCAAAACTCACCAGAGTTGGGTATTTTTTTGGCTTGAGAACAGCCAGAAAAATGGATGTGCTCTTTGAACATTGACTGCTTCTTTTTTGTCACATATGCAATTCTCTTTGCTCACCAGAAAAACTGGGCTTTTGCACTCATTGCAAGAATTCACAATAAATGTATTTTTTGTTTCCCTCACAACTGTTATACATTTTTTTTCCTCTCTAGCACTTTAATTAATGGGGAAGTGGGTGCTTTCTATTCAGTAAAAGGGTTTCCTTTCCCAGAGGTAGTCCTTCTCCATCAAAATACAGTTACTAGTACAACTATTACTACTAATCATACTACTAATAATAACAACAACCCTAAAACTTAAGAACTTGGTAAATTTCACACAAATTGGTTCACCAATTCAATGTTCCCATTGTCTCCATAGACATTATATTCCTCTGCAATTATTCCTTCAGTCTGGGAAATAAGTATAAAAATATTGAGGGACACCTGGGTGACTCAGTAAGTTAAGACTCTGCCTTCAGCTCACCTCATGATCCCAGGGTCCTGGGATCAAGCCTCGTGTCAGGCTCCTTGCTCAGCTGGTAGCCTGCTACTCCCTCTCCCTCAGCTGCTCCCCCTGCTTGTGCTCTCTCTGTCTCTCTCAAATACATAAATAAAATCTTAAAAAAAAAAATCATATCTCTTTATAGCAACACATTGTCAAAAATTTGTTTTCCAAAAGTCTAAGTTTAAATCCATCAATAAAATCTACATGCAGGGGGCACCTGGGTGGCTCAGTGGGTTAAGCCTCTGCCTTCGGCTCAGGTCATGATCTCGGGGTCCTGGGATCAAGCCCCACATCGGGCTCTCTGCTCGGTGGGGAGCCTGCTTCCTCCTCCTCTCTCTCTCTCTGTCTACTTGTGATCTCTCTCTGCCAAATAAATAAATAAATTTAAAAAAAATCTACATGCAGAAAATTCTGTTATCTATATGGTTATTAGTTTTCTCTTGCTGCTATAACAATCAACACATATTTGGTGGCTTAAAACAACACAAATTTACTATCTGAAAAGTCTGGAGTTCAAGTATCCAAAATAGGACTCAGGGAGCTACAGTAAAGGTGTTGGCAAGGCTATGTTCCTTCTGGAGGTTCTAGGTGAGAACCATTTACCTGCTTTTTATAGCTTATCAAGCCTGTCTGTTATCCTTGGCTCATGGCTCTCTTCCATCTTCAAAAGCCAGCAATGGACAATGGAGTCTTTCTCACTCCATTCCTCTGATACATACTATTCTGTATCCTTCTTCAAATTTATAGAAATCTTGTGATTATGCTTAAATCACCTAGACAATCCAGTACAATCTCCCCATTTCAAGGTCTGGTGATTATTGACTTTAATTCCATCTATAACTTTAATTTCTGCTTGCCATGTAACAAAACACAGGTTCTGGGAATTAGGATATAGAAATCTTGGGGGGTGTCATTATTCTTTTTACCACTATGGTTAAGGGAGGAAAACTGGTATCCACACGTAAACACACATACATACAAATATATGTGCAAATATGCAAAGACATTGTGACAAGGGTCAGCAATAGGAATTTCTGGATGGTATAGCTTGTCTAAACCAGCACTCTTAAACTCATTTATGTACATCAAACCTTGTTGCACTTACGCTCTTTTTTAAAGATTTTAATTATTTATTTGACAGAGAGAGCAAGAGAATATAAGCAGGGGGAGGAACAGAGGGAGAGGGAGAAGCAGACCCCCCACTGAACAAGGAGCCTGATGCAGGGCTTGATCCTGGGACCTTGAGATCATGACCTGAGCCAAAGGCAGCTGCTTAACCAAGGCACTCCGTACTTAGAATTTAAGAGTCTTTTTTTTTTTTTCTTTTAAGATTTTTATTTATTTATTTGACAGAGAGGGAGAGAGAGCACACGCAGGGGGAGTCGCAGGCAGAGGGAGAGGGAGAAGCAGGACCCCCAGTAAGCAGGGAGTCTGATGCAGAGCTTGATCCCAATCATGACCTAAGCTGAAGGCTTAACTACTGAGCCACTCATGTGCCCCAATTTTAAGTGTCTTAATACCCTGTTTGTCCTTTGATCTTCACAATACTGTGTCTTGGTGGATATTACCACTTACTAAGAAAGAACCATTCATAAATTGTTAAATATTTCATAAATAGTCTTTGTACTACCAAATTAGGTTTCTTCAATTTTTAGTTACTAAAGGCAAATTTCCATCTTAAGGCCCCCCACAGATTTCTGTTGACTTGTTATTTAAGCTTATTTACCTTTATTATGTTCATTATGCATTAGCCAGAAACAGAAAACTTGCTTGCATGGCACTTAAGAAGATATGGCTATGAGAAGGTAAGATTTTCCTCACAAATAGGTATCTTCCCCTGGTGTAAGTTATAACCTAACATGGTAAAGTCCATACAGTTCTTGTGTATTTCAAAATGCACCTTTAGTTTAATAAAGCTTTCCCAAAACATTGTAGGAGATAATATTAATCTAGCTCTTTTCCTTGTATCTTTTACTCCAAAACCAATTATGCAGGATTCTCTTGTGAGATTAGGCTACGTTCACACTCCCTGATTTATACCCCACCCTCTAATGTTCTCCTTCCTTTCAGTCCCAAGGGTGTCCTATCCTCCTCTTTTCACGTGGCTACCTTTCTCAGGCCCTGCTGAGAAGAATCCTGTTCCATACTCCTAGGTGTTCTCATATTGTCTGTCATATAGATGGCATACATGTTTTCTCATGACAGTTTAATGGTCGAGTAATACTATCATGTCATGTAATCTTCTGTACATGTCGAGATTCTGTCTTTACTCTGTCCATTCTTCTTCTGATGCTCTGTTCACTTTTATTTTTCCCCAACACCACTGCATCTTTCAAGAGTGAACTCTGCCTCTTTTGGAAAACATGGTTGCCAGTTCCTAAACTTCAAGCTGAAACTTCTTTAGGTGTCTTTCCTGGGTGTCCCCATAGTAACCCTGCATATACCACTGTTATAGTCTAGTAAACTCTGTATTGCCTCCTAAAAGCTGCACAGCACAGTAATTAAGAGAACTGGATCTCAAGTCAGGCTGTTGTAAATTTCAGCTGAGCCACTTACTAGCAATGTAAATTGGTTAGGATGTGTAACTTTCTGTGTGTCACAGGTGGGGACTATAATGTTTCTGACCTGGTACAGTTAGTGTACGGATTAAATTAATTTATATATGCAGCATGCTCAGAACAGTAATTAACATGTACCATATATCAGACTATAATAAGTATAATAGAGAAAAATAAAGAAATGAAAGAAGATGAGTGCTTCTGGACATGAAGAGAGTGATGGTGACTTAGTATAAGATAGTTAGGGCAGGCTTGAGTGAAAGATGATTTTGATGAAGACTGAAGACAGTGAGGCAGCAAACCATGCAGTTATCTGGGGAAGGAAGTTAAGAAAAAAGGAATAAACAGTGAAAAATCCATCAGGTACGAGCTTTCCTGATGTGTTCTGAAAGTAGCAAGAAGGTCACTGTGATGGGGATGAATGAGGAGGGAAGTAGAAGAAGGTGAGGTTAGAAGTATAATATTTTCCAGATTATATTGGACCATGTAGGCCATTTTAGAGATTTAGCATCTACTCTGGGAAAAATAGGGAACCAGGAACGGGATTTGAACAGAGCAGTAGCACATGTCTGACGTATAGTGAAAAAGATCACTGTAGCATTTTGAGAGGAGAGTGTGGGTAGGGGACAGGTGTGGAAGCAGGGCAATTGATTAGAGAGATATTGCAGTCATCCTGGCCATAAAAGAGGGCAGCTGGGACCAGGGCCCAATTTGAAGTGAACAAAGTGGGAAACTTTCATATTCTGGATCTATTATAAAAGGTGAATGAACAGAATTTCTTGACCCATAGAATGTGGATTGTGAGAGAATTCATGGATGAGTCTTGGGTTTCATTTTGTTTTTCACTGAGAAATTAGAAAAACTGATTTTTTATCATTATAATACCATGAGTAAATCAAATTTGGAGAACAGGGAGTAAGTTAAGAATGCAGATTTGGCTATATGAGGTTTGAGAATGGAGATGCTAGTCTGGAGTACAGAGGAAATAAAAGGTCTATGCTAGAGAAAAACTTTAGGAGATTTAAGGCTATGAACTATCCAAAAGCTAAAGCCAACAATAGAAGTAGGAAGAAAAGAAAAGGAACCAGCAAAAGGTCTGTAAAGAGGTCTAATGTGTAAGTGTTTAGAGCTTTTTCTTGCTCTCTGCCAGGGGACAAGGTACCTTACTTCAAACTTGCATTATTTTTTTCCTTTATACCATACTTGAAAGCATAATAAAATCCATGCCCTGTTTATTTTCCCCTTTTTAACCTTTGTGCTTGATATAATGGCTAAAATACACTAGACATGTAAATATATAATAATTGTAACATGACTAGTGTCTACAATGTGATAGCATAGATGACTGGGGTTGAATTTTGCTTTGAGTGCTGAGAGTCATGCTCTATTTTTTTTTTTTTAATCAGTAAGAAAGACCTTCATTAGTTTTCACATTCATCTCTGCTTTTAACTAGATCTGAAGCCTAGGCTATCTGCCCATTTACTTCAAGTATCCACATTACATACTAGCAAGGAGAAGCCAATGCAGAACACCACACAAGGCAGAAAAGAACTTTCTTCCCCTGCCCCAATCCAGATATATTTATCCAAATGCAGAGGTTCTAGATTAACAAAATGTTTCCAAGTGGTTTCTCCAATTGGGCACATCAATAGTGGTGATGAGGGGGGAAGTGATAGAAAAAGATATCTTGATCCTCTTCTTGACGAAACTATTTTACAATGCCCGATTCTACCACCATATCAAAAAGAACATATATTCTGAAGGTAAAATAGACATGATGCTAGAATTGGAGTTAGAAGAGTTGGGTTAAAATCCTATGTAAGGGGATTTGCATGAGTTATTAAGTTTCTCTGAAGAACTAAGACAAGATGGAGCAAGAAATAACACTATAAGGTCTAACCTGAGGACAGGGTTTAATACCTGGCTCTCTCACTTGAACAATCTCTGGGATACAATTTGCAACTATGCGCTATTTAACTTCTCTTTCCTTTTTACACCTATCAGATGAGAATAACAATGGTACCCACTGTAATGGTTTCCTGAGAGTATTAGATAAATTAGTACATGCAAATACTTAGAATAGTATCAGCCATTAATAAAATATTCATTAAATAGTAACTATTAATGACAAGCATATAAATGAACTTCTGAAATTAACCCATATAAGCACAGAATCCAAGTAATAAAAACAAAGACCATTTGAAATAAACAGAAGCCCTAAGTGAGAAAAACAGTTTGGAAAAGTATATTATGGGTTTTTGGGAGCTACACTTCATACATGTGAACTTTCTGGATTTAAGAACCGTTTCTTTAATTGTATAAAATATACCATATATCCATAGCTGTAAAATATATATGCAAATAGAAAAACAATTTAGGAGAAAGGCCCACTTAACATGAAACTGGTAGACCAGAAATACATTTAGTGCATCAAATAACTGAAAGGAAGTGTTGTTTTATTAGAGTGCCTCTAAAAGCCATTAGACTATTTAAAGATGGTTCATTTCTTTAAGTGTACAGAGACTGATGCACTACGGAAAGTTCAGGCAAGCCTCTTCAACCACTTTCCTAATGCCACTTTTATTTCTAAATAGATTATTTTCTGGATAAAACCAGGGGCTTAAAAGCCATGTATTAAACCTTTTGGCTGATAAGATTAAGGATTTTCCTTAAGATAAAAAGGAGATTATTCCAAAATATATTTCAAAATAAAAGACTTATTGCTGTCATAATTTGCGTGGGTATTACACCTTGGCATACCATGTTTTATTTTTATTTTTATTTATTTTATTTTTATTTAAATTTTTATTTATTTATTTATTTTTTTCCCTGAGGTTGAATCCTTCTTTTAGGTCCAGGAGAAGATTTTTAAAAAAACTCTTTGTAGTCAAAGAAGAAGAATAAAAAATGCCTCCTATCAATTTGTAAGAAGAGCAACTGAGAGGTATGTTGAAACCTAAATAGCAGATGATCAGGAACAAAAAGAATGTAGGACCAGACCTAGGAAAACAGTCTGCCGTCATGAAGGGCCTCAAATGTGTATGAACATTAGTCCAGGTCGCAAGGAGGACCCATTGCCCAGTTGGATCTTGTTGCACTGTTTAAGTGCTCAAAGATGGCAAGTAGAATATTGTGGAAGCAATAATTATTTTAAGTGAGAGTTGTGGTATAATAGGTCCATTTAATTTAAATCAGTATCACAAGTAGTGACATGGGAGTTAGAATTTAACAGTTCAACTCCTAGAATTTGAACTTCTGGTGGATGACTTAGTCAATTGCCCTGGGACTTAAGGAAGGACCCAAACTTAATGTGAAAAAACTCATGAAGTAGAAGTAAACAAAACACAAGCCCAGTTTGAAAGTCTGAGTGAAAATGACAGGGGTGAACCCCTGGCAAGGGAGTGAAATTTGGTAAGGAGGGAAATAAGAATGGAAACTGTAACTTTGTTAGGTTGTCAGTGTCTGTGACCCACACCAATGCAATGAAGCAGTATTTCAGCTTGAAATAATGCTGCCAAATCTGTCAGGGTTGGTTAGGTACCTAGATTGGAGTGATTTAGAAGGTAAGAATCAATCAGCGAATGGAGCTAGAGAAAGTAAGAACACCAACTCAGAAGATATACCTGGGTCAGTGTTGTCTTCATATTATCCACGTGTAGCTTTCTATGCAATACATTGCTACTCCACTCCCAACCTTTGAAACATATAGCAGTGAAATCACAAAAGACAATATGATATCACAGCTCAAATAATTAGAATATTCTGACCAGTTCATTTAACATTACTTCTCTTTCAACTGTGATGAGAAGCGTGATGATCTAATTGAATTGGGTCAGATGCTATTGATGTAAAGGGATAGTAAACTTTAAGAGCCCTTCCAACTCTGAAATAATAACTCTGAAAAATTCATAATTTCCCAATACTCTGAATGCACGACCCCTCTCTCCTTCACTTGCCCTGGTCAGAATATGCTTTCTCTTTGCGAAGCGGCAATCTGCAATCATAATCATATGGGTAGTCACAGCCAAGGCATCCCCAGAGAATCTGGCCATCACAGGAACAGCTGCCCTCCCGACTATATACACAAGCTGGGCAAAGCTGAAACCGTTCTGCTTGGATTATTTTATTTATTTATTTATTTATTTATTTATTTATTTATTTATGTTGGCTTAGGTGCCTCATGAGCCAAAGTGAGATAATCCCAATGGACAGAGGTAGGTGGGAAGTTATTCTTTCCAGCTAATGGAGCAAATCCTGGCTCTGCTTGTCCTCTTTATTATAATTAGGGCGGTAGAAGGATGACTAAACTAAAATAGCTTGTCTAAATAGTGAGTCCTTCCAAATCCCCAGTGTGATGGGGAGGAAGTATATTTCACTAGGCGAAAATAGAAGAGTCTGGATTTAGGCTATCTGAATGTGAATACCAGCTCCAGTTCATTTACTTATATAATGTTTGGCAAGTTATTTAGACTCTCTAAAACTCAGTTTTCTCATTGGAAAATAGGAAGCCATTATAACAGCTGCCTTATAAAGTTATTATCAGTCTCTAAAAGGTGAGTACTTGATAAGCACGCTCAGCACAATGTCTGATGCAGGATACACAACTAATCAACTAATGATGTCTCTTATTATGTGAGTCATCTGCATGCAGCCATCTCATTACTAGATGGTTATGAATTGAGAATATTTGGAATGTGGTAGTGAATGCCAGAGGCTAAGCTTGAAGAAATACTGCATCAATGTAGGTTTAAGTACCTAGCTAAGTTTCAACTGCATTGCTTTATTGTAACACACATGATGAGAAATATGCTTCCTCCAAGAGGTTATAAAAGTCCTTGAAAAGATAAAGACCTAGCATGTACATTCACAGAGCAGACAATGGATAATTAACTGTTGAATCAGGGAGTTCTGTATTACTTACCTATAAAATTGAGAGAAACTGAGTTAAATAATGTAAATGATATCAACTGTTAAAGAAAACTTAAGAACTGTCACCATTGTGTGTTCTAATAGCCTTTAGAAAAATATTTACATATGATTTTGGAAAATAGATTCTTGAACAAGAATAAAGCACTAGGTAAACATGAAGTGGTAGATAAATGCTGGAAATATGCAAAATTTACAAAAGAATGTTTTGAGTAGTCTGTGGTCTATCGACAAAACACATCATTATGGATTTATAACTTAGTGGTGCTTTCATTAAACACCCAACTTCTCTGAAAAATGACAAAATTACAAGGTTAAACTCCCAGTGTGGAGTAGATCTGATGATGTGTACTAATTAATGATTTTTTTTTAAATCAGTGCACTAAAAAGAAAGAATTAGAAAAATGTCCTGCCTGGTTTTCAATTAGTGTATTTTGCTCCTTGCCATTTGTTCTCAATTGTCTATTTTGACTAAACCTTGCATTTTCCCTTGTTGATATTTTTACCTTAATGCTGTTTTAAATTAACCTCTTCTCTTCTGTTGTTTGTGACAAAGCAAACGGTTTGATATGAGACAACTAAATAACTTCGTTTAGGAAAAAAACAGAGTTATTCACAGCTAGTCTAAACAAAATCACAAATGATTGTGCAATGGAAATGCATTTTATTTGCTGTAACATTTTCATTAGGTTGAGCATTGAATCAAATTGAAAATCAAAGAATAAAACCTGCCTCAAAGAAGCAAAGATCATTTTTATTGCAGTGAATATTACCCCTTTCCCTGTCATCTTTTCTGGCTAATATAAAATCATGTACTGTTGTACATAAATGGGGATTTGTAAAATTGCAAAGCTTGTTAACAGTAACTACTTTCTTAGCTTGAGATCAACCAACATTTACTTCGTTTTCCCTGACTATAATTTTGACATATTCCTGTCATTGGGTAGGAGAGGATTTGGATGGAAAAGTCTCAGAAACTGGCATCATATTTTGTGTTTTACATTCTTTTTGACATAATGAACATTTCCCCTTCTTTTGCTGAAATCAGCACTGGGAAAGATCAAATACAGCAGTCTTTTAACGGTTTAAAATTGCCCCTGTCGTTACCTTGTCAGTTACATGAGCCCTTCAGCGTGCAGGGCTATGGAAATCCTTCAGGATGAATTTGCTAGAGGTACAGTTGGAGAAGACTGTTTATAAGACGTGAAACCTTTAATCATTAATAAAGACATGGGTAACAAATTGTTATTTAATAATGGCCAGAAAGCAGAGCTACACAGTTTTTCAATGGCCATTCAAGGACAGTTTGGGCAGCTTGGTCATTTTATCACATTTTATTTTGACCATGCTCAACTTTTTCTTCCTATGTCAGCCTGTATTTAATAATCTACTCTTAAAACATTCATCTCTATTAAAACCTGGATTTACTTTCTTTCTTTTGTCTATTTCATATATGTTGCCTTTGTTGTAACTGGTAGGGAAGAGGAGAATTTGAGACAGAATGAGGCTGATTCCTGGATGCTCCGTTTGGTAGCATTTACTAGTGGTATGATTTTAGGCAAATTCCTTATCTTTACCAAAGCCTAGTTTCTCTCTTAGTGGGCATGCACCACACAACCAGTAAATGGTAACATTCCTAGTCACTAAGTCTAACCAAAATTCAGAGTTCACTGTTGATTGTCTGCTTTTGAAAATGTACTTTATATAATTCTCCCCAAGGAATCTAAACTCACATCACAGCTGCCACTTTTTCAGTAATAACTCTGCATGTTGATATTTATTTTAATTAATTCTCTAAGTCTATATTTCCAAATTTGGAGAAACAAATTCGTACTTAAATGCCTGGATGTTGTCTCAAAATCCAAATACCAATATCTGATTTTTTTTTTTTATTCCTAGGTCAATTTGCTTCTTAAGTCCCACATTTATGTTCCAGATATGTCTCTTCTTCACTTCAGAAGTAGGACTTCACATTTTTATTTTTTCTTTATATTCTATATTCACTTCATCATGCATGACTCTCCACAGTAACTCTTGGATTCTTATTTACATCCAATGCTGCCACTTAGTCTGGGATCCTGTCACTGTGAGTCACATCTTAGAAAAATAATTTTCTAATTTCTCATCTTTATCTCATTGAATTTGTTCTGCATTCAAACAGTAGGCCACTTTTGGCAATTAACCACTTTCATTATTTAATTTTTCTCAATATCTATTATTGGTAATCATGCCAATATTTAATTTCTAAGAACAATTATTTCATAATACCTTAATGTATTCATTCAGGAAATTCCTTTTAAAGACTGTTATGTGTCAGTGCCAAGACATAAAAGGATGAGTAAGATACTATTTCTGATTTAAAGAGCCTGTAATTTTTTAGAGATCAGTGAGCACCCAGATAATTAAAATGTAATGTATAAAGTAATATGAGAGCACCTCAAATGTGAAGGTGAACTCATGGTTCCCATCCAAATGGAGGTCTCACTAGTAAATTATATTTGTTTTTATTTCTTCATATCCATACATGAATTAAAAATCCTAACTCTAGGGGCTCCTGAGTGGGTCAGTCAGTTGAGTGTCTGACTCGGTTCCAGCTCAGGTCATGATCTCAGGGTGGTGGGATCAAGCCCCATATCACATGCTCTCTCTCAGATAAATAAATAAAATCTTAAAAGAAAATCCTAACTCTATAATCTTTACCATATTTATTTTAAGCTATTATTTATTTATTATTTTTAAAGATTTATTTATTTATTTATTTATTATTTATTTGAAAGAAAGAGGGAACAGCAGAGAAAGCTTGAGCATGAGTGGAGGGGAGACAAGGGAAGGGCAGAAAGAGAGCGAGAAGCAAACTTCTGCTGAGTAGGGAGCCCAAATGGGAGGTGGGGAGGTTTGATCCCCTGAGCCCAGGATCATGACTTGAGCCGAAACTGGACACTTAACCACCCAGACACCTCTTAAGCTATGATTTATTGACTATTTATAATAAACTAGTTATTAAATCCTTCCTTACCTTAAATAATTTTTAATTCATAATAACCTTAAGAAACACATATCTTTTACAGAAAACATAGGGAAGTCAATACAATTGAAGTATCTGATTCAGATTCAACCAGGCGATATACCCCAGAAATTAAATTCAAACCTAAGGCTACATAATTATAAAGCTCAAATTCTTAAAGCCAGCAAATCTTTCTGACCTAGCATACCATTGCTATTCAGTCTCTTTTGTACAAGTTCAATCAATTTCACATACCACTCTCTCTGAGAGTTCTGATTTCCGTAAGTGGCATTGATTTCTCTGTTCTCTAACAACTTGCATTTGTATTATTTGGCAGATTTCACAGAGTTTAGTGAGCATAGAACCAGTACTTTACTTGCATATGGGGGGGGGGACCTAAAAGCAGGAGTGAGCCTGGAGCAGCCCCCCAAAGCAGGACAAGTATAGAAATAGAGTTGGAGAACTTCACATGCTACCAATGAAGTCAAAAGTAAATGACTACTGGAGGACACATGTAGTCTCTGGGAGGCTAGAATTATGAAAGAAAGTCTTCCACAATGACCTGAACAGAGGGATGAGGTATTTCCAGGATAAAGAATCTGTGTGGACTTAAACACTAGATCCAAGGATTGAGATGTAGATCGATGGAGATCAGAGGTCAGGAATTCTAGAGGAGACGTATCTCACCTCAAGGAAATGCAGATGGTAAATACTTGTGAAACTACACAAAAGAACTCCCATGGTGGCCGGGGGGGGGGGGGAGGGGGGCCTACATCTAAAAATCTTCCATATCTGAGGCATTCTACTGCCTGTATCTTATTATAAACACACTCACATCCTAAATCTTGCCCTTTGCTCTTAAACCTTCACTTCCCCACACTTCAAAAATAAACAAAGATCAATTGACCATGTAAACATGGGTCTAGTTCTGGGCTTTCTATTCTGTTCCATTGATTTATGTGTCTATTTTTTTGCTAGTAACATGTTCTGATTACTAAATCTTTGTAGTTTAACTTGAAATCTGGGATTGTGATACTTCCAGCTTTGCTCTTCTTTCTCAAGGTTATTTTGGCTATTGGGGGTGGGCAAGGGGTGAAATAGCTACAGGGGAAGGAAAGTGTACTTATCTTGATGAGCAATGTACAGAGTTGCTGAATTGTTTTATTATACTATACACCTGAAAATAATATAATAATGCATGTCAATTACACTTCAATTAAAAAAAAAATAAAGATCAACCTTGTAGAACAGAGGGAGAACAGCTAATGAATAAGGAGGAAAGAATATGGGGAAAAAGAATAAGACTGGAAATGTCCCCTCCCTACCATACACTTCTAGACGTGAGACAGGTTCAAGCTGGAGGTAGAAGGAATTGAGTCTTGGACTTCCTGAACTTTTACTGTCTGAGCAAATAAGATTACCCATATTTAAAGGTGATCATGTAAGCTGCAAGGTTTGAGCTAGATTTCATTCAAGTTTAGGAACCAATCAACAGAATAAGTTAAAAAACATAATGGTGATAATGAAAGTAGTTTTTTGCTCATACTCTGTTTTGTCCAGCTCTTTCAAAGAATTAGTTATCTTTATTAATGTCTTTAAATGGATAATATATTGAAAGCTCTCCGGCACTTTTATTTTTGATATTTTTTAAAACCAGAACATAATATGTACTTATTTGGCATAGCCCACTGAAGAGTGTAAATTCAATGACTGCATGTAACTAAAAGAATTTTTCCCCAACAAACTGTGTGATCAGTTCACTTTTCAAATTATTCTCTGTCTTAAAAGTCTCCTTCATTTATAGCCTCCACTTTAATTTTGAGAAATTATTGGATACTTTATAATACAGTTCAGTTCCTTAGCTAAAATTCTATCAATTTCCTACTAACCAAAATCTTTTATATCTCTTATGACCTAGTTCAAATACAACCTCCTCCTTGCAAAGGTTACTCCATATATTTCTCTTTACATTTTTTTGGAAAGTCTTCTTGAAAATTTCTTTCTATTTTCCCTACGTTTGATGATACGGAAAAGGTTACTTGACTTCCATGAGTTGAAGCTTCTTTACTTTAAAAAGAAATTAAAGAGGGTTGTTCAGAATTTAAAAAGGAATAATGTACATAATACATTTTTTATTATATCTGCACATATGATATGCATTTAAAACAATGATTATTAATGGTACTGTATTATTTCTTCACTGTTGAATTAGATCTAATATATATATAAATTATATATATATATATGTGTATATATATATATATATATGAACAATTTCTTCTAGTTGTGAACTTCCTTATATAAGAATTATCCAGGTAGTCATTAAAAAAACATAGATTATAAGGCTGAAGAGGAAGACATTTTTAAATTTCCTAAAGTGATATATAAATTCAGAGATTTCTTACAAATCTCTATACACTTGTAATTATTCTCTCATTTATATTCATAAGTGTGGTATCACAGTCCATTCAGATGGTTATAACATAGACCTGGTGGCTTATAAACAATAGAAACGTGTTTCTGAGTATACCAAAGCCTGGGAAATCCAAAATCAAAGCACTGACAGATATAGTGTCTGGTGAGTCCTACTTTCTGCTTCATAGATAGCTATATTTTTGTTATCTCTTCACATGGTGGAAGGGATAAGAGAGCTCTTTGGGGTTTCTTTTGCAAAGGGTCTAATTGAATTTGTGAGGACTCTCACAAATGGGGTCTCTTTTACAAGGAGACTAATTTCATTTCTAATTTCATTGTGAGGACTCTGTCCTCATGACCTAATCATGACCCAAAGTCCCCACCTCCTAATACTATCACACTAGGGGTTAGGATTTCAAGAATTAATTTTGAGAGGGACACAACTATTCAGGCTATAGAATGTGAGGAGTGTGCAAATACTGTTTGTGTATAATGCTTTATTTTACTGTCTTCTAACTAGATTCTCAAGATCCTTTAAAACACTTTAATTAAAATTCAATATAGAAGGGGCGCCTGAGTGGCTCAGTGGGTTAAAGCCTCTGCCTTCGGCTTGGGTTGTGATCTCAGGGTCCTGGGATCGAGCCCTGCATGGGGCTCTACTTGGCAGGGAGCCTGCTTCCCCCTCTCTCTTTCTGCCTGCCTCTCTGCCTGCTTGTGATTTCTGTCAAATAAATAATTTTTAAAAATAATAATTTAATTTTTAATTTTTTTAATTTTTTTTATTTTTTTTAAAAATTCAATATAGGAGGTTTAAAAAAAAAGATTTCATTTGTTTATTTGAGAGAGAGAGGAGAGAGAGCAATAGAGAGCATGAGTGAAGGGAGAAGCAGAAGGAGAGAGAGAAGCAGATTCTCTGCTGTGCAGGGAGCCTGATGTGGGGCTTGATCCCAGGACCTTGGGACCATGACCTGAGTCATAGGTGTATGTTTAACCAACTGAGCCATCAAGGTGTCCCTCAATATAGGAATTTTTTTAAAAAACAAGCAAAATTATACCTGAAACCAATTTTACTATATATGTTAACTAGAATAGAAATAAAAACTTGAAAAAAATGAAGAAAATTGTTACCACAATACAAATATGAGTTAATGTTTTATTTATAAATTTAAAAAGTAATAATTTTTAAATTAAAGAATATATTAAAAAACGCTATCCAATTAGGTATTGACAGGTAATTTACAATATTGGATCTTTCTAAAACAATGTAATGTATAACAGAAATATAGTCAAATACACTAAATTCTTTTAAAAATTATAATATATAAGTGCCATGATACAAATTATATATTTGTATAACATTGTAATTAATAATATATTTTACCCAGTAAATTCCCATAAAATTCAACTAGATAGATGTATTGATACCTTTTAATGAATGAATCAATTTGGTTAGGTTACATAGTTTTTTTGAAGACACATAGGTAATAATGTAAATAGAATTCAAATCCTTTCCTTTTGATCACATGTTTATTCCATCATTATTGCTCTAAGAAGAATGTCACAATTGCGTTCATGTGTGATTATGGTGCAGCTAAATCCTAATTATGTTCTGAGAATCCCCATATATAAAGGTTTATTTCTTATTTTTGGATCCTCAGGCCTTTGGAGACAGGTCTGTGAATCCCCTAAAAATTTCCTCTGAAGTTACTCCCTGTATGATCAACTTTGGGCCTTTGCTGGGCTTTTTAGCATCTTTAAACCCCTTGTGATAGACCAAATAATGGCCTTTCAAGGATGACCATGCCCTAAGCCATAAAACCTGTGAAGATGATATTATACATGGGAAAGGGACTTGGCAATGTGATTAAGTTATGAAAATTGAAACAGGTGGGTTATCCTACATTATCCAAGTGTGTACAGTATAATCACAAGGGTCCTTACAAAAGAAAGACAGACAGTCAGAGTGAGAAGGAACTATGGCCACAGAAACAGAGGCTGGAGTGATCCCTTTGGGATGAAGGGGCCTGGATGAGAAAAGGCTGGCAGATGTCTCCCAGGAACTGGAAAGGGCAAAGAAACAAATTCTCTTCAAGAGCCTCCAAGGTGGGGCACCTGGGTGGCTCAGTGGGTTAAAGCCTCTGCCTTCAGCTCAGGTCATGATCCCAGAGTCCTGGGATCGAGCCCTACATTGGGCTCTCTGCTCAGCAGGGAGCCTGTTTCCTCCTCTCTCTCTCTCTGTCTGCCTCTCTGCCTACTTGTGATCTCTATCAAATAAATAAATAAAATATATATATATAAAAAAAAAAAAAAAGAGTCTCCAAGGTGCCAGTGTCTTGACTGTAGCCTAGTGAGACTGATTTTGGATTTTTGACCTCCTGAACTATGAGATTATAAATTTATGTTCTTTTAAGCCACCATAAGCTTGTGGCAATTTATTCCAGCAGTAATGGAAAGCTAGTACATTGCTTAAACACTACATGACAGTTGGTATTTTTCTGGTTTTACTGAGAAGTAAACTCAAAATATTCCACTTCGTTATGAAAATAGCCATGATTAAGACTGGCTAAGGAGTATATCAAGGACTATAAAGTGTCCAAGATTTTACCCTACTAAACTTAAAGTTAGTTCATAGTTTCATGGCTCCTGAGAGATAATACAAGACCTCCGGGTCAGAGACAAAGGAATTTATTAATCACAGGAAAGAAGGCAATAAAAGTATCCGCATATTTGTATTGGTTTCATTTGCCTGCAAGTCTCACCAGGGCAAGACAATGAGTCCAGATGGACACTATTCATCCAGTGGGTTTGCATCACAAATGAGGGCAGGTCCAAATGTGCAGCACTTTTTAAGAAAACAGCAAATATTGTAGCAAGCTACAATGAGCCAGTCCCCTACGAACAGGAAGCAAATAATTTTATGATAGTGATATTGCTGTACTTGCCTATATGACTAACTACAGAAAGTGCTCAGTACCAGGAGATGGAACATCAGAAGAAACCACTTTGTTCACACCATATTTTGTAGTGAGAAGTTTAAGTATTATTTTAGTAAAAAGCATAGTAGATCTTTGTATTTTCTCCTTTTTTTATGCCCACATATATAATATATGGAATAAGTATATATTGAGAAGTATTTTAATAGTGACTATGTTTTTAAGTTTCCAGGAGGATAATATCTCATCTGGATTTCCTTTGATTATTTGTTGAAATTCACAAATACATCTCATCCTGCTCAGTAGTGTCTTGGATAGCTTTACTTATGCTCAGCTGTTCAGGGAGCACTTCACCTGCTTACAAGGCTATTTTCCACAGGGGTACAGGTGTAACTGTCAGTAGACTTGAGGGACAATTTGATGAAAGGTACAGATAGCTGTGATGCCATATTCTCCAGGAGTCATGTGTTGGGGGAGGTCATCAAGAAGATATGACAGCTTGTAAACCTATGAGTGGCACCAGGATAACTGGAGTCTCCTCATCCCCTCTTCTGTCCTTGGAATATAGGTTCTGCTTGCCTTGTCCAATGACTGCTCGACAATATAACCTTAAGATAGTAATGTGATGCTGAGACCATCTGGAGGGTATATGTGACTAAATCTAGTGGAGACCTCTATATAAACTTTCAAGAATTGGTAGGTGATATGTGGATCTTCTCATCTTGTGCCCACCCAAGACAAGCCTCATATGTAAGTTCTCTTGCTTATTAAACCAGCACCTACCAACCAGGAGTGGCCTGCCTCATTCTTTGGTCTCTTGCTGCCCTCCACTTTCAGTGGCCAGTTTCAGATTTGATCTGGGAAGCCCTTAAGTACATTGCAAACCAATGTCATGGCTTTTCCTCTTTAACAAAAATACCATTTTTACATTTGATTACATCTATTAACTTTCATAATACAAAACAACATCTGGAGGAAAAATATGTAATGTTAGGAACAAATTTATAGCCAAGTACCCGCCCTACTTTCATTAAATTGGTTTTAACAATTGGTGTTATATGTCTTAAAATTGTTGACAAATGAAAGGATGACTGAGTTAAAGAAGAAAAAGCTGTGAAAAAGCTAATATCACTCAAACTCTGGGGTGGATGAAAATAATCTGAGGGAAATACATTAAAAATTTTAGATGCTTCACCCCTTGTTTGAGATGCTGATACAGCAGATACCAATTTTTGTATTTTTATCAAGTTTCCCAAAGTTTATTATATCTCTTCTCTAAGATATCTTTTTATTTTCTTCAGAGAACCTGATTTGATTTTCTTAATTTGAATTGAGTACTGACAACCTCTGCAAACACATAAAGGCAAAATGCAAGCTGATTGAGATGGGTATGTCCTCCCAGAATTTTTTGTGCCAACAAATATGTGAGTTCAGCCAGGAAATGTGTGTGAGAGGTGAGCATGCAAAAAAGCTAGTATACGATTATTGTCTAGTGTCCTTTCCAAAAGAGTCAATGGAAGAAGGGAAGAGACCACAGCACCAAGAAACACATAGTAAATGCTGAATTATTGAGGAATGAAGGTGATACATCTGATCTTGACAAGAGTAAGAGAAGCCCAGAGATGGGAATTTCTGAACGAACTAGGAGAAAAAAGCTGTCTTAACTACTACAGATCCAGAGAGCGGACAGCCATGCAATCTATACCTTATCTCTTCCCTATCTACTAGAAGAGATAGTGTAACCAGGGAGAGGGCCAAAGACCTGCCAATTTCAGGACATGAGGAGGAAGATGTGCTTACTGGGAGATTTCTTATAATTAAATAATTATGGATTACCATCTTCAAAAAGATAATCTAATTTTAGAATGGAGACTCTATTTGCACTATAAAGAGGGAATAGCATTGTCTGTTACCTAAGAGGTCGGGAAGCATTCCAAAGTTTCCAACCAAGCCATGGAGATTACCCCTATGAATAAATTTTAAAGGGATTGTGGGAGCCTAAATAAATACATAAATAGAATTGTATTGTACTCTCATTCTGGGAGTTGTGTACTTGCACTGGAGCAGTACTAATCTGGCATTATGCTGCTCTTTCTTTTTCACATGGAAAATAAATTTTATGGCATTCTTCAGAGGTTCTCTTACCCTCGAATATCACTGGGGACCTCTGCTTTCAGTTCCTTGACATGAGCAATGCTTCCTCCTGAATTCCTCCAACCCCACCATTCATCTATGCCTGTTTTATACATGATGACACCTTAAGCCTCTTTTTAAAATGATATTTTCTTATTCGTAGTAAGAAACCCTCTTACACAGGGACGTTTTCAATATTACTCAAAGACTGCTATCAAAGAGTCTACAATTGGCTCCATGGCAAATCCTCACATATCCACTATGATCTATGGAAGATCAGTTTGCTTTCTTTGGGAATTGTCAGACATTCAAGTAAAATTTCTTTTGTCTTCCACATTTTGGAGAACACATCTAGGCCTTCTGAATTATTCTGTTTTTAAAATTCTTTGTCACTGACCTTTTTAATACTCTGAAATGATTCTTGATAGAGTCTGGAATTGAATAATTGACTATATGTGGTTGAACCTGGTACCCAGTATGATAGCACTTACAGTTCTTAGACTGAAGTTCATTTCTAAGGAAAAGAAGTTGTTAATGATACAAATATTTAAGGTCTTCTCCATATCTTTTTGAATTAATTCCCTAGGACTGTAATCGTAACTCTCCCATGCAGTCACACTGGCCTCTACTTTTCCTAAAGGCTCCTGGTATAAGGTTTTGATGCTCTTGCTTATAATGTTCTTCTCCTAGGAAGACTGTAACCCTCCTTAGAGAGGTCTGACCAGAGTTTTCTTCTCTTCCAGACTTTTTTTTTTTTTCTTTTTTATTCCTCTCCATTTTAATTCATGGCAATTGTGGATGACATTGAATTAAATATCCTATATTTTTGTTTATTATCCATCTCACTCACTAGAACAGAATATAAACTTCATAAGGGCAAGGATTTTGTCTTTGTCTACAGCTGTATTTCCTGTGCATGGAATAATGCCTCGTATAAACATGGTACAATATATTTAATAAGTGAACAAATGGTTCAAAAACAATTTAGATGCACTACATTTGCACTACAATGCACTATTAGTACACTTAGATGTACTAATTACTGTATCTGCAACTCTGAAGGATGAGCACAAATGGGAAGGGTGGTTTAGTGTAAAGATATTTCTAGAAGTAGGAATAATTACAAGGTTTGAAAAATGAAGATATAGCAATGGAGATAAAGTGCTATTAGACAAAAAGTTCTGGAATCAAAGAAGTGAGAGATAGTTTTACAGAGAAAAAGAGAATGGAAAGTAGTGGAGATAAAGCAAGAAGTAGCAGAAGCCACACCACAAAGGACTTGGGATGCTACGTATTTATAATGTGAAAGCGACAAGGTTTTAAAGCCATTGAAGCTACAGCTATTGAAGATTTTTAGAAAGGAAAGTGACATTATCATATCTATATTTTTGAAAAATGATCTCTGTAGCGGGAAGGAGGAGTGACTGTAGAGAAGCCAGACTGGAGTCAGGAAAAGTGAAGAAGAGGCAGGGAGGAATACACAGAATAGGTGAGAAAGCCTAGACGAAGGCAGTGGCAGTGGGGATGAAGAGAAGCAAAGTAACTGCTAAGATTTTAAGAAGACACAATCTGCAAGACCTTATCATGTAATGTGATAGAAGTGTAAGAGGAATCCAGTATGACCAATTTCATGGCTTGACAATCCACTGAATAATGGTGCCACTCAAAGAGTTAGGGAATATGGTAGAATGGCAAGGTTTTGGGAAAGATTGGTTTTGTTTGGAAAAAGAGGACTCTGAGATGTATTTATATTTTTTTTATTAAATAAACTTAATTTTTTAAAGACTTTATTTATTTATTTGACTGAGAATGACAGCGAGAAAAGGAACACAAGCAGGAGGAGTGGGAGAAGGAGAAGCAGGCTTCCCACCAAGCAGGGAGCCTGATGTGGGGCTTGATCCCAGGATCCTGGATCATGACAGATGGTCATGACAGCCGAAGGCAGATGCTTAATGACTGAGCCACCCAGGTGATTCAAATAAACTTAATTTTTAAGAACAATTTTGTTTGCATAGTAAAACTGAGTGGAAAGTAAAAAGAGTTGGCATAGGGACGCCTGGGTGGCTCAGTGGGTTAAAGCCTCTGCCTTCGGCTCAGGTCGTGATCCCAGAGTCCTGGGATCGAGCCCCACATCCGGCTCTCTGCTCAGTAGAGCACCTGCTTCCCCCTCTCTCTGCCTGCCTTTCTGCCTACTTGTGATATCTGCCTGTCAAATAAATAAAAAATCTTTAAAAAACAACAACAAAAACAAAAAAAAAAGAGTTGTCATATACCTCCTTTCCCCATATATGCACACCCCCCCAACTACTGATACTCTGCACTACAGTAGGACATTTGTTACAATCAATAAATCTACAACAACACATTATTATCATACAACATCCATAGTTTGCAGAAGGGTTCACTTTTAGTGTTGTATATTCTATGGGCTTTGATAAATGTAGAATTGCACATATCCACTATTGTAACATGCAGAATAGTTTCACTGCCCTAAAAATCCTCTGGGCTCTTCCTCCCTCTCCCCTAGCACAATCACTGATCTTTTTTCTCTCTCCATATTTTGCCTTTTCAGAATGTCACACATTGGAAAGCATACAGTATAAAGCCCTTTCACATTGGATTCTTTCACTTAGTAATAAGCATTTAAGTGTCTACCATATCTGTTTATGTCTTAATAGCTCATTTCTTTTTAATGCTGAATAATGTTCCATTTCTGCACGCACAATAGTTTATTTATCCATTCACCTGCTAAAGGACATTTTGGATGCTTCCAAATTTTGGCAATTATGAATAAAGCTGTGATAATCATCCATGTGCAGGTTTCTGTGTAGACATAAGTTTTCAATTCTTTTGGGTTCATACCAAGAACAGAATTGTTGGATTGTATGGTAGGAGAATGTGTAGTTTCATAAGAAACTGCCAAACTGGCCTTCAAATAATCTTTCTGCTTCTATACCCTGGAAGAGAGTGTAGGGAATAATTTCATCCTTAAACATATGGTACGATTGACCAGTGAACCTGTCTGGGTTTGCTGCTTTCCGTTTTGGAAATTTCCAAATACTTTGAATAAGTAATTATTGACTCAATTTTTTAATAGATATAAACCTTTTCAGATTGTCTGCTTCTTTTTGTGTGAATTTTGGCAGATTCTATCTTTCAAGGAATTGGTCGTTTTCATGTAGGTTTTCAAATTTACATGCGTAGTTTTTTATAACATTCCTTTACTATCCTTTTAATGTTCGTGAGATCTGCAGTGATGCTCCCTCTTTCATTTCTGATATTAATAATTGTGTGTACTATCTTTTTTTGGTAAGTATACTGGGTAGAGGCTTATTGATCTTATGAAACTTTTCAAAGAAATAAATTTTGGTTTTGTTGATTTTCTCTATTGATTTCCTGCTTTCAGTTTCATAGACTTCTGTTTTAATTTTTATTGTTTCTCTTCTTCTGCTTACTTTTGATTTAATTTGTTCTTTTTCCCCTAGTTCCCCTAGGTGAAAGTATAGTTTATTAATTTTAGATCTTTCTTCTTTTACAATTTATTCACTTAGTGCTTAAATTTTGCGCTCAGTGCTTTTATTCCATCTCATAGATTTTGGTAAGTCATGTTTTCATTTTGATTTATTTCAAAACGTTTTTAACTTTTTCTTGAGATTTCTTCTTTGACTTCTGTGTTATTTGGGAGTGTGTTGTTTAGTGTCTAGGTATTTGGGGATTTTCCAGCTGTATTTGTGTTAGTGATTTCCAGACATTGTATTATTTATATAATTTTAATTTTATCAAATTTAGTTTTAAGCCTCAGAGTGGGTCTATTCTTGGTGAATATTCTATGTGAACTTGAGAAGAATGTGTAGCCTGATTTTGCTGGATGAAGTCATCTACAGATGTCAATTACACTCAGTTGATTGGTGGTGGTGTTGAGTTCAACTGTTCTATTACTAATCTTCTGCCTGTTTTATCTGTCCATTTGTGAAAGAGAGTTGTTATTAAAGTTTCTATTTATAATGGGGGATTTATCTATGTCTCCTTAAAATTCTTTCAGCTTTTTTGCCTCTCATATTTTGACTTTCATTTGTATGGTGCATAATTTAAGAATTGTTATAACCTCTTGGAGTATTGTCTCCTTTATCGTTATATAATGCTCTTATATAATATTATATAATTATCTATATAATTATCATTATATAATGCCCTGCCAGCTTCCTTAGTCTGAAGTTTACTCTGTCTGAAATTAATATAGTCACTCCTGTTTTCTTTTAATTAATGTTAAAATGGTATATCTTTTTCTATACCTTACTTTTAATTTATAAGTGTCTTTCTATTTAAAGTGGATGTCTTGTAGATGATGTGTAGTTAGGTCTTGTTTTTCAATCTCCTCTGATGATCTTTCTCTTAACTGGTATACAGAAACCATTAACATTAAGTGATTCTTGATATATTTGGATTAATAATTATCATATCTGTTACTGTTTTCTATTTTTTTGTTCCTATCTTCCACAGATTTCCACTTTTTGTGTTTTAATTGAACATTTTATATTAATCCATTTTCTCTTATTTCTTAACACATCAGTTATAATTACTTTTGTTATAATTCCTTTTACAACTCTCTAATGGTTGTCCAGAGTTTACAATGTATGTTTACAATGAACTCAAGTCCACTTTCAAATAGTAGTATTGCAGTGCAAATATCTTATAGTAACAAAATTTTCCTATTTCTTCCTTTCCATCCCCTATATAATTGATGGCATTCATGTTACTTAAACATAAGTGTATATATACATGTATACATATGTAATCAAATCAATTGTTGCTATTATTATTGTCAATAAAATGTTATCTGTTAGATTAATTAAGAATAAGAAAAAATTTTTTTTTTCCTTTCTGATGTTTTTTCTTTCTTTATATAGATCTGATTTTCTGACATGTATCATTGTCCTTCTCTCTGAATAACATTTCCTGCAAGGCAGGTCTACTGGAAAAGAATTCACTCAGTTTTTGTTTGTCTGAGACAATCTTTATTTTCCCTTCAATTTTGGATGGTAATTTCACAAGGTACAGAATTCTAGGTTGGTATTTTTTTTTTCCTCCCAACACTTTAAATATTTCACTCGGTTCTCTTCTTGCACGGTTTCTGAAGAGAATACAGATATAATTTTTATTTTTGTTTCTCTACAGGAAAGCTGTCTTTTTCCTCTGTCTTCTTTCAGGACTTTTTCTTTATGTTTTTTTGTAGTTGGCAAGTGATATGCATATATATTCACCTAATTCGTGTTCTCTGAGCTCCCTATATCTGTGACTTAGTGTTTGGGCAGGATCCTGGGATCATGATCTGAGCCGAAGGCAGACACTTAACCTATTGACCCATCCAAGTGCTTCTGTTTTTTGTCTTTTAATATGCCTTGGATTTTTGTTGTTGTTGTTGTTGTTGTTGAAAAGTATCCATAATCTAGTGAGTAAAATGAATGGCTATAAATAGGCATTTAATAAGCATTTAATAATGCTGTCCTGAGATGTGGGGGAGGAGAAGCCTCTGATTATCCCATAATTAGGTCTTTGTGTCTCTTGGTTAGCCTGTACCCAGGACTCAGTCTTCTCTCCTCAAGTGGGAAAGGATGACTGGAGTGGGGTGGAATTGGATATTTCCCTCCCACCAGGTATGTTAGGCTCAGATAAAACCCCAGCAGATTAAACTCTGGTGAAATAGTTTCTTCTGAGGGTGGGACTTGTTTAGAAGAGAAGAATATTCTGGAATATTTAAAAATGGTTACTTTTCCCCACCCTGCAAAACATAAGGAAATTTTTCTTTGATAGTCACTGTGAGGGCCTGGTAGAGCTTCTGGAGGAAAACTCACAAAAGCATGTGAAACCTCCTTCCATGGCTCCTCCTCAAGTTTTTAACTTGGAGTTGTCTACAGTAAGCTTCCAGGTATTTGTCAATTATAGTTCAGGTTTTTCTACCCATGCCCTGGTTCTTGATAAGCTTTCTACTCTTGGGTTTCTGCTCTGGTGAGTTGTGGTTCTGTGTTATGTCCGTATGCCTATTTTTTTTTTTTTTTTTTGTGCAGCAGCTTTCCTTGTGAACTTATTTCTCTGACAGATCTCAGAAGAACTGACTTTTTCTGTTTGTTCAGCTTTTGACTTAGGATGCAGTGATGACTTCTAAGCCCCTTACATGATGGTGAAGAAACCTGAAGTTTGCATATATATTTAAAATTGTAAATATTTTAGCTCTTCTATGCCAACAGAAGGTTTTTAGTAAATTACATGAATTTGGGAATGTGCAGTACTTAGGTGTTAATCCTCATATTAGATTGCAGATTTCTTGAATTTCAGTTTAGAACTGAGTCAGCACTCTATTTGTGATTTCTCTCTATTGACTGAAAGATCATGGAGGTACTGACAGATTCTTCAGAATAAATGACAAAGAGTAGGTTCCAGATAGAGGCAAAATTGTGTTGGTATTTAACTTATAGAAGGAAGGGGAAAAAGAGAGATAAGAGAATTATCTTGACCAGTGGTGATGTATTCATATCCAATAACTCCCAAACAGGGATAGTTCTCAGAATCTGTTAATTCTAAATGTAGAAAGCAGATGTGGTTGAGGTTACTGTAATCTGCCCAATGTCATCCATTAATACTCTTGACTAAAGAACCAGAACTAGATGTCATATATGCTTAATTATATTCCTTGACTGCATTCAGAGGCAGCAGGTCAATACCTGAATAGGATTTAGCATGAACCAATGATAATGTGCATATATAATTTGTTCTATGAAATTTATATATATATCCCTGAATATAAAAAGGCACATTTACATCTATCCCCTTTCTTGATTCTGACAGAATCTGAATCTAATTAGTATCTACACTTAGTAAAAAACTTGAGGCTAAGTGCAGTTAGAGACTTCCCCAATGTCAAATAAAATGGAAGTAATAGAGGTGGAACTAGTTGTTTCACTCAAAATCTCATGTTCTTTCTACTTCTAGCTGGGTTAAAATAAAATACATGAATTTATTCTTGACATACTGGTTTATTTGTCACAAATATTATAATTTGCATTGAGAAACACATAATTGAACCAAAACTGTAAAATTCAGATGGAAAACCCAAAAAAACTCACTTTCTTTTTAGATGCATGGTAATCTGTTTTCTCATAAAAAGGTGCACATATGCAGGGATATTGTAATCAGAATGCCCAGTGGAATTCACACACTCATTAAACTCCTCAAGCAGAGAGCAATATAAACTAACACAGTGGAAATAAGGTCAGTGAACATAATGAGTGAAACACCTTACAAAGGGAAATTGGTGTGTAGCCTTGAAATCCTCATTTTCTACAGTTTGAGAAAATGTGTCTAGCTGCTAGGTTAGATTACCGCTGTGTAGCTGTGGTCATGCCATTCAGAAGTAGAGTCGTACACAACTGGATAAGTCACCAGGAGGCACAGATATATGGAGAGAGTTGGTTCAATGTTCCCCATTTTCCAATTACCAGCAGTATTCTTCAGTCATGGGACTTTCAAAAGGACATCTCCCCCACATGCATATTCTTGTGTATAAGAATTATAAATAGATAATACAACTTGATTGACACAACACAATGTGAACAGTGTTTTGTGATTTGTAAAATGTTATGTCAATGCAAGGAGTTTTTATTTATTAACATCTTAACTCTTCTACAAAACATATTACACAACTATCAGATGTCAGAAATCCTGGTATCCCTGAGGGGCGTAAAATTCATAGAATATTCTACCTGTTCTCAAGGGTTCTAAGGGAAGAAGCAGAGAAAATTGCAGGAGAGTTTGGTAAATTGTTTAATAATGATGTGACAATATGCTGTAGGAGAGCACAGATGCACCCTCAATGGGAGAGTCTTCCCTGAAGTGGCATCATTCGAGAAGAGGAATGTGAAATGATACACCTTGGATGGATAAGGAGGCAGGGAAGTTGGATAAAAGTAAGCAATAGCAAAGGAATGGAGTTGTGCAATCCCATCATGTGTGCAGAAATAAGTGACTTTAGTGTGATTGTGTCATGGGCTGTAGGATTGCCGATGAGGGCAGAGAAGAAAGTGGAAGACAGACTGCAACATGAAATACTGCGGAATCGGTGCTTTCTCTCAAAAGCAAGAAAAGCTTGCAGAGGTCTTCCGGTAGCAATATTATGCAATTGTATTTGTTCTTTTGTGATGACTGAGGGAAATACGAAGACTTTTTTAGAGATGGGAGAAGATTAGTGGCAACGAGTTTACTTTTAAAATCAAATTACATGAACTTTACTATTGGAAGATTTCTAAGACCACCTCCCCAGATAGGGCTCTTATTCCCTCTTCAATTGTACTAAATGTTGCAAATATTTGAGCTTAGATTTAGGTATAGTCTATCTTTCACCAACTGTAGAATAGCAGTTGAAAAATTGATCTCCTTGAATCTCGTGTAGCTTATGTGCAAATGAGGGTATTAGTCCAGATGTTCTCCAAGTACATATATGTACTAATATTTTATAAGTTATGATTTATCTGGGGGTGCTTAGCACATTATCACAGTGTAGTGCAGAGGTTTTATTTGTGACCTTTTGAGTAGCATTCAGGAAAAATGCATTTTGACTGGGGCTGTGACTAGGGTAACAACAGAGCTTGCCATCTTCTTGTCCTGTCTTTCAACTTTGTGATAGAAGTTAATGAATGGAAATTGACTTCTGTTTGAGCAAGTTCATATTTTTAATAAAAATAAGTGAAACTACTTGTTTTCATTCAAATACCTGAACATTCTTTCAAGCTGATTTTCATCAGCAGGGGGGTCTCCTTTGATTTTCTAGTTATTTATATTCGTATTTGACACAGTCTTGCAGAAAAAAAAAAAAATTGGATTAGGATTCAGGAAATTAGATTCTAGACTTTGCTCTGCCTCTGAGCAGATGGGCCTAAGTTTTAGGTGTTATTTAATACTTTTATTTCATTCTTCTGTGCCTCAATTTGTTTATTTGTGATAAGAATGATGTCTATCATCCCTAATTATAACACTGTTTGTGTGTGTGTGTATGTGAATACACACTGAAAAAAGGTATTTAAATATGTTTAAAATGCTGAAAATTTCAAGCTTTTATTATCAGTATATTGTCATAACCCTGTTCCCCACCCCCCCAGGAAATTTCAAGACATAATGGAATTATAGGAAGTCAGAGCGACAGAGGAATATGGTAGATGTAATCAGTTCTCACAACTAGTGTTCCTCATCTTCTTTCCACATGCCTCTTTGAATAAGTGTGACTGGGTGACCAGCTGTGATGAAAGAAATGTGTGGGGAAGAGTCCTATATCATTCCCATCTCTTAAAGAAAACGAGAGCTGGATGGTAGGTGAAGTAGTAAAAACAGATTTTACTCAGGCACTATTTGAACATTTTGAAGCAGGCTCAATTCCAAATATAATGAGGAAAAGTGGGGATTTATAGTTAAAGAGCAGGATTCAGGCAGGGAGGACCAGTAGACAGAAAATTATTAAGAGGGTAAGGAAATTCTTGCCAAATTGACCTAGAACAATTCTTTCTGAGGGCAGAACTGCAACTTAAGGCCAATGTGATTATATTTTACCTGGAGGGATGCTGAGTATCTTAGTCTATTTGGGCTGTTATAATAAAATGCCTTAAACTCATAGTTCTGGGGTTAGGGACTCTAATATCATGGAGCCAGCAGATCTGGTGCCTAGGAAGGGACCACTTTTTGTTTCCTAGAAAGTGCCCTCTCACTGTCAATTTCATATTGTGAGAAGGGCAAGGGAGCTCTCTCTTGTTAAGGCACTGATCTATTCACTAGGGTTCTTCCCCCCTGACCGAACCACCTTCCATATGTGGCTGCTCTTAATATCATCATTTTGATGATTAGCTTTCAAAATTAGAATTTTAGGGAGATATAAATATTCAGTCTAAAATCGTGAAAGATGAGGAATTTGATTGGATATCAAGGGTGATTAGTATCGAGAGTTGGGGAATCTCAGTAAACTGACTTAGCAGTTTTCTTTCTACAACTGGGATCTTGAGGACAAGACCAAAGGTCAGAATCTTGGTGAAAAAGAGCTCAGAGAATCCTGTCTAGAGTTTGGTTAAGGAGAGAGGCTCTGTCGCATTCCAAAGTCCATACTTGTTTATGTGTGACCCACCTGCACTTTCTTGAATCTTCCAAGAAGGCTACGTGTTTCAGATTATATGGAGAGAGAAGTCTTACTTCTAGTCACCGAACAGTTGCATGGAGCACAGCAGCCTCAGATGGTTGGAGAGTGGCCTGGATCTTCAGAAGAATTTGTGAGAATCAAAAAAAAAAGAAGTGCCAATGAGATTTTGACAATTTTTTCCCCATTTTATCAACATAAACTTGCTTATCTGGGTGATATCAGGGCCCTTTGAGATCCTGGTAAGTTTACCCAATATTCTAAGTGAGGAATTGATTTTTAGAAAGATTCCATAACTTCTATAAAATCACATGTCTAGAGGTGCCTGGGTGGCTCAGTGGGTTAAAGACTCTGCCTTTGGCTCAGGTCATGATCCCAGGACCCTGGTATGGAGCCCCACATGGGGCTTTCTGCTCAGCAGGGAGCCTGCTTTCTCCCCTCTTTCTTTGCCTGCCTCTCTGCCTACTTGAGATCTCTGTCGGTCAAATAAATAAATAAAATCTTAAAAAAAAAAGAAAAAATCAGATGTCTACCTTATAGTAAATTTATTACAAGAAATAATATCTGTCTATGGGTCTACTGGCTTTTCACTATTGTAGAAGTTATAACTTCTTAGAATTTCAATGTAAGATGCAAGAAGTTTTTGTGTTGTTATAAGGCATG
This sequence comes from Martes martes, assembly GCF_963455335.1. Lineage (NCBI taxonomy): Eukaryota > Metazoa > Chordata > Mammalia > Carnivora > Mustelidae > Martes > Martes martes. The sequence goes on along the minus strand of NC_137889.1, from coordinate 165,922,741 downwards.
CATTCCATGCTTTTAAAAAACAGAAAATACATACTACTGAATATGTTTTTTAACATAATAGCGTTCATTCAATTATAATTTTTGAAGCAACTATTTTCCAGGGAGAGCATTTCTGTTTGTATTTGTGAGGAGCCAAATAAGTATCAAACTCCTGCCTTTGGTCTTATTTACATGGTGCTTGAAACTAAATGAAATTGAGAAACAAAACCACAAATTGCGGATGCATATTATTTGACAGGTACCAAGTAAAATAATTAGGGACTCAATAGCAAAGCTGGAGAAAATAGTATATTTGTCTGTAATAAGTTCACCAAAAATACTGTATATGTACATCTGTAAAGTCCAAAAATAATGTTTTAATAAAGTTCCAGAATTAATATGACATATTTTTCATGTATGCTAATGTCAATAACAGTAACTTCTTTTTATTTAAAAAAATTAATATTGCTACCACAATTTTATTTTATTATTATTTTGTTAAGTTTAAAGAAACTTGGTTTAATATATCAGCAGTTTAGCTGGTTTAGGAACTAAACTAGAATCATATTGCAAATTTTAAAATAAAAGTTGCTGAGATATAATTACCATTTTCTAATGAGCCTTGACAAACTTCCTCCTGCTAATAATTGAGTAAATGATAATGTAAAATGATACACCTGAAATGCTCTCTCTATGTATACAAAAAGAAGTGAATAAAGGAAGACTCTTATGACAACTTTTAATGTACTATCTTTCAATAAATACCCATCTGATTCTTTGGAAAACATAAAGGTCAGAAATCTTCAAAGAACTCCTCGAATGGTTAAAATTCTGTGTTCTTACTTATTCTAAGAAACCATTCATAACTCTCATTGTTTTGAAACTGAATATGTTATAAACAGATCTGAACTTCTTGTACCAGTATATTCACTTTTATTTGAGAAGGTAAGTCTAGGTTCTTGGACTCAAATGTGGTGCTTATGTAAGCAAGGCATGTATGCTCTAAGTCACAGTTGGAAGAAATATTCTATTAAATCAGTTCATCTCTCTAGGTACCTACTTTTGCTTTTCTTATCCAAATGTCAAAATTGGAGGAAAATATCTAAAATCTTTTTACCAGGCAAACTCTAAGCAGTTCAGAATGCTGAAAAGGCAAAAAGATAGCAACTCTTATCTACCATCTACCTGCCCAGTTATCTTTCTATCATATATTTTATTTTTGCAAATTATCCTTTATTTTTGCCTCTATTGTTCTTAGTTATGGCTAGCTTTCCATTTGAAAGTATTATAATTAGTAATTCCTTTGGAGCTCTTCACTTTGACACTTGAACTTTTAGAAAAGGTGCTATATAATCACACTCCGAATGTGAAAGAAAGATATCCTCTGTGAGAAACTCCAAGGCCACCAAAACTAAACTGTATGAGTTATAAAGTACTTTGTCTTTCTCAGAATACAAAAACTCAAAAATCAACAACACATGAACTATTTAAGTCTAAAACCTATTTAAGCAGAATTTTCCTAGGGACCATCATTGAGATTCCTTGTACAAGTTTTTACAAGCAATATATTAAGGCCAACTAGTTACTGAAGTTGTTGATTTTTTTAACTTGGCAGAAAAATGCCAGAGGTAAAATTTCTGTTAAAAAAATATCATCCTGAAGAAGGAGGTATGATGTCTTAAATTATTTCAATGTCCCTCTGGATCTGCATGTAATGACACCTCATTTACTTAGTCCTCTGGTAATGAAGCTATATTATAACAGTCAACTAACTTAAACAAAAGAGAAGAGACAGCCACAATTCTTGGGAAACGAAATAAATTTGGCAACGGACAGGTTAGAGGAGCCTAAGTGGTGTTTTTCTCTCCTCAGTGCAACTGCTAATATATAATGCCAAGGAAATCTATTTAGAAACCTAAGTAGGTCAGAATAGGCTTCCAGACATTTAGCAAAGGGGGAAGTTTAATTTCCACAACTCGAGCATTTGGAGAGCCTCCTAAAGAGAGACAGATCACCTGGTGATGAAGAGTCCTGCTGAATTGGGAGTTCTCTTGCTATAGTCTCACCCTTAATATTTAAGATCATCATTGACTCAGGGATGCAGGGAAACATGACTCACTTCATCTTGGACTGTATCCCACATTTAATATTCACATTATCTGTAGCTCATATAGTTACATTGCAAATCACACCATAAGGCACTAGAACACACTCACTCTGTCAGTAGTGAAAACAATCATGTTTGGTGATTCTGGCAACAATAAATCATTCTGTGTAAAGTAAAACATAATGCATTTAGAATTAGTTTTTTCTTTGAATATAGAATTTTCCACTGGTAGCACTTGAGGAAAGTTTCCTTAAAATCTCTGTGCTCCACCTCCATTTTCTCTAGAAAATAGATATAGTGAGAATTGTTTCGTCTGTGGGAGGGCTAATGTGAAATTGGGAATATATATATATATATAAAATATATTATATAATATATATATTATATATCTATTATATATTATATATAATATATATATTATATTTCTGTGTGTATCTGTGGAATGATGTTGCATAAATTTTCATTATTATTATTATTATGTTCTCCATTAAACATAGCTGTCAGTATATAATACAGGTAACTGGTGGCCTCCTTTTCACATTGAATGAAAGCTTATAAATCTGGGCTAAAGTCGAACTATTTTTCCTATTTTGGTAGACATAATTCTAATAATGATCCTCAGTGACCTTGGCCTTGAATTATTCTCTCTCTTGGAATGTGGCCAGAACAAGTAAATATGATGAAACTTCACTTCTATGATTAAGTTATATTATATGGCATGGTTGACCTCAAGATAGGGAGGCTATCTGAGCAGACCTAATATAGTTGCACAAACTCTTTAAAAGCAGAAAATGTTTTCTGGCTGGAAAGATAGAAGAAGGGGAATATAATGATAAAATACTAATACTAATACACTGATAAATAAGATCCTCTAAATTTCTCTTACTCATATATCTCTTCATTTTAACACTGCAAAATTCTTCCTCACCAAATAATGCCCAAGTCTCATTCATCTAACCAAATCAAAGACCATCACACCCAAAAATAAAGAACTAGTGAAGAGCCGCGTGTGGTCTAGTGTGTTTACACATCCCTAAGAATACTTTTGTCATCTGTCCTGACAGGAATTTGTCAATTTTTCAGGTAGTCCTCCCAAGTGGGCTATAACCTCAATATACCTTGATTATAGGCATGAGTCTGCCTTCTTCCGTTTTTGTATCCCCATCGTCTTTATTTCAAGCTCTTATTTTCACTTTCAAATTAAACTCAGAGGGTGTTGGGTTTTTCTTTCATGTCCAAACCCATAATTTTGCTTTGTTATTTCAAGCAAACTTTTTTTTTTCAAAAAGAAAATCCTTATACAACAAAGCCATATGGAAATCCTGTTAAGAATTAAAAGAAGGTCCCTTGTATTTTTCACAAATCTTTATAATACCCTTGTGAATAATGCAAAGAAATTACTTTCTACTTCAGGAGACATATCTTCTATGTGAAGTTCAGAAAGGCTTCACTTATCAAAGATCTAAGACTGCAAGGGACCTGAACAGATCTTTTGGCTCATGATTTTCTAATTCTAAAAGATAAGACATAATTGCATTTTACCAATGATACAAGGGAATTGCAGAGAGGTTATATCATACTTTTCAAATCTATGGTATTATGTGATTTGGAGAGTAGAACAAGTAGAGGATAGAAACTATATCCTTGGGGCACCTGGGTGGCTCAGTCATTAGGTGGCTGCCTTCAGCTGGGGTCAAGATACTGGGGTCCTGGGATCGAGCCCCGCATTGGACTTCTTGCTTGGAAGGAGGCCTGCTTCTCCCTTTCCCACTACCCCTGCTTATGTTCCAGCTCACTGTGTCTCTCTTTGCCAAATAAATAAAATCTAAAAAAAAAAAGAAAAAGAAAGAAACTACATCATTTGCTTATTAAAAATTATTTTTATTAAAATAACACAGAGAATATCCCTAGGCTTGAGTCATTATGGAAGATTGTAGAGAAAGTTGACAAACTTCTGTGTACCTCCCAATCACAAAACCTTGTACAAAGGTGAATCAAAATAAACTCTGTCCTAATGGGCTCAGGAGCATTAGAGAGAAGAAATCTACAGTGAGGACTCTCTTATAATACAGCAAGTGATAAATGCCTTGAGGAGAAAAGTGTAATAGGTTGAGAATTTGTTGGGAACAGTTTCTACAGTGGCCAGTTAAGATCTCAAAGGAGGAGAATGTTGGTATGTCCCAGGAAGCTTGGAAAAAATATTTTCATAAACAGAAAAGTATAAAGGCATGCAGTCATGCACAAATAAGTTTACTTCTTTACCACTGCCTTTTGCATTATCTAATAAAGCATTGGATTTCTTAGGAGTCACTTATGGAGAGAGATTTTTTAATGACATGAATCATTATGAAACCAAAATTTTCTGCTTTCTGAATTCGCTTAACTTGCTGTTCATTTTATCTTATGCTTATTTTTCAACATTAGATACTTCTACCCTAAAGCAGAATAAGTAATATATAGAACTTATCATTCAGTAATAATGATTAGAATACCTAAACTATAGCACTTACTCTACGCTAGTCTTTCTTTGAGTTAAGCACTCTACATGAATTTTTGTCTTTAAATGTTTAGACAACATTGGAGTTTTAAGAATTAAATAGTTTAGTAATGTTGATGTTACAGTTAGGGGTTAAACCCAGTATTTCTGATAAGTCATGCTTTTGGATAAAAGTGGTTTTTGTTTTGTTTTGTTTTGTTTTTTAATACCTATGTGTCTTTCTGAAAAATAAATCATAAACTTTAGAGATGAAATGAGTTGGACTAATCTGGCCCAGTGGTTTTCCAGCTATTTCGTGGGATAAATGTACAGAGATGGAGATCCAGAGCCACCGTTTCACTGCTGAGGTAAACTTAATCACATTCCCGCCAAATGCAAAATACACTCACTCCCTCCCAAGGTCCCTCCAAATCTCATCCCATTATCCATCATTATCAAAGTCCAAAATCTTATCATTGAAATCAGGCCCTGAATCAGATGAGGTCCTTGAGTGTAATCCATTAAATATAGCTAGGGGCCAAATTCCTTTTCATTTGTGGACCTATGGCCTCTGTCTGTACAATGATAGCTCAGGCGCAGGATATAGGCTATATAAATCTTCAGCTTAAGGAGTGGGAAATAAGAAGCAAAAATAAGTCCCTGTTTAAGAGGAGTTCTGATCTAGTTGAGACAACGTTAGGGATTTTTTGTTTAGATTTTAAAGCTTAGGAAGCATTCTTCCTGGCTCCTTCCTGCACCCTCTGGTTTCTAGGTCTTATGCTCTGAGTCATTCCTCCTTTCCTTGAAAGATAGCATGCGTATGCCCTTGCTTTTGGTTTATCAGTCTGTGTCCTACCTATTATGGACAGAAAGCTTGTGTCTCCCCACATTTAAATGTTGAAATCCTAACCCCTGATTGTATTAGGAGATGGGGCTTTTGAGCAGTACTCAGGTCATGAGGGGGGAGCTTCAGGACACAGCCAAAAATAGCATCTATGAAACAGACACCTGATCTGGCACCCTGACCTTACACTTTCCAGTCTCCAAAATTATGAAAAATATTGTTTTTGTTATTCATGAGCCATGTGGTTTATGGTATTTTTGTTATAATGGCCTGAATGAACTGAGATTGCCAATAGAATTTTTGAGATTCAACCACCTCCTTTGGTCTTTCTCTGTCTCTTTCAGTCCAAGCAGGAGATATATCTGCTGAAATAGTTTTCTGAGGAAGCTTATGGATCTCCTGTGGATTTCGGGGAGGGGGGGCAGTCCATAAGACACAAGTTACGCTGACAGATATTTTTGAGATAATTCCTCTCTACTTCTTGTTCAGAGAGCTGAAGGACAAGGCTCTCAATCTTCCTAGGCTGATTGAGAGGATTGAGAGGATCACCAGGCACCTTATTAATTTGTTTAAGGGCCTTTTGTATGACTGATGTTTCAATCTTCCTGAGATAATAGCAGAAGGTTATATAGTTGCACTCTCAGCTTTTCCTTATGCTGTGCATTTGAAAGACATTTCTTAATTTTGGTGTTCTTCGTCATCTGGGAAGACCGAATGTTTCCAAACCACCAAAAATCTGTTTTCTTCTTCCTTCCTCCCCTCCTCCCCCACTTCCATCCCTCCCCACCTTCCTTCTCTCCCTTCCCTCCCTTCCCTTTTCCTTCCTTCCTTTCTTTCTTTCTTTCTTTCTTTCTTTCTTTCTTTCTTTCTTTCTTTTTTCTTTCTCTTTCTTTTTTTCTTAATTCATCTCTCGCCTTTCCCATTTTACCAAATGCAACACGAGGAAAAAACAACACAAAACAAACAAAGAAACAAAAAACCCCAAATAAAGCATGTAGTGCCTTCAACAGTTTCTTTGTAAATCTCCTTAGATAGGTAAACAAGTTTAACCCTTACAAGGTTTGTTTTCCACATACATTGTAGGAGCCAATTTTGCTAAGCTTCTGTCACTATAAGACAAAGATACCCCTTCCTTCAGTTTCCAGAAACATACATTCCTCACTTAATTTTTGAGCCCTCATCAGCAGTGTCCTTCAATGTGATACTTTTGGTAACTGTTTATTCAAGGAAATTGAGGGGTTCTCTATAATGCTCCCCAAATTTGCAGCCCTTCCCTATTGTCCAGTATTCATTCTACCCTCACATTTTGAGGTATTTCTTACAGCAGCACCCCACCTTCAGGTATTAAAATGTGTGCTAGTTTCCAATTGTTATGTAATGGCTAAAACACATGTAGTGGTGCAAAAACAAAACAAAACAAAACAAAACAAAAAACAACAACACACATTTCTTATCATATACTTTCTGTGATGAGTCAGGAGTGCAGGCATGCCTTACTTTGGTTCTTTGATTAGAATTCCATAAGGGAACATTGGAACAGGCAGGGTTTTCATCTGGATTGTTCAGGTGGTTGACGCAACACTCGTTCCATCTGGCTGTGGGATTTACAGGAGACACATTTCTCATTCCCTCACTTTATTTAGGTCTCTGTTCAAATGTTACCTCATTAGCAAGGCTATCTGAAACTACCCCATTCCATACAATGCTTCCTATTAGTTCTTATGTCTTTATCCTGCTTTGTTTTTATTCATAGTATTATCACTTCTTGTCATCAGATTGTATATTCATTTGCCTAAATTTTATCCTTTCTATTTACCTATCAGAATATTAAGTTCTACTAGGGCAGGACTTTATTATTGCTTGGTCAGCATTTGTTCACTGCTTTTTATGTTCATCTAAGAGAATGAATCTCTGGTACTATGGAAACAAAACTATTTAATGAATTAATAAATGGAAATCATTCTAATTAGTGAATGATTAAATCAAAATTATAATAAGAAAATACTTTTTTTTTTTTTTAATGGAAGTTATCTACATCAAAACTCACGGAATTTGGCCAGTTGTATTTAGAGGTAAACTTAGAGAAATAAATCTCACTAATTTTAAAGTAGAGCGTTACAAAAATTTAACCAAAATGTTTAAATTAAGAGACATAATGGGACACATGGGTGGCTCAGTGGGTTAAGGCCTCTGCCTTCGGCTCAGGTCATGATCCCAAGGTCCTGGGATCTAGCCTCGCATCTGGCTCTCTGCTCAGTGGGAAGCCTGCTTCCTCTCTCTCTGCCAGCCTCTCTGCCTGCTCGTGATCTCTGTCTGTCAAATAAATGAATAAAATCTTAAAAAAAAAAAAAAAGAGAGAGAGAGAGACATAAATATCTACACATCAACATTTGAAGATGTAGAAAAAATATATACTTGGCCTCCATAGAGTAGTTCAAGTCTTAAAGTACATATGCCATATTTAAAAAAGAGAAATAAAATGTTACGGATTTAGATTTTTCCAAATTATCCTTGCTAATTGGGCACGTGACACACACAGGTACACCCAGAAATACACACATGGATATTAAAGAATCTGAAGGAGTGGGATATTTATAGTGGCAATGAGCAGGTAGTTAAATTATGGGGTCACTTAAGGGGCACGTGGGTTAAGCATCTGACTCCTGGTTTCAGCTCAGGTCAGATCTCAGGGTTGTGGGATTGAGCCCCACCTGCCTTGACCTAGTGCTCAGGGTGGAGTCTGTTTGAGATTCTCTCCCCCTCCTTCTGCCCCCTTGCGCCACCCCCCCCATCCCAGCCCGCTCCTGTGCTTGCTCTCTTTCATGCTTGCTCTCTCTCTCTCTCAAATAAATCAAATAAATAAATAAATAATGTCTTTTAAAAAATTATGGGGTCACTTAAAATTCTTTGGATCTGCATTTATAATTTTAAGTTATTATACAGCAATGATTACTAATGGTGAAAAATGTCTAATGCCATTGTCTATTTCACATTGAACTCAATTTCTGTAGAATGAAGATATGTGATTTAAACAATGAAGATGCCTATAAATGTATATTCCTCTGTGTGTATGTGTATGTATGTATGTATGTGTGTGTATGTGCATGTGTGAGAGAGAGGGAGGGAGAGAGAGAGGGGGAGATCAGTAACAAACATCTTGAAATATGAGAAGAATGATTTCTGTATTGAATGAGATAAAAGTTATTTTAGGACTGTTGTGAAAGAAGAAAGAATACCTCATACCCACAATCTTAAATTTATTTGATAATCATTTGATGATATATCTGACTATAAAATATTTATTGCTAAAATTTATCTGAAGCCAACTCTTTGAACTTACTGGTCAGTAAAATTCAACTTGAAAAAAAATATATTAGTCCTCTTTGAGTGAGAAGTCATCAAAATTAATGGGATTCACTGTTTTAATGAAGCAATTAAAAAAACTGGTATACTTAGTGTCTAAACATCATTTAAGGTTGTGGACTGGGAATTATTTAACATTCCAGCCCATATTAAACACTGTTCATAACAAATGGTCATTGAGCAGGGTGACTTGTATCTAGTTTTAGCTGTGACTCTGCCTCATGAATATATTTTTAACAACTTAACCTGTCTGGTTTTAAATTTCTTTTTTAAATGAGGGCATTGGACCAGATGTATTCTATACTTCCTTCCTTCTCCATCACTGTATGCATCTATATAATTTCTTTTCTTATAGAATTAAGTCCCATTTGGTAGTAATTCTCAATGATTCATGAAGTGTAGTTTAAAATAGATTTTCATTGGAAACAGGGAAAAAAATTAAAATATTCTAGCACAGAACTCTACTGGTTTAAAATTGCATTTCCATATGAAATTAGGTCATGAGTTTTAGTAAGGCATTTTGACATTTTTAGACATTTCATCACCTTGGAATTAAGCAACAAATTAAAAATTTTTGGAAAGAATAATTTTAATATTTAAGCATATTAAAACTGTGTTAAGTATAGAACTTAAGAATAGTTTTAAAGAAGTAAAGAAGTAATACTCTCTTTAAAGTTGGGATCCCCAGATAGAATACAAAATACTTAGTAACTTTTCTAAGTATAGATTTAAAAAAGTTGATAGTAGAATTGAATTAGAAAAAAAAAATATATAAGGACAGTTACCAGATGTGAGATGTTATTTCTGGATTATTAACATATATTATCAGTATAACCACCTCATAATTTTTTTAATTATTTCCAATTTATTAACCTATGTTTGTGGTGTAGAAAATTATATACCAAGTCCTGTATTTTTTTTAAGTAGAACTGAAACTTCTATGTAAGTAACCCCAGTTCTAAGTTCTTTACAATAGTAACTCATATAATCTGTGGAAATAACCCTGTGAGAAAAGGGCCAGTGTTATCATCTCCACGGGACAGATGCAGATGCCAAGGTGCAGAGGCTGCAGGGGTCCTGTTCAAGGTCTCAAAACTAATGGTATAGCCAGAATCCAAATTCTTTACTCTGTGTTCTTAATCACGGGGTTAGACAGCTTTTTAGCAGAAAATGAAAAACTTGAGGGGCTGTGTGACTTACTCAGGGTCTCATAGCTATTTAATGGAAAATCCAATATTAGCAACACCCTCCCAAATTACTTGAATATGTAGTAATTAGAGAAAAATGGAAAAATAATTCAGGAAAATCAGGCATTTTCCTAATGTAAAGTAATTTTTTGTTTGTTTCTTTCTGTACACTTCCTATTACAGGGAAAATCATGGCCCAGTATTTGCAGAACGATACGACTTTTTATTACAATAGTCCATTTTAACCTGAGCTGAAGGAAGAAGGAGAAGGAGCGATAGGAGGAGGTGTGGGTACAGTTTGAAACAGTGAAGCATACTGAGGAACACATATGGAGTTTTAATTTTGTAAACATTAATGAACAGAGCAAGGAGCACTTTTCTGGAAGTTTCTCCATTATGTGTGTTTCCCAGACAGCATCCCAACTGGCGCTGATGTAGATGCCCACTGCTCCCCTCCCCCCACAAAAATATTTTTCATCTGTGTTTTTCCACAATATGAAGAACAGAAAACAGAAATGTCTCCCAAATTATGCAGGTGTAACTATATCATGTATTTACGAGGCAAGCCTTGTGTTAGAAAACCCAGTCGGGCTGTAGCAGATTGCAGTGACTCTGCCTCATCCATTTAAAAGAAAAATCATGAACTGCCACTTAACCCAAGTGAATTGTTGTCATGCAGGAGTATAAACCAGGTATGCAATATCTCTAATTTTGACTTTTATGTGACATTATCTAATATTAAAAAGTTGGCCCTTTTTTATGGAGGGGGGGGATAGACTAAGTCTATGTAGAGATGAGCTCCAGACCACTTTTGTAACCATCTTTTGACCTCTGCCACAAATAAATTCAGACAGAAGCTCAATTGTGCTTTTCTTGGTTGGAAGGTAACCGTACACTTCTATGAAACTTTGTATCAAACCATCATTATCTGTGTTGTTGTTGTTTGCGAAGCAACTTGGAAATGCAAAAAGAATATCAAATGCAGGGCAATTTTCAATACATTTTTTATAGTTGGATAGTAGATGCATAAATCTTAATTCTGTAGTTTTAAAAGTAGATTAAATCTGTTCTTGCTTGAATTAATTACACTATTGTGCACTCACATTTACCTAAATTAATATTTAAAGATGGAACCAATTGAAAGTGAAATTGAATTAAACTAAGGTATCGTATTGCACTGTGTGCTGACGGTTTGTAATTGATCAGATATGCAAATGTCAATCTATAAATGTAATAAGCTGTGCATACAAAATGGATAAAATATAAGATGCTTTAGACAATATAACATGTCATTAGAATGTAAGATGATGTAGCATAAGAATATTGAGATCAAATGCCTAATAAATAATATATTAAAATGCAATAGCTCTTAGAGAGCATTTGTGGAATGAAACTGGGAATCAAGAAGCAACATTTCATATAAATGTCCCTTATATATTTGAATATCCAAAAGCTTCATGATTCAGACAGAAGTTAGTGGCTTAACAAGTAATGGAATTAATTTCTATAATTGGTATCAGATGGCTTACCTGCACACAATTCTCATATCTAGTGTTCTGTTATTATCCTGCCTACACAAGTTCATGCTGTTTAAATTATTTCTGAAATGTATCTTTGCAGAGTGCTGTGTAAAAACCTCAAATGTATCCTCCATAGACCATAAGCTTCAAATGCACTCTTTGCACTTACAGCACACCTCCACTATTTTTGGATGATTTTTTTTTTTTTTTTAATTTCCACACTGCCTTTTATCCCCTCCCCCACCCAGGAAAGACAAGCTATATGAGAAAGGTATCCTATCAGTGGGAAAAGCAGGTCTTTTATGGGAATGTATGGTTGAGAATGGGAGCTGCTGAGAATTTTACCTCCACTTTCTTGACTAGAATCATGACTAAAACCCAATAGGCCTATTGCTAAAGCAGAATGAATGCAAAACTGTATGGTGGGTGGGCTTGAGTTCAAAGTCTGACTCTTACATACTAGGTCACACACTACAAGCCATTATTTTGTTTAGCCATTAGAATTGGCTACTTTTCTCAGTGATGAAAATCTGAGGCACAATATTCCACACAGATCCTAGATGAGAGCCAACACTAAGATACACCAAGGCTTTAATTTCCTCATTTGTTGTAAGAATTCCATAGTATATAATGTCTTTGTGGCACAGTGTATGACACTCAGGATGTTTTTCAGAAATTATTCCAAATCCTGGAAGCCAGTGCTACAATGGAAGGGAGTGAGATGTATGAGCTAATAAGATTTGCAAAGCAAGCAGTGAACTATGTGGAATGAGAGGTGAAATTAGATTTATATCTTATATTTAGAGGAAGACTAAACACAAGTTTAGATTTAACTCAGAGCCAAGCTTTATAAGACTTTGAAATGAATGAAGATTGTTGTCATCTTTTCTCACCCATTTTTGTAACACCAGATAACCTGATTGGCAGATACGAAGAACACTTCTCAAATAAAGGAAAAGTTATTTTTAAATAATTTCCTATTTCATATTTTTAAGAAATCTGAAATAGTCAAATAAGGAGGCAAGTTGGTAGAATTTTGTGCACCGTTATATTTGTTCCAGGCCTTAATATTTTGTTTTTATTTAAATTTGTGTATGGGGGATGAAAGGATATTATAAACTCTTCAGTGCTTGAAATTCCACCCCAAATTTCTTTGAAGTATAGCCTTTCTGTGTTTAGTTCAATCCTGTCCTACCCTAATGGGTTGTTTCAGGACAAAAAGTCCAACCTATCTGAAATAAGAAATCATTAGTAATATATTTCTGTATGTTTTATAGAAGAATTATCTTTGGAGAGGCAAGAATACTTTCACTCTTTAACTTTGTCCAGACCTAATCAGAAAGAGCCTTCAGATAAAACCCTCTCTTTAAAAACTAATCACAACCAGAGGTCTTAAATCCATTCTGAGTTTTGTTAGAGTTTGGAAAGCAGTTTGGGTAAGGCCAGGTCTGTGGGAATTTTATAGTGCTTTTCTCTAATAGAAAGGGAAAATTGTTTTGAAAAATTTTGACCCTCCTGGCAAGATTCTTTGAAAGTTTGAAATAAATGCTGAAAATAAGGTGTAGTCATTCTGAAACCAACCAAACATTGTAGGAGCATACATGTGTTTTGGATTATGGAGACTTTACATACAATGGAATTCTTAGAAAAACTGAGGGAACCACAGCCTTGATGTAAATAGGGAACCAGTAGACTACAGGTGTTCAATCACTCTATAACAAACACAAAGGTGTGTAAAACATAGTTCCAGTTTTTAAGGAGCTTGTGGAGAGAGAAGAATTGAATACTATACTTCGGAAAGAATACACATGGAATTCTTTGATAGTATGGAGGGAGGAGAGAATGCACATGGGGAAGGAGACTTCAGAGGCCTTGAAAAAGAAGAGACAGTGTATGAATTGCTCTCTGCTAAGAATCTTCATTTTGTGAAGGACAAAGGACAGCTACTGGAGGTTATTTCACACAGAATAAAATGGGGGTTCAGAGGTCTGAGGTATAAACTCTTGAATTTTTTTTTTCTCCTTGCTTGCAGAAAAGCTAAAGTGACAGTGGTGACAAGATCATCTATTGTGGGTTTAAGCTGTTAAACAGCAAACCCAGTGTATGTTACTACGCTCAGGAGGGATGTCTCAAACTGTGTCATAAGAAGCAGCATAAGGTCAGTGGCTTGTGTGCTTTAGGGAAAACTTTATGTGGCAATTAAGCTGGAATTAGCTCTATCCTTGCCAAAAGCCACAACCCCTTGAGGTATTATTAAAGAAAGCTACCTAACTAATCAACCAAACTAACATTGTGGCCAAGATTCTTGTGCCTCAAGTGGGTTGAACCAAGCAATCAGTGAACTTACATAATGGAATCTGTGTGAGGCCTAATTTGACCAGCATGGTTCTTAAGTTGCAATTTCTCCAAATTGAAAGAATGCAGAATTAGGCTGGTTGGTTTGCTCTCTTGCTTCTATAGCCCGTTTACATTTGTTTTACCTTTTTTTCTTCTTTTTTTTTCCTTTTTAAAATCTTGAGGGTTAAGGGAAAAAAATGCTTAACATGTTTTCTGGATTGTTTTTCTAATATTCCTCTGACTTTTTCTTTATAATATCTTTTTCTAGGATGCCTGAGTGGCTCAGTGGGTTAAGCCTCTGCCTTCAGCTCAGGTCATGATTCCAGGGTCTTCAGATCGAGGCCTGCATCGGGCTCTCTGCGCAGCAGGGAGCCTGCTTCCCCACCCCCTATCTCTGCCTACCTCTCTGCCTACTTGTGATCCCATTCTCTCTGTCAAATACATAAATAAAATCTTAAAAAAAAAAAAAAAACTTATTCTATTTATAGCCCCAAACAGGAACAACCTTGAACTGTCATTAAGTAATAGCAAGCTAATACAAAAGAAGAATGGAAAGTTGGACTAGAGGAGGATACCAGTGAGAGAAAATGCAGAATTCTCAACACTGTGTAACGGGTCTGCCACCAACCAGTGAACGTGTAAGTCATGAAGTAAGCCTGAATGCCTTATTGGGTTCTCCAGGGCACTTTACACCAGGAGACTCTGCAGTCTTCCTGGACCCAGATAACAGCTGTATGATGGAATGTTTAAACCTTCCAATTATCATTGGGTTTTTATCATGTTTCAGGAATTATGCAGATGAATAATGGAGAGTCTATACCCTCAAGGTGCTTACAGTGTAATTTAAGGGAAGCAGACTGACTAAAGCAGGTGATTTTAAACAAGTGGTATGATAGATCTATGAACAGAGCGCTCCTGTAGTCTTGAGAGAAAAGCTCAGGAAAATGTTCCTAGAGAAGGCACTACCTAAACTCAGATAAATTACAGGAGGGCAAACCTCAGTTCATTTCGAAAGAGGTTTATGGCGTAAAGTCAGCATCTATTCCTTAATGTATACTTGCACATATATAATATTGTTCATTATATTTAAATGTGTATGTGTGTATACATGTGTGTATATATACACATATATGTGTGTGTATGCCAAATACACATGTATGTGCATGTGCTTATTTGTATTTATAGATGCACACAGTTCCCATTACTCTTAGAGTTTAATTGGAACATGTCTTTTAGGGAATAATGGAACATCTAGTTTAACCGGGCTCTTCTTTAGTATAATTACTGCCCTCCTCTCCCAACCCCCATACTATTGTGACACAGAGAAGTCATGGGGGAATGATTGTAAGGTTTGCCCCAAGCCTCCAAAGTCTTTTAAGGGTTATGTTCCACTTAACCTCATAAGTGGAACAGTTAAATGGAGCTGAGGGCTCACTTGAGTTGTGCTATCAGGAGGTATATTATGTAGGGTAGCCTGGAACAAGGTTTTGCAAAAGGCTGTGTTGCCCTTTGGCCACCACCAGAGGGCTCAGCCTGAATTGTTCGTTGAACAGCATTAGAGCAGTGCCTGAAACAGCAACTTTAAAATGTTTTGCCACAGAAGAGACTGGGGAGAACATGAGAGACACAGGAGGGCTTAAAAAGATGCCATGTGGAGCAGTTACAAGGAAGTGACTAGCAAAGGAAGCAAATGTCAGCTTCTGGAAGTCCCTGTCTTGACAGCTGCTGCTGCTGTGCTTTTCACCAGGGACATCTAGAAAATTCTGAGGCACTGCTTTGGGAGCAATGGGAGAAATGGTCATTTAGAGAGGAGACTGGCCATCCATTTCCCTCACCCTACTGTATTACCCTCAAAATCAAGGGAGGGCTGACAATGGGGGCCTTTCGTTATGTTCTTTACAAAGAACAAATTATTTCTCAATAAGGAAGGCTGGAATAAGTAGGATTTTCAAATGAAAGATAAGATTTTGAGCAGACAGAATGGACATGAATCCTGTACATTTTTGTCCATTTTCCACGTGCATAACAGTGTAACTCCTACTTCACTGTATTGTTCTGGATATGTAATTATAATATTTATTGTAAGACTGTGTGGTAGAAAAAATAATATCCCCCTAAAGATGTCCACATTCTAATCCCAGATCTGTGACTATATTACCTTACATGGCAAAAGGGAAGTTGCAGATGTGATTAAATAAAGGATTTTGAGATAGGGACACTATTTCAGAGTAGGTGGGTGGGATCTGTGTAATCACAAGAGGAAGATAAGCAGATCATAGTAGAGAAAAAGGAGATATGACACAGAAGCAAAGGTTGGTGTGATGTGTTTTGAAGATGCATGCAAGGAGGGGCCATGATCCAAGGAGTTCAATGAATGTGGCATCAAAAACCTGGAAAAAAACAAGGAAACGATTTTTTCTTTGGAGTATGCAGAAAAAAGTCAGGCTGATACCTTGATTTTACCCTGTAAAACTCATTTTAGAATCCTGACCTCTAGAATTATAAGATAATGGGTTTGTGATAATATACTTATAGTGGCAATAGGAAATTAATACTATTATAGTATCTATCACAGACAAATTGTTCCATAAATGTATATCATTAATAATTGCTTCATATAATATGAAGTATATTCTTTCAAAGGTACATGTTTAAGAATCAATAAAACATTAATTTGTTTATTTATTAGCTATAATTTGTAAGATCACTGATACGCTGGATGACACTTTAAATATACAACTTCTATACCTCTCACCACTATCATTAGTATTACTCAATTTTTCTTTTTTTTTCTTTTTTAAGATTTTATTTATTTATTTGACAGAGAGAGATCACAAGTAGGCAGAGAGGCAGGCAGAGAGAGGAGGAAGCAGGCTCCCTGCCAAGCAGAGAGCCCGATGCGGGACTCGATCCCAGGACCCTGAGATCATGACCTGAGTTGAAGGCAGAGGCTTAACCCACTGAGCCACCCAGGTGCCCTTACTCAATTTTTCTCATTGTAATTGGCAATATGATAGTCACACTGAGTATCAAATTCCATCACAAATCATTCAGTTATTTAAAAATATGTAAAACAAACTGTGATTACCCTCTATCTATCCATCCACAGTATCTATTGCGGAACGAACATCACATGAATAGTTAATTTCAGTTTTTATTTATTGAATCATATGCTATTTTTATATTCCCCCTTCTTTTAACACAGACTAGCATTATTTTTCCTATTTTCTTTTCCTTTTGCTACTTAGAATCACCATGAGTGTCAAAATCTGCTCTTTATTAATCAGGGTTCTGGTTAGGGTACAAAATGGAAAAATGGCTAGTTTCTCTTCTGCTTTTCTTCTCACTTTTGATACTCTTGATTTATTTTTCCTCAAGTAGTTCTGACCTTTATTTAATAATAGCAAGTTATTTTCCTGCCTTCAGGACTCTTTGTTTACTCGTGGTCATTCCATGGCATCTTAAAAAGAACAAGACCTTTGTTTCTTCTAAATACTTTCAACTTATGTTACTAAGAAAGAAGTATATTAGACAAAGTTAAACAGGTTTATTTATATAATACATATAGACAATGTGTTCCAAAGCTCTTGACCATCTGGAGATTAACATATGGCATGCATACTAATTGCAACCACTCCTATAATTCACAAAACAGTGCTTGGAGCCTGATTCTAACCCATTTTTGTGATGATCACATTTTCTGAATCAGAAATTGAGATTTATCACCTGACTTTTTATTTTTTTCAAATTGCAAATTTATTTCTATGCAAAGTTCTTGAAAGATAAAGCATTAACTCACAAAATTAACTTCCACATTTATACACTTCTTTAATTGTACCACTCTGTATCCTCAGCTGTCAGCATGATGAATGCTAAGACAGTTGATTCATTTTTATGTTGACTGTACCAAACAGAATACCAGAATATGGGAGAACTCAATTTATAGATGTTAAATCAATTTTGTAAATCACTCTACTGTATGAAATACTACTGTATAAAATAGGATGAGCCATAATGAAAATAATCAACATGAAATTTACTTAAATAGAAATGAATATAGTACAAAATATAGTTATTTGTTAGCTGCTATTGACTGCATGTGCTTTAACTCTAAGGAAGCTAATTATCTGGTGCCGGTCCCTCTCTCATATTCATACATCTAATTAAACATGTAAAATTGACATAATCTGATAAGGTACCTTATCAATCTCATATTTATGCCAAATTTGTTCTCCTTTTCCAGCCTTTTGCTTAGGTTCCTCCTCATGCTGATAAATGTCTATTTTTTGCTTAAAGTTGGCCCAACCATGCAATGTTTTGTCCTCAGTTTCTGCTTTTCTAGAATATATTCCCCAACCCCTTAAATATGTACTAATCTCTTTTTCCTTGAATTTATGGTGTAGGTAACTCTATCTTTTATAATTATATCTTATTTCTTGATTATCCATTGCCTAGCTATTTGCTCCAAACGTTGTCTGTAAGCAAGTTCTTCCTATTTTAATAAGTTATATTTCTCAAGAATAAGAAAAATGCTTTGTTCCTTTTCTATGAAATTCTCATGCTGTCTGAGATTATGTCTACTTTATTCATCTTAATTCACCACCGATATCACAAAGTAGGTGTTCAGGAAATACTCATGGAATCTGCGAAGATGTTAATTGCCCTATTTATCAGCATTTCATCAGTGTAATTTCTAAGAAGCTAGGTTTACTGCACCAAATATAGGAATATTTACAATTTTTACATACTTCTCCACATTAAAAAGGGAAAAAAATGCTTGAGAATTATGTGTTGGCTCCATGTCCAGCAATAATTCTTAGCTCCATTTTACTGCTTGATTTGGCCCATGAGATTAAAATGTGCTAGGAAACCAGGCTCTTGAAGCCAACAGGAAGGAATATACATATGCATAAAAAAGACGGGAAACCAGTAGATCAGGAACCAAGTGAACACATAAATATCTTGGAGTTCCTTGCTTATAAACAAATTATAATTTTAACATGTATAACTTTTTTATTACTTAGAACTTAAAAGTAAAACTTAAATAATTTTTAAATATTATGGAATTACTGTGTTTACTATAGAAAACTTAGATTATCCAAATGCAATTTTCTTGAACAGAAGGTAAAAGAGTGATTTAATTGCATTCATTTATAAGTTGAGAACCTAGCTCCTTTACCTCCTTTAATCTGAATGAAAATATTTCAGGAACATAAACCTACCAAAATTAGCTTTCGAATAATGATCATTAACTCTTATAAACTTAGAGTTTTGTACACTCATGAGTATAAAGTTCACATCTAAGATGTTAAAATTAAACATCATTTATCACATTTGGCTCATGTATCAGAATTATATTTTTGCAATTGAGATTTGATTCAGCAAATTGTTACCCCTTTTAAAAAAATTAGCTTGATGAGAGAGAAAACTTTTTATTATTTTTCTCTGATTTAGTAGTTAGAATTTTCAATCATTAGGAAAATAGTTTTACTCTTTAAATAAGTATAATGGCACAGAGTGAGAAGGAATGAATCTTGCTTTTTCCTTCATCTGTTCAGCTCAATCAGATGAATTAGAAAGTGTTCTACCTGTTGATTGTAATGTTTCTCTAATTTGAAGACTGAGGAAAGGACCCAGGAGCCCCACTAAATATGATTTTAGATTCTGATTTGTCTCAAAACTGTGTCCCAAAGGGCTTATCTAAAATCATGTTCATCAATGCTGAACTTAATCATTCTCATCTGAATCCATCTCGGCAGTTGTTTCTAAATTGACTTTAATATGAGATCTTTTTATCAGAAAATGACTGCAGTATTTTAGATTGCTGAGAGAATGTTGAGGGCAGGAAATAAATCTATCTTTTTAATCCCTCTGGTAACATATATGAGTTCTAATAAAAAACATTATATAAACCCCTTTGTTTTATTTTCTAAAAAGTTCCCAAATTTAATTTAAATGTTTTCATTATTTTCTTGTGGTCAAACTTACAAACCTATAAAACAAACGAACAAAGCACTCTCCAGTTCAAAATCATATTATTCCTCATATCTTAGTTTTCTTTATTATTGCTTAGGTTTGTTCTATATTCATCTTTCCTCCCTATACTTTTTTGTTTCATACTATAGTTCTGTTTGTTTGTTTGCTTTTTAATATCCTGGTATGTCTTTCAATTTCCCTGAGCATTTAGAAATTCTCTTTAAGTTTACTACTACTATTTTTGGTTGTTGTTGATATATTTGCCATTATTATTTTTATTCTCATTAGAATTGCTTTGGAGTTGAATGACTATTTTGGGTAAATTCTTCTTCTTTTAATTTTGGTTGTTGTTTCCTAATTTTTAGAACCATTAAAATACTACAAGCATGAACCCTTCATTTGATAGAGTTTGAAAAATCATAGGATGTTAGATACATTAAAAACTTTATGGATTTGATCATTTGGGCCTCTCCTGTTACAGAGATAAAAACTC
Source organism: Martes martes (assembly GCF_963455335.1). Taxonomy (NCBI): domain Eukaryota; kingdom Metazoa; phylum Chordata; class Mammalia; order Carnivora; family Mustelidae; genus Martes; species Martes martes. The sequence goes on along the minus strand of NC_137889.1, from coordinate 165,902,459 downwards.
AAGCCCTGTAAAGCTAAGCCTTATAATCATCAGTGTTTGCTTTAGAAACTAAAATCCTGGTTTCCTAATCCAAGTCTTTCCCTAAAACTTGCTTTGAAATGACTATTGTTACATGAAACACTTAAAATCAATTCTACTACATTTCTACCTCCTCTGTGTTATAAGAATTTCAGTTATCTTGAAAATAAGTGATTTGGGGCACCTGGGTGGCTCAGTGGGTTAAAGCTGCTGCCTTCTGTTTAGGTCATGATCCCAGTGTCTTGGGATCCAGCCCCGCGTAGGGCTCTCTGCTCAGCAGGGAGCCTGCTTCCTCCCTTCTCTCCCTGCCTGCCTCGCTGCCTACTTGTGATCTGTCTGTCAAATAAATAAATAAAATCTTAAAAAAAAAAAAGAAAAGAAAAGAAGTACTTAATAACCTTTAAGATGACAATTACAGAAATGGAGAGAAACTTCTGTAAAATGCTTCTGTTATATACACATGCTTCGTCATATGAAAACATGAACACTAGTGAGGCTGTCCTTTTCCTTTCCTATGTTTAACAAGCTGGATACTTACATTTGATTATTTTTCTTATCTTTTCATTCAAAACAATAGAATTTTTTTAATAGTGAAATGAAATCTGAATTTAACTGAACAAAAGCAAAAATGTTTGACAACAGAGTCTCATTGTCTGTATCTTATAACAGTGAAATGATGTGGGCTTTCTTTTACTGGTATACTTCTATTCACGGATAACCCCACCCAAATGGGGTTGTTTTCATTATTGTTTGTTTTCATTATTGACTAGTATGTTTTCATTATTTTTAAATACTTTAAAATAATTTCTCAGTGAGATGAGATGCATGAATCAAATGCATGAATAAGGACCTTTTGAAATTGCAAACTTAGGGGTATATGGGTGGCTCAGTCAGTTAAGCATCGGCCTTTGGCTCAGGTCACAATTCCAGGGTTCTGGGATCCAGCCCCATATTGGGCTCCCTGCTCAGTCTGCTTCTACTTCTTCCTCTGCCACCCTCCCTGCTCACATGTACTTGTGCACATGCTCCCTCTCTCTCTCTCTCTCCTAAACAAATAAATAAAATCTTTAAAAAAGAAAAAAAAAGAATTGTAAATTTAAAGAGCTTGATATCCCCTTATGGCAGAAAAAAATGTATTCAAATACAACCGACATGTATAAAAAAAGCCCCTTTATTAAAAACAAACAAACAAACAAACAAACAAACAAAAAACTAATCGTTCTGTCATTCCTAGTCCAATTGAAAGAGATGGGCAATGATATGCAGGACTGAAAAGTAAACTCTTTACTTAACGGTGATTTAGCATCTTTCAGTTTAAACAGTATTATTTTGTTCACCTGTCTTTGGGTATATGCAGTCTTTCAAGATTTCTAACTTCTTATGCTCTATTCTTCCCAGCATATGGAAGTTTGTGCAGGCAGGAATATTTCTTCAATGATTATGGACATACAATTTCTGATTAATCGAAACTGACTTATATAATTTATATATAAATATATATATAATTTATATAATTAACTGTTTTATATAATTAATTGATATATTAACATTATTATGTTAATAACAAATATATTAATAGTAGTAACATATATACTATATATTCCATTAAAAATAAATGTAAAAAAATAAATGTAGTTGGATATAATCAGGAGTTGATTAGAAAGATAAATATAGGAGATTTTAAAAGTTTTATTTTTTTTTTTCAAAAATAGAGTTATAAGGGATATTTGGTCTAAATTGGCATGAGTAATGAGTAATGACAGGTAGAAGCAGATGGTGCTCTGTGTTATGGGTTCAGGAGCAGTTGAAAATGAAGGGCAGAATTCTGTATTGTACCTATGAATTGAACTAGATTGAGCAGTGATTCCTACCAGGAAAAGAAATAGCTTTTATTGTGCAAGAGGATGTACATCGTTATGTCTTCAGCCATATAAGACTAGAATTGAGAAGACGAATAATAAGATAGAGATACTCTATAATGGGAATTAAAAGAGAAAGTACAATATTATTCATTGAAATAAAGCTCAAGCAGGACTGTGATTAGAAGAATAAGCTTTGAAGAAGTAAATATCTTTTGCTTAAGACCGTAGTACTCTTGCGAGAAACACTGTTTATTTCAACCATAGGATCAGGGTGACAAATGGCAAAATAGAGATTTCAAAGAAATGAGTTCTTAGTCATTTCTCATTTTTCTGTTGAGAATAATATATTCATATTTATATATTATGCAAGTAATACAATAAAATGTATATTATTTATATGTCTCTTTATATCTAAAATATCCCTTTTCCTTCTCACTTTTTTAAAAAATTCATGAATCACTTAACTGTTCCACTTTAATTTTCTGTTGTTAAAAGATAAATTGAAGCATATTAAACATTTTAAGAGTTTATTTGAACAAAAGTTGAATGGAATTGCACAGAGTCAAACTGGAAGTGGGGAAGCACAGAAAATAAATTATTGATTGGCTGTAGCTTAAAGGCTAATTGGCTGTTTGTGATCGGTTGTCCTTAGCCTTTGATTTTGTAAGTGTATTTATAGGCTTAGACTTTGGTTCGCTTACATAGTATAACAGGGTGTTTGAACCATGTTAGTCTAATGAATTCCTTGCTTAATTACACTGTCTTATAAAATATAACTTTCTCTGGCATTATCCTGTCATCAGAGGTTTCCACATTATATCAATTAATTGATTAATTACTAATATTCATATAATTCTAGTTATATTATAATAAATTATAATAAATACATTTCTGCTATTGTTTTCTCAAAGTTTCTTTGTTTTTTGGAAGGGAGAGTGGTGTCAAAAATAAACAAAACCTAAGGACACCTGGGTGGCTCAGTCAGTTAAGTGTCTGCCTTCTGCCCTGGAATAGAGCCCTACATTGGGCTCATTGCTCAGCAGGGAGCCTGCTTCGCCCTTTCTGTCTGCCAGCCACTCCCCCTGCTTGTGCTCTCTTTCTTTCCCTATCAAATAAATAAATAAAATCTTCTTAAAAAATAAACAAAACCAGAAACTAGTTAGAGTGGTAAGGCGAGGTTTCGAGGTTTCGATCCGTAACGTGTTATTGCAATAGAGGAAAGGGTCTAAGGTGAACTGAACTCCACTTTGTTCAGAAATGACTGGGCCTCCTAAAGGAAAGAGGGAGAGAATAGCCAACAGAGTGAACAGGACTTCAGTAGAGTCAGGGAAGTGAAAAATTCCAAGTGGGAAAGGAGAAAACCCAACAGATTTTGCTGCTAACTGGTGCCCATCAAAGCTAGGCTCCTACTCTCTCACAACGACTGAGAGAAAAGGGTCCTGTCTTTGGTCGTCGGCTGGAAAAAATATCAAATTCTCACAGCAGGCTTGAGTTTTCTCAGGCAGGCATTTACCAGGAGACAAGGATCATCTTGGGGGCATGGCCTTGAGTTATTAGAAATTATGCTAGTGTTTTGTTCAGGTCTTTATAGAACAAGGCTGAAGCCTAGTCAAGAAGGCTTCACAGGACACTTGATAAAGTTTGGTCAAGGAAAAAAAAAAACAAAAAAACTTTTCAGTGGGTTCATAATATATCTTTGGCAAGATTTGGTTAAGGATAGGGTCCGACTACCATTGTGACGATAAATTTTATTTATCAATTTGGCAAATCTATAGTGCCCTGTTGTTAGGTCAAACACTAGTCTAGGCATTGCTGTAAAGCTATTTTGTTGTTGTGATTGACATTTATAATCAGTTTAAGTACACTACCTATGACAATATGGGTGGGCCTCTTCTACTCAGTTCTGTCCCTTAACAGCAAAGACTGGTGTTTCCTAAGGAAGAAAGAATCGAATCCTGTAATTGAAATACCGCCTGATTTTCAGCCTGCCAACCTGCACTACAGATCCTGAATTTAGCAGTTCCCTTAATCCCATGAACCAATTCCTTAAAATAAATCTCTCCCATTGGCTCTGTCTCTTTCTCTCTTTCCAAATATATATATTCTACTGGTTCTATTTCCTGGTGTCAAAAGAAAAACTGATGTATATTAAAAATTGTAAGAGTTAATTTGAGCAAAAATTGATTTGGATTGATGTAGTAGTTAGAAAGGCGCCCAAAGCAGCTGTGCAAATGGAGACTTTTATAGGCAGAAGAGATCAGAGATAAGAAAGTTACACTAGGTAATAAAGCAGATTGGTTATGGCAAGGTTACTTTCTATCAGGCAGATTATCTAACTAGTGCTAATCAAGCAATTCTTAATTAACTGGCTTAAGATTCCATTTTTGAGACAGCCAAAACTGTAATTAAGTCTCGTCTCTGGTGATACGGAGCTTAACATGACCAACTACATTTGGGACCTGTGGTATTGTTTTTTTGTTTTTGTTTTTATTTTTAAGATTTTATTTATTTATTTGACAGAGAGAGAGAAAGATCACAAGTAGGCAGAGCAGCAGGCAGAGAAAGGAGGGAAAGCAGGCTCCCTGCTGAGCAGAGAACCTAATGTGCATCTCAATCCCAGGACCCTGAGATCATGACCTGAGCTGAAGGTAGAAGCTTAACCCACTGAGCAACCCAGGCACCCCTGTGGTCTTGTTTTTAACACTGGATAACACTGACTGGTTAATGGACTCAAGAAATTCATTGAAATTTTAATAAGAGCTAGTTTTCAGGTTTGCAGATCAGATGAATTAATATGAACAATGAAATTTCATTAAAAAGATATTGCATAGCATTCTTCCGGCAACATACAAAATATTAACGGTTCCCAGACTGGCTCAGTTCATACAAATTTCAATTCAGCTTTCTATTGGTTCTAAGGGAGCAAGACAATTTCTAAGGAAGTTGTTTAATGTTAAAAAAAAAAAAAAAAAGTTATAGGTCCTTAAAAAAACTACAATTTGTACAAAGACATAAAAAGGAAGGGGGAAAAACATATCAATGTAAAACTTACTTCTTTGTATCCTCCTCAGTTTTGATCTGTTTGATACTCTCTCTAGGTTTCTGCTACTGTCTACTTCCCTATTCTCTTCACTAGCACACTCATGCTTCAGAAATGTCCTCTTCTGTTTTTCAATGTATTGGATATCATCCAGGATACTGCTGGGCTATTGCTTCTGAAGGACTTTTCAAAAACATTGAGCTTTAAGACAAATATACCATGCAAAATGATTTTATTTTAGGCCCTGAAACCAATCAAAATGAAGCACGGAGGGGGTGGATAATTTATGGAAAGTAATGTGCATTTACTTTACCCAAGAATGGAGACGTTATTTTCTCTAAGCTTGTTTGCTCTCTCAATCCACATCCTGAATTTTTATATCTTTGTCAGTTTCATTTAGAAAATACCCCAGTACAGCATCCTCGCACCATCAATTGACCCTTTGTATAAAACAGGTAAAAATACATGTTAGGTTAAAAAATAAATAAATAAATAAATAAGGGCATCAGGCTACTAGAAATATGCAGATACTTTGTTTCTCAAAATCTGAATATAAAGAATTTTATCCTGTCTCCCAAAACAGCCAGTTTTAAGCTCTTGTTAAAAATAAGACAACAAATGGAGTCTCTTACACTAAGCCCCACATCACCAAACCAAGATTTAACTTAATTATAGTATTGGCTCTCCCTGAGAGAACCAATTCTGTAAAAGGGATTTTAAACCAGCCAATCAGGAATTGCCTAGTCAGCACCAGTGAGGGAACTGCCTGATAGGCCCCTTCCTCCCCTAAAGGAAATTACCCTTTTTTTCTACCATAACTTCATTTTTCCCACTCTTTTCTGCCCATAAAAGTCTTTCATTTTGTACAGTTCCTTGGAGCTCCTTTCTATCTGCTAGATTGGATGCTGTCCAAATCATGAATCATGGAATATAACTAATAAGACCTTTTATAATGTATTCAGTTGAACTTTGTTTCTTAACACTCTAAATACTTCTACTTTAAGGTGAACAAATGAAATGCATATGGTCACAAGGAAGAATTATGCAATAAGATGCATCCATTTGTCTATTATTTTATTGTTATATTAACTCTGTACCAGCAATTTTATGACTCTATAACAGGTGTATCAGTTTTTCCATAAGTTATGTTTTCATTTATCTAATGATGGATATAATTTATCTACCCCTCGAGAGGTAGATGTCTAGATTTTTTTCTTTTAAAATTATGGATTAATTTCAAGAACTGTAGTTTCACATAAAGTCAACTAATCTTGACCAGAGATATTTAGAGAAGAATGAATTTTGTTTTCAAAGCATTTCAAAACCCTGAATTCGTAAAGCAAATCTGAAGACACCCAAACAGGATAGAAGAAACCAGCCTTCTACACAAGCACACCCAAAGGCTCTGAAGGTAAGTTGATTGAAAACAGTCTTACTGTGGCAGGTTAAACTTCTTAAAACAACACATATCACTTGCATTTTATTTTACTTTCTTTTTTTTTTTAAAACTAATTACAATCACTAAAAAAGATATTGCAATACTGCAAGAATTAGAAAAATAAAATGAGTGAGTTGTAGTGAATTTCATTAATTTCAGGGCAATATTAAACACTTAACAAGGCAGCAGATAAACATGTTTTGCCTAATGACATTCAAGCTCAGCATGTATCTTATTATTATGAAAAATGTGTTTCTTAAATTCAAAGATCCTGCTGGATTACAGCTGGCTTGGCATAAAGATAATTTTGGAATTCAGCTTTAAGAATCATGCTTGATGAGTAGCTTCATGCTACCATGAAGATTTATTTTGATAAAGTGTTTTATTACATTAGAGAATCTTATAGTCACAAGTCTTCTTTGAGATCATCATGAATTTTGGGGATGAGGAATTTGAGCCCACTACTGTTAATTTCAAAAGTATATATTAATGTCAGCTCAGACCTAAAAACTTGTAAGAACAGCGCTCAGAAAATTCCATGTGTTCTTTGTACAGTTTTCCCAATTGCTAGATATTCTTTAGCTTTTGTATGCTTTCTTTGTGTGTATCTGTTAATGTATCTTTATGTGTATATACAGTTAGTTTCCTGAATCACTGGACTGTAAGTTGTAGACATGATGGCCCTTTAGCCCTACATAGTTCAGTGTTTATTTCCTAAAAACATAGGCATTTTATTACGTAATCACAGTAAATTTATCAAAGTAAAACTATCACAGTAAAATTATCCACACTAAAACTATCAAAGTAAAGAGATTTAATACTGGTGCAATATTATCTAAGCCAAAATCCATATACAGATTTTGTCAATTTTTAAAATAATATCCTTTATAGCAAAAGTAAATTAGGATTATGAATCATATTTGTCACATGTCTTTAGTTTCCTTTAATCTGATACAGTTCCTGAATCTTTCTTTTTATTTTGGACAGCGACATGTTCAAGGAATTCAGGCTAGTTATTTTGCAGAATGTCCCTCAATTTGGGTTTATCTGATGTTTCCTCATGACTAGATGCAGGTTATACTCCCTGGGGACAGAATTACAACAAAACTGATATTATATCCTTCTTGGTGCCTTGTCTCAGTAGGCAGAAAATGTTAGTGTGTTGGAATATTGGTGGTGTTAATTTAATTATTGGTTAAATTGCTGTCTGCCAGCTTTCTATATAATAAAGTTATGATTTTATTCTTTTTAATTATTAAATATCTTGTGAATAGCTATTTCTGAATATCTTAATATTTCTCAAAATTTGTATCACAAGTTTTAACATCTATGATGATTCATGCATAAATCAATTTTATTACCATGGTTGACAAATTGGGATTTATTTTCAAACTCTATCACTCTGTCTATATTTATTAGTTGATTTTCTATCATGAGGAAGAGTTCTCCTTTCTTTATCGATTATTTGTCTATCTGTCTATCAATTATGAATCTATCATCACCATTATCATCGCCATCATCTCTCTGTTTTATTTTTGTATCAGTGTGGATGCTTAGAATTATTTTATTAAGTAGATTGTAATCCTTTACCATCATTATTTATTTTGTGACTCAAATTGACCCATATCTCACTAGTTTAAGCCCCTTCAGGCTGACTCCTGCTCCTTTTGACCTATCCTTATAATTTCTTTTAATACTTGCCTGTTTTCTGACACATCAGGTAATTCCAGGATTACCTTGCTGTTTTTTTCATCCATGCCTCTGGATTCAGGCATTTCTTCACAGCTTCCTTTGTGTGGAGAATGATATTTTGAAACCAAGATATAAGTACTGTGTGTCCATTGTTTATGGGTTTTTATTGTTTCTTTGTATTCTTAGCCAATAGAACTAGGAAATTATTTAACACTTGAGCATGCAAGAGCACACACACATGCTCTCCATAAGCTTCTGTTTCTGCTTCTATATCTAGTTGTCCATATATATGGGAACCTAGGATAAACTCAATTCCAACTCAACACCACATGGCTTATTCTTTTTCCCTTCTGCATTATAACTACCTTCTAGTTCTTTTTTTTTTTTTAAGATTTTTTTATTTGACAGACAGAAATCACAAGTAGGCAGGAAAGAGAGGAGCAAGCAGGCTCCCCGCTGAGTGGAGAGCCCGATGTGGGGCTCGACCCAGGACCCTGGGATCATGACCTGAGCCGAAGGCAGAGGCTTTAACCCACTGAGCCACCCAGGCGCCCCTACCTTCTAGTTCTTATCAGCCACAACATATCTACATATTTGCTTAGTCATAAATTTTATAGAAAAATCGATTTCTAAAATTATATGTATATGTGTATGTATATACTGCTTTTAACTTAGGTCATGTAGTCCAAATAATATGTTCAAAATACACTTAGACCACTTTCTTTCCCACCCACGCTTCAGTGTGCTTGTATTAGTAACTTAAAATACAGTTTAACTTACTATTTAACTTGTTCTGCTTTTTATTCAATTTTAGGGTTTCTTTCAAACTTCCTGATTTCAATTTTTTTTTTTCTCTCTGGGTATTTAAAACAACAGCATGTTTTAAAAATCAGGATTGTACAAAATAAATAAAAAATACAAAATAAAATAATAAAAAATACAAAATAAAATAATACAAAATACAAATAATAAAAATAATACAAAATACAAAATAATAAAAAATACAAAATAAAAAATACAAAAATAAATAAATAAATAAATCTGGAGACGCGCTACTCCCTCACTCTAGTCCTATTTCTTGTTCTCATCCACTACTTATAGGTAACCAATCTTATTAATCTGACTTATTTATACGTTATTTCAATTGTTAAATTTCTAATAGTTGAACTCAGTGAGTTTTCCTGATATCAATTCCACTAAAATAGGTTATATCAGTGGATTGAAAGATTCTTTTCTTAATATTAGGGTCTAAAGGAAGATACATGTGTTTTGGAGTGACCAGAACAGACTCAGGTCTGGATTTAATATTTATATTTATATTTACTAATCATGCAAGATTCTTAGCTTTTCTGACACACATTTACTAATTTTACAAAGTTGTATGTGTGTGGATAATACACAATTCACCTAATACTCAACACCAGTATTTAGATTTTTCTCAATAATTGACAGTGGCAATTATCTCTAGTACTAACATCATTTCTAAAGTAACAATGCATGTTCTGCTTCTTACAAACACATGATATTCATTAGCAAATCAATATAACAGCCTACAAAGAATGTTACTGAGTTCTTAAAATGCATCTTGTTTTACTGAAGAGAAAACCTAGGTTCAGAAAATTATGCCAAAATGCTTAATGACACTGTGTTACTATAAGATCCTAGCCTAAATGGTGATTTTTTTTTTAATCAAGGAAATATTCAATCTAGGAAAACTACCAAATCTTGCTAACTTTTCACTGGGAGGTAAATGACTTTTTGTTCGATTTCTGGAATTAGAATACTCTAAAATAGGTCCATGGGTTCCATTCATGTAAGGAATTTGAAAGCCAGATGGAGAAAGATGGAGAATGCATGTAAATTTGCTCCCAAATGGATCCCATAAGTGCTGTGGTTTTTACTGAAAAATAAGACAGACTTTATGAAAGGGAAATTCAACTATATTTATAAAAAAATAAAAAAATAAATACATAAATAAATTAGAAAAATCCTCTCATATAGAGAATGATAGGTTCATTTTCGAATTTTATATTTTGACATTTAGTTAAAGTCTCTTTGCAATTAAGGGTATTCATAGAATATGATAACATTACTAACATGGTATTCAAACGTACTATTTATTTTATGAAGTGCACAATTCATCTCTTAGTCTCCGTGGTTGACTCTAGAATGTAGAAATAACCACTTGACTACATTACTATGGAAACTTCAGGAAACTTTCTACTTCAATATTTGAAGGACATTTACCAGAGAAATAAGGTCACTAGAATCCTCCAGGTTAGTTTGTATTAGTAGAAGCACTCAGGTCAGCCACTGACAATTTTTCCCAATTAGGAAACACAATAAGGTATGCAAGTAATATGTACCTGAGGAAAAGTACATTCTGTCCTGGACATGCAAGCTTTAGTGACATTTTAAGTAGAAAGGTTGAAGGAATCCAGTCTATTTTGGAGTAATTTTATAAGCTGAAGTAAGATAGATCCATTCTGCAACAGGAAGATTCTAGACCATAGTAAAAATAAAAGCAGTTTATAAAAGTGGTGGAACGCTACAAAAAAATCTATGCTTTGGTCAGGAGAAAACACTGAACTTAAAATATCACTAAGAAGATATTTCACTCAGTTCTCCACTGTGAGTGAGTGAGCGTGCACATATGGACAAAAGAATTTCCTTATTACTGAAGGTGAGTAATTAGTTGGATTATTTTGTATCCTTGCCCTAGATCTTTAGCCATGAATAAGAATCTTGTTTACTCTTAGGGGACAATGATTCATTCCTCCTTTCTTGCAACACGTTTTTTAAAGACATTTATTCTATATGTATGTGTCTGAAGTATCTGTAATGATTAGAACATTTGGTCAAAGGAGAGCATTGCATTTTTCCCAGGGCACACCCTTCCTTTCTCTGCAGCGTAAGGAGAACCAAGCAGGGGTCCATCACTGCGAGCTTTTTCTAGAGAGAAGACTTGAAACTGTCCACTGTTTTATTGGCAAATGTTCCATCCATGTGAGTCTACTTGCTTTCATGTCTGTTTTCATTTACTGAATACAAGTAAAGATTTATACTTGGAAGAAGTTTTTAGCTACGAGAAAAAATGTATTTAATAAATGCTCATCATAAAAGATCATTTTTATGTTTTCTGTTTTCATTGAATAATATAAACAAGCAATGGTTTGGCAGAATTGAAAAGCTTTCTGAAACCCGTGGTCAGTGAAAAACTAAATGCTGCCCTGGGGCACATCTTGATGAAAACAATTAACAAGACTTTTTTTTCTCCTAGAATTAGATTTTGCCATTTAATGAAAAATAATTCATGCAGATTCAATCAACCAAAATATAACAGTGTTTACTTAGCTATTACCCTTAAAATTGGTTTTAGACCTTGAAGAAAGATGTTGAGTCAGGGAAATTTGATTCCCCAGGGAGCATTTTAGGAAGAGTCAGTCTGAAAAGTGGAGTTAAAATTATTTTGGTTCACGAAGTGCCCTTTGATCATTAACTTGGAACCCTTATCATAAGAAAATCCAATATTCAAAGTGGTACTGGGGGAGAAAGGAAATAAAAAGGAAATAACGCTACTCTATCTGAAGTGGATTTTCAGTTAGAATTTGGCACATGCTGAAAACAGTACTCATTCTGAACTCTCTCTCTCTTTTTTTTTTAATCCCCCCCAGGGCTATTATATTAATGGTTGCATTGTGAATGCAGATTTTTATAAAATGATTGCCCAGTGCCAAATTATTTCCCTGGTAGTGATTTAGACCTGGGGGTGGGGGGAGGCATGCTAATTCTTTCTGTCTACTGGAGAGTGTATAGGGTACATTCTTGTTAGAAATTCAGTTTGTTCCTAAGGATCTCAAAATTGCCACCTCCCCCCATTCTTTTTCTCTCACTTTTTCTCATTCTTTCTCTCCTCCACCTCAGCCCCAAACCCACTTGCCCTTTCATGATGGATAGTTATATTTCAGAGGTCTCCTTGAAAAGGTGAATGGGTGGAAAGAGTAGGACAAATACAAATTTTAATCCTAGATGTATTTCCTGCAAGTTCTGTGATATCAGTGATGCCCTACTTTTGACTATTTCCTTCTTTTTTGAAGGGACGATAATAACTACAGGATTTTGGTGAGTCCTAATTGAAATAGCATGTATGATTTGTTCACCACAATATTGGTAAAGAATAAGTTTATTTCATTTTTCCTTGACATAGCAGAGAGCCATTGAAAATATATCATAACATTCCAGGCCTCACCGAGTTCAAATGGTTGTTATGTGCACTTGCAATTGTGTTGTGTATCTGTGTATAATATCAGTAATTGACAGCTGTGTGCATTTATTCATATACCTAGTTCATAATTTATATGACAATAGAGATTTATCACTTTCATATGTTGGTTTTTATGCTTTTTTTTTTAGGACGTTATTTACTTAATTCCAAATCTGTAAGAACACAGCCCTATGTCCTCTCACTGTCTGAAAAGAGGCAGCCTGCATTACACATCCTATTCCATAAATAACTTCAAGGGAAGTACTGTAATAATAATCAGGGAGTATATGTAGACTTCTAATTATCTGTATTTATGCAACTATATAATGTGCTTCCTTTATTTTCTCATTAGACTACAATGATTTTTGAAGTCATTTCTTTTCATTTTGCAACTATCCATATTCTCTACAATTTGAACATCTGTATAATGTTCTGCATTCTGTGGTTGCTTGCTCTTAATCGCACCTCTGCCTATGACCTTGAGCAATTTTTATCTCTTTATATCTGTTTCCACATTTGTAATGCTATGATTAGAAAATTATCTTTTCCCCTAAAGAGACGTAAGTATAGGGCATTTAAAATTGTTGGAAAAAGATTGATGATCAAAAAATAAAATGTAAATAAAACCTGTATTTATTTCTATCACAGGCTTTGAAAGTGTTACGATTCCAGAAATGTTAGGGAAGATGTGAGTTGTAAGGTAGTAAACTGAAGTGGAAATCTCAAGTTGATATATCTTATTTTCATACCTGGGATACAAAGTTACTATTAAGATTTCAAAGTCAAGGCTGTATGCCTTATGCTATGCTTTCAGGAATGAGAATTTTATCTTAGAAGTTGTATATGAATGGGCTCTAGAATCCACAGATAGAACTGTAAAATTTCCTACAAATACACACTGCATAAACACAGTGATTGAGGAAATTTGAAGTCAAATGATTAAAAGACTGTAGTGAAAACAATATTCTTACTTTGTTTGGGCCCTGATTTGTTCTTTATGGAGACAACATTATACCAGTTCTTTACTTGAATTCAATAAACTGAAAGTTAATGAAGATTACTTTTTAAAAATAAATTGTTATTTACATGGCCCATATATTTAAAACTTCATCAGGATACAATATCCTGTTAAGGTATTTTTCTTTTTTAAAATTAAGAGATTATGGCATAATCTCCCACCTACTTTTTTCTAGAAATGTATCCTTCTTCAAATATCTGTCAGTTATACCTAAGAGTCTCCATGGTAGTGTCTTAAACAGAGTCTCAATTACAGTTTTCTTGTGGAACATTTCTTCCTTCTCTGCTCCATTACCGTTTTGTTATAGACAAAATTGCATGAAGTTTTGGCAAAATCTCCTTCCTGTCTTTGCCTGTTATGAGTATGGCCCTGGTGTGGCAAATGTCATGACTGCAGTTGGGTACCAGCTCCCAGTTCTGAGAGTGCCCAGGTGTTGCTTGGTTCAGTGCAGAAGCTACAGAACGGTTTATTTCCCATCTCGAGACATATTTTGTTGAAGCACTTCTGATGACTAAAATATTATTACTTGACTCATGAAAAGCCTTCCTTTCAGTTTTACATCTACTATGTATTCATAGATTCTTAAACCCAGTCTAGTTGGTTTAAATGAAACCATGCTTCATATTTCTTACCTTCCTTCCCACTACCATTCAGTTACTAGTTTCAACAAATGAGTATCAACAATGACAAGCCCATGCCAATCAATGACTATAATAGTTAGTTGTGGGAAAAAATGAGGAATTATGTCAGGACATGATGTTAAGTATCTTTCTAATAATGGTTATTAAGATCTAATTAAATTTAAAAAATGTTGTAACCATTAGAAGTAACCAAGTATTCAATCAATATTGTTTTATAAAATTAAAAAGATATGAATTCCTTAAACATTGTTGCATTAGCCATTAATTTATTCTTTAATGATTAGAACATTTGGTGTAAATGAGCTCTTTCCTTTTTAATAACCAGTGCTATAATTTTACTTTATAAACCTGTTTCTATCTGGCTTCTCTTTTAGGAGCATCACTGTCACTCAGGTAACCAAGCTCAGGTTTGATCACTTTATCTTGACTAAATTGTTGCTTTAACTGATTAAGTTTTCAGTTTCCACTATGTCTAGAATCCACTATGTCTCCTAATGATTATTTACATTTATGTTAGGTTATCAATTAATCTGAAAAGAGAGCTCCATTATTTTAGCCCCTCTGTGCTTCAATCTGTTTTACACAATACCGTGAGAGTATTGTTAACCAACTATCTACATTATAAAATGTACAGTTTTAGATGCTGAGATTCAGATACAGGCAAGGTTTGAAATGTGATCATTGACTAAAGGTTGCTGAAGCAGTCGGAGTCATCGACCTTTAAGATGAGGTTGTTGAAGTCACTTTGATTTTGAAAGCAGCTCTTGATAAGAGAAAGAATATAATCCAAGTTCTAGAATGGTCACTGAAAAAGAGATAACTTGTAAGTTACTCTAATTATCTCAATTATGGCACTCTCCACTCTTTACCATGTATTGAGCTTTTTGTATACACAGCTTATTTTTTTTTCACAAAGTATAGTCTTCCTGAGGGATATTTTGTGTATTATTTATTATTGCACCGTTATCCCAACATTTATGAAACTATGCCAACCATACAGTATGCATATAAAAAACATTAATTAAGGGAATAATAAATGAATATTAAACATGCAGGATATCTTCCTGCTCCACAGGCTTAGTTTCCTAAGCAATGCAAGGGAAATCATAACTGTAGGCACCAGATATGGCTTTTGTAAATCAATATATATAAAATGCTTAAATGAATATTTTACATATTGATTAGTTATTATATTGGGACATTTTTATATTATTTTATGTGCAGAAATTTTATATAAAGCATAAGTACACATTTACTTAGATGTATTCTCTCTCTTAAATAAATAAATAAATAAAATCTTTTTAAAAAGCTAAGAAAAGTAATCTTTTATAAAGAATAACCTGTATTTGTTATTTTAATTGTCTTCTAGTCCTGTAAAGCTTTACTTTCTATAATTTGCTTTCTGTTCCCATCAATTGACTAAAACTCCTCTTCTGAGGTTCTATTACTACCATCTTGTTACCAACTCACTAGATATTTCCTTCTCCTCTTTTTTAGCCATTTGTCAGGATCATTCTGTATCAATTGTTCGCTTTTTTAAACACTTTTTTCCCCTCTGTGTTTCTGTTAACAGTATGTTCTCCTGTTTTATCTTTCTGGAGAATACAATGGATACTGCTTACTCTCTTCTCCTCCTCTTTTGGAGTTCTAGATGTGCAAAGAGCTGTATGTACAGTCTTTTTCCATACCATCTCCATGCTGGTAACTTGCAAATTCTATTCAGAGTTTCACCTATTCCATGAGTCCCAGTTCTGTACATGTAATGACCTATTTGAGATTTGCTAAGTAAGCTCGACATATCCTACACAGAACTCATTACTTAATCAAAACCACAAATTCTTTTTTCACATTCTTTAGTTCCATCTTCTTGATCCAAAAACACCCCACACAGCTATCATCAACTATTACTTGTTTCCAATCCCAGCTTGCAATCAAGCAGCAAATCTCTCTTACAGCAAGGATCTATTTTATTTCATTCACTTCCATTGTCTCCTTTGCTGTCATCTTTGTCTTTGTGATGATCATATCACACCTGGGCCACTAACAATTTCTTAACAAACTTCTCTGTCTACTCTCTTGAGTGCTGTCATATATTTATTACACAGTGTCTAGAGTGTTGCTTTAAAAATGTGAAAGGCATATTACAAAAAAATGTTTAGAAAATAACATGAGAGAATGTCTTCATAAACTAAGCAAAAATTTAAAATAAGCTAAGATTTCTTAGGAAACAAAGTATTCATTGTGAAAAAATATTGATGAGGGGCCCCTGGGTGGCTCAGTGGGTTGGGCCTCTGCCTTCGGTTCAGGTCATGATCTCAGAGTCCTGGGATTGAGCCCTGCATGGGGCTCTCTGCTCAGCAGGGAGCCTGCTTCCACCTCTCTCTCCACCAGTCTTTCTGCCTACTTATCAAATAAGTCAAATAAATAAAATCTTTAAAAAAAACATATTGATGAAATAGAATAATTAAAATTAAGAATTTCTAATATTCAAAGTTGCTATAAAAAAGCTGAAAAGTGGGCACATGGGTGGCCCAGTGAGTTAAGTGTCTCCCTTAAGTGTCATGATCCTAGAGTCCCAGTATCAGGTCCCACATGGGGCTTCTTGTCAGCAGAGCATCTGCTTCTCCCTCTGCCTCTGTTCCTTTCCCTGCTTCTTCTCTCTCTCTCATATAAATAAATAAAATCCTAAAAAAAAAAAAAAAAAGCTGAAAAGACAAGTCAAATGTGGCCGAGGATATCTGCCATTCATATCAGATACAGGATATATATACAGTATATTAAACTTAGCAAAACATCAACAAGAAAATGCAAATAGCTCAATTAAAAATGGGTAAAATATTAATAGTGGACTTTATGAAAGAGGATATCCACATGCCCAAATTATAGTTAGCTATCAGGGGAGGATAAAAATTAAATGTTGAGGGGCGCCTGGGTGGCTCAGTGGGTTAAAGCCTCTGCCTTCGGCTCAGGTCATGATCCCAGGGTCCTGGGATCGAGCCCCGCATCGGGCTCTCTGCTCAGCAGGGAGCCTGCTTCCCCTCCTTCTCTCTCTGCCTGCCTCTCTGCCTGCTTGTGATCTCTGTCTGTCAAATAAATAAATAAAAATCTTTAAAAAAAAAAAAATTAAATGTTGAATGAGGATTATCACTACTCTAATAGCAAAAAATTAAAAGGACCGGTAATATGTATTGTCAAGGATTTGGAACTTTCAAGCCAGAATATAAATTTTAATAACTGCTTTGCAAAGCCACTTAGTAACATGAATATATGACATAGTAATCCACTCATTGGAATACACTTATGAGTGTACCAAAAGACATTAAAGAAATGTTATAGAAATAATATCCATGAAAGTTACAACCTGGAAAAAACACACATTTTTAATCACAATTAATATATTATTATGATGGGATAAAAAGCAAGGAGAAAAACAAAGTACAGCTAAATAAATCACAAGGATAAAGATCATAGACATAATACTGATAATATTTGATGAATCAAGTTTATTTGAATGTAAAGTAAAAAAGATTCTCTGAGGAAGGACTAAAAATAGAATATGTCATAAACATCTTTTTACTTTTAGTTTTCTTGGCTTATTTTGCATTTTAGCACAATTACACAGGATACTCATTGATATTTTAAATGATCTCTCATTTACTCTATCACTAGTGTAACAGTGAGAATAATTTTATATCAGATTTTGGCATTAGGCTGACCTATATATTTAGTAACTTTGATGCTCTGAGTTTTTTAATTTATTTTGTAATTTTGTATTTTATCATGAAATTTTGAGAGCTTGTATCTGGGACTGTTCTGTAAGTTACATTATAGATAGGAGGTCATGTTTTTCTAACTTCTAAATAAGAAAATCAAGATGTTTAAGGAAGTTAACTAAACACATGCAACTAGATGTCAGGTTAAAATAGCCAAGGTTAGGAATAAAGGCCATTATATATCCTATTGCAATGATCTATTGTTGTATAACAAATATCCCCAAACTTGGTAGCTTTAGAACAAAAAGAGTCATTTTATTGACATCTCTTCAAGGTCTGATTATGTGATTCTTGGTCAGAGTCACTCATTCATTCCTTTGTTGTCCTATAGGAGATGAGACTGGGTCTGCTTGAAGGCTTCTTTCCTCTCATGTCTGCAGGTTGACTGATGCTAACTGAAGCCTGGGAAATCAGCTGGGTCAGTCATCCTGAAAACCTAGACATAGACCCTCCATGTGGCCTGGGCTTTCCTTATAGTATGGCTGGGTTCCACAAGCAAGCATCACAAGATAATCAAGCAGAAGCTTTATTAACGTTCATGATTTAACCTCAGAAGTCATTTGGTGCCATGAATACTGTGGTCACAACTCCACCCAGATCCAAGTGCAGAGGATCTAAATCCCACCTTTTGGTGGAGGAATGGCAACACATATTGTGGGAAGAACATATGAGATGATCTAAGATCTGCTGCATGTTCTAAGCCAGAAAACATTATTGTACACCCAATGTATTTACAATACTGATGCTGAACTAGAGGAAGTCATTAATCAAAAAGAGGCTGTGACTTCTCATCTTTATTGTGTCTCATCTTTACTATAATTTCAGATATTGCATAAATCCAGTGGAAACAGGTTAACATTAATTATGGAGTAACTAGTGAAACATAAAATATTTGTAAGTATAGTCAATATACAATACATTTATATATTTTGGATCTTAACTAGCCCTAAACTACTTTCAGGTTCCTTTTTCCCATCCCAATACTTGTGTTTTAATAAAGAAGTCACTTTTTAAAAAAATCCATTTTTGTAAAGTAATAGTTCTAAAATAGCCTAACATCTAACAGATTTTTGCCATCAGTAGACATTTAATCCAGAATGCTATGTCAGATAGATTATCATATCCAAATTTATATATTGATGCTGTAGAGTCAGCATAATGACCTTGAAGTATAATATTTCAATAAATAGATAATAACAATTCTGACCATATATTTCACAGGAAAAAAATATTGTAGTCCATGTTATTGAAAAGACAATGCCCTCTTTTGTTTTGCTGATTGTTCAACACTTTCAGGAACTTATTATGTTAATAGAATGGATAATGGAAAAGAGAGATTTTGTCTGATATTGAACTGTAATTAAAACATTAGAGTTGAAATCTGTTTTTAATATAAATGAGAATTCAATAATAAACCCCCTGTGACACAAATTACTTATCCTGGAGAAGCACAGGGGACTTGAGAATTAATAACAATTTGAATACGCATTTAATAAAACTATGAACTAAGCAGCATGGGACCAGCAAAAAGGGTGAATTCAGAGTATATTCTTAAATAAACATGTTAAATAAAGACACTCTTTGAATTAAGACTCTGTATCATTTTGATCATGGTGTCTCAATATAGACCACTTCAAATTTAATTTTTCACCATTTTTGATATTTTGTTTTCTTTTACCCACAGTACTCTTTTTTTTTTTTTTTTTTTGGCAAGGGAAGAAAGAATATATAAAGATTTTCAAGTGGATGATTAATTACAGGTTTATCTTTTTTCAGAAGAGGAAATACAGAAGATCACATATCATAGGAGATAACTAAGAAGGCAGATTGTATGTTCACACACTCATGGATACAAGCACTTGGGGCTCTAAATACTTTCCTTCCAACTGTAGCCATATCAAATGTGATTTTTGATGTGATTTCAGCCACTCAGGTTATATCTGCACATCAGCAATTCTGAAAACGGTTTAATTAAGCAAATACTAGCAAACAGGCTTGTTGCCTGTCAATGTTTTGTTTTATTTCATTTTATTAAAATAGGGAGGAAGGCAATAGCAAACTTCCATCATGTTCCAAGATGTCTGCATTATGGTATCTTATAAAGTGAGTGTTGGGTGCCTGGGTGGCATAGTCAGTTAAGCATGGGACTCTTGGTTTAGACTCAGGTAATGATTTTAGGGTCATGACATTGAGCCCCATGTCAGGCTCTGTGCTCAGTGCAAGGTCTACTTAAGATCTCCCTCCTTTGCCTCCCCCTTCTAAAATAGATAAATCTTTAAAAAAAAAAAAAGATGTGTGTTTAGAAATGACAAAGTTGTTATACTTTATTTCTAGATTCCTTTCCCATTTATTCCTTTAATATTTGCAAACAGGAAGGTTAAGGAGGTAGCCAATAAAGTCTTAACAATATTTTAAGAGAAATATAGACCAAAAATATTTTTTAAATAATGACTATAGCACTAGTAATAACAATTCATTAAGTTCGAACCATACTGAGCACAGTTGTGAGTGCTTTAAATTAATTAACTTATTTAATATTCACATTAATCCTCTGACTTAGAAAAATTAGGTAAAAAGAAGTTTATAATTTGCTCAAGGTCAGAAGGCTAATAAGTGGAGTGGGGATTTGAAATGTTAAGTCCAACTGCAGAATCTAAACTTAGCCACCAGAAAAGGCAGAAAAATCTGCTGATTTAAGATGCTGGGAGGTTGCTTAATATTTTCACTTTTCGTTTGGCTGGCATCTACTTCTTTGTGTTGAATTTAAGTAGTGTGTATGTAATTTTAAGTGCAGTTCTGCAATATAAAAAAAGGCAAGAAGATGTCATGTGATTCAATAAATAAAATTTATTAGAAAATAATGCAAAATCTATTGGACCACTTAAAGATTTTTCTCTTATTTCACACAAATATTACTCTGCTCCTGTAAAAAGAGTTTCACTTAGCATCTCTCCAATAAATATACATATCTTTACTAAATAATTTAGAACAACGGGAAAAATTTAATATACACAAAAGGATGCTAATTTTATACTTTGAAGGATACAAAAATTGTAAGGGAGTTTCCGAGGAAGAAATTCTTAAATGCTTACAAGGGTGATCACAAAGTCAGTTAAGTATGTAGGTAGCTAAGGTGACTAACTTAAAGGGTAGGGAATACATGAAATCCTATCTCTGTTAATTAATCAGTTGCTATACCTTTTATTTACAATCTTTGAACAGCTTGTTCACATAATTGGATTTTTAGATTTATGTATGTGTGTATGTATGTATGTATGTAAGGAATCATCTCTGAGACCCTGCAATTGAATCACCTGTGAATCACCCATGGCGATTTTCTGTCCACAGGTTAGCGTTGGCAATGCTTAAGGAATTTCTCAGGTAAGATTTTTATAAGTTAATATTTAAGAACCATCATCTTTAAAAGGCAGGTGCCATTATTTCCCTAAATCTTTTTTGAATTATATAGGATTTCTTCATATTAGATAGTCAAGAAAAACCTAATTCTGAGAAGGATGATACAGTAAAGCTTAGTAATTTCCTGAACAAATTTAGTATGACTCATGACGTGAGAAAAATATGGCTGTTCCTAAGGCTCAGTCCCTTTAAAAACAGCAAGAGACTGGAACTATGTAAGTCTGATAGTTTTAAACCTAAGTAAATCTCAATGAAGTAGATTGTACTTGAGAAAATCACCCTCTCTATTTAGAAAATTTCTTTGGCGAGAAAGAGAAGAAAACTTTACTGTAATATAGTTGTACAGGTATGCTTTTCTACTCTTTCTCATCAAGTTAGTACAGAATTATGAGGGTAAACATTTCTTTAGCATAGTCTTCCATGAGGTGCTTGGGCCAAATATGTCCTGCATAAGTATGCTTTTAGTTTAAGGAAATCTCTTGAGGGAGACTGTATATAATCTATAATCTGCTCCTTATGTTTTTTTCTTCCAAGTTTTTGTTTAAATTCCAATTAGTTAACATACAGTGTAATATCACTTTCAAGTATAAGATTTAGTGATTCATCACTTACATACAACACCTTGTACTCATCACAAGTATACTCCTTAATCCCCATCACACATTTAACCAATCCCCCACCCACTTCCCTGCCATCAACCCCCAGTTTGTTCTCTATAGTTAAGAGTGTGTTTTATGGTTTGCCTTTCTTTTTTTTTTTTTTTAATCTCCATGTTTATCTGTTTTGTTTCTTAAATTCCATATATGAATGAAATGATATGGTATTTGTCTTTCTCTGTATGATTTATTTTGCTTAGCATAATACTCTCTAGCTTCATCCATGTCATTGCAAATGGCAAGATTTCATTCTTTTTTATGGCTGAGTAAGATTCCATTGTGTGTATGTATATGCATATATAGTATATGTACATAATGTATATAACGTGTGTGTATATGTATATACACAAACACACACAATGTATGTGTCTGTGTGTGTATCAGCAATAGACATTTGGGCTTTTTGAATAATCTGGCTATTTTGATAAGGCTGCTATAAACATTGGGGTGCATGTATCCCTTTGAATTAGTATCTTTGAATCCTTTGGGTAAATACTTAGTAGTGCAATTGCTAGATCATAGGGTAGTTCTATTTTTAACTTTTTGAGGAACCACCATACTGTTTTCCAGAGTGGCTGCAACAATTTGTGCAGAAAAAAAGACGTCTTGGGGCACTTGGTTGGCTCAATTAATTAAGCTTCTGCCTTTGGCTCAGGTCATGATCTCAGGGTCCTGAGGTCAAATCTGCATCGGTCTCCCTGCTCATTAGGGAGTCTCCTTCTTCCTCTCCCTCTGCCTACCTCTCCCCTGCTTGTGCTCTCTCTCTCTCTGTGTGAAATAAATAGACAAAGTCTTTTTTAAAAAGACAATCTCTTCAACAAATGGTGTTGGGAAATCTGGACAGCAACATGCAAAAAAATGAAACTGGATCACTTTCTTACACCATACACAAAAAATAAATTCAGAATGGATGAAAGACCTAAATGAGAGAGAAAACCATCAAAATCCTAGAGGAGAACACAGGCAGCAACCTCTTTGACATCAGCCATAACAACTTTTTACTAGACACATCTCCAGAGGCCATGGAAACAAAAGCAAAAATGAACTACTGGAACTTCATCAAGATAAAAATCTTCTGCACAGTGAAGGAAACAATCAACAAAACTAAAGGCAACCGACAGAATGGGAGAAGTTATTTGCAAATGACATACCTGATAAAGGGTTAGTATCCAAAATATATAAAGAATTTATCAAACACAATACCCCAAAGCAAATAATCCAGCTAAAAAATGGGAAGAAGACATGAATACACATTTTTCCAAAAAAGACATCCAGATGGCCAAAAGACACACAAGATGTTCAACCTCACTCATCAAAAGGGAAATACAAATCAAAACCTCAATGAGATATCACCACACACCTGTCAGAATGGCTAAAATTAACAACAGAGGAAAAAAACAGATGTTGGCAAGGATGCAGAGAAAGAGGAATCCTCTTACACTGTAGATGGGTATTTTTATTTTTAATTTTTTTTTATTATAAGCATTCCTCCATAGACCTCATTTTACATTTCCATCCATGTAATCATTAATATTTACTGTAGATCTTTCTGAGATATGCAAACACACCAGATTATCACACATAGGACATATGACCAAGAATGTTATTACAGGGAGGAACTACATGGTTTCTAATTCATTTTGGCTTAAGCCATTTGCCCGTACATTATGGATTTATGTGCACAGATGTCCTTTTTTTTTTCTTCACAATGGTGGCCATTATGACAATGCAAAGGGAAACACTGAACTGGTTATAGTCATGCTGACAATATCTAGTACAGAATCATAAATTAAGAAATATAATTACAGTGTTACTATGGGATATACTAAAATCTAATTTGCTGGCAGTTGTTTCATTCAAGCATAGACTTAGCATGGAATGTGATTGCCATGACATATATTTTATTGTCAATAACCATGAAAAGTTCCATAGTGCTTTATAGGTTATAAAATGCTTTATTCTGCTTGATCTTCAGGAAATTCTGTGAGTTAAGTTAATATGATATGTCTTCTACTGGAGTCAATTGACAGACCATAGATGACTGGCAAGTGGGAAACCTGGAAACTTAGCCTGGTGGTGCCAGTGATGTCTATTTCAATGAAATACATATAAAACTTGAGAATAACTTTGTCTTTTTTACATTATATTTACCTGGGGTATCTGGCTGGCTCAGTTAGTAGGATGTGCAACTCTTGATCTTGGGGTTGTGAGTTCATGCTCCACATTGAGTGTACGGATTACTTAAAAATAAAATCTTAAAAAAAAAAACAAAACAAAAACAAAAATATCTATTCTTACTGTGTTTCTTTAAAATAAGTAAAATTCTCATCAACAAGAGGAAGTTTAAATTAGTTTGGGAATGTAAGCAGTACTTCACGTGGATTACATTGACTGAATGAAGATCTGTATGAGTCAGGAGTGCCTTTGGAAGCATGTAAAGAAACCATTTTAGGATGCTAACTAGAAATTTATTTTTACTCATAAAAATGATGTCTAGAGGATCTGGTTCAGATAGGATGCAGCTGCTCTAGGAACCCTTCAAGAACCCAAGCTCCTTTTAGTTTCCTTTCTACCAAAATGTAGTTCTCGTTATTTTGACATGGTGGGTCTCTCCCCATCCATTGCTTCCACATTCTAAATAGGAATGAAAAGGAAAGATAAAAGATACATTCTGGTATGTTTCTTGGAAGCCCGAGTCCCAACCTATTCTGCTTTTGCTAATGTCTCATTCACAAGAACGAGGTCATATAATCAAATCTACTTGCAAAGCACTCTAGGAATATAAAAATTATAATAAGACACTTTTCTAAAACAAAATTAAGAAAATTTTTAGCAAGGAAGAAGGGGAAATGGGTATTTAGTGCATAATTAACAATGTTTGTCATAAGAACCCAAAATATTGTGCTTATTCTCATATTATTCCATACTGGTGAAAACTTTATTCTTAAGTAGCACTGGCCATTGAAATGTGTATTTGGGAAACACAGTAGTAGTTCTTGTCTCCTAATCATAGATATTCTGCCCTTTTCTTTGCTATACTTTTTTTTTTTTAAATATCATATTTAAGACTGATACAATGATTTCTGGGGATGCCTAAGAGTTATATGGCCACAGTAACTATGTTTGTTTGTTTGGTAGATAATATATGAACTTTAAGTGTGTATGTGGGTTGAAAATTTTCCTGAAATGAGAGTTCTAGAATGTACTCCTTATGTGCAACTTATTACCTTTTTTTATGAAGAAAGTTCTAAAATATTCTTCAAAATTATTTGTAAAAGAATAGAAAAAATCACATTTTATGTCTTCTATGATAACTGTGACTTTTTTCTGACAAAGAACCTTTTCCAAGAGGAAATGCTTAATATACACCATGAATCTTACGTAATAATATAGAGTAGGCATCATCACACATATGGATCCAATAGTATAGAAAGTATGCTTTGGAAGAGAGAGAGTTCTCTTGCCTTTTTACCCATACCAGTGTAAAAAACATCATTTCTATTATTAGCAATCCTATTGTAGTATTTTCTAATTCCTCTACTTTACAAAATGAAATAAAAACAATTTACAATTGTTTTTGGAATGGAATCTCCTTTGAGATACACAAGCTTCACTTTTTAAAGTGCTGACAGACAAGGTAGTATAATAGTTAAGAACTTGAACAAGGTTCAGGATAATAAACTCAGCTCCACCTTATGCGAACTCTAACTTCCAACAAGTTATTTAACATTGGAGCCTTGGGGCACCTGGGTGGCTCAGTGGGTTAGAGCCTCTGCCTTCGGCTTAGGTCGGCTCAGGTCATGATTCCAGGGTCTTGGGATCGAGCCCTGCATCGGGCTCTCTGCGCAGCAGGGACCCTGCTTCCTCCTCTCTCTGTGCCTGACTCTCTGCCTACTTGTGATCAGTCTGTCAAATAAATAAATAAAATCTTAAAAAAAAAAAAAATTGGAGCCTTATTTCCTCATTGGCAAAGAATAAAAGAATATAAATGTGGGGATAATTAAATAAAGCCACCCAAGAATGCATTTGGCTATTTCTTAATATATTAGTCATTACTATTAGTCATCTTATTTATTTTTCTTTTTCTAGAAAAATACCAGTAAATTTCAGATCATATGAGTACAAAAAAAGAAAGAAAGAGAAAGAGAGGAAGAAAAAAAGAGTGAGTGGGAGGGAGGGAGGGAAAGAGAAAGGAGGAAGGAAGGAAGGGGAAATGATAGGAGAAAAGAAAAAGAAAGCAAAGAAATAAGAGGATTTGAAGTGATTTAAAAAATGTATCCTGGGCTTAAATAATATTCTATCAGAAGAAATGAAATAATATTTTCCTTAGATGGTTAGTCTGTCAGAAAAAAAAAAAAAAAAAAAGTAACATTTTCCTAAAGCTGGACTATATTTTTGCCCCTTCATTTCCTAAAAGTCCATTAAAAACAAACAAACAAACAAACAAACAAACAAACCAAGAATTCATAAGATTCACTATGTGATTCCATCAAAATTAACCAGTGGATCAGAGGCTGTGTCCCTTTAATAAGCCTTGAGAAAATGTTTTCCAGTTTTTCCTTCTCTTTTTTTAAGATTTTTTTAATTTATTTGACAGAGAGAGAGAGAGAGCAAGCATGAACAGGGGGAGAGGGAGTAACAGGCTCTCCACTGAGCAGGAAGCTGGATGTGAGGCTTGATCCCAGAACCCTGGGATCATGACCTGAGCCAAACGCAGTTGCTTAACCTACTGAGCCACCCAGGTGCCCCTAAAAGATTTTCATTAAAATATATATTTTTTAAACTTTTTCAACCATACTGGACAATCTTCAGTACAGTGAACAAAAGCATCAGCAACACCTGTACAGTAAAGGCGTGGCAATTATAGTAATAAAAACAAACTATATATTTAATATTTGTAATACAACTGCCTTCTCCAAAATCTTTATAGTTGAGTCTTTTTTCTTCTTCAGGCGTTGCTCCTGACTTCCCCACCAAGAGAATGCAGAAGTATGACATAAAGTAAAACAAATACAAGCAGATTCCCACCTTGTGAGGATGGGAGGTCAAAGACAACGAACTCTCTTTAAGAGCTAAGAGAAGATGTGTGAGAAGGCATCATAACAGAAACTCACATGTATTTTCCCTAGAGTCTGTTGGATGTAAAACTGTACCATCTCCCAAAGAAACTTTGCACTGTACTGTGTGTGTGTGTGTGTGTGTGTGTGTGTGTGTGAAATCTTTCTTAGGTTTGGAAGAATTTGTTGAATCCTGCATTTTATTTTTAGGGGATAAAAAAATGGATCTCATGGGGAGAGAGCCATATATCTCTACAATACATTTTATACAATATCTTATTTTCCTCATTATATACTGGTATTATAACACAGATATTTAAAATATATATATTTTCAGGGACACCTGGGTGGCTCAGTCCAATAAGCATCTGCCTTTAGCTCAGGTCACTGTCCCAGGGTTCTGGGATCCAGTCCCACAGCTGGCTCATTGTTCAGTGGGGAGTCTGCTCCCTCTCCCTCTCCCTCTGTTCCTCTCCTGCTCTTGCTCACTTGCTCTCTCTCTCAAATAAACAAATAAAATATTTAAAGAAATAAATAAAAAATTTATTGTCAGTCAAAATAATATTGTCTATGATAGTCTGTTGTAACTCAAGGTTAAAATTTAGAATGGATGAACTATAAATTCATCTTGGAATCTTGAATAAATACTATTTCTACACTGTGTTAATAAAAATTTGCTGTTGTAATTTTATGATCACGGTATTGCACAAGTTCAGAGGGTTTGATTCACTTTTCACGATGTGTGAATAGCAACTCCTGAAGCAGAACTAAGTAGTTGGTACAATTTGGGACTGTGCAGTGAAGAGAGCTTAACTCTCACAAGTACTGTGGAAATAAGCTATGTCACCAATTAAGAACAGATTCATACACTTTAATAATTAGATGAACAAGCAGGTATATAAGATGTACAAAGCAGCCAGGAAAATACTATAGCCTGGATAAACACATATACATACACACACATACCTTCTAGAAGGTTCCATCAGTACTCCACCAACTTCTTCGGACATAATCCTTCTGTAAATCTTCTTACAACGTCCATAGATGCCAAAGACTTGTACTTCCCATCTTCATTCCTAATATCAAAATATTCATAATCCTTTAAGGAAGAAAGATAATTTGTATCTTAACATTAATAAATTATTTTTATTGTTCTGACATGACAAGATTTTACCATCACTGTATAGTTTATTGATTTGTGTATTTCTTGGAGATCATAGGATGAAGAGCTGGATCAACTCTTATGGTATTGGATGCTGATTGTTTCAAATACCCGTTTGTCCTATTCTTTCCCACTAAAAGAACTTATGATATTTAGCCAGGTTTTTGACTAGCCAGAGTACCTTACCCAGATCACACTGTGCAGCCTCCTTTAGTACTAAGAGTAGACATGTGACTGTGTTCTGACCAATGCAATTTTGGCAGACCTGATTAGAGCAGACATTGGAAATGTGCTTGGCAGGGTGAATGTGGTATCTCCCATATTTGTTATCAATGTGACTTGTCCTATTCACTGTTTTGAGAAGAATGAAAGGTGCAGGGAGCAGAACTGGATTCCATCTTCCATAAGGAAGGAAGCCTACAGAAGAGCTGCTGACCTCCACTGATGCACAGAAGTGTGCTGGTGAATACATGATGGTTGTTTTAAGCCACTGACTTTCTGGATAGTTTGTTTCATGATATTATTGTGGTAATAGCTTACTGTCACATCAGTCAATCTTCTTTAAGCTCATTTTATTTTGGTTTTCCTGCCTCTCTTAAACTATTCTTAACTAAAACACTGCACACAGCTTGTGCTAACCTTTTAAGAATTACACCCATTTTTCTTCTTCTTAATTCAGTGGCAGAGAATTCTGAGTTGCAGTAATGATTCTCAGCTGCTTTGGCAGGCAAGAAGAATGTGATGAAAGGGTGATCCCTACTTGTTCTTTATTTATAAGGAACACACAGCTTTCAATAGCAGCATCTTATCTACTATTTTAAACGATAATAATCATAAAGCATATCTTTAACAATTTTAACTTGCTGAAGAAATCCTATTTGATTTTGTTCATATAATTGTATCTTTGAGGAAAATAGTGTCATATACACTTTATGATTTGTGAAATCATTTAAACAAAAGCTATTATGCAGTCAATGAAATGGTATTTTGAGATATATAAACTTGGGTTGAAATGCTTTGTACTGGCCAAATAACCTTAGGTTATTATTAAAGTATTCAGAGGCTTAATTGCCTTATCATAAAAACAGAAATATTAATTTTTTTTTAGTTTTGTTGTAGGTATAATGTTATCTGGTAGTTTTAATATTAAACAAGTGTGATGAACAAAGGAAGACAATCGTTGACCATTATGAACTTTTCCCTGTAATTGTTCCATTCTTTGCACTTCCCAAACAACACTAATGATATGCAAACACCGTAGTAAAGATTGCTGAAATTCTTCTTTTCTTTTCCTTAAAAATTTTCTTATACTTCAGAGATCACTCTTCAAAATCCTTTGTAAATATTCTCCAATGTCCCTATACCTTTTCCCTAATGGTCTTTCCATCTGGTCTTTTGACTACCCCCTTCTGGCTCATAAAGCACAAAAGATCCTCTAAAAGTAGACAGCAACTTCTTGAAATAGAAATGTGAGGGGGAAATATGAAACAAAATCCTGTAACAAACTAGGAGGGAAGAAAGGTTGACAATAATTTTTTTTAAAAGATTTTATCTATTTATTTGACACAGAGAGAGAGAGAACAAGTAGACAGAGAGACAGGTAGTGGGGGAGGGGGAAGCAGGCTCCCTGCTGAGCAGAGAGCCTGATGCGGGGCTTGATCCCAGGACTCTGAGATCATGACCTGAGCCAAAGGCAGAGGCTTAAACCCATTAAGCCACCCAGGTATCCCAGGTTGGCAAGATTTTGATGTGTCGTCCTATACATAGATATCAATGTAGACATAGATATGTAACTATAAATATATCTATACCTATATCAATTATCTATCATCTTTCTATGTCACAGAGTGGGGTACATATTTGAAGCTCAAGAAATCTTAATATTCTACCATTATTTTATTTGATCCCAACAACAACTCTTTGAGTACAAGAGATAGGAAAAATATTATAATCTTTCTTAATAAAGGAAATAACAAATTTAGAAAGGTTAAGTAAAATGCCCATGCCCATATGGCTAAAAAAATAATGAAAACGAATTATAAATAACGGGGAAAAGGATGAGGAATGTGTGTGTGTGTGTGTGTGTGTGTGTGATGCATGTGTGTATGTTTGTATCTCAATATTCAACACAATGTATCCAATTTCTAACTAAAGAAAGTCTTCAGGACTTTAGGAGTTATTCTTTGATTTTTTAAAATTAAAGTATAACTTATATGAAGCCATATACAGTAATCTTCAGTGTCCAACTCAATGTAAGTCAAGATGAGGTGTGCATATACTGTGAAAATTCTATCAAGATCAAATTACAGAATATTTCCATCATTCCAGAATGCAACTTAATATTTCTCCCCAATAGTATTCCCTATTTTTCTTAATTTGCTTAAAATATTTCTATCTGTGTTACACCTTAACATAAAATTATGCATGTTCTCCTCTTTTGTGTCTTGAGTTCATTCTTCCTACATTGTGTCTATGGAATTCATCCATTTTGTTGCATGTATTGGTTCTTTCTTTTTTATTCTATTCATTGAATGAATAAACTAATTTTTTTTCATTATTATCTATTTGAAGGCATATAATCTGTTCCTAATTGGAGGCAATTATGAATGTTTTTGTACACATAATAAGGCATTTATTTTTCTTGGGCATATATTGGGAGTGGAATTGCCAGGTATTTTTTAAATTATTCTTATATATAAAAATATATATATATATATATAATTTTTTCATAATTTAGATACATATCTTTGGAAGCTTTATCTATGGCAAATGTCTTTCACACATTATGAGTTTTCATATTTTACTTTCTTAATGGAATTTTTTGATGAACAAAAGTTATCAATTTAAATAAAGCCCAGTTGATCTATCTAGTAAATGAACAAGTAGAATAATTTCTACTTACCACATAATATGTATTACATTTATATATGGAGATGATTTATATAACTATGAATGCACATATATCTATCTGCACATGCAAATATATACATATACACACAAAGATGAAATATTTTCTATTTATTGTATAAACGTGTGGAAGGGGAAGATAGAGCAAGATAGAGCTTGAATTTGCTTAAAAGTAGTTGTTCCCTATGAAGCTAAATTGTTTTTTATTGTGTGTATATTACTATTCTCCACTTTTTATAGAGGAAAAAATTGTTTAAGTTAAGGTCGAATATCCTTTAAACTTAGCTTATGTCAAATGCATATTGGTAAGAGTTAAATTTATATAGTTTTACTTTTATTTCATTTTTTAGAGTGTGCTGACATCCCTAAAATTGGTGACTACAATTAATCTTGAAACAAAAAATACAAACAAAAACAATGGCTAAATAAGAAAAAAAAAAAAAAGAGAGAAAGAAAAATATTGATAAAATGTCACTACAAATCAGCATCAAATTAAAGTCTTCACAGTGTTATACCCTTTTTATCTTTTGTTTCAATAGAGTGAAATAAGATTAAATCAGGCATTGGATTCAGAAAAAAAAAAAACTAAGCAGCTTAATTTGAACATTTGATTTCCTGTTAATTCCATTCACATTTGAAATATCCTTACGCTATGTTTCTTAAGCAAGAAAGGAAAATTTGAGTTACTATATATTAATGCTATAATACTTCAATAAGCATAATAAATTATATTTTGGTTAAATTACAGTTTAGCTTTTTAGTGGTTAAACAAATGAAATTAGGAAGAGATTAATAATGAGATATGTATTTCTAGCTGAATTTCATTTTAAATATAGTGAATAACTGATGCTATGTAGAAAGGAAAAGAAAAAATAAATTCACAGTACTGTGCCCAAATTATAAGGTGACAGATGTTTCATATTTATAGATGTAGAGAGATTATTTGACTTTTTTTTTTTTTTTGGTTTTTAAGTAATCTCAGAGTCTTAATTATATAAGCACTGGGGTGCCTGGGTGGCTCAGTGGGTTAAATCCTCTGCCTTAGGCTCAGGTCATGATCCCAGGGTGCTGGGATGGAGCCCCATATTGGGCTCTCTGCTCAGCGGGGAGCCTGCTTCCTCCTCTCTCTCCCTCTGCCTGCCTCTCTGCCTACTTGTGATCTCTGTCTGTCAAATAAATAAATAAAATATTTAAATAAATAAAAAAATAAATAAATAAAATTATATAAGCACAAGAGCAGTTAGAATCTCTAGTGTAATTCTGAAAATTTCAATAGTAAAAAAGAAATGGTCTAAAATTCTTGGATAAATACAGACTTTCACATATATAAAGCTCATTGATATTTATTGACATATGGCAGCCTTTAACTCTGATTTCTGAATACAAAAGAGATGGAAAAATTCTTAAAAATATTTTGATGCTAACGATAATCATTGTTTAATTTGGTACTTTGATTATTGAACAACTCTAGACTTATAGTATAATTTTCAGTCTTTTAGTATGTAATTTTTCTGATTGTGCTCCCAAGAGAGACATACAGAGAGAGATCATCAGAGATATTATTCTCTGTAGGCTCTCTACACAGTGAGCATCTGATGACTCGACTTGTTATGGACCGAATTGTGTCCCTTTCCCTCAAATTCATGTGCTGAAACTCTAACCTCAGTGTGATTATATTCCATTATAAGGAATGCAAGGGGCTAATTAAGGTCAAATGTAGTCATAAGGGTAAGGCTCTAATCTGATAGGACTGGTGTTCTTAAAGAAGAGAAGAGACGCATGTTCTCTCTCCAAACTTAATCACAGAGAAAAGGTCATGAGAGGACACAGCGAGTAGACAGCCATCTACAAGCTAAGAAAAAAGGTTGTAAGGAAAGTCAACCCTTTTTGGAATCTTGATCTTGGACTTCTAGATTCCAGAACTATGAATCATATATATTTGTCTTATTTATACCATTCTGTGGTATTTTGTTATGGCAGCCTAAGCAGGCTAATACAGGACTTATCCAGTTAACTTTAAAATAATTTTTATCAAATCTTCTTGTGCTCAAAACCCAAACTTAAAAATGGAGGTATTTTAAACAAATGTGTTTGCATCATATTTACAATGGATATAAGTGCAGTATCTTTATTATTTTGTATTAGTTGAAAGAAACTTTTCCATATGCATGGTATCGCAATCAAGAATCATCTCCACTGAAATCTGTCATTGTTCAGGAACATACTTAATCTATAGTCATCTGTGCCTCTAGTTATGCAATAGATGGCCAAGGAAGTATCTTTATCATCACTTCCACATATCACATTTCTTTAAATCCAATTTTTCCAAGATCATCCAATATCCATACGTTCCATGACAATTTTTTTTTGACAACTTGTGCTTGTATCAATTTATGTTGATTTTTTACCGTTTGGCTTTCCAAGGAAGTTGAAGCACTATCAGTTTTTCAAAATGCCATTTAGTGCAATCCCTTGCACTACACACTTAGAACAAAAACAAAAACAAAACCTCTATATAATGTTAATTTGTTTCCTGGATAATAGTTAAGAGCACCATCTTTGTCTTTAAACAGATCTGAGATCAAACACCTGTTCTCCTAATTATCATGTCTGTGCCCCTTAAATATGTCATTTAATTAACATCCAACATCTTTATTTGTAAAATAAGGGTAGTTCCACCATTCTCAATTGTTTTTTGAGAGTGACATGAGATGCTAAACATAAAACACTAAAAAGTTTTGTCCTGGCACAAAGTAGGTATTCAATATGTGTTAACTATTAATGCAGGTTTTATGTTATCGTTTTTGTTTTTATAATTGTTTTCGTATCAACAAGTGTTTCATTAACACTTATTGGAATAAATAAATAATTAATTAAGCCTCAGTAACTATTTAAAATATTATTTTATTTATTTTTTTTAATTTTATTTTATTTTTGCAGTGCTCCAAGATTCATTGTTTATGCACCACACCCAGTGTTCCATGCAATATGTGCCCTCCTTAATACCCACTACCAGGCTCACCCAACCCCCCATACCCCTCCCCTCCAAAACCCTCAGTTTGTTTCTCAGAGTCCAATAGTCTCTCTTGGTTTGTCTCCCCCTTCGATTAGGTACTATACACAAAATACGCATTGAAAGCTGTTAAAAAGTAATGAATATCATTATCTATATCTCTAGCAAATTTTCAAATGAGAAAGAGAACTATAATATATATTTTAAAATATGAAATAATGGAATGTACTAAATTTTACATATCATGCATAAACAAAATGTTGAAGTTCAAAAATGAGGAAGAATTTCTCCTTGGGGAAAATATTAATATATGGATTGTTTTTGAGCAAGGCTTGGTGGAATTGTAATAATTCCAGTAGTTTGAAATGAGTTATAGTAATTTCCATGTGGAGAAAAATGCCTTTGGAGAAGGCATAGCATTCTTGTAAAGTGGTGTGTTGAATGATTTGTCTTCTTTGCATTAGACTATGAAGAAAATAACAGAATGGCAAGATCAGAAAATAAGATTTGGCAGAATTTGAGGTCAGCCTTGAATGCCTGGTTTAGGTCCTATTCTGATTTTGGCAGATTGTGCATTACCAGTAGCAGTCTATTAGAAGGCATGGGGTTGGGGCGCCTGGCTGGCTCAGTGGGTTGAAGCCTCTGCCTTTGGCTCAGGTCGAGATCCCGGGGTCCTGGGATCGAGTCCCGCATCGGGCTCTCTGCTTGGTGGGCAACCTGCTTCCTCCTCTCTCTCTGCCTGCTTCTCTGCCTACTTGTGATCTCTGTCTGTCAAATAAATTAAAAAAAAAAAAAAAAGAAAAAAAAAAAAGAAGGCATGGGGTTGTGAGCAATGCACATTAAGAGACAGGTGGCACTTTAGGGAGTTGTTCCATAGTCTAAGGTGATGGATAATGAAGATTTGGTCTGTGTTAATTAGAGGAAGTACAGTGAACATATCCAAAGAAAGATCAACATTTTGCCAGGAGTGCAAATAAAAAAAGAAGACAGGGTGAATTTTTTGAGAAAGGCTTCCATTTTGTTCAGAATTATGCAGAATTATGCAGACACTTTTTTTTTTTCCTTAAAGATTTTGTTTATATATTTGAGAGAGAGAAGGAACAAGCAGTGGGGAGGGGCAAACTCCCTATATATATAAGCAAACTCCCTATTGAGCAGGAAGCTCCGTATGGGTTTGATCCCAGGATCCGGAGATCATGACCTGAGCCAAAGACAGACACTTAACAAACTGAGCCACCCAGGCACCCCTCTGCAGACACTTTTAAGAGAATTGTGTTCCCTTATCATTTAGATGTATGGAGACTGATTTAGAAAGATTATGGAAAATGTTAAGGAGGGCTCAAAATAAATAATTATATTTTTGAAAATTAATACCTTGAGATAAAATTAAAGGAAATGAATCATTTATTAATGTCTGATATAAATAAAAAGCTATTTACCCACATTTTTGAGAACAAAATATTATTTTATTTGAATATGAAATAATATTAATAGATCATGTGCATACCAAAAACAAAGTGGATGATTTTTGGCAAATCTGATGAGACCTACATTCATCATGACTTTACGGATAAATCAAACATCCTGATAATGTTTTAATCTTTTGTTTTTGGACCTTTGACTATTAAATGGCACATGCAAGATGTGCCTATAAAAAAAGGGTAATAATTCACTCTCTTGTTAGTATATATACAGCTGTAAATTTTTACAGTCTAAAGAAATTTTGTGCACTTTCAAAATGCTAAAAGATTTATTTCTTGCTTATCCTTAGATACATATCAATAAAAACTATAAACATAGTCTCTTATACTCAAATATTTTCTTCAAAACTGTAATTTTGGAATTTGATTTTCACTTAAGAATAAAACAGTATAGGGTAACAGCTTGCCAGCACAAAAGTGTATTATTTCAATCATCTTAAGGAGAAAACTTATTCTCATGGGGTTGATTTCAACCAGGAAGCACTCAGCAATGGGGCAAAGAGACTGGTTAAATTTAATAAGGCTGACAGGTTCTGACTTATCTGCCCCACTCAGGGATGGCAATCTCTTTCAAGGGATGTAAACAAATAAACCAAGAATAAGTGTTCAGCTGAATCATCGGTTTTGTTCTAAGTATTACATTCTAAAACAGAGGGTTTTTTTCTGTTTGTTTGCTTGTTTGTTTTGGTTTTTTTTGGTATGGGTTTGGGGAACAAAATCAGAAACAGCATTATTTCTTCATGGGTAAATAAATAATTAATAAGAAAGACACGCAAGGAAATATCAACTCAGTCCAGCCTAAATAGTGATTTTTCCCCCCCATTCTCATTTTAGGCTTCTAAAAATTATGTTCTTTTAGTTCCATTAAACAATGAAACCTGTCCACTGTTGGCTGAATAATAAAACTCAAGGGCTGTGGAAATTGGTGTTGAAAAAAAGAATGATTTATAGTCGTGACCTTTGATCTTTGCAAAATCTGAAAAGTCTGCCTTGTATTGAGATGGAAGGAAGTTTTATTAGGAAAGAAAATAATCTGTTTTACTAAAACAACAACAATAAACAAAGGGGGAAGGGCAGCCAATTGAAGCTGCTACAAATAAAGCCCTTGGGGTTATAGGCAGATAAGAGATAACCACACCTTCATTTGTTTCCTTCTCTTCAATAGAAATTGTAAATGTTTCCACTGAGACAATAAAGGCACAGCTAATGAGGAACCTGGAATGTGCATAAAATCATCATGGAAGTGAATGGCATTCAGCTAACATAAACAGAGCAATTGTCTATGTACATTTATAATCAAATTCACTCACTTTCCAGGTAGTTCAATTAAACTGTACCTCATTAATTCCTTCGAGAATAAAGAAAGCCATCTTGCAAAATTTTAAATGAACTCAATCAAATCAGCTCAAAAAATACACTGAAATTGAACTACCTAAAGAATTGACCTTGAAAAACCTCTGTGTGCCATCGTAATCTTTTTAAATTAAATTATCCCTTCTAATTATTTACTTGCTGTTTAATTCCCTTACATTTTCTTTCATTTCCAACCTTTAGCTCACCTTTGCCACAAAATTTTCTACAGGCAGGGGAGGGAGAGAAAAAAAAAAGGATACTTTCATCATTATGATGTACTGTTGATTCTGTATCTAAAGTCATTGTAATTCTGGAAGTTGTTCTAAGGTTCAGTGGATGTTTGCCAGAATTTTAGTCTGTGAGAGCTAAGTACTCTTGTTATATGGAGTGAGCAACACTGCCTGCATGGAAATAAGTTTGCACTCTTTACCTACCTAGAGCTGAAATCTGGAAGGAAAAGTAAAAGCTCATGCATGCTGATAATCCCGGTCTGCATCCCTCAACTCCAGGTGTGAGTAGCATGGTGCCTGCATACAATACAGGATAAATAGTCAATGAATGAATTGAATGAATAAACATACATGCCTGAAATAATGAAAATGATTTCCATAAGCTACCTTCAAAAAACAGGTTTAAAATTTTCTGGTAATTCTGTGACAATATATGCAAATGCAGTCTCTCACCTCCATCCTTTCCTTTTCTAGATCTTTGCTACCATAAAATTTAATATTATATTTAGATGGACAGAGAGAGAGAGAGAGAGAGAAAACACTATCTGCTCCCCCTCAAATTAAGTTTCAACAGCCTTTAAGAAATTAATAGAATTGTTTTTGATCTATTGTACAAAATAATTGCTAATTTAGCTAGGAAAATAATAAGCAAAATACAATACAGGTCAAACACACTGGATAAATGCACATTTTCTGACAGTGTTTGACACGCATACTAATCTTGGTTCTTTAAAACCAGAAATGAATAGAGCTGCTTATAGGTGCCTGATACTGACTTGTTTCATCGGAAAACATTTTATTTTAAGAGCAAGTTTCCTCTTTCATTCCTTGGGCAACATGCCCCTTCTCATATATTCAGTTATGCTACATTGCTTGAGGCTGTGCTTCTATGAATTCCTAACATGTTTCTGCTGCCCTCTCTGCTTGTGATTACCCCCACTTCAGTTCACTTTACAGCAGCAGTTGAGTATCCTGCTGTCTTCTATTTTCTGCACATGTGCAGCTCAGTAGAGCTGTGCTATGATGAATATTGTTTCAATGTTGCCAGACCAGTTACATTAAAAGACTGTATTTCTGTGGCTGTGTTTCTATCACTGCTGTTCAGTAGCGCTCAGAGGTAGGTTGATGAAACAGACTCTGAAGCCATATATCTTATGGACTCTAAGAAACTTCCAGAATGCTCAAGTCCTGCTTAGGGTGCAGTGCCTGCTTTAGCACTGTCTTGCCTGAAGTTCAGAGTTTCAGAATTACTTTGAAAGTCACGCCTAAGCTGACCCCCAGCAGAACTTCCCAACACTGACTAGTTTAAATCTATCTTTTGAGTTTCTATGAACACATTCTCCCCTGGTTTTCACCAGATACCTCTTGGGATACCAAGAGGATGGAAATTATGGTTTATCCATCCAAGTGTGCCTTGTATGTTGTTTGGCACAGAGTAAGAGTGCATAAATACATTCATGGAT
The DNA here is from genome assembly GCF_963455335.1 of Martes martes. NCBI lineage: Eukaryota > Metazoa > Chordata > Mammalia > Carnivora > Mustelidae > Martes > Martes martes. The sequence goes on along the minus strand of NC_137889.1, from coordinate 165,863,974 downwards.
TAAACAGGAAATATATTATAAACTGGGATAAATGGGATAAATCTTTTAGCAATATTAAAGTAACTCTGCTGTTGCTGTATCTACTACTTTCCTTCCTAGTCTTTTCTGGATCAACAGCTGCCATGCCTAAAAGATTTTATTTCCTCTAGGAAAAAAAGTACACAAAGAACCAGAGGAAAAAAGAAGTCACTGAGTATCTTAATACATTTTGTAAATTTCTAAAAGCAGGGATAAATATCTAATAAGTCTGGTGATTTGAGAATTTCCAAGATAAAATTTTTACAATAAAAATTGAATCATTTTGCTTGTTTAACTCACAGGTTAAGAACGTGGCAGACTTATAATAGAACGTGTGTTTTAATAAAACTTTGTGTTATATTTTAAGGATGTGAGGGGTATATGTTGATTATACAAGATAATGTTTTTCAACAAAAAGACATAATCAAGGTAGATCCCTACAAAGATCACTGAAAGGATGAAAGAATGAGGACCACGACATCACAGATAAAGATTACCCACTAGTGCATCAACAAAGAAGAGATACAAGAGAGGAAAAATGTGTTTGTTCAGAAAATGTCTGGTTCACCCCTTTCCCTAACTTTCGATGACCCTGTAAATTGCAATAAGTTATTATAAAATGTCCCATGTGTTTAAAAAAAAAAAAAAAATCAAGAAAATCTGAGAGAGGGCCAGGGAACTAGAGAGGCCTTATGTCTGATGATGAGGAAAAGTAACCTCAGTGACCTGACAGTCTATAAGATAACTGGCTTATAATCATAAAGAAATGCCAATGTCATGAATGTTTGAGGAATGAAGGAATCTGTGGCAGCTAAGCGGCAAGTAATATGGGCATCAATCCTGAAAAGTTTAGAATGGATGCTTTTCTAAACCAAAGGTTGATAAAGAAGCAAAATCTGAGTTACTTTCTTAATGTTGCCTATGTGATTCTTCTTATACTCTCACCATCATTTAGATTACCCTACATCCAACTCCCATCTGTTTAGATAACATCTAGGGAATGAGAAGTACAGGTGAAAAAGGAGAAACCTGAATTTACTGAGATATTCTGAACTGGATTGAAAAAAAAATTAAATCAAGGGTTGAGAGTTATATAATTAGATTCAGTTAGGAAAATGCAATTTTAGTTTTCTATACATGATTAGGTAGAATTTATAGTACTACAAAAATTTGTAGTACTATAAAAGTTTCCAAGTATGGTAGAGAAACAAAATTGATATAGACAAAGCTATAACTTTCTTATCAGTGCTTAGGTAAATCTTCAATCCTTCTAATCCTTGGTACTCCAGGATGATTTTTTTTTTTTTTTAATTTTAGCTTTTCCTCTCCTTCTTCCTGCTCCCACCATGCCTGTGATTTTGTCTTTATATAATAGATATTGTCACTAGTCATCCATATATGGAAGTTGACTCCTCTTTCTTCCTCTTGACCACCAATAATTTCATCTCATATTTTCAGCATTTATTCTTTTTCTTTTCATTTTATTTTATTTATTCTCAGTGTTCCAGCATTCATTGTTTATTCACCATGCCCAGTGCTCCATGCAATACACGCCCTCCATACTACCCACCACCAGCCTCACCCAACCCCCACTCCCCTCCTCTCCAAAACCCTCAGTTTGTTTCAGTATTTACTCTTAAAACTAGACACTAATCAGAAATAAAATATTAAAGGAAAGAAAATTTTCACAGGAATTATAATTTCAAGCTTTGGATAGGTCACAATAATGCAATTATTAGCTCATTTCCTCTGTTATCTTTCTCTTTTTTTCTCTCTCAGTACACCCTGTGTGTGTGTGTGTGTGTGTGTGTGTGTGTGATCTGCATATTTTTTAACATATAAGCATAAGTTTTAGGCATCATTACCCTTTATCCTTTTAATGTTCTAATTCACATTTATTAAGGATATTTATACAAGAATATTTTATTTTAAAACCTCAGTAAAATTAATAAATTTATGGAATTTAGCAATAATACAATATTTTATTGTAACACACAGTCTGACTCCAGTTTATGCAATTGTGCCAGTAATGTCCCATGTAGGACTGATTCCCATACAGGATTCTGGCCAGGTCATGTAATGAATAAAGTTTGGACCTGTCTCCAGACTTCTTTAATCTGAGACATTTTTACAGACTTTCTTTGACTTTTGTGACATTGAGATTTCCTGAAGAATGCAAGCCAGTTATTTTATAGACTATCTCTCAGTTTGCATTTGTCTGATGTTTCCTCATGATTAGATTCAAGTTATGCATTTTGCTTGGCACATTTCTTAAGTAATGCTGTGTCCTTTTCAGAACATCACAATGGAAGACTAGCAGGTTCATTTGTAGTTTACTGATAATGTCAATTTTGATCACTTGGTTAAAATGTTGTCCCATTTCTCTATTTCATAATTACAACTTTTTGTTTTGTAATTAATAAGTAATTTGAGGAGAGGTCCTATGAAAATATGCAAATATCCTGTTCTTCACCAAATGCTCTCTTACTGACTAAGCATGTATTAATGATTCTTGCCAGAATCAATTCCTGTAAAAGTTGTAAGGGTAATTTCCAACTATACTCTTTCCTCTCTGTATATTAGTTGATACTATACTGAAAAGAAGAAATTTCCTTATCCACTAGTTATTTTTTCTTTTATATATTCATATATGTATGCACACATTAATATATGCATGCATGCATTTTTTGACCATAAACGTATACTTTATTTTATTTTTTTATAATTTTACTTTATTTTTTACTTTTATTTTTAAGACAGGCTCAAAGATTCCTACTTTATTCAAAAGGACCATTAATACCTTTATATATTTTGACACTATGTTATACCAGTTTGGCTAGTTGGCATCCTGCTAAACTAGTTCTTCCAAAATTTTGACACGTCCCCCATTGTTATTTTTAAGCAGTTTCTTAGTTTCTGGTCCAACAGGATGTTTTAGTTTCATTATCAAGTATGAGATCCAGAGTCAGTCATTTTTCCAAGGTTCCCAGTTTCTCTTAGTGGTTAGTGGTATTTAGAAACCGTATGAGTGATAAATGGCAGCCTAATTATTTTCCCCAAAATTCAGTAGTTAAAAAAATATTAAACATTTATGATCTCTTACAATTGCTGTGGACCAAGGATTGAGGAGTAATGGGCTGGGTATTTTTGGCTAGGGCTTCTCATAACTTTTCTTGGTCAGTGGTCCACTGGGCCTCCACTGATCTGAAGGTTCAACAGGAGTTGAAGCAGTCATACTGATCACTTGTGTGCCTCATCTGTCGGTATTGGTTGTTTGACAGAGACCTTAGCATGTTGTCTAATATGGCCATCTCCCCAGGATACTTTGCATGTTTACATGATAATGTGGCTGGCATTCCCCTGAGTGCATGTTCCAAGAAGGGGGTGGTGGGGAAGACAGAAGTATTAATAATCTATAGCCTAGCCTTAAGAATCACAGACTGGTATCTCTTAGCTATTCAAGTCCTGATTCAGCATGAGAAAGAAATACATAGGGGTAATGATTCAAGGAGGTAAGCTTATTGGGTTAAATCTTAGATGTTTATTACAAAAGAAATCAAGAATCAATCAAAACAATAAGGTACTGACACACAAGGAACAGGATAGAAAGTCCAGAAATAAACCCACAACTACATGGTCAATTAATCTATTACAAAAAAGGTAAAAATATGCAATGGGAAAAAGACAGTCTTTTCAACCAATTGTGTGGGGAAAACTGGACAGCTATATGCAAAAGAATGAAATGGTATGACTTTCTTACTCTATACACAAAAATGCACTCAAAATGAATTAAAGATCTAAACATAAGAGTCAAAGCCATAAAACTTGTTCTTTTTTTTTTTTTTTTTTAAGCCATAAAACTTCTAAAAGAAAACATAGGCAGTTTTGAACATTGGCCTTAGCAACATGTTTATGGATCTGTCTCTCAGGCAAGGGAAAGAAAGCAAAAATAAACCATTGAGACTATACCAAAGTAAAAAGATTTGCATAGCAAAAGAAACCACCAACAAAACAAAAAGGGCAACCTAGTGAGTGGCAGAAGATATTGGCAAGGGACTTATCTGATAAAGGGTTAATATACAAAATTCATAAGGAACTTAACTCAATACCAAAAAACACCAAATAATCTGATTAAAAATGGGCAGAGGACTTGAATATGTGCTTTTCCAAAGAAGACATACAGATGGCCAACAGACACATGAAAAGGTGCCCAACATTAATAATCATTAGGGAAATTATTATTTATAGAATAAATAAAAACCACAATGAGATATCACCTTACACCAGTCAGAATGTTGGTATCAATAAAAACAAATAACAAGTGTTGGTGAGGTTGTGAAAGAAAGAGAATTCTTGTGTATTTTTGTGGGAATGTAAATTGGTGCAACTACTATGGAAAATAGTTTGGGGATTCTTCAAAAAGTTAAACATAGAAATATTATATGACCTAAAAATTCAACTACAGAGTATCTACTCAAAGAAAATAAAAACACTTATTTGAAAAGATACATGCATCCTTATGTACACTGCAGCATTATTTACAATAGTTAGATTATGGAAGCAGCACAAGTGTCCATCAATAAATGAATTGATAAAGAAGGTGTGAGATATATAGATAGATAGATAGATAGATACACACACACACATACATACATACATGTATTTATATACACACATGTTATACATATATATGCACACATATACATGCACACATATATGTTATACATATATATGCGCACCATACACACACACACACACATATACACATCTACATATTCACTTATGTGTGGAATCTAAAAAACAAAACAAAATAACAAACAACAAACAAAAAAAATACTCTGATAAAGGGGATTAAGAAATACAAACATTCAGTTTTAAAATAAATGAGTCATGAAGATGAAAGTACATCATAGAGAATGTAGCCAATAATATTGTAATAACATGGCATGGTGACATACAGTGGCCTTTGTGAAAAGAAGAAGATAAGTGTATATTTTCTTATTTCCCTTCTTTTTTACCCAAAATATTATATATGTACATACATACATATTGTATTTTTTTAAACTTACTAATATGTCCTGGAATTAATTCCATATCGATGAATAGTGGTTTTTCTTTTTGTGCACCTATATAATATCCTTTTCCTATATAGAAGGACTTTTCTATAGCCTTGATAACCTCTCATTCAATCACCACTATCTATTCTGCCTATCTTTCCACCCATCTCCTCTGGCAATCACCCGTTTTCTCTCTTTATTTAAGTGTCTTTTTGGAGGCACCCGGGTGACTCAGTTGGTTAAGTCTTAGTCTCAGAGCATGATTCCAGTGGGGAACCTGCTTTTCCCTCTCTATTTGCCGCTCAATCTCTCTCAAATAAATAAGTAAATAAATAAAATCTTTAAAAACAACAACAATAAAAAGAGTCTGTTTGGACTTTTGTTTGTTATTTTGTCCTAAGGCCAACTCAGAATATTCCCACTAGTTATTTTAATACTTTCTGTGGTTTTCTTTTTCTTTCTTTCTTTTTTTTTAACTTAAATTCATTAGAATCAAATATAAGTATTCACTTCTAATGCCCACTTTCCAAAGAAGACATACAGATGGCCAACAGACACATGAAAAGTTACCCAACATTAATAATCACACTGTCATATATAGATATAGCTATATCTTACTAAACCTCAATTTCTTGGCTTGTAAAATCCCCCAAATATCACCTTAATTTTGGAAAATTCTTAATACTTTCTGTTTTCCTCTAAGCTTCTTTGCCAAACTTAAAGGCAAAATGCTTCAACTCTACCCCATTCAAACCTCCCATTTACCTCACATTGAGTTTTGTGTTATTAGTATAGTCCTTAGTAGATCACTCTGTGTTGTCTCAATTTGTTTCCACTCCTCTCTCCCATGTTCTTTCCTCTTGATGTCCTCGTCTTTCCTTTTTTTTTTTTTTTTAAGATTTTATTTCTTTATTTGAGATAGAGAGAGTGCACATTAGCAGTGGGGAGGGGCAGAGGGTTAGTGAGAAGCAGACTCCCCACTGAGCAGGGAGCCCAATGTGGGACTAGATTCCAGGACCCTGAGATCATGACTGGGCCAAAGGCAGATGCTTAACTGACTGAGCCACCCAGGTGCCCCTCTTCTTTCCTTTCTTATATTGATTAGTTTTCTCCAAATCCAAGACTTTGAGGACACTTTCAGCACCCAATCATGCCATCCCTATTCTAAAAGGAATTCAGATGGCATTTGTTAATGTAATAACTTTCCCATGGGTGCATTAGTTAGCATTTTATTTAGGTACGAAAGACAGAAAATGCAGGAAAACAGTTGTTCATGGAAGATAGAACTTAACTTCATGGTGGCTCCAACATCATCCCAGATATATGTCTCCTCATAGTCCACTGTGGCTCCTATAAGTCTTACCATTCATGTCCACCTTTCAGTGAAAGGAAGGAAGGAAGGAAGGAAGGAAGGAAGGAAGGAAGATGAGATAAAAAAGGGATGTGCCTTCTGTGTAGGGCTACTTCCTGGAATTCCCACAGAGCACTTCTGTTTCAGAAATTAGTTAGTCACAACTAGATTTTAATGGAACCTGGAGACTGCATCTGTATCCCCAGCAGCCATGTGCCCAGTGAAAAATTGGGAATTCTATTACTAAAGAAGTAGTTGAAAAATCTATCAGGAGAACACTAAATATGTCTGCTCCAAAGAAAAGAACAGAAAAAAGAAAAAAAAAAAAAAAAAAAAGAGAGCATATAAGTTATGATAAAAGAGAAAACCTGAAAGAGAAGAAACAATTACATGAACACAAAAAAGGAAACCAAGAATATAGATAATAAAGAAGCAAAGATACAGAATAGAAGAGATTCATTTCATGATAACTTCCATCCTATTAGGACACAATAGACAGATGTAGAGATATATATAGATTCAGTCTGAGTATCTGAATATAATACTTCTAACTTAAGATTTTAGTATTCTATTGTCACCATTATCTTTTGTTTCCCTTTTCTCATTTATTTGAGAAATATATATTGAATTCTATGAATCAAACAATATGTACAACACTGATAAAACAAAGAGGAATAAGAAAGATTCCTTTCCATTAAGCAGCTCTTGATTCAAAGGAGAATGGAGAATCCAGATACACAAAATACAGAAATGTAGACTGATTACAGAGGAAAAAAAAAAAAAAAAGATTTCCTTAGACACATTGTAAGATGTTATTATTATTATTTTTTAATGTTCAGACAAACAGATAATATGAAATACAATGCTCAAATTTTGAAGTACCTGGCAAGGCACTCTTTGTCCATTAGGAATATGTTGTTGCAAAAGTTTGATAAGTACTATAAAATGAGGAATGACTTCATTGCCTTGCAGGAATTTAAGATTGCCAGTTTGAATTTTGTATGTTAACTAGAATTGAAGGGGTATAATAAAAGAGGTATGTCAATCAGATTAGAAAGAATCTTTACTAAATTCTAAGAAGTAGATGATAAGGTCCTGAATTATAGTAGTGAGTATAAAGATGAAAAGGAGGTGTATAGATATAAGACAAATTTAAGAGATATATGGATAGAGCTAGAAAGTATAAGGCTAAGCAAAAATAATTCAGTCAGAGAAAGACAAATACCACATGATTTCACTCATATGTGGAAGTTAAGAAAAAAACAAACAATTGACAAAAAATAAAGAGAGAGACAAATGAAGAAACAAGAAGCAGACTTTTTAATTTTTTTTGTAAGAAACAGACTCAACCATAGAGAGCAAACTGGTGGTTACCATTGAGGGGGGTTAGTGAGGGGATGGGTTAAATAGGTGATGGGGATTAAGGAGGGCACTTGTCATGATGAGCGCAGGGCAATGTATGGTATTGTTGAATCAGTATAGTGTACACCTGAAACTAATATTACGCTGTATGCTAACTAAATGGAATTAAAATACAAATTTAAAAGAAAAGAAGAGAGAAAAAAGAAAAAAATTAGGAGTTACAATACGTAAGACTTGATAATGAATTAGAAGTGAAAGATATGAAAATGGCAAGTCAAAGGGGCAATGCTAGATTTCTACACTGAGTGACTAGCTATATAATAATGCTGAGCATTGCCATGGAAATTATCAAGAATGTTATATTTAATGGATAATATATACATTGTTTTAGAGTTTATTGAATTTGAGCAATTGGTATGTACACTCCCCTAAAGATGTCAAACATGCATTTCTTTTATGATTTGTGAGGCTCGAGCAAGATTATAAAGTTAATGAAATGAAGCATTTTAGGAAATCAAAGACAGAAGAGAGAGTAACCTAATGATGGTGAAAGGTCTGGAGATGACAAAGAGAGATGGGGTCAAGAGTACAAGTGAAGTCACTGTCTTTAAGTATCAGAAAAGAAACATCATTCTTCAAACCTGAGTGAAAAGCCAAATCCCAGTTTTATCACTTGTAAAAAAATTCAGGAGATTATTTTCCAGCCAGTTTTATAGATGAGAAATCTCAAGAAAAGTCCAAAAGTCATACTATTAATTGGCAAACATAAGAATCGAATGTCGTTATGCCAAAAATTCCCCCATGCTCTTTCACTGCTATCTACAAAGACATGGCCTGGGAAAAGTTTTAGTTTTTTTCTATTCAGGATTTATGTTGAACTATTGTAACAGCTGAAATTATTTTTTCAACTACCCTCACAGATTCCACTTGCCAAACACACATAAAACATACAAAATTGTGTCATTATTATAGATAAAAATAATTGCATATAACTACAAAGAAAGGGTTACCTTTTTATTTATGTTCATATGACAGTATTTCTTGGTTCCCCAAGGCAGGACTTAGGCACCTTAAAAAAATCTAGGAACTGAAATCTTTAGGTACTACAATGTTATAAAGATGGGGAGATTAATCAAAATCTGCAAGGAGATTGAGAACTAAAAGGAGTCAAGAGGTAGGGAGATAAAGGAAGATGCTTCTTTTCAGGAAGCTAAGTGAAGATAGTATGGCAAAGGCGAGTAGAGATTATCTGCATTAATTGTATTGCTGTGTCAGGTGAGATGAGATCAGGGAATCACCATGATTTATCAAGGTTATAGTTGTTGTCAATCCTGACAAGAGCAGTATGAGTGTTAGAGCCCAAACTGATTGGAATGAGTTTAAGGCAGCAGGGAAAACGGAGACCTTCAAGCATACTCATTTTTAGGGGATTATTTCTGTAAATAAGAGCATAGAGAATGTGAATGGTAGCTTGGAAGGTATAGGAACTCAAGAGAAAGATGTGTTTACTAAATTTTTAAGGTAGGAAGATGTTAGCATAATTTTGTGCAGATAATAATGATCCACTATAGAGGGAGCAGATATCGTTGGAGTAATGGGCAGGATAGGAGATGCAATGCATAGGTAGATAGGTTGGTCTTACACAAACACAGTGAGTAAATATATATTAATAAACCAAATCATGGGGATAAATAGAAAGGGTGATGGTAGCTTGCTTATGGACTTTATTTTTCTTAAGAGGTTTTATACTACACAAGTATCTGAGGAATGAGAGAGAAGCAATATTATTGAAGTTATAAAAGAAGGAGATGATTACATTGTTGGGACAAGGAATTTAATTTGGGATGAAAAGTGAAGTGAGGAATTACAGTAGGTGAGAGGCTATCATTAATAAATAATTATTAAATATAATTCTCAGAGGGTACCAAAAGTTGTTGGTGTCTTGGTACAAGTTGGAGTCACCTGGATGACAGAAGTTGAGTCAGAGTTGGGTGCTTGAATTTGAGACTGTGGAGAGGGTTCAGTTACTGATAATGTATGTTCTAGACTCTGGCTGAGGAAGTGAGAGGTAGGACAGAGGCAAGACAAGTGAAGGAGAAGAAGTGAAGGAACTGAGAGACCAGAGGACTGGAAGGGTATCTGTGAGAACATTGGCATTGCGAAGAACATGGTAGGAATAAATTAGAGAGGGCGACAGTGAAAAGCTAAAAACTCTTCAAGGAATGATTGAGAGTGACCTTGAGGTTGATAAATGACAGAAGCAAGAAGCTGTATGAATGATATACTCTTGATCTTGATTCAGTATTGGCTGTATTCAGGGAGGGGAGGAGCATAGTAGTCTGAAAGTAGGAATGAGGTGCAAAAAGGGTACCTACTCCATGTCCGAGCTTAGTGCTTGGAGAATTGTGGGGAAAGAAACAGGCAGTGGACATTTTAGGGACTTCACAGGAGACCAAGTTCTGAGGTGGAGAGCCAAATTAGAGCAAGAAAGCAAAAGGGATTTTTAGGTAAATGGTTAAGGATCAAGAGGTTTAGCTAATAACTGTGTGTTCCAGACATTATAGTGGAAAAGCTTCAGGAGTTATTAAGGGGTAGGAAAGTGATTCAAAAAGGGTGTGTGCATCCCTGTCTAAGGGATTGATATCTAGGTATTGGGGAATAACCTACACATTTCAGGCTTCTCTTGGTGACTGAATTGACCAGGAATAATGGCATCATGAAGTCAGCCGTGATGGTGTCTAGGCAGTGCCTGATGAGGAACCTTGTAGGGCAGGTTTGGGGGCAGGAGGGATACCCTCCTGATGATGGGGCAAGAAGCTTGGGCAGCAGCTAAAACATAGAGCACTCTCTGAATCACAACCTGTGACAGTGCTTAATTCAAATTTGAGTTCAGTCTCTAGCAGATACTGTCAGCCTTCATATCTCAAGAAGCAAGAAATATCAAAAAATATATGAAGAAATATCAAGAATTATCAAGAAATATATCATAGAACTAAGCTCTTGTTCTATTTCCAGTAACAAAACACTACTTAAAAGGGGTAGACTAAGAGGTCAAATAGAGGAAATGTTTTGCACTGTGGTGACATTTTACATGAAATAGATATATCACATTTTGTAATTTATAATGCACATTTATAACGCACATCTGTTTGTAATTTATAAGGGATCTTATTTGAGTCTCACAGAAAACTCTTTTAAGAAGGTAATATTGGCCATTAGCTCCATTAAAATGACCATTACTAATGGCCATATCAAGAAGGTAATATTAACTGTTAGCTCCCTTTTATGAGAATATAGACTTAGAAAAACTAATTAGTTTGCCCAACATCATACCACAAATACACATTAGACCAATGATTTCAGTCAGGTTTCTTTTCCTGGTTATAAATTTTCTTACTATTTTGCAAGAGACAGTGCAAAGTCTTGATAAAGGAATCCACTGGTACCACAGATTTGGGGCATCATCAATAACTCTGGGAATATGTCAGGGCCTTCACACTGTTTCTTACAGAGGAAAAAACAAAAAAACAAAAAAACAAAAAAACAAAACAAACTAGGAGGTCTTAGGAATGCAAGTGCAAATTGACTTCCATGAAGAGTTTTACAATTTCAGTGTAATTACCTGCATTCTTTCTGCCCGAGATGTTTTCAGCAGTCAAAACCTTGCTTGAGTGGTCATCACAATTCTTTTTCCTCAATAAAATATTTATTGACCCAGGAATAGGCTATAACCTCTCCTTTAAGTCCCCTAGGAGTTGTCATTATACATTTATTCTGTCACTTTATATATATTTCATCTTATACTATAGCCATTTGGGTAATCATCCAAGCACTTACCCATAAAGTAGAGATAGTAATAACTTGTGTAGTTGGGAACCTTTAAAAGAGGAAAATATATATACTCTGCAATGTTATTAGGAATAAATGAAAGGTGAGAAGTGTTTTGTAAAATATAAAATGCTAAGTAAATATAAGTTATATGCTATTGTTAATATTAAGAATACATGACAGAGCATCATGGTTAGGAATTTAGGCTGTAGCTTGAGCCCTGCATTTTGAAACCAGCATCCTCACTTACTTGTTTTATAATCTTGTGTAAACTATTTAACTTCTCTATGTCACAAAATTCTCATCTATAAAATAAAGACAATAAAAAATCTTCTTCAAAAATTTGCTCATTCATTCTTTCAATAGTTCTTTGTTATGGGTCAAATATCGGTCCAGGTGAATATTAAATTAATCAGTACTTGTAAAACAGATATAAAAACATTTGATACCCAGTGAGATCTCAGCAAATGTTAGATATTTATTTTCCTATTAATTTATTAAGATAGATATCTTGAATGTAGATGACACTCAAAACATGACTATTGAAATTCAAAGTAATTACAATTTAGGTATATGTCAAACAGAATTTTAAACTCTCCAAAGCAGTGAGTCAAATGACCATTACCTTCAGATATGGTCTTACGAGAACAGAACAGATCTAACTTCCATGAAAATCCCACCAAAAATATATCTGCCATACCCAATATCTTTACCTTATGTCAGAAACCAATTTTGAATTATACAAAAATGCAGGACATTTAATAAAACTTAAAAATATACTATTAATGCATAAACCATGATTCATATGAAATACTTAAATATTAAAGGAAGTCAAAATCCTTTCTGACAGTGTCTGACCTTTATGCTCATCTATTCCTAAAATACATCTTGCCTATCAACCAAAGCTTTAATCACTTTCTCATTTCAGATATTGAAAGAGAGATTCCATTAAATCAAGTAAAGGTCATCTTTCTTTGAAATATAGATTATTCACCTTCACTCTTTAAAAAAGCAGAGATTGGAGAGCAAACTCGAAAGAAGCACCTTTCTCCTCACTCTTCAAAGTAATAAGTAAGCAGCAAAAAGGATTAAGGATGATTATGTTTAGCTCTCAAGAACCGAGTTCCAAACCAGATATGAAATGCAATTCCAGTATTCAAGAGTAGGGGCCATATGTTGAAAAAGAAAGGACATATTCCATTTCCCTGGGCTTCCTTTGAACCACTTAATGAACTCCATCTGGGTTTAAGCAGCCATAGAAGCAACACAAGATAAGTAGGATTGGCTAATTTATCCGAAATTTTTCCTAGAGAAGCAAATTGTTGTTGGATAGGAATCTAAATTTCTAAAGCAAATGTGCAGCATGTCTTTTCTCTAAAGTCCCCATTTGTTTTAATAAGTAGCTTAGTAAGTCCCTAGAGGAAATTTATCTCTAATGGAAATTTAGGTCTCTTAATTCATGTATGTTTCCTTGAAAAGAATGATTTCCATTTTCTTGAGGGATCAAAGGTGTTTGCTCTTCAATCTTCACTAGTAATAGTGCTGTTCATTACATGGTTACCTCCAGATATTTCACAAACATGTGAGTCGAGTCATTAACCATTAACACATTAAAAAAAAAGTAGTATGCTTTATAAAGTATCTAGCAAAGAGATATGTCTATTAAGAGACTATCTTTCCCCAGAGTATATCCCATCCTTGCATCAAGCCCATTTCACCGTTTTTTTTCCCAAGAACTTTGAACCAACTGTTTCTTCTCCTGAGGGCTCACTGTATTTTCTGATTTTTTACATAGCATCCTTTTATTTTATTTTATTATTTTATTTTACATAGCAGCCTTTTAAATATACCCTGTTGTTCTCTTATTATTTTATGGGACTTGTTTGAATTTTTAATCTTTCTAGAAAAATTGCTCTTTCTCCTACCTTACATATAAAATGTAAGGCCTCTGAACTCCAACTATTATCTTCCTTGATGAGTAGAAAATGGTCCAATGGCTGACTTTCCTTGAATTCTCATCTAAGGTTTTCCAGATAAACCACATCCTATAGCTGCACTCCTGAGGTTGTATCAGTATTGGGCAGGCTTGAGGTATAGAATTCTTACTAGATTTAGACAACCAGAACTCACATATACCAGATGTCTGGAACTTAGAAGAATTTGGATGGGTTGTTTCTTCAGAAATGGATTAAGTAAATGCAAAAAGCAGATACTAGGTTAACAATTTTTGGAGGAAGGTGTATTGGAGGTCTAGGATGAAAAGACTAAGAAAGTAGTCACCAGGGGTGCTTGGGTGGCTCAGTCCTTAAGTGTCTGCTTTGGCTCAGGTCATGATCCTAAGGTCCTGAGATACAGCCCTGAGTAAGGCTCCCTGCTCAGCGGGAAGCCTGCTTCTCCCTCTCCCACTCCCCCTGCTTGTGTTCACTTTCTCACTGTCTGATAAATAAATAAATAAATAAATAAATAAAATAAATAAATAAAATCAGATAAATAAATAAATAAATAAATAAATCTTTAAATAAATAAAATAATAAATAAATAAAATCTTTAAAAAAAAAAATAGAAAAAAGTAGCCACCAATGCTAAATTGACCTATGAGTCGATCGTATGTAAATTGTAGGTTCAATTATGTATGTTTCATTGCTAACTATACATATTGAAATTAAAGATATTTAAATATATAAAAATAGTTTTATTTGTAAAAGTGCTTCTGGATATATATATATTTTTTTTTTTGAATTCTTGTCAGGTATGCCTGATTGCTGTTCAACAAGATTAGATGTACACAACTCAGTTCTTATGTCAAATTTACTTCCTATACTTCCTAAATTTTATTTGTAGTCAAAGCAGAGCTTACTCTACTGCTCTTATAAAATGGTCATGGGCATGCAGCTTAAAATAAATGGGCCATTATACTTGTGCAATGTTAACTTCGTTTTAAAATATGAAGTTTGCTCCAACTTTCAAGAAATGGGTAGAAGGGAGGGTGGTGATATGTGATAATATTGTTATTGCAAAATGACTCTGTAAAACGTGGTATACTAGAAGGATGCAAAAGAGAGAACATTTTTCTGTTTCACAGAGCTCAGCAATTCCAAATGTAAGAAGAAATAATTCTTAGAAAAGAACACTATTAACTCATGTTTAAAAGTCCATTAAAACGTAGTCAACTTGCTGTTTTATTATTTACTAGGCTCACATGGATTTTTTTTTTTTTTTGCATAACTCCACTGTCAGTATGTGAATTAAGTATTTTGCACTGAACGTTATACTTGAGCTATGAAATTGCACAGAGTAGCCACTGAGTTGTATTAAGAAATGACAATTGACTAGCATCATTAAAAATAAAAACAACTGTTTCACTGCATAGTAAAGTATCTCTTCAGAGGAAAACTGAACAGTTTTCACTTTCATAATTATAATTAAAAATGGAAGAAGCTTCAAGCAGTTTTTAAGATTTTATAAATATTTAATGTAAGGAATGTAAATGTTTGTTGTTACATTACTTTCTGGCTTCAGATACCCAATTTTTCAGCATCCATGATGCATAAGCAATATGCAAATAGTTAGTAAACAGAATTAAATTATAGGGAGAAAAATCTTTAACACACCATGGGGCCAGAGAAATTTACAGTGCTTAGAGTTCCCCAATGAATGCTGATATTTTACTCTTAATCAATTGCTGCAGGTAGGAGGAACATCATTTTGTAAGCCAAATGGGAATGTATATCCTTTTTTATAAAGTGTGTTCGTTACTCTCATTTCCTATATCAAAAGCAATATATTAACAGAAGTTATTTCAACATTCAGGAAATAGAATTCATTGCTGGTAAAATGAAGTCTGGGGAATGTCTGTGTTTCACAATTCAATCACTTTTCCTTCAAAATGAAGATTGTGAACAGGGCAAGTTATTGTAGTGTGGCTGAAAAGGAAGAAGGAACTTCATTTTGCTTACTCCTGCCAGAGACATGCCACTGGAATTACTACCACTCCCAGGCTCATTACTGTAACATTGCAATTTTGGCATTCCAAACTATAATTATAGTAAAAATAAGGACCTACAAGACAGTAGACCTTGCCTCCATGTGCATCACATTTGGAATCTTTTAACCCTACTTTTTTTTTTTTTTTTAACTGAGTTGAATGGTGTGCCCCAATGTCTTAATCTCTTAGATCTAAATAGGCTGCAAGGGACTCAGAGAAAATATTTCTCTTTGTTATAAATCCTTAACTAGCTGAGAGGATGCAAGATATACCAACACAAGGTATATTAATATATATATGTAATGTATATAAATATATATTATATTATATTATATTATATTATATTATATTATATTATATTATATTCCTTTTGTTATATATCCTCAACTATGTGATCAGAAGGGCCTGGAAATGCACTCATGCTACTGTTTTAGTGCCCTTCTCCCATAAGGAGTTAAAGAGTATTTCACACACTCCTAATAAGAAGAACAGTCCCAATGACAAGTAGAGCAGAAGATAATGACTCCTCAAATTGCAAAATGGGAATGTGAATATACTGGGAATACACACTGGGGATGTATCTGACCACATAGTAATGTATGAAGCTGATGTGGTCATTTAAACAGTTTAACACCCAATTCCCTTTCCCAAATTATCTGGCTACTTTAGGTAAAAGTGCTTTTAGGTTAAATTGTAGAGATCGTTGACTTAATCTGACATGTCACTTTGTAAGACCCCCTAGATTAAAAAGCTAACACAACTGGTTCACAGAAAGCATTAATCTTATGAGGATGTTATGGCAGAGAAACAAAGAACTTAAAATCAGTGCAAGTCGCAAGGTCAGCAAACATTGCAGACAAACCACTACATAGTATGCATTTATTTAATTACAGGCATGACCCATCTAAGTCAGGTTCTTACTATTTATCACTTTCTCAATAGTACTAAAATGTGCTCTACATAATCACCACTAGAATTGCTGAATATTTTATAGATTCTTGAGCCCCACATGTGGAGATTTTGATTTATTGCAACTAGGGAGAAATCTAGAAATCACTTTTTATTTTATTTTTGTCAGTGTTCCAAAATTCATTGTTTATTCACCACACCCAGTGCTCTATGCAATACGTGCTCTCCTTAATACCCACCACCAGGCTGATCCAAACCCCCAGTTTGTCTCTCAGAGTCCACAGTCTCTCATGGTTTATCTCCTCTGATTTCCACCCCCCCCCCAACTCACTTCTCCTCTCCTTCTCCCAATGTCTTCCTTGTAGAAATCAGCTTTTTAAGTCAGTACCTTGTGTGTTTTTATGAATATTGATAACTGGTGTTTTAGCAATGCAGGACCTAAAATAGATACTCAAAGAATTACTTAATTAACCTAAAACATGGCTCAATGAGTCTTCTCATAGCCCCAAATTTGCATTTCAACTGAATCTCCTGCCTCATTTCTTGTTTCCTTCCACAGCGTGATGCATCTTCCCAACTGTTATTTCTTTGCCTGCAACACTCATTATTTTTTAAAGAATAGTGAATGAAACCCAAACTTTTTAGGTTTTCATATTCTGGATGCATGGAAGTTTCCATCTTTATTTTCCACAACATACACTTTGCACACAAACTGATTTGGGCAATTTCTATACCTTGTATTCCATGGCATTTTTCTCACATGTCATGGCCTTTGCCTATTATCTCTCGAATTTGTGTCTTTTGAAATTCTCTCACAGTCACCAGGGCTTAACCTGAATGTCAATTTCTCTAGGATTTAACCTCTCTAGTTGTACTTTGTACCATTTAAGAAATTATCCCATTTTATGTGATGTTGAAGATCTTCATGCAATATTTAATAGTCTCCATTAGAGAAAGAGCCACTAGAGTTATGTTGTCAAATATGGCAGCAACTAGCCACAAGTACCTATTTAAATAGAAATTATTTATAATTGAGTAACATTAAATTTTTAGAGTGCCTAGTTGGCTGAGTGTCTGACTCAGCCAACTGAGTCAGTTGGTTGAGTGTCTGACTCTTGATTTCTGTTTAGGTCAAAATCTCAGGGTTGTGAGGTGCAGCAACATGGGGTTCTGTGCTCAGCAGAGGGTTTGTTTGAGATTCTCTCCCTCTCCTTCTGTCCCTACCCTGTGCTCTCTCTAAAATAAATGACTCTTTTAATTTTTTTCTCATTAATTAGCCATATTTCAATTGGATGACACAAACTATTTCTCTCATTTCAGAAAGTTTTACTGGACAGTGCTGTACTAGAGGATTAAGACACTCATGGGATTTTTTTAAATATGATTTTTAGTACAGTTCCTTCATTAAAGTAATTTAGCTATTTTATGGAAGGATGGTGGCCCTCATATGCCAAAACCCCTGAAGGAGATTTTATATAATTACACAATTATTTCCAACATACCATTGTTCTTTAGTGCAGTAGATCTCATACTTTAGCATATACCAGAATCAGCTTGAGAGCTTATTAAATAAGATTGTTTGGCTTCAACCCTGGAGTTTCTAATTCACAAGATCAGAGCTGGAGATTGAGGATTTGCAGGAGTTCTAACAAGTTCCCAGGTGATTCTGATACTATTGTTCTGGAGAAGATATTTTCAGAACCACTGGTTTAGTATATTTATTTTCCTCCAAATTCTTTGACAATTGATCATTATTTACTTTGAGTTTTGTATTTTGTACCTGGCAACTTTCATGTACATAGAATATTTAACTAGGTAAAGAATCATTTTTGTTCAAGATGTATTTAATGGGGGTTTACTTTCCCAAATCTCTATTAGAAGTATCTGTATTAGTATTATATTATTATCTGGACCATATTCTCTACCCTTGTGGAAATTAGAATCTAGCTAGGGAGATGACATAAAGATATATTAGAGAATAGTAATCCTAATATAGCATTGCTTATTATGATATTGAAAACACCTTTATAAAATTATTCTATTTGATCTATGCAATAACACTGTCAACTAGTATGGACATAGAGCATCCCCATTATTCGATGAAGAAACCTAGACTCAAGGAGTCCATATCTTAAGCAACAACTGGATTAACATATGCTTGTGGTGGACTAAATTAGAGAAAAACCTACAGCACTTGTTTTCCTTTCAAATAAATTTAGAGAAGTGAACCACTTTTTTGTTGGAAGGATTCTACTAGTCACCTGGCTAGAACTTTATTATTTTTTTAAGTTTTTAGATATTAAGTAGCAACCTTTAAAACATGGAATATGATACAGATTAAAAGCCTTCAAATAAAATACTAGAGATTTTGAAATTTCAGGAAAAATATGGACTTCCTTTTAGATATAAAATGGTTGAGGAACCAAGAAATGTCATTTAAGGAAATGTTGATAGATGCTTGCTTCTTTTATTCCTCCTTTTCTCCAGAGCAATCACACACTTGAAGATTGGGAATACACATTCTAGTGCCTGGTGAAAGTATTAAGCCATTCAAATCTAACATGAGATCCTACTGTGTTCCTTTTGTCCCTAATATAGTCCTAATTAAATTAATCTTGCTGCCAAGATGAATGTAGCAAAATGGGTCAAAATCTTCATAAACCCTTAACGATCTGGCAATAAATTAACAAATTGACTAATGTCTCTGTAGTGCTTGTAACATCTGGGACTAAAATAGGGAAGATGAGATGAGAACAGAAAACATGTTGTTCCTTAATTGCTCTGTGGACTTTTTCTATAGTGGATCATCCTCCCAATTCAATTTAAGTAAATCATTGAGCATATGGTTTGTACTAAATATAGAGTATGTGTGGTGCTCACTGCTCTGCATATTTGCCACGCAGGTGTCTGATTTTGGACTTGTCATTGGGACAGATGGGATTTTTCTGTCTGTCTTTTTTATTGGTAATGGAGTAAGGGAGTTAATCCTCACCGATATTGAGACAGCTCTCTCACATCAATACATTTCCTCTATTGTAAAGTGAGTAACTGCTTATACTCTCTTTCATTACTCAAATTAAGTAATTAAAGTTATGCTAATAAAAATACCAGGAATAGTTGAGTCTTCAGGATACAAGAAAAAATGTTATATCATTTTTTATTTCTCAGGGACACTTGAATGGATTTATCTTCATTAATAATATAAATAAGTAATATAGATTGCTTATGATGGGCTAGATATTTCTGGAGACGGTTACAGGTATTTCAACATTTAATTGCATTAGCACTCCTTTAATGTTGGTATAATTTTCACCCCCATTTGAGAGATGGGAGTATGGAGACACTAGAAACTTGGCAGAGATAACACAATGATTGAGAGTTGGAACTGGGACTTGGCCGTTTGGCTTCAGACCCTTTCTTTTAGCTATTACACTTTACCACTTCTCTTGTTGGTAGAATTGGTTTATGGATTTACACTCTTTTTTTCTGAGTTTTTTTTTTCTTTTAATTCTTTATCAATGCTATTATTAAAACAAGATTCAGAGAATCATTTTATTGGTTATTAATAAACTAATTTTTACAATATCAAATATGCTGCTCTCTTTGATGGTGGTGGTTATGATAGGCAGGGTTGCATGAAGGTTAATAGCTACCAAATGAAACTTTGAGAATAGGGAACATATTCTTATTTTTGAAAACATCTCCTAAGTATGGAAGATCTGATAAAACAGAAGAAAAGGGACAAAGACTGTACAACATTAATAAGCCTATGTTTCCCTTCTAGGCATCCTCAGCAGAGGAAAGCTATGCTTCTAGAAGAACTACAGAGCCACAGGGTCTGTACTGGGAGTATGCCTAGCTATATCTTTATAAATTGCTATAGTTTGTACTACTTGCCTCATCCTTGTCATAATAGATTATATTCCATTTTGTTTATTTGAATCAATAGATTCTGTTACAAAGCCAAAAGTTGACTTTTGTTACAGAATCAAAAATTGATGTGTCTTCCTAGTGAATTCAAGGTCACATGCCCATGCTCTGGCTGCCAGGGTATTTGCAGGACAAGAAGCAAGGATGGGTGAAAGTAAGGATTGTTACAATGTTATGCTGGATTTTATGATGACAAAATACTCAGAATGTCCACAGAAGTAGTGTTACAAATGAATGACTGCCAGATACAGTAACTCTTATGCCAAAATAAATATTTGAATAAAAAGAAAGAGTTCCATCCATGACAGAAGGGGGTTCAATGTAATAAACCTACCACCAAGTGACACATTTGTATCTCTGGATTATGGTGCCATTGTGGAGACTCTATATTGATTTTTGCTACCCTACAGGACATTTGGCAGTTGCTAAGTCAGCTTCAGGAACAGAAAGACCATGTACCATCTGGCCACTCTTTTCTTGACTTTGTTGTTTAAATATTAGAGCTGAAAGGAAAAAAAAAAAAAAAAAAAAGAAAGAAAGAAAGAAGAAAGGACATATCCACAGAGCAAATCAAATTAGCTCCATGATTAATTGTAACTTTCTCCACAGTGGTGGTCTATTGAATATTTATTTACATGGGCATAAATGTGGCCACATTAAGGACCACTCCTTGGGAGGTACAACCATATAGAAATTTATTGTCCCACATTTCTGGAGCCTGAAAGTTTTAGATCAAAATTTTGGCAGCGTTCCTCCTTCTAAGAGCCATGAGGAAAAAATCTGTGCTGTGTCTCTCTTCCTAGTTTTTGGTGTTTTGTTGGCAATTTTCAGAGTTTCTTGGTTTATGGATGTTTTACTCCATTTTCTGCCTTCTTTCTGCCTATGTGTCTATCTCTGTGTTCAAAGCCCCCATTTTATAAAGATGCCTATTATAATAGACTAGGGCCCAACCTAATGACCTCATCTTTGCTTGATCATTTGCAAGGACCTATTTCCAAGTATAGACATATTCACAGGTACTGTGGGCAATACTTCAACACTCAATAGCAATTTCCTGATATTACACTTTTCATGTCTGACTCTCTAGCCATATATTAGCCATTGTTAAAATATCTGTGTATTTCCTAACCTTAAGCCATCCAGCATTCCAAGTGGGGGGGGGGCGCATCTTGATGTATGACCCTAAACTCTGCCCACTGGGACCCCTTTTTCCTCCTAAATGGGAATATAATATTGTTTGTAGAATTCTGTCTTGCTCTGGTAAAAGCATATCATACAGTAGGATCTGTAAGTCTTTATTTTTTTTTCCAGTTTAGTCAACCATTCACAGGTAATTCTTTTTTTTTTTTTTTTTTGTAATATTTTATTTATTTATTTGACAAAGAGAGACACAGCGAGAGAGGGAACACAAGCAGGGGGAGTGGGAGAGGGAGAAGTAGACTCCCCTGCTGAGCAGGGAGCCTGATGCGGTGCTCGATCCCAGGACCCTGGACCATGACCTGAGCTGAAGGCAAACATTTAATGACTGAGCCACGCAGGTGCCCCAGTCGCAGGCAATTCTTTGTGAATCTCTAGAATGTATGAAAGTTGGTAGAATGGATGAAGTAGACAACAGTGATTATAAGCCATCTGCTCAGGCTATTCTGTGTCTACCATAACTCCTTGGGGTCATCTCAGATGTAACCATTCACTTAAGAGGGAAAGCGCATTAAATTCATGGGTTTGTGGATCAAATAATATGCAGTTTAGGATGGGTAGCACATGTCATATGTGTACATGTTGTTGATAGCCAGATTTCATTAACCATAGGACTCCATTAGTTAGATTTGATAGAAGAGAAAAACTTTAGAGAACTATCAAGCTGTCCTATTGGGGCTTGCCACCATCTCCACAAGCATTCAGAAGCTACAGATAATTTAACTGTGTGGGTTATAAAGGCTAAGTTGTAGATCTGCTTGCACTACAGTGTGTATAAGCCAGAGAGCCTTCTCTTAACTTTTTTATCTCTTTTGAAACTCAAAGGCTTGTTCACTTGGAAATGCATTGAAGTAACGTGTTTTGTGGTATAGATTGCTTCCTAAGACCAAAGAAGCATAGTTCCTCTTTCTTAGTAGTAGATAGAATGAAGAATGGCAAGTTTTCCTCCTTATAGTTTACATTATATTGTACCCAAGATCACTCATCTCAGAAACTTCGCTGAAGAGCCTGACATTCATGGGCTCAATCGTCCATCCTTTACAGGAGTGTAGTTATGACTCTCATCCTTTTATGCACATGGTGTAAAACACATGACCCAGTGCTTTTAAGAGATTCTTCAAATCTCTAGAAGCAAATCAAAGTCAGGGGCACATACATTGTTTAAGATATCCTAAAACATATACCTACATCTTCTGTGACAGAAGTCAGAAAAGTAAATATTGGGCACCTTCTGCTTCTAATGAAAGTCAAGTCCTGCTTTTTAAGGGAGAGTACTCTTCATCAATAGAAAGGGGGTAAAAATGAATCTTTTGGTTCTCTTGATAAGCAGGGCTCACTCACAGGTCTGTGCTTCTCATTAGTGAGACACAGAAGGACTCTTCCTGCGCTTTTGTTACATGTGCTAACATCACTTTGACCAAAACATGACACATGGGCAAACCCAAAGTCAAAGGATAATCCATGTAGTGAAGAGTATATATACAAGAAAGAATGAAGAATTGAGGTTAATAGAAATCTACTACAAGGGTGCCTGGGTGACTCAGTCAGTTAAATGCCTGCCTTCAGCTCAGGTCATAATCCTGGAGTCTCAGGATCAAGCCCTGCATCAGTCTCTGCTCAGCCAGGAGTCTGCTTCTCCCTCTACTCCTCACCCTGTGAGGGCCCTCTCTCTCAAATAAATAAATAAAATCTTTAAAAAAAATCTACAGTTGTCTTTCATACTGAACTGTAACCTCCTTTCAGAGAGATTTTTGTTTTAATTAAATGGTGGAGTAACTGGCTCATGTAAAAACACTCAATTAAATATTCTTTAATTGAATAAATGTGTCAAGGGGCACCTGGGTGGCTCAGTAGCTTAAGTATCTACCTTTGGCTCAGGTCATGATCCCAGGGTCCTGGGATAGAGCTCTGAGTCATTCTCTTTGCTCAGTGGGGAGTCTGCTTCTCCTTCCCTCTTTGCCTCTCCCTGGGCTTGTGCACGCTCGCGCTCTCTCTCTCTCTCTATTTCTCTCTCAAATACATAAATAACTTCTGGATAAATGTGTCAAAAATTTCACTATATGGC